>NC_086289.1:56664385-57316149 GCF_963924245.1 Chroicocephalus ridibundus
GATCATCGTGTTGGCTTTTCCTCTTTTGCTCTTCTCAAGTAATAGGTTGAGAGTCTTTACAACCAACCCGAGTAGGAAATCTGTGTTGCAAACTAGCAAAAGCCCATCACAAGGAACGCAAAGACCACACTGATTCTGGGGCCAGCATGTCTAAGCTTCAGGCAGTCCAAAAACCAGAGCAAAATTCAGTCACAGCTCTGGAGCGTCACTCGGAGCGTGAACTCATCAGTTAGGTATGTGTGCACCAGATCGACAAGCCTTAATGAAAAATAGAAGTCAGCATTGCTTTAGACTTCAATAAGATCTGAGACTAGGTTTATTTCCCATGGTTTGGGTCACACATCAGCACAAGGGCCACTTAGCATATTCTGTGAATAGACGCAAGACCTGAAGTTTCAGTCCAACCGATGTCCTTACCATTCATTAACATTGAGCATGCACTAAAACCCAGACCTCCACATAGTTCACTATAAATGGCAGTTTCCTCCATTTCCCAGGCTCCTGCCAGGCAGAACAGTTTTCCTTCATTTCAAGGCTACTTTGGTGGTCGTGTTTTATCAAGCCATGGAACAAGTGCCTGAACTATAGTGCTGTTACTTCTAACTGAGGCAGCATTTCTTACCTTGGCAAGCTGGACACCAGGGCCTGGCTGCAGCAGAAGATGGAGATGCACGAAGAACACAAGATCAAAATATCACAGAGGACAACAGGCCTCTACTTCTTCTAGCATGGACCTAGTTCCTAGTGTCCACTTACGGAGATCAAAGGTATAATTTACTTAGAGGAAGAATTATTTGCGCATAAACAGCCATTAACTAATAATACAGAGAAGATGCTTTTAAATTCAAATGGGTGGCACAGCAGCCAGCACTAGACAAGTGACCCAAGCATCTTGTTCCTTACATAAACTGAAGCAGGAGGGAGTCTGATGCTGATGACAACACCTCTTTGTGAGTAACACCGGCAAAATCTTTTAGAGAGCAATTCAGGACTAAGTTAAAAGAAAATGGGGCACTTCACCTAGTAAAAACTAACTTTAAGAATCGCATTTCTTTCCTTGTTTGCATACAACTGTTGCTATTCTGTTTCAAAAGCTAATTATCTTGGGGGAGGGAAAGGGGAAGCACTTGTCTGTTCTCACGAAAGACCTGTAGTAGTGTAAGGCGTGGAGGAAAGAACATCCTTCTTCCAGGGAGAAAGAAAAGACTGTTCCGAATGGGGAAGGCTGGTTACAGTGCTCATCAACTACCATGGCCTGCACCTACTGCATTTCTTAGGAGTCTGACTTTCAGCCCCATCCCTAGGCTTCGTCCTTCCGCTTTCATTTAGGTGCATCCCATCTTGGGCTGTGAGGTCTTAAAACGCAGCACCAAGTAATGTCTCAGCTTGTTGTGCCTGTAGCTTTGGGAGTGACCACACTGCACCCCCAGACTGCAATCCAGCTTCTTCAAATAGAATAAACACTTATTTAAATAGTAGTCTTCCTCCACCACTCCCTCAAAAGCCTATGAGCAGGGGATCAAAGATTTCTCAAGCTCAACTGGCCCATGCACACATCAGGGTTAGGCCTTACTGACCTCTATAGCCAATAACACACGTGGGAGTTACACGATGAGGAAAACAACCAGACTTCGAATACTGAACCCAAATAATCTGGCATTTACAGTTTGGTCAGCTGGGACCTCTCTTTTATACAAGGTGAAAGCACAGTTTGGAGTCACTCACCTGGATTGCCAGCACAACGCCTGACTCTCCCACTACCCCTAAGAAAACAGTACGTGGAAGCAGCAGTTATTCTAGAAACATCCCAGTGACCTTAAATACAAGCAAAAGCAGTCTGAGAGCAAAAGTCGGGAAGATAATAAATGCCGCGCTAGCAGAGTACCGTTGCGATACTCTCAAAATAGGAGATGCTTATCAAGAGTGAGGGGATGAGACAGGCCAGCCTCACAAAATCATGGGTGTTTGCTGACTTTGAACAACTGCAGCTGGCTGCCCAAGAGAGAGGGATATGAGAAGGCCCAAGGAGAACACTTTGAAATGGAAGGTGGTGCTGGTTCAGAAGAGGAGTACAATTGTGATGAAACAAAGATGGCAACTCGCAGTTGATAGAAAATCTGATGCTTAAATCTGTGTCTATTTTCAAAAACAAAAATCATGTTGGTTTCCCCATAGCTAAAATAAGAACATGCTATTTTAAGCTAGTGAACATTATCTGTATGTACTGAAAACACAGACAAAACATCCAGCAACTTTCCAACGTTGGCAAGATTATCTCGGGCCTCAGTTATCTTAACACTGTGCTAAAAAATAGCTCATGGTTAGATGAGTCCTGATCCGTGTGTCCAGCTGTCCAGCTGCAGTCTCCATCTCTGCTTCCACACAAAGGAACCATCCCTGCATTAGGCAGGTGTGCCCCCCAGCAGGGTCCTCTGCATTGCAAGGCTTTTTCTGCAGGATTTATCGGGTTGTACAGTGGAAGTGATTGCAGTGTTGGGACTTCAGGTAGAACTCAAAAACTTCCCAAGACTCCTCTTTTGCTGTTGTGTCCTCTTCCTGTCGGAGGCTAGCACCTGTAAACAGGCCACCTCAGATGAAAGAATGCTCCTTCCCACAGCCATCAGGAAGTGTGTTGAGGTCTGAAGATGTAGCTGTCAATACGTTGCTGGGTAACTTCAGCTTTGCAAGTTATCTGTGTGCTCCTCGGCAGCTCTGGTGATGATTTCTGCAGCACTGGGGGAAGTATAAAGTGGAATAGCCAACAGCAGCTGCTTGGTTATGGATCACACATACCTGGAGCAACACTGGTGGTCGTGAAATGGACATGGTCTGGAATAAGAGGAAGAAGACAAACAGCAAGGATGCACTTTGTGGGAGCTCTGCAATGACAGGACACTCACAGGAGAGTTCCCTTCCAGGTCAGAAATATGAAGCCATTGCCATCTGCAAGCTCGGCAACCTGCTCATTACCTAGAGTAGGAAGTTTCCAGATCCCAGTGCGATACCAGGCTGGCTCAGCATCTTCTGTCTCAGTCCAGAAAATCTCCTGCCAGTCTTCATCTGGCCTCTTCCTTGAGGCAGCCACATGTTCCCATGTTTCTGTTCTTGTTCCTCTCAGACTCACTGGGTTCATAAGTGCTTGGTCGTGGTTTAGCCCCAGCCAGCAACCACATAAACCTACTATGTGACAAAAGTGGTGGATATACATTATTTAGCCAGTAATGCCAGCCAGTTATCCCAAGCTGGTACAGAATTGGCATAGGTCAATTCAGTATGTGTAAGCTAAAGACAATAGACAAACACTTCATGAACAGACAAGCCTTCAGCTCTTACCAGATTAAGTAAGTGGTTCATTTAGCTAGCAGGTAATTCTTTAATGAAAACAGTAGGAGCGCAGCCAGAACATGTTTCTAAAGGTCAAAAAGAAGAATATATTTGGAGGCTGCTACCATGAAGTAACAACCTGGATTTGCCCCAGGATTAATGAACGTGTTGCTGCTGCAGTCTCGGGCGATGGAGCAGCTCAGGCAAGCAGCTCCCTGGTGTTGGGTTTGTTCCCTTACGCTTGCAAAGACACCTCAGCGCTGCCCTGGTGCTTGTCCAAGTACTGAAACTAGCTACTACATTTGCAGATTAATCCCTGAGCAAGGGATTCTGTAAATATGAGGCAGCCCTATAAAAACAGACTGACAGAAGAAGAAAGGAGGGGAGGTGCTTGGCAGAAAAACAAAAGAATTTTAACGGTTGAAAATATATCACATGGGATGGCGATGGCACAGAAGGAGACAGTGCAGATAGTGATCGCTTGTCTGAGCTACTAAGGTCCTTTCTCCAGTGCAGTTAATGGGTAGCCAGGTGACAATGCCACAGCTATCAGCCGACCTAGTTACTGCAGGGTTTCCATTCCCAGCACTCACAGCCAATACAATCTTACTTCAACTTTTGCAACTATTAATGCTTTGTTTAAAGCTTCAGCAGCTTGGAATCAAGTCATCACTGCTGAATCTCAGCTTTCACTTAAAAAGATAAACTCAATATGAAGCTTCTCACCACCAGAGAAAAGCCTGATAAGATGAATTCCCTAAGGTCACAAGTCACGACAATAAACAAAGAGAACCTAACCCAAGATAGGGTTAAAAAAGTATGATTTTAAAAGCACATCTCATATTTTTGAGGGGTCTCCTTCAGTTTCTGATTGTATTCCTGGAGGAGTGCTTGGTGGAAGGATGGGACTGGCTTTAAAAAAGAAAGTATTTGTTACCAAAAGTTAGAACAAAATGCAGCAGGAACACATTTACATCAGCTGGGAAAGAAAAAAGCCAAAGTGCTGCATAGACTACACAAAATGAAGAAAAACCCATTATGAGGAGGTAAGACAAAGCAGAAGGGATATTTTTTTGCTTTCCTTCCTCCTGATCATCCTATCCTGTACAAGAACCCTCTAAATCTGGCACCCTCTGAATGCCACTTTCACCTCCCTCTTCTAAGCCAAGCTTCCCTTAACACTGCGAGTTCAGCTATACAAACTGGAGACAAAAGAGGAAACCAAACACACAATAAAAACATGAGGATGGGCCAAATGAGGATTCCTAGAAGTAAGTATCACAAAGGCAAGGTCAGTTAGCACTCAAGCTACCGAGGTTAGAGGTTAGTCCTGCATTCCTCCCAGGGGGAGAGAGAAGGGGTGTGATTTTCTAACTCCTAAACGAGGCAGGAGATTTACTGTGTTACTTTCAATAGGTTGTGTGACTTACTATGTCAGTCAGCTTGGGTCAGCTTCTCATCTAGTCGAGGTCCAAGTAGATCCAATTCGGTCCTAGGTGAAAGTGAAAGGTTCAGCCCTGTGCTCTGTGTGCTCCGGTTGTGCTGGAGGGTCACTCCCAGCGTTCGCCGGCAGCATCCCCACCTCCAGGTGCTCAGCCCACAGTCCCACCACCATCCATGTTTATCTTGGGGACTGCAAGTTAGATGTAGTTGTGACTCAAGCTACCTCCAGCAGTGGGGATGGTGGGGATGAGCACGCATACACTGCTCCCTAGGCTCTCTCCTTTAGCTTCCACTATTAGCCAGAGCTGGTGGCATGACACTGGCTCCGTGGACGCATGAGGGACATCACTGTGCCCAGCAGTGTGGCCTGAAGACCATCAGCTTCAAGATCTTTGATGCTGCTCCATGTCCTGGAGACAGTTACACCGATTTAGCCTTAAAGAAAAGCTGTCCGATGTTTGTCAGCTAACGTATCATGAGGGACAGAACCAGCCACCTGGCGGGCTTTCTGAATATGCAAGCATATTATTAAAAAACAAGACCAAAACCAAAACCCAAAACCAAACCCAGATCTTTGTTTAATAATCACATACCTGGAAAAAGAAATTTTAAATAATACCCTCTTCCTCTTAGCAGCCCAGTCTGACAGGATTGACTCGATAGCCATATGGTGCACCTATCGCTACAACCAGCAGATCTGGATAATGGCAAAGGGCTGGTTTGAGGGTGGGAAGCAGGCCTTCCCTGTCACTTGTAATCTTCTCACATCCAGAGGCATCTTAAGTCCTTTCTAAACACGTTGATACTGCCTGAAATTCACCGAAAAAACCCACCCTTTGTTTGTGTTAACAGGATGAGAAAGTGCAAGGCTTCCTGTTATGTGTGTGTGACAGCTACAGATAAGCAGAGACCTCTGGACAGGAAATCCGCCCAACTTCTGCAGTGTGACTCGTCTGAAGCTTAGGAGCTCTTTTTAGATTGAAGCACCAACAGAATGAGACGGTGCTGGCCAGAAAATGGGGGACACGCTGGAGAAGAGCTCTGAGGAGCCCGAGATCTCTTTGGACAATGAGTGTTCAATGAAAATGGGGGACCTGGTGGAAGTCTCCAGCAGCGAAAAGGTCAAGTTTGATGATACAGGACTCTCTCTGGTGCTCCAGAATGGCCTGGAGAACCTTCGGCTTGAAAATTCCCTTACTGATGTCATCCTGTGCGTGGACAGCAGGGAATTCTCCTGTCACCGAGTGGTCCTTGCTGCAGCAAGCAATTATTTCAGGTAAGGCACATAAGAAACGAAACGAAGAAACGTACTTTGCTTCTTAGCCTTGAACTATAGATCTCAAGGAGTGTAAACTGGGTGCTAAACTCTGCCAATTTGCAGTGAGTCTGTAATTCCTGACACCTTTCAGCTCTTTTTTTAAAGCTGGAGACTTAAATAAGGCAGGTGCCAAGTTGTGGATTTGCTGGAGCTCTGATACCAGCACTTAGCAAGTCCGCTGAAGGCATGCAAAGAAACAGAGAATGGTTGTCAGACAAGTGGATGAGAAAATTTTGTTTTAACCAAGTATCTGCTGCCTCTTGTATTGTGCCTTTGGGATTCGGGCAAAGAGGAATACTCACGCAGATCGTGCGGTATTTTTATTGAGATAGGAGTGGGTTTGTGGAACTTGATCATTTTTCTCATTACTGTTCTGTGGTAAAAATATATGTATTGCATAGAATTGTTGAGGAGGAAAGAGAAGGAATTTTCCATCTTTCCTAAGGTTACCAAAAATCAATTGCAATGGGAAATATCTGCTTTAAAGCAATTTTACCATTTCACCCCCTCCATCTAGTCCTTTCGAATTTTTCATTCTTTCAGTATGACAACAGATAGTCTATCTGAGACTACTGGCCGGCAAGAACAAATTTTAGATGCACAGAGGAACTCGGTATCAGTTTTAACACAGATTTTCCGTTATCGTTTAGACAATCACATTTGCATGGCTGGCATTTTCTTTTCTTTCTTTTTTTTTTTTTACTGCTAAAGTGGTCAGATGACTGAATAGCTGCAGAGGAAACATGAGAAAAAAGAACCTGTGACGACTTGTGACATGAGCAGAAAGCTAATTTTAATGGAGTCTAGTAAGCTTTGCTGGCAGTGCCTGGAAAAACGGTTCTGCTTTCATCATCTTGTAATAGGTTGTGTCTGTGAATATATGGAGATAGTTATTATTTCTACAGATAGGCTATATAGATCACACATGTGAAAATGTAGAACTAAAAGCAGAGACGCCTAAATATTTCTTGGGAGCATCGTGTGCAGGAATGACAGAAGAGGCACAAATTAAGATAAGAACTACCATAATGTTACTTTGAAACCCAGCCGTTCTTCTTCTGCCTTGAGGAAAAGTGCTGCAATCGGAAGGGACCTCAACAGTTAAAAAAAGGCAAGACAGTTTTCTGGTAACTCCTGTTGTCCGGTTTTCCACTGAGCCCTGAGCTGCAGACTGCCCCTGGGAAGGAAGGGGGGTACCTGGCCGGAGGTCATCTCATCCCAAGGCAACTGCATGTGTGTGGGGTCTGCGACCTTGGGTGCTTGTGTTTGGCCTGGCTTCCCACGGACTTGAGATTTATTATGTCATGCTGACTGTCTGTCTGACAGTGCCTCCTGTCACGACTCTTTGGGTTAGTTTCAACTTTGGCAGAGGGTGGAAATCTCAAAACTGAACTTCCCACAAATTTGACGGAAATCAGTAGCTTGGCAGAGGAGAAATGCCGGGTCTGGGACCCCTTGGTGCTCAGCTGGGTCACCAGCGCTGCGTCCTGGCCAGCCAACACACGCAGCACCCAGAGCCAGCCAAAGCTCCTGCTGCCCCTGCTCGGCCGGACACAAGCAGCCAGCACAGAGCTGAGAGTCCTGAGAGGGACAGGGAAATGTGTGAGAGGGACAGCGAGAGAGAATGGAGGGCTTGGGAAGGGGAAGCTGAGGTTACCGTGAAGAGGGAAAGGAGAACACAAGTCTGCAGGGAACTGAGCTTCACTAACTCTGCTACTCACAAGGCGGTTTGTTTCATTTTGCCGTAATTCACTATAAGCTGCATGAGCCCAAAGAAGGAAGACATTCTTAAATCCCACTATTCCTGTGAGTACTTTCCGTGCTGTTGCAGGGCTTCTAACACCCGTGCACAGGAGCACAGCAAAGGGACCCTGTGAGTCATGGGCTTCATCGCCCTGCAACAGCATGTTGCACAACCCCCTTCCTGAGCGCCGGGCGCCATCATGCAATCTGTAGCAGCTGACTTCAACACGGTTAAACAAAGTTAACAACTTCTAATCCTTCCTTCAGCACTGCCTGAGAGTAGATAGACTGGTAGTTCAGACACGTCTTGCACCTACACACATAAAAGCATTAACTCTCCACTTAACCCGGGTGAAGGTAACAAAGCAGAGAAGAGAAATACCAGCTGACCAAGGTGGACCAGTAGTTCTTTTACGCCTGTACTGCCCAAGGTAGTGGGAGAATGGGACTGGGAGAGGTTGAAGCAATATTTTCCAGAGCATCCTCAAACTCCAGCATGGTTGTTTGAAGTCAGGTTCACAATTCCAAGCACAGGCACTCCAGTGTGGGTGGGTGCCTAAAAAGTGCCTCACAGACTGCAACCCTACATTTATTTCATTGAGATTTCTCCCTGTTTTTTTCTGAATTTACCCATTTTTAGGTATCTAAATTTGGCCCTGGGCTCCTCACTTCAGATGTGCATTTCTTAGAGTAAATGTTGGGTCAAAGGCTTAGTTTAGAATTACACAGGGACAGGAACCAGGGAAACAGACAATTAAATTGGTAGCCACATCTGAAGGATTTGAAGCCCCAGAGAAAATAATCACACACCTCTCTGGGTAAGTACACGCAGACTCAGAGGTTCATAAGCAGCATTTTAATCCCCAGCAGAGAATCTCATCCTGATCAGTCCTGAGTGGTCTCAGGGTCTTCCCTCCAGTTGGCACACAGGGTAGGAATGAGGTCCACTCCATCTGAGCAGAAGGAAGGCCACTACAGGAGTCAGCTCTCCTGGATAGTACAGTCCTATTCATGCTGTCACCTTCTAGAGAGGAGTACTGGTGGGAAAGCATGGTGCTTTAGATGTGTGATTTCTGCAGGTTGCAGCCATGCTACATAGAATCATAGAATCACAGAATGGTTTGGGTTGGAAGGGACCTTAAAGATCCTCTAGTTCCAACCCCCTGCCCTGGGCAGGGACACCTCCCACTAGACCAGGCTGCTCAAAGCCCCATCCAGTCTGGCCTTGAACACTTCCAGGGATGGGGCAGCCACAGCTTCTCTGGGGAACCTGTTCCAGTGCCTCACCACACTCACAGGAAAGAATTTCTTCCTAATATCTAATCTAAATCTCCCCTCTTTCAGTTTGAAACCATTACCCCTCGTCCTATCACTACACTCCCTGATAAAGAGTCCCTCCCCATCCTTCCTGTAGGCCCTCTTCAGGTACTGGAAGGCTGTTCTAAGGTCTCCCTGGAGATTTCCCTTCTCCAGGCTGAACAACGCCAACTCCCTCAGCCTGTCCTCATAGCGGAGGTGCTCCAGCCCTCTGCTCATCATGAATGTGTACCCTATGACATTGGGAGTGGATGTCAGCTCTAACGCAATTTCACACATTAGGAGAGAGATAGATGAAAGCACTTTGAGAATATCCCTGTGCAAAGCCTCCACGAGAATCCCAAGGCTGGTTTCTGTGCAGCCTTGCAATGGTGTAATGCTGGGTATCTCCAACTGACCTCCATCAAACCCTCCGGCTTTGAGGGACGGAAGTGAGAGCTCTCACCTCCCCGACAGGGATGGTTAAATACAAGACTGGAGTCACCAGTTTAAGAGATAAAAGGAACAAGAGCAGACAACACCTGCATCCTACAACGGCCTATTTCTCATTCAGATGCAGCGTTCCGCACCTAGCAATCCCGTGCAATTGAAATGTCTGTTTTGTACAAACCTCCCTCTCTGCATTGAAACCCCATTCCCAGGGAGAAGTGGGTACTGAGGGCTGTTGTTTTCAAATGGCCACCTGCCAGCATGCCCCAGACATACAACATTCGACACTGCCAAAAGGGAGAGACGCTAAGGAGAAGCCCGCTCTTGCGCTCGCTGAAGTTAAGGAGCATTTTGTCATAATGCCTTTCAAATACTCTGATTTCAGTGGCAGCAGAAACTGGACCATGGAGCAGAGCAGTGAATCAAAAATGTCTAACGAACTGAGACGGATGAAGGGAAAATGAGAATTTTGGCTGAACATTTTTTCCTGACAAATAACTTCTCTGCCCAAGTTTCCTGCTCAAAAGTTAGGTCTCTTTATCAAAAAGGCAGTTTTATACACTGAGATAACTAATACCAGCTCTCTCTTGCTATAAAACCTCTGCTGAGGCAAGGAACAGGTAGCTCTTAGAGCAATGAGCAGCTGGTATCTTCCATCCATTTGTCATTCACCATGCCTAACTGCTTTGCAATAAAACTGTTAACATCTTGGTTCCAGTAAGATGTGTCAACCAGACAGCTTTATTCTGGCACCGCTTTTACAAGAAAAGCATGGCCTAAGACTTTGTACCTCTAGCCACTTCCCAGGTTGCACTGTCCCGTCAACATTGTACATGACTAATAAAGAAGGGTTTGGTATGCAGGGTAAAGAGCACTTCTAATTACACTTTAGATCTGCACATGTTTTTCACCAATGCAGTTACAAGTGGACTCACATACTTCTAATCTGTTGAGCGAGATTCCAAATGATGTGAAATCTCACCCTCTGGATGCAGTGAACAAGACAGGACGGATCAAACTTCTAAAGAAAAGCAAAAGCATTGGAAGAAATACTTAAAACTATGAATTGAAAATGCAGATGAAGATGCATGTGTTTGCCTTGCAGCTATCATAATGCAAAGTGGATTTAAATAGCTCTTAGAGAAATTTCTGATTTATATCCCACATGAAATATCTGACTAGTGCCAAAAGTGTGTGTGGCAGTCGCCTTTCAAATGCAGTATTATCCACCAAAGAAGAGGTGGTATCAACGTGCATGAAAACACTGCGTTTTCTGGTTTCCAATTCATGATTATTCAAGTACTTCTCTAGCCAAGAGGTACCAACTCTACAATCCTACCAGAAGCTCCCAAAATTTAGCAGAGGAAAAGACAGCCTCTATATTAGAAGCAAATCCGTAAGCCATTCCCTCCTGGCCCATCCCTGGTATTAATGGGGTCAAAGATATGTTGGGAAGCTTAGAGATGAGGCTATCAGACATGTGGATCTGGTCTGGCCCTCAGGGTTCAGTCTAAGCAGCATTCTGCAGCTCTAAAGCGGGTTATTGACCTTGCCAAGGGTGATAAAGTATGCGTGCTAAGTGTTAACGAAGTATGGAGAATGCCAGTGTCTTGGAGGTTTGGGCTTAATGAGCTGAGCCTATACTAGAAACAGAAAGAGTGAGAGTCTGGCTAGCAGGTGAGATACCACAACTACTCTGCAGCATCAGCTGAGACACAGAGGAACTCTCCAGGCTCAGAGAAGGTCCCAGCTGCCTTTTGCTGCCATGGACCTCCAGGTCTACCGCAGAGTCCAGTGCTGGGGTATCCATCACGTGTGTATGCCTATCAAACTCATGGGTAAAGAGGCATGAAAGCAATAAAAGGATTTTCCTTGTTACTTTGCTATAGGACTAATTGCATAAAACATGAAGCAATCCAAGTATTCTGTGTTGAAATCTATATAACCAAATGTTTTCAGAATGTCTCATCCTGGCTGGGATGCAGTAAAAGATAAATGTCTTTCTTTTCAGGGCCATGTTCTGCAATGATTTAAGAGAGAAATATGAAGAGAAGATCATACTTAAAGGAGTTGATGCAGAAACCATGAATATACTCTTGGACTACACCTACACCAGCAAGATGCTCATCACAAAGCAAAATGTACAGAAAGTCTTGGAAGCCGCCAGCCTTTTTCAGGTACAGATAATCCAGATGCACTGATCCAGACTTGCTCTGGCAAGACCATGTCTTACCCTGGTTAACACACTGCAAACTTGTCTGATTTTGTGGGTTCTGGAAGCACTTTGCTTCACTTACAGTGTGATAAAAATTGTCAGTTGCAGCCGCGTACTGGAATGCTGCTGTGCTGGGTGCTGTGCAAACAAAGAGCCAGGCTCTGCCTCCAAGAGCTGGTCCCACGTGCTGCCTGCCAGGTAGCAGCGTTGTGTTGCTGGGTTAGTGCTCCCCAAGGATCAGGTTAGGCGGTGGAGACCAGTCATCCTCCAGCCCAAAAGAGGTAATGGGCAGTGGATGGTATGGCCGGCCAGAGAATCATAGAATGGTTTAGGTTGGAAGGGACCTTAAAGACCATCTAGCTCCAATCCCCTGCCCTGGGCAGGGACACCTCCCACTAGACCAGGCTGCTCAAAGCCCCATCCAGCCTGGCCTGGAACACCTCCAGGGATGGGGCATCCACAACTTCTCTGGGCAACCTGTTCCAGCGTCTCACCACCCTCATAGTGAAAAATTTCTTCCTGGTATCTAATCTGAATCTACCCTCTTCCAGTTTAAAACCGTTACCCCTCGTCCTATGACTACATGCCCTTTTAAAAAGTGCCTCTCCAGCTTTCTTGTAGGCCCCCTTCAGATACTGGTAGGATGCTATGAGGCCTCCGCAGGGCCTTCTCAGGAAGCTAACTTCATCTCTCCCTCTCAATTGCCTTAAGATGGAGGCTCACGAGGCAGAGTTAGCATCCTCCTTTGTAGGACTCTTGATGTTTTAGTCATGACCTGGGACTTGTGGGAAGTCAGACTTGAGCAGCGTTACTCAGCCTTTGGTCCATGAGGTATTCACGTGCCCTGTAAATCACCTGTGAGGTCTACCAAATTGCAGTCTCTGGTACCACGCTGCAAATTGCTAACAAATTGCAACCAGCATAACCTGACAAGTGCCAATGTGTGTATGTGTGTCCAGTCTTTTCATTAAGGAAGGCGAGAAACACCTGACTCCATAATCATCGTGGTTCATTATGAACTTCAGATTCTTGAATCTTACACGGGAGCTTTTGCTCTGAAATGAACCTGTGGCCTTTGGGGTGATGGGAGCTGGTACTTGCTGTGGGGAGAGAAGGGAAAGTTATCACAAAGTGCTCCCCCAGGTAACCCAGGAAAGGTCGTCTAGCTTTAATGTTGCCTGCGGCTGGAGTGCAGTAACTTACTGACATTTTCAGCACACCAATATGGCAAACTGGTAGCACTCAAAGGGTACATTTGGTTCATTTTCAGGACACTTTTCTGTGATCACTCTATTTTCTCTTGAACCTTTTTTCTTTAGGATCATTCCTTGTTCTTTTTTATTTTTTTTCTGAAACCATCAAAAGCATAAACTTACGGTTTTTCCTTTCTCTTCCCTATTTTTCATTAAATTTAAGATTAAATTTGATCACCAAGGCCGGTGCTGTAAAAAAACTATCAAACACTGTTAAAGTAATGATATAATTGTGAGGGTGCCATAAGCAAAAATAGTGTATTGGTGTATTGATGAAATAGTAAACTACAAAAACCTAGCAAACCAGGAATGTTCTACTAAAAGCAGTGATTCCAAGTCTTACTGCAATGGTCTTGGATACTATCAAGATTTATAAGGCCTTAAAGCCTCACATTATACAAGGGTGAGGTTTTTGGCTGAAAATGTGTTTTGTGTAAAAAAGATTTAGTAACTACTAGCGTTCTGCCAGCTTGTCTCTGCTATTTATGCCGAAGAACAGAAGCGCTTGAAAGAGTCAAATGTTTCATTTCAGTATATCAACAGCTGAAAAGATTAATTCTGCAATTTATTGTAACATTTTTGCTTGGGAAATTCTTTCCTTTCCAATTAATGACATGTGAGAAAACCAAATTCCAAGTGGAGCTTTTATATCTGATAAGCAACAATTTTTGGCAGGGCCTCTTTTCAATTTCTCAGACTTGACAAAGAACCAAAAAAGAAGTAACTTGCACAGTTCTAGATATTCCAATATAGATACTCCACTTGTCTCTAGAAACTATTTTTGAAGAAGTTTTACCTAATTCTGCCTTCCCTCAGGCCCTTCCAGTGCGTTTTGACCAAATGGAGCCAAGACTGAGAGCAGGGAGAGAGGGAAGGCTATTCGGAGAGAGCAGAAGTCCCCGCCGCAGTGTGCTTTGAGCAGAGCTTCCCTCCTGGGGGGAAGCAGGTGAAGGGTTTGGAACAGGGAGCTGCTGAACAGCTAAGCCTCACCCTGAAGTGACCCGCACAAAATTTTTTCCACAATTGCAACATGAGTTCAATAGCCGCCTCCTCTGCTTGGGCTGGCGGCTGCCCAGCCACCGTGCTCACAAGGCTGGTGCCCACCCTGGATCCAGCCCAGCAGCCTCTGCCGCCCGCACTGCCCGCGGAGCAGCTCATCCTTTCATCTCTCGGGAGGGCCAAGATCTCAGCTGCTTCTCAGGGCTGTGGCAGAGCGCTCTGCTTCCCCCATAGTAACTCAACAACAACAACCTTCAGACCTGTTTATCCCCCTCCTGCCCCGCAGGAACCGCTGTATCACCCCACTCCCTCGGCGTGGCTTGGGTGAGGGGCCACGTCAGCTGCTTTGGTGGGAGCAAAGAGTTTATGGGAGGGAAGCAAGCCCCTGAGCAGATGTAAAAGGAACAGTGCTGTCATGAAGGGCTGTGATGACCACTGCCATGGCAATGCCAGCTGCAGTGGGAACAGGGGAGCAGGCCCCCGAGCTGCCTCACTCTAAGCAGAGCAGGGCTCTTGTGCCCAGGGCGCAGCTGAAGCACCACCAGCCCGATGGCCTGACTCACTCCCAAAGCACCTCTCATCTGTACGTTAATCTGCTTTTCATGAACAAGACACTATAAGGAAAATCCTTTGCCAATTATCTGAAGACCATCCTGTAGCCACTTAGCAGTGAGTGGCCAGGGTGGCTGTCACAGGACAGCGCTAGTTACGCCACAGCCACCGCACAGTGACAGTCAAGAAGGCATGATTTGCTAACGAAGGGCTTCTGGGCAGCTCCGGGTCCAAGATGGGTCTGCAGGCTCAGAAAGCCACCAGCTCCCCGGAGAGCCTCCCTGCAAGGGTCACTGTGCCCCTTCACCACCCAGCCGGCTCCCCCCGTGGGGCTCCTGTGGGACGCAGGTGTTATTGCTGAGCTGGGACATGCTGCCCCTGCAGCCACAGGCGGAGTGGGTGGCCGAGGGCACCGCAGCTGCGGCGTGCAGGATCTGCCCCCGAAGTGTGCTGCATACAGAGAGGGATCATGAACAAGAGCCCTTTCAACAACCATTCCCTTCCTTTTCTGGGGCTTATAGCAGGAGGCAGGGCTGCTGGCACTGCTTACACTGGACAGTTGAATCAAAGCTGGGACAAGCAAGGGCTTCAATGGGGAGAATAAATTTTATTATTCCGAGAGAAGGCCAAGTGGAGGCCAAGTAAGAACACGGGATGTCTCTAGCAAGTAAGAACCTGGATTCAAAGCGGTATTAGGAGAAGGACTCAGTGATTGAAGTAACTGTTCCCAGGGAACAGGGCTTTTCAAATGCCTGGGGTGGCATTAGGAGGGGTACTCACAGGATGGAAAGAAGAAAATTTAGAGCTCTGCAAGAATAATCAGAGCAGACGAAGCAGAGACTCAGGGGTGTCTTCCTCCTGGGTGCTCTCCTGAGTCACCCGCTCTCATGGGACTGGCTGAAGCACGCCCAGCAAGTTTGGGGGAGTTTTGGGGGGAGTTTTGTCTCTAAATGAAGGGAGTGGTGGGGAGACAGCGCAGCACGGAGACAAGGAGCAGCAGCCAGGGAAAGTCCTGCCTTGATATGCTCTCAAGCGGTCTGACCTCCCTGGTTAAGCCCTCGGTGGGACTGTTTCTCACACCCACCCCTCACAGTTCCGCATTCGTCTGGCCACAAACACAGCGACCCAGCGTGATTAGTGGTGCCTGCGTGGCTGTGAGACCAGCGTGCACCGCCTGGGAGAAAACCCGCTGGTGTCATCTCGTGAGTATCGCTCTTAACAAGCCATGTATAAATAATTAGAGCACTCTACAGTGGCTGGACCGTAGGCTGGTGAGAACGTTGTTTTGGGGTCTGTTCCCAGACTTGTGGATGACTTGATGACTGACCTTGGCAAATCCCAGATTTGGTTTTTTTGCGTCTCGTTACTGCCAACTTTTAAAGGGCTAATGCTTAATCTGCCTCAGGTCCGAGGACTACCCAGTGTTGGCAAAGTCCTTTCAGATCCTCAGGGAAATGCACTGGTGAGTTCAAAGTGTTAGCCTTGTGCTGGCCCGGAGAACAGGCAATGTGAGCGTGGCAGGCACCGAGGGGCCACCGAGCTCTGCCGCGGTGCCACAGCGTGCTGCTGACATATTTATATCCCAACGGCAGCAACATATTCTGAGACCTCGCATACCCTTGTTCATCAGTCAGTTGCATTTCTCTAAACTCTTGACCACATCTAAATGTAAAACAGGAACCAGGTAGTCTGTATGCAGAGTCTGCGATCGCTCAGCTCTGGTAAACAGTCTAAATGTGTCAACACGACATCGCTGGGTCTGGAAGATTCTACCCTAATTACTGAAACAAATCTACATACAACAGTGTTTAAAAATTTTTCACTTCCTCTTTACCCCTAAATTACTGTTGTGCAACTTTCCGCAGTGGGACAGAATGAGTTAAAATGGTTCGCTTGCTGACGCTGGGTGGAAAAAGGACCCGAAAAGCATGGACGGAAATGCACAGCATCAGTTCTGACCCATCTTTCCGTATTTGCACTGCTCAGGGGCAAAACCAACACGAAATACTGATGCCCCATTCATATCTGAAATCACAGAGGCGATGGAAAGCCCAGGATGAAGGACTGTAACTTATCAGTTCTATCCCAAACTGGTTCCCAATTCCTGAATAATCACCAGCAACCCAGCTCACATTGTAGTCCATGGGCAATGCTCCACAGACATCTGTGGTCCAGGATCTGCACCTGTGGGACCCTCAGGTGGTGCTTTTTGCAAAGGAAACTAATGAGAGTAGTTGTGATGCCCTATTGAATGCAAACATGGGAAGTTCTTTGATTAAGCAGACTCTGTGTGTAAAATACACATCTATGTTTTTTTGAACCTATGGTGAAGACAAGGAAAACAAAGGTCACTAAAACATCGAAAGGCCTCCCCCAGAACAGACACTTGCCAGACTACCCTGGCTGTCAGGCAACTCAGCGACTGGCTGATGGTCAGTCTCTTCCCACCACGTCCCCCAGTACAGGAGAGCATGCCCATACCCTCTAAGGAGGCTGCACTTTGGCCCAAGCCTCCCAGACCCCAGCACTCATTTTCCACCACCCTGGCACAGCCTCAGACACGTTCAGAGTTTGCATGGTGGGAGCATAAATGCAGACTGTGGAACCAGCTGGACTCCAAAACCAGACTCCCTTCTAGTTGATCTGAGCTGATATACAAGATGAAGCAGGGCAAGCACATCTGAAGCCCGGGGACCTTATCTGTGCATTGTAACTCCATGTTTGCTAGTGGTTTGAGATCTTATGGAGGTAGGGGGAATGTTAGAAACCCCTTTACCTTTGTGACAAAAATAAAATTCAAAAAGCTCCATAGCTCATCTGCAATACAGTCATTCACGTAACCACTGTGTGCGTAAATGTGCTTTTTCTGTCCACAGTTCCTTCGCATGGTAGATGCTTGTGCCAGTTTTCTCACCGAAGCCCTCCAGCCGGAGAACTGCGTTGGCATCCTGAGGCTGGCTGATGCCCACTCCCTGCAGAGCCTGAAACAACAAGTGCAGAACTACATTATCCAGAACTTCACCCAGGTCCTGAACTATGAGGAGTTCCTGGAGCTGCCAGCCGACATTCTCTGCAGCACGCTGAAGAGCGATGACCTCTACGTCACGGAAGAGGCACAGGTGTTCGAAACTGTCATGAACTGGGTTCGTTACAAAGAGTCGGAAAGGTTTCCTCTCCTGCCATATGTGCTGGAGAATGTCCGTCTGCCCCTCTTGGACCCTTGGTATTTCGTAGAGACTGTTGAAGCTGATCAACTCATTAGACAGTGTCCAGATGTTTTTCCTTTGCTCCAGGAAGCAAGAATGTACCATCTGTCAGGCAATGAGGTGAGTAAAAAAGGAAGGTATTTGCTGCTCTTTCTAAATGTCTCATGCTTCTGCTCAAAAACTCCATCGGAAGGAGCAGTACCATGAGGTAGAAAAAGGTATTTGCACTGAAGTTTCACTAATTGGTGCTACCAAAAAGTCAAGGTGGGCCTCACCAGTTATCCTCCTCATTTAGAGAGCTTAGAAACTTTTGGTAGCTTGTTTTAAAACAAAGCGTACAGCTTCCTGAATATGAACATCTGAGCTTGACCCTTCGTACACACACTTGTACAGATAAACAAAGACCCCAGGTGACTTCCCTAGTAAAAAGGCAAATGGTGTTACTCCTGACACCTCACCCTCTCAGCTAACATTTCAAGCCCAAGAAATATTTTTCCTTTCTAAGAAAGGAAGAATAATTTTCCCACTAAACTCAGTCACAATCTATAATGACTCTTTCAAATCTGAAGATGTAACATCTCAATTCATTACTTATGGGGGGAATCTTTCAGAAAGAGACAACCTCCCATGAAGAAGACGGTCTCTTCCCAGAGGAGAGGTCTGCCTATCTTCATCATTTGCAGAGGTCCCTGCACCCAAAGAGACAGGCTCATCCTGACATCCAGTCGAGTCCTGTCCTGCCTGCTCAAGGTAGGCTGTGGTAGATCTCCAGTTCTTCAATCACCTGTCCTCTTTGGACAGTTAGGCATCAGTTACGCCTCCTGGCCCAAAATGTGGGGTACAGGGGAGAGCAACCGGAGGTCAGATTTCACAACAGCAGCAAAGGTATGTGAGCAGGTGAGGAAACTTGTGTGCCTCCTCAGAGAGTCAGAGGAAGGCAGGAGGCTTCAGGAGCACGTTGTGGATCCATCGCTAATAGAGGATGTGTCACTGGCAGAGGGCAGAGACCAAGGGCTCTTTGTGCCGGTGACTGCGTAAGACAGCACACAATGACCTGGGCAATGCCGGCGAGTCTGGTGGGAACTGCTCAGGAAGCCTTGCCCCGCTCAGCAGCGCTGTCAGGTCCATGTGGGATAGATAAGGGAGTGTTGCTCGGGGTTGAACACTCATTACACTCATCTTCAAAGGGGCAGCCGTCAGAGGCAGCCCTGACAGCTATCCTCCCCGGGGCTAACGCCCAGCAATGGCAACAGATGGGTTAAAAACAGGATTCTGAAAGCTGGCAAGTTCTGGGACAGACATTTTCAAAAAATTTGCCTAATAATTTGCTAAATGTAGCGAAAATACAAGGTTTATTTACACAAGTCTGTGTAAATAATCATTTTTTTAATATAGATAAACTATGCCAATTTATAGAAACATATTAAAAGTAGTTTAGAAAGAGAAGTAAAACTGTAAGCAAGTTGCCTACTGCCACAGAATTTAACCTGTGGGTCCACAGACTGCTTCTCTGGGGCATGCAGAAGGTAACAACTGCAAGCCGATCCTCACCAGATGTAAGATTGCTGCAGAGGAGTGCAGACCTCTCCCAGCAGATTTTGAGGGTTTGCAAATTGATACAGCAGAAGCAGAGGAACAACTTTATGTGCTCCCCATACCTTTTACACTGCATTTCTTCCAGTATGAAAAACTGGGGGGGATAACGAAGGTTATTCCTTCTGTCCTTCAGGATAGCACCAGTGTCCTTGGAACACTAATGCATTCATTTCCACTTCCTTGTAAGTATTTCCTCCAGGCAGAACAGAAGTTTCCAAGCACCCCCTGCATTCTTTGGTCCTGGTGAACATCTACCCGGGAAGTGACTTTTTCCAGTGTTCCCGAGACAAAGACCTGGAGAATAAACTGAGCCAAGAGGCAGTAAATCAGAGCTACCACATTTCAGAGCCTGGCACTGGCTTTAAATCTTCTGGTTTTGGCTTAAAATTAAGGCTTATAAACAAAGAAACCAATAAAAGCACCCCTCCAGTATGCTTCGATGCTTTAACATATCTCTTCAGGACAGATAATGAGAGCGTTTATTTTCTGATCGTGCTAACTGCAGCCTTGATCTCTCCAAGCTCCCCAGGGCATACACAAACCTTAGGGCCCTCCTGCCTTGCCCTCACCCTGTCAGCCCAAATAAAACCTGTCCTCTTCAGCTGCCTCACGTGCACCCAGCCGTGTCACCACTGCGCACCTTCATAGCTCTTGGTGCCACCCTGTGAATTCCCAAGAGGATCTGAAAGGATCCTAGCGGGTAGGCAAAAGCAACTAAGCCCAGTGTTGGAGAAATCCTGCGGGAGAAGGATACAGCAACCTCTACTGAATGCTTCTAGGGTGCTTTCCAGGCTTTCAACTTAGAGAGCGTTTGATAATTGGTTCAGCTGATGTAAGCCAGTTGTGATTTACAAAACAGATAATCAGAAGAAAGGTCACCAGACCTTTCTGTAACTTACAGTGCCCTGTGTACTCACTCTGTCTTGCTTGCATTTAGATTATTACAGAAAGAACCAAGCCCAGGATGCACGAGTTCCAGTCTGAGGTGTTTATGATCATAGGGGGCTGTACAAAAGATGAGAAGTTTGTAGCAGAAGTGACTTGCCTGGATCCTTTGAGGCGAAGCCGCCTGGAAGTAGCAAAATTACCAATCACAGAGCAGGAGACGGAGAATGAGAATAAAAAATGGGTGGAGTTTGCGTGCATTACGCTAAAAAACGAAGTCTACATATCGGGTAAGGAACAAGACATTGGAAGAGGGGAGCAGAGGGTTCTCACAATTATCTCCAGCTTTTATCACAAGCATGCTTGAGGCACCTTTAGTCGAATTAAGCGCTACAGCACTTCCTAATGCTTTGGCTTTGACCAGGCTGCAGAGAAGTGCTGGATGTGCAAGGACACTGCCTGGCCCTGGCAAGGGTTCCTTTTCAAACAACATTCATCTATATGCATAGCTTTTTATGTGTGCGCACTCAGCAACAGTGGTCATGGAAGGGCTTCTGAGAACAATTTACCAAACATAAAATGAAGAATATTTGCTCCAGCATCTTCTTGTAATAAGTCCATTTGCAGCTCCATATGCGTAAGCAAAGATCTGCCAGAATCTGGCTCATTTTGCAAGGGTCAGTCAAGAACGTGCAGGGAACTGTCACCACTGTTTGGCTTCTACCTGAAAACTGCACTTTCAGGAGCACTTCAACAATGCATCAGACAGGACTCCAGAAGTGCCCACTCGCTAACGGCAACATTCACTGTCGAAGCCAGATGAAACCCAATGGTCCAGACACACAACATGGGTCTGAACATACCATTTGCAGGCCCTCATCCTGAGAGATTCAGGAGGCACATATAACTTCCCCCACAAGTACAGCTGAGCTCCACAGAGGGGTTCGCTCCTGGAGTTACAGAGTTTTTACTTTGACAATCAAAAAGGTTAAACTCAAGCTCGCTAGCCAGTGCGACAGCTGGTTTTGATGGCCTGCCAAAAGCAAATTTGATGGTCTCGTTCTGCCTTCCAAAGGAAAAGTGACGGCAAGCTTGTAATCACTGCCATGTTACAGACCACGACGCAGAGCAGTGCTTCCATGGGCAGGGCACTTTTTTGTGCAAAATCATCCACCACGTTCTATCCTCACTTAAGATAGGAGAGAGCAAAGGAGGAGGGAGGACTAAAGCATGAATGCTTTGCTTAAGCATGAAGAGTGGTCCATTGCTATTTATTCAAGTATCTTCCATCGCAGTCTCTCTTTTGGGAATTCACAGATTTTTATTACCTCATTCCAATTTAAAGTTTATTAAATCTTTATCCTAGGATAAGAATTAGATTATTCCTTCCCTAGTTACAAATAAAGGAGGTTTTTTCTTTCAGCCCACCACAGGGAGTTTCTTTTTATGCTGGCAGCAGCCCCTCTGTTAAAGGTTAGCTGCAGAGGGGACCCTAAGTCAAACATCCCAAGTAGGGAACATCCCTCACACCTTCACACCCTTGAGTTGAGAGGTCTCTTTTCCATTTGCCTTTAATCTCTTAGCCGTTCCTCTTTTTCAAGGTCACAGGCTTTTGGCTTCCTCCTATTCCTGACATCTTTTCCAGTATCTCTTCTCTGGTTTTCTTTTATGCTTTACGCAGGCTACCTCCAGGCCAGGCTAACACTGCCCCTGCTATGGTGAGCTTGAGCTGCCTTTCCTCCTGCTGCTATTCTCACAGCTCCTCTTTCTTCCTTTTCTGCTTAGTTTCATATCTTTGACTCCCACCATTCCCTTTCAGCCTTTCTCCTTTTCACTGTTCCCACCCGAATAAAGGGCTGAGTGGACCAAAGTCATTAGCAGTTTCTTTCCAGCTGAACCAAATTATTAGTGTCTCAATCCTGATTAAACATCTGCCTCCTCCTGTGTGTCCTTCTACTCTTGTTTGCTTTCTTTTAGCTCCTGTGACTTGGTTCGTTTCTAACTCGACTTGTATCTTTCCTAACTTGATCTCCCCTCCCGCGTTCTCATTTCCCTCACTGTCCTGGTACTGTTTGGAGTCTTCCCTGCTCTTTTAGCATCTGAACAACAGGAAAGTCCTTTGCACAGATTATCACTACTTTTGGATCACCCTTCCCTGAACAGTATAAAGGCTTTGACTGGATGGACCGAAACACTACATTTGTAGTGTAACTAAAAATGACAATGAATTATCACTCACCGCTACATTTTTTCCTCAAATTCGAAAGAACTGTGGTCTAGAGAAAGAACAGAAACAAAATAAACCTCTAGTCCTCTCAAAAATCTCTCCCTGCCCCCTGATGTGCAGCAAATCACACACACACCCACACCCCCCCACCCCGGTCCAGCTCAGGCTCCTACCAGAGTTTCAGCCTGTGCAGGAAAGAACAAGCTCATGTGAAAGAGAAATTTCAAGGGAGGGGAAGGGGAACACCTGCAGTCTCTCAGCCCCATTGTAACCATGAATGCAGCATTCAGGCCCTTCAGCCACTTCAGCTATTTGAGTGCAAATAAAATTCAACACATACATGTGAAAAATACTGAGACAAAAGCACTACAAACGACTCTTTCTAGCATGCTAATTATCTCCTATTCAATCTGCTATTTGGCCCAGAGATGAGCTCCATCAGTCTGCAGTGATCTGGCTGCAGTACAGAATACCAATAAGGGCAGACACTTTCTCAATGGAATATGAATTATCTTTTCAGTATATTCACCAGTGAAGCAAATGTTTAATCAGGTTGCAGATGATGGAATAAACTGCTCAGTCTGTAAATGTGGTTTCAGGCTTAACTAGATCCATTCCTATTGCAGTTACACCAAAATTATACGCAAACAAAAGTGCTTGTTTAAAACACTGCTCTCTGCGTTAGCAGGAGTAAAGATTCACTTGCAAGTCAGCTCTAGAATGAGTTTGCAGGGTCCAATTCTGACCTTCAATCTAGAAATAAGAAGCAAATCCAAGTCAGCAGAGAAAGAGGGCACAAGGTGAGGTACAAAAGTGAGATCCCAGCCACATGATCCCAAGGTTGAATAGTAAAACTCCTACCATCTCATGCAGGACTTCCGCTGATAGGAGTTCACAGTCAGGTCTTTTGTTTTCCGATGTAAACCATTAGGCTAGCTGACTGGAGCTGCCCTGCACAAACTGGCAGTTCCCCAGTGCAGGCCTGTCTTTGAGGGATTTGGCGCTACCAACAGCAGCATCGTCCACTATCTTATTTAAATCACATTTGTTTATTTGTTGTTTCCCAGCATTCTGCAAAGCCGTGGTGGTGCACAAAAATCTCCTGCATATCACCGTGCTGTGTGTGGTTGGTCATTCACTCAGTGTTAAAATGAAAATGACTGTGGTCTGGTAGAGTGAGGAACAGTGATTTATCTGCTGAATATTTGGCTGTAGAAATTGTTCAGTTTCCTTCACTATTAAGTAAACTAAATGCAGACATTTCCTTCTTGTATAACAGGCCCAGGCCATTAGTGTAGGTCATGAAGAAGCTAATAAGGACCAATGATTTATTTTCTATTGTGAGAGAATATTTTTAAATTTAAACATATTGGAGTTTTGGAGTAAATACGAGCTATGCTATGCTATTTACATGCGTCATGTACACTGCAGGTGGCAAAGAAACAAAGCATGATGTCTGGAAGTACAACGCCTCCATCAACAAATGGATACAAATTGAGTATCTAAATATTGGGCGATGGAGGCATAAAATGGCTGTGTTGGGTGGCAAAGTGTATGTCATTGGAGGGTTCGATGGCATGCAAAGAATCAACAGCATGGAAGCATATGATCCCTTTCATAACTGCTGGTCAGAGGTAAGATACTATATCGCTTAACATTTTATTCATTTGGAACATTTTAATCAGAAAACATTAGGACTTTGAACCATAAAAATGAACAAGATGGGATCTAGTACAATTCTTTTAAGTATTTCTGGTCTGTATTTTTTTCTGTAGAAATGCGTATCCTTCAGAAAGTAAAACTCAGAGGATTGCCTGCCAGTCACTGCCTGTGAGACACCAAATGCCTAATTTTCCTTTTCTTAGTTGGCTTTTAAAGCGAGTAGTTCATAAATCAGTGAGTAAGAACACAGTATACCCGAACCAGAGCACAGGCTGAAAACTACTGCTCTGATACATAATATATATATATATAAAGTGTATAGCAACCTATGCATTATATACGGTCTGGGTTATACAGTTAAGTTGAAAGTGCAGGTTTCAAGGTAAACAGGATGGAAAAAAACCCAGTTCTAACTGTACTTCAAGCAATGAGAAGAGAGTATTAGGCAGCCAATTAATCCATGAAATTAATGAGATTAGGCATCATAATGGTAGATACAAACCCTAGTTTTTAGATAATACGAAGCCATGTGGAGGAATCTAACAATCACAACTGCAAGTAGAAAGATCAGTATGAACAAGTTTCTTGTGTTTTTTTCAATGTACATAAGTATGTAAAGGAGATCTGAGGCATTTCTGTACATTTCCTAGCGTTTGAATTGTTGACAATGTTATTTTAATAACACTATTTGAACAGAGCATATTTTTATTAAGAGGTTTACAGCCTTAAGAAAAAGCTGAAACATACTTCTCCCTTATCCCTAGAAAAGTCATCTTCTGAACCCTACTGATCATCTTAAAAGACCATCTAACTTAAAATTCATCAGGCTCCCGCCCCATAGGCATCAGTCTGACTTCTTGAAATCAAAATGGTTACTAATGAGTTTTTACGGTCACACAGGCTGCTCCCCTCATGGTCAATGTAAGCTCCTTTGCAGCAGCGAGCTACAAGAAGAAACTCTACGTGATCGGAGGAGGACCCAACGGAAAGCTGGCAACGGACAAGACTCAGTGCTACGACCCTGCGACCAACACGTGGAGCCTGAAAGCTGCCATGCCAGTAGAAGCTAAATGCATCAATGCTGCAAGTTTCCGTGATCACATTTATGTTGTGGGTAGGTGAAGCGTTAATGTTCCATCTTGTTTAGACACAGCAGGGCTTGTTTCTGTGTGTTAGTTTTACCCACAAACTCCAATGATCAGATGGCTTTTCCCATTGAGCTTAGTGAGGGATGGGAATCCAGCACATTCACAAACAGTAGTGAAGAGTCACCAAGTCAAACTCCCTGTTAGCATGGTAGGTATCTTGGAAAGCTGGAGTTACCCCAGAGACAACTTAAAACCATCCAAAGGTGGGTTCATAGTGGCAAGGGCATGACCGGTGTCTACATCATGTCCCCTGTCCCCTTTCCAGGGGCAGCCCACTGCACACCAGATTTATGTAGGGATATGAGTACTAGGAGCAGGTCATAGGAGCAGAGCCACTGATACCCAAAGATCCAGACCTCTTCACTAGATTGTGCTAGGGGTTAATTCCGTCAATTGCCAGAACTGGAAGCAAAGATGGAAGAAAAAGAGTTTAATGGTAGTGAGATGAACTGTGGAGGGAGGAGGGAGCCTGCACACATCTCCAGATGGTGCTGGAAAAACCAAAAGAAGGAAAGAGGAACATTTGTTTCTAAAACAGGAGCTCTGAAGAGTCGTCCCCACCAGCCCTGGCACAGAAATTTCACTTGCAGTATAATCAGTATGGTGCTGAGGGCTGGCATAGAGCCAGGATGCCACCAAATAGTAAATGCTGTTTTGAAGGGAGATTTATAATGTGCATGTGTGTGCATATATATATATGCGTGATCCTTGTAGACATGTAAATACCTTGTGCTTCGCCTCAGCACAGGGACTGATATCACCCTCTTGGTACAAGATGAGAGACAGAAAGAGAAGGCATGACTTACGGGCCAGCTGATACAACTCCCGATAAAATTTGACACGACACTCCAGTTACAATCATTCAGCATCTTTCACCAGTAAACCTATTGTTTCCCTATTTGAGAAACAAATCTAGTTCAATTGGATAGAAATCAGCCCCACCTGACTTTTAAAAGATAAAAGAGCATTTGGTTGCTGCATCCAAAGCCATCAAATTACCCAGACCGCCAAATGAATCACTGTAACTAACAATGTGTATGTTTTCAGTCTGCTGCAATTGGGAAATAAAACTTGTTTAAGTCACCTCTCAGTGACTTCATCATCCCAGAAGTACTGGATTAGTATTGCCAAAACCAATATTTATTATAACTACAATAGATAAATGCTCACTTTGCTAATGGGTAGGATCCCAGGTATTGTTGCAACTCATTCAATAAGACCACGGCTTTTGGACAAGAGGTAACGGGCACAAACTTGAGCATAGGAAGTTCCACCCAAACATGAGGAGGAATTTCTTTCCTTTGAGGGTGGCAGAGTCCTGGCACAGGCTGCCCAGAGAGGTGGTGGCATCTCCGTCTCTGGAGACATTCCAAACCCACCTGGACACGTTCCTGTAATTCCGCTCTGGGTGACCCTGCTCTGGCAGGGGGTTGGACTAGATGATCTCCAGAGGTCCCTTCCAACCCTACCGTTCTGTGATTCTGTTTCCCCAGCCCTATTCTATACAGTTTAAGATAGACCCAGTCCCTGCAAATTTCAGAATAAGAGCCATTCATCTGTTGGTACCCAGTCCCTACTGTTGGTAGGGAATATATTTCCGTAGCTTTTCTTGGGTACTGAGGTATTGACTATTTTTCAAAAGAAAAGGACCCTGCAAAATTGGAAAAGGTGCACAGGAAGTTTTAAGAATGACTGCAGATTTGGGAAACATGGAGAAACTGAAGGTCACTCTCTGTTTAGCTTACCCATAAGGAGATTATGCGTTCAGTCTGACAAACCTCTAAATGAGAAATGGGCTTTCAAAAATAGCCAGTTCCAAGCAGAGGAAGGTTTAATGGGCAGATGGGCACTGAAGTTAGTCAGTGAAGAAATCACGCACCCCTTTCTAGTAGTGACAGTGACCATATCTAGTCCTTCATGATCTAAACTCTTCTAAACAAGTTTGTATTTTGCTGAAGTTGTGTCCTTAGCTGAAGCAGCAGGTATGAGAAAGGTCTGTTGATGGCTGCGCTGTGGTCGCACAGCAGTTTGTTCTGGCCTTAAATTCCACAGCCTTATGAACAATAAGTGGCCTTCTGTGGATCTGGCTTTCAAAACAATAAAGTATCCTGTGACCTTGTTTTTTCTTAGCCTTGGGGCATAAATCATTCTTATGAATGTCAGGAATGGAGCTTTGTTGAAGTGGGGGGTTTAGTTAAAGTCTCTTACAGGAATGGCCGGTGCAAACTGATATCCATTTCCTCTCCAGGTGGGGCAATGAAAGCACTCTACTCCTACAGCCCCCAGGAAGACACGTGGTGCCTGGTGACTCAGTTCACCCATGAGAGAGCCAGTTGTGGGATTTCTCCTTGCAACAACAAGCTGTTTATCACCGGGGGCCGAGATGAAAAGAACGAAGTCATTGCGACAGTGCTGTGTTGGGACCCTGAAACTCAGAAGCTGACCGAAGAGTGTGTCCTGCCTCGGGGGGTGTCTCATCACGGGAGTGTTACCCTCAGGAAGTCTTACACGCACATCCGTAGGATTGTGCCTGGGGCAGTTTCTGTCTGACTGGAGGAGAACTGCAAAGAAACCCAATACCTCCGTGTCCCTGTGGCACAGCCTGACACGATGGTTTTTTAGCTGCAGGTAGCAATGGATGGAAATATCACCACTGGGGTCCTCTGGGGAGTATCTGTATATACGCTCAGTCCTTGCATTTCCTCTGTACAGTATATCCTTAAATTATCTTAATTCCTTCCCTCCACAGAAAAACAAAGGGACCGGCTGTAGTTTACTCCTGCGAACACAATACCTCCAATCAGGCAAAGAAATACGATGCGTAGGCGGGAAATTTACTTCCCAGCTATATATGCCCAGAAATGTGCTTGAACTGGCTCAGCCTGGTCCTGAAGTTTGTTCAGTTATTTATTGTATTAAGTTGGATTTGAAGCACCTACTAGTGAAAAAGAAAAGATGCTTTTTTGGAATGAAAGATTTGTAACTTTGATGAAATGTAATGCCATTTCCACCAAAGCTATGGATTTTTGGTTTTGTTTTGTTTTGTTTTGTTTTTTCCAGTGGTTGGCACATTAGATTAAGTTAAAAACTGGTTTGTTTGTTTGTTTGCTTGAAGACACTTTGTTAGTTTTTCTGTTCTGCGTGACCAAAAAAATCCATCTCAGTTTGCAAACTTTGCTGTCATACCCACGATAGAGACTGCATAGGCTGCAAATAGAAATGAACGCTAACCTGGTTCCACTGAACATTCATTGTAGCTGTTTTCCAATAAAGCAGACCAAAACCTAGTTTCCCTTTTGTTCTATTCTGGGATGGTTTACTGTTCTGCCTGAAAGGCTTTTTCCTGTCACTGTTGCTGTACAGCATTGGAGGACCGGTGCTCCCGACTGGCATCCCTGCCTGCATCCCCACTGGGTGGCAGTGCTCTCCCAGGATTTTTCTCGCGGGTGTTGATTTCCTGGAATGCAAACGGACAGAACAATCTGCTGGAGAGACAAACAGTTCCAGGTACCGTTCCCAGTCTGATTCCTGGGACCATCACATGCTGTACCAGAAGGGGCAAATGTTCAGCAGGCCAGGAGGGCCCGAGTCTCAAGTCCCAGCATCTGGGTCAGTTGTAGAGAAAGAAAAATAAACATTGAAGAGGTCACACCCGGGACGCTCTGGGACACTCTTGGCCAAAGGCTGGGAACATGTTCCCGTCCCTCCTCCCCTGCCTAGTTGCTGGAAAGAGCCAACTCACCATTAAATCAAGACAGAAAACGCTGTACAAAACAAATCTGTCCAAGCAGAGAACAGCGACTCCTTCCAGCCTCTCTCCCTCTCTTTAATGTCTCCTTTTGCCTTATACAGTATTAAAAATAATATTTCTCTCATGTTGGGCTGAGAAAAAGGACATGGGTTCCTGAATTTCAGTATACTAATGCCAGAGTGCTCAGCGGTACAGTGGTACAGCAGAGTCCCAGACCATACTGGCAAGTCTGCCCCAACCACACAGGCTGAGGGGGGCAGATGCAGCCCGTGATGTAGGTGCTTGCCCCCCCAGAAGGTCTCCAGAATGTCCTTCCCTCAGAAAGACAGCAAATAATCCTGTCTCTTCTGCAATAGGCCCCACGCCTTAAAACTCACTTCTGCAATTCCAGCCAATCCCCACATTTTCTTACTCTAATCTTCCCACAGCCCTTCCATTTTCAAATATTTTTTTTTTAACCAGTCCTCTTCCTTAATGCTGCTGTCATCCTGCAGGGCGCAGCACTTCTCACGCTTCCACACTGGCCCAGATGGTCCCAACCTGCTCTCCTTTCGGAGGGCATGAAGAAATGCCCTCTAAAAAGGGTATTTTGTTTCAAAAGGTTTTCGTGAAGAACAGTTACCACCTTTGACTCGGCTAGCAGTACTGGCCGGTCTACAGGGGTAGAGAAGGTGGATGAATGGGGGCATGTCACTTCCCCTTGAGGAGCTGTGCTTCTGTATCTTCACCTGTTGCCAAAACTAATGACAGTGGCTGCTGAAGCTGGCCAGCTCTTCCTACTGGGAATCATCCTAAAAACCAGTAGCCTTCAGGAGCTGGCTGCTGATTTTCTCCCTGCAATGTCAGTAGCAAAACATGCATTTTTTTAGCTTGAGAAAGATAATCCACTGAGTTGGAACAAAGTTGTCCAAATAAACTTCCAAATACAAATTATTCACTCTACAGATCAGAAAGCAGCCTCTTCGTCTCTCCTGTGGTGGTTCCCCAGCCACACCTGCAGGCCTTGGGCAAGCACGAGCCAGACGATCCCTCAGTGACAAACACGAGATGGCAAAACCACACAGCTTGGCTCCTTTCCCTCTCCTAACTCATGAGAGTCTCTCAAAAACTCTGATGTTTTAATAGCAGCGCAGGGAGAGTCGTTTTTACTTGCCTCCCTGCTCTTTGTACCTTTCAGACTCATGTTGCAAATCTGAAGGACTCAAAGCGTATTGAAAAACAAAAACATTCAGGATCAGTAGTTTTAGGAAGGAGCCAAAAATCACGAGGCTTGTGAAGAAACGGCAAGAACTAGCAGTGCTGTGCCCTCTGTTAATAGCAGCGAGGTGGGAGTGGAGACAGGAGACAACAGAAATCAAGTTTCAAGGAAACTTGTAATTTCCTTTTCCTATCACGGGTTCTCTCTCACCTGTCATACATACCCTCCCGCCACAGGGAACAGCCACAATCACGGTTTCTGTCCAAACATACATACAGTATCTCCGTGTACAAAACCAGCCACCAGTGAAAAAAAGGGCAGCCGAGTCCCTGCGGGAGCTGCGTGACCCGTCCTGGGGGCAGCCAGTGCCGTCCCCCAGCGCTGGGACACAGCCCCGGCGTTCACGGGGCTGCCACAACTGCAACCAGGCAAATGCCAGTTGCCTTCTGACCTATTACTGTATTAAACTTCCCTTGGAAAATGAAACAGCCAGCTGATGGAGCAGGAGTAGACACTCGACTATTAATTACTAAAACTGCAGGAGGTTAATTAGTTTTACTGAATAATTACTCAAATCGTTGCAAAAGAACTAAACCTCAAATCCAAAGCTGTGTGCTTGTTTACCTGCCTGGAGATTCTCTGCGTCTTGTGACACTGAAACCAATCTCCTGTGAGGCACAGACCTACGTGCAGATGTATTTATTTCTCCAGTGCTGGATGGCACGGACCCAGCCCCTGGAACGAGGCCTGACTCCCGCCAGTCTGCAGGTTGCAGACAGCAGTCAGCCGCACTGTCAGTCCAACTGGGAGAGGGAAGAGAGCAGTGGGAAGGTAAGCGACAACACTGGCACAAGAAAAGAAGGGAAAAACTGACCAGGAATGTATTTAGGTTATAAATTAGAATCACCTTAGTGATTCATGCTATTGCAATTTATTAAAGGATTACTGCCCCCAGCTGCCAAATCACATGTTAAAGCCAACTGCTCTCCATTTCACTTTAAATTAAAATGCTGGGCAGGCACAGTGACATCCAAGAAGTTCACTTATGTGACCTCGCAAAGGTCGATAGTTGGACTCTGGTAAATAGTCCCAGTTTGAATTTCCAGAGCTTATCTGGAGACATCCTTACAAGGTTGCTAATCACCATGGCCATGAGGTTCTGGCAAAAAAAGAAGCCAAACGATCTTTAAGACAAAACTCAAGACATTTATGAAAAGAATTATAGGAACCTAGTGCTTGTGATGTTGCCCTGGTGACTCCTTTGGTCCAATCCAGACAGATTTGGGAAATCCCCAAAAGGCAAATGATTCAGGTGTTCGGTGTGTTTCTTCTACACCTGCTGTAACATACTGCTTCGGTACCAAACAGCACACTAATATTCCACGGTAAGGAGATGTCTACAAACGGTCACTTAAGAAAATCTTTCCCAACTAATGTGAAACCAAATTAAAGTGGATTAATTAGATACCATCAACTCGCAACGAGGATGACTTTTTCAGAATTCCGTTCAACTTAACAATTTCAGTTCAACTAAAATAATTTCTAGGCAAACACCCATTTGAGGGAACAATTTCAAGGATATGAATAACATTATTTAATTCATCTTTCTTAGAAGACCATTTCCACAAAGCAGTGTTTTGTTTGCTTGGTTCTTATATCACCGTAGACAGATTTCATACACACATAAACTTGCCACGATCATCAATTAATTTCCTCCTTCTTTCAGTGGCCTTCTTTATGTTACCAAACTTCTAGTTGTCTCTAAACATATCCAGGGAATGTGTATGTAAGAAAAAGTTACAGAATTGGCAATATAATCCTATCAGAGTCTGTCCTGGAGATTAACTTCATAATTGACAGAGGTTAGCAGGAAGATTGAATAGCTGCAGGTTAACAGTATTTGAAGTCACCTATGGCTGTATATAGAACTACTTCATAGTATTTACAAGTTATCTTTGCTATTTAGCATGAACATTTACAATATGGGTAAACTTCAGGTAATAAAGCTTGAAAGAATCTTGCCTGGACAAAACAACCTGTTAGTTATTAGCGTCTTTGCCAAGGGGCATCAGCACAAAGATTTGGCCCAGGATATGAGTGGCCGGGGGAGTTCCTGGAACCTCCTCCATCCTTGATCACACGGCATGCTAAAGGGATTTAGCAGAAGGCACTAGATCTAGTATACAGACATTTTCCCCACCCATCCTAGTGTTAGGGAAGAGCCCTGTTATAGGCCAAAACTGAAGTCTTCATACAAACACAGCTTGTGTGCTGAATGTCTACGGTACATTCATCTTGGAGAAAAATAAAAGCAGCCAGTAAAAAGCAACTTTTAGGTCCCAATTTTTTATTGAAGAGGATTGAGAAGAAACGTGGGGATTTTTTTCTGATAAACAAAGACATTACTCAGGAAACTCAATGTTTCTTTGGGTCAAAATAGGGGAAGCACAGAACCATGGTTAAAGCAAATACACACTAATACAGTTTATTCACCTGCTACAACGTTAGCTTAAAGATGCTCTTCCACAAGAAGTGTCCCATAGCAGCAAAGCCTCTAAGATGTCCCTGCTCATTCCCATCTCTGAACTGGAATTTGCTACCCCCTCAGTTGTGCTGACACATCTCTTTGAGGAAAATGCTATAAAACAGATCACTGGGATAATCTTGGTTAAAATGAAAACAACACCGCTTCTCTCTGGAAGGATATTTTTAACCTGCAACCCCAGAAGCAGTTGTATCAGCAAACTGGAGAGAGCAGACGCTACAATGCGAGGAGCGTAGCAAGCAGTTTGGGAACGAAGAGAGAAAGAAATAAGCGGGAACTTCTCAAATGGGCTTCATTGCGAAAAAACATCTCATGCAACCAGACACCCATCTCCTTCTGGCTCACACTTAGTGGAATTCTTCAGATGAGTGTGAAATACCCAAAAGCCACATTCAGCGCATTCTGTGTATTGCTTTAAGCAAAGAGAAGGTGGAGAGAGTTTGCACACAAGTAAAATATTGCACAGAGTGACATCAAGGGCTGTTTTCTAATGCCCTTTTTTTTTTTTTTTTGCAAAGCCCAAGGTACTTTTATATAAAAAGTAACAAATTCTAAAAATATCCTCTTCAGAAATACAAAACTAATTTCTCAAGTCCAAGGAACAGCACTGCAATTTAAATTTCCCATACTGATGTCTACTTCTAATGACATTTTTGGTTCTTTAAAGATTAGAAAAACATTTCACTCGTCTTCTATATATAGGTGGCTGCTCTGGAAAACCTAAAAGGCTCTTACAAGATATTATCTCTCTTCCCCCTGAGTACATCAACAGGCTCTGCAGCCTCTTCTGACCTTCCTCGGGGTTTGGTGGCAGGTGCCCAACACCAGCTCTGATATGGTACAGCCATAACCTGGGATCAGGCTGCTGGAGAGGATCTATGTGAGACAGACCTGGGAAATGCCTCGGCAGGGACTCAGGAGCAGTGTTCACACTTAGTCCCTCGCCCCAGGTTGTCTATGACTACACTGTGGGTACACCCGTGCCCAGCCTCATGCCCCACTGCTCCTGCCCTGCTGCCCTAGATGCTGGGCGCAGCCTTGGCCTGGTCGCACCAGTATGGACCCTGCAGGGAATCATGGCTCTGGGCTGACCCAGGCTCCTGTGGCCACTCGCTTGGCTCACCCAGCCACGGGCACAGCGGGACTGCACCCTGCAGGGAGGCACTGCCACCTGCTGCTCCTGGCTCATTTTCCCTCACCGAGCAGCCCATCTCTGTTACTCCCTGACAGCATCATGTGCTGGGCTGCCCAGCAGACACTGATCGAAGGTGACTTCCCATCAGACTGCGATTTTATAAAAATTCAGTGTTTTTCAGGTTGTCAGATGGAATCCATAAGGCAGCTAGTATGCTAGCACACTGCACAAGACGAAGCACAGCATTTCACTGAGTACAGCAGTTTCCAGAAGCACCCTCCAGCGTATGTTTTAAAGAACAGGACATTGCCTACCAACCTTGCAAGAATACACTGCGAGTGAAAGAAATAGCTATTGTGGTCACTGCACATTTGGTTAAGGATCCTCTCTGCTGTAGAGGTTTCAAGAGCCCTGTGGTTACCCTTTTTGCTTTGCACCATCTATTTTTCATTTTCTGTTTTCCAGAAAGACATCTGCCACAGATGGGTGAAAATGATCTTGATTCAGTATCTCCTCCAAAAGATACTGCCTCCCACATCAGAACAAAGCTTGGAACTTTGTTCAGGGTAGCATTCGCTGTATTCCCATTTGTGATGTGATGAAAGATCTGTGGCCTTCTGGCACCAAGGAGACGGAGAAATCAACTCATGTCATGAGTTGATCACTTCTTCAGATCACTTCTTCAGAAGCTGAGTGATTTCCACCAGGCTTGCATGCTACCAAGGTAAGCACAACTCGTCTGCTGTGGTGGTGCTCTGTGTTGGCTCAGATGGTGATGGAGCAGGTGACACCACGTGAAGATGCTTCCTTCGGACAATGGATCTGAGAGATGCTGAGATCTCTCTGTATCGAAGCCCATACAGAAAAGGGAACAAAACTTTAGGCAGAATCATCAGGATATTGCAGACTGTCAGGGAGATCCAGATTCCTGTCTGCAGTCTGATGACAACATTAATGCAGAAGAACGATTCTACAAAAAGGGCCAAGAGTGGAAAGAAGTAAAAAAATAACACAGTGTTGTGCATTAAGAATGTTACACTGGCTCTGGAGCAGAAGCCCTCCCATATACCTGATTGTTTGGTTTTAAAATACAGAATAACATAGCAACAAAATATTAAAGACAGGCAGAGAATGATAACTGTGGTAGAAAGCCAGAAACAGAGTTTCACTGCATCAGTCCCATTCAGAGTTAACAGTAGTATTACTGGAACCGAGCACATTTCCAGGACACAGGGCACAAAGCTATGCGTGCTCGATAGCACCAAGAAGAAAATCCCAGGGAAAGCCCCAGAACACATCCATAGTAATACAATATTATTTTTAGTTCGTGAAGGTGGCAAAATCGCAATATAGCGCAAAGGAAACAAAATAGCTATGTACGTGTCCAAGACTATTGCAGCAGCTGTGAACAATCCTCCACAGTAAGCCACTGCCAGCAGAAATAACAGGAGGACACAGGCTTCCTGTGGGAGATGTAGGTGTGCTGCATTGAGAGCAGCCGACAGGGTGTAGAACAACAGGTAGATCAGATCAGCAAGCAGAGCATTTCCCAGCAGCATGTACCTTGTTTCCTGACGGATGCTAAACCTAGAGAAGATCACAAACAAGATGGTAGGAATGATGAGGACACCTGCCACGAGGCAGACAACTGGAGGGATTAAAAACATCTTCATGTTTGTGCCTGGTGGGTTGAGAGCCCATTCCTCCAGCAAATTGTCCAAAGAAGCATCATCCAGATTTGAGGAACCGTTGAACTCTGTCTCCCTGGGGCGGTGTGCAGTTGCATTCGCTCTCCTTACTACAGCACAGCCAGAGAAGTCCATTTCCTTAGGATTTTGGGATGATTGTCTGCCTTGGAGAACACAAGATAGTCTACGCTGCGTCCTTAGAAAAGCAAATGAAGCAGACGATGCAAAAAGCCTGTGGAAGCAAAGTGATTTCTGTAGCCAATTCTACCAGCTCTTCTCAAGGACAGAAAGCTGAAACTTGGAAGTCAGTTCTGTGGTGCCAGAAGATGTTTTTGCCTAAAGTGGAGATTTTCTTTTCCTTCTGCAAAATCTAATGTTTAGAAAAGAGAATGAATCTCTGTGTGCTTTAAAAAGTCTAAATCCCTCGGCTAGCTCTTTGATCAGAAATGAACGGGTTGATCATTTTCAGTAATTTGAGTTTGTTCTCACCGCATTATCACTCCGAGGCAGATGAAATATTAGCTTGATTAAACAAATACGCGATGATACAGAACAACATTCCACGTGTACTGATGTAGGAGAGTCATAAATGATTGGGTGAGGTATTGTACCAATTTGTATGCAACAACACAATCGACTTGAAGTGATCAATAAAAATGGCTCTCAATCCTGTTGTAAAATTGTATCACGATGGCACTAGTGAATGAAGTTATCTTATTTATAGATGACAAACATTTTTGCTTCAGTGAATCATGTTATTTATAGATTATAAGCCCTTCCTGCCTTTTTTAATGCACGATATACAAATACTGAATTCTCATCTATTGCAGAGTCAATACGTGAATTGTCTGGGATGAGTGACATACACTATAATGCATACCTTACAGCAGACTTGGCATTTCCAAGGGCCATTTGGAGACAAATTCTTGGCTTGCTGGCCAGCACGCTGCTGCACTGCGCTGCTTTTACTGTCAGATCTCAGCCTCAGAGCTGGGGGTGCAATGAGAGAATTGTGAAGGATCTGGACTGTGGAGAAGGAACTCTTCAAATTCTTCCAGGCATGGTCTGATCAAAAGAAAAGCTAATTTTTCTTTAATAGGCTCAACACTGGCTCATAATGCTTTAGTTTTAATCAAAAAGACTGTATTGATGAAGGCGTTCATCATCTTGTGTGATGCAAAGTGGGCACAGCAGCACTATTTTATTTCATGGTCTACACCTCCTGCAGTGCTTACCCCTGCGTACACTTACCCCTGCGACATCACAATGCCTTGCTGTTTACACAGGCCATAAGTAGCTAAGACAAGAGATCTGCAGAACATGCAGCTTTGTCAGCTACCAGTTCTAGGTGCTCTTCTCACCGGTCGTGCAGGGGTATCTGGAGTTTTTTAAGTAATGGTAAGCGTCAAAGGATTACTCCCAGCATTTGAAAAACAGTGTGTGCACAAGCCAAAGGTCTAATAAAATAGTCAAAATAAGTAGTCAATGAAATCTGCTGGCTGCTCAGCTGTTTTGAAGTTATATTATTTATTTAGGTGCCTAAAAATAAAATTGTCTAAGCCCAGACAACCCTTTTGGTAGTCCTGACAAGTCTACCAGGACCTCCCACATTCACCAGCATGGTCAAATCTTTAACTATTGTTTCAAGTATAATCTTCCTCCTCTTCTTCAGTAATATGGGTTCTACTACTGACACTACATGAGCAGAGGGAACGCGGCTCCTTACTTAATACGGCATTGTTGTATTCGTTATTTCCCCAGCACTACCAGCATATAGCAATGCAGCGTGCTTCCATCCGTGGGAGTCGGTGCCTAGTCTCACCTCGCAGAAAGTCGTGCTGTGCCACGGAGGTGCTGTCTCAGGGCATGCCAAGTAACAAAGCAGACAGCTTATGAAACTCAGCATCAGTCATCAGATCTTGCGCACATTTCATTTCCTCACACACTGGTAGCTGGCATCCATGGAACTGTATGTTAAGAGAGTTTGACAGGCTGCACCATATGGAACGAAGGGATAGGAGGAAAAACCAATGATAATTTTAAGTACAGCATTTCAGTTGCTATGGTGCCTGGGCAGGCAAAACAGAAGGTGATTATTTTTGCTCACTCAGTCCTGCACCCGCTGAAAAGTGTGTGAACGATATTGATGCAATTATACATTTGGCGTCAGGATCATGCCCCACATCTATCAGTGAGTCACAACACAGTTAATACCTTAGGTAGATGGTAGCACTCAAACACCCAAACTCTTGAATTATACTGTTACTGCAAAATGGAAGGGAAGCAATGAAAACTCAAGCATGCAAATCACCTCGAACTATAATTTCAGACCTCTGTTAACAGTAAAAGTGTTTCCTACCTCCCAGCTCACAGCATTTCAAGGATATCTTTAAATATAAGTACGTCAGGGGTAAAGACAAGACTAGGGAAGACGTGGGCCCTCTCTGGAAGGAGACAGGAGACCTGGTCACCCAGGATATGGAGAAGGCTAAGGTACTGAATGACTTTTTTGCCTTGGTCTTCACCGGCAAGGGCTCCAACCACACCACCAAGTTGCAGAAGGCAAAGGCAGGGTCTGTGAGAATGAAGAACTGCCCACTGTAGGAGAAGATGAGGTTCGGGACCATCTGAGGTACCTGAAGGTGCGTAAGTCCATGGGACCGGATGAAATCCATCCACAGGTCCTGAGAGAGCTGGCAGATGAAGTCACCAAGCTGCTTTCCATTATATTTGAAAAGTCATGGCAGTCTGGTGAAGTTCCTGCTGACTGGAAAAGGGGAAACAGAACCCCCATTTTCCAAAAGGGAAAAAAGGAAGACCCAGGGAGCTACAGACCTGTCAGTCTCACCTCTGTGCCTGGCAAGATCATGGAGCAGATCCTCCTGGAATCTCTGCTAAGGCACATGGAAAATAAGGAGGTTACTGGTGACAGCCAACACGGCTTCACCAAAGGCAAATTGTGCCTGACAAATTTGGTGGCCTTCTATGATGTTGCCAGAGCATTGGTAGATAGGGGAAGAGCAACCAACATCATCTACCTGGACTTACTTAATCAAAGCGTTTGACACTGTCCTGCACGACATCCTGGTCTCTAAATTGGAAAGGCATGGATTTGATGGATGGACCACTTGGTGGATAAGGAACTGGCTAGATGGCCACACTCAAAGGGTTGCGGTCAATGGCTCAATGTCCAAGTGGAAACCGGTGACAAGTGGCGTTCCTCAGGGGTCAGTACTGGGACCAGTGCTGTTTAACATCTTTGTTGGAGACATAGGCAGTGAGATTGAGTGCACCCTCAGCAAGCTTGCTGATAAAACCAAGCTGTGTGGCACGGTTGACATGCTGGAGGGAAGGGATGCCATCCAGAGGGAGCTTGACAGGCTCGAGAGGTGGGCCCGTGCGAATCTCATGAAGTTCAACCAGGCCAAGTGCAAGGTCCTGCCCCTGGGTCATGGCGATCCCAGGCACAAATACAGGTTGGGTGGAGAATGGCTTGAGTGCAGCCCTGAGGAGAAGGACTTGTGGGTGCTGGTCGACAAGAAGCTCAACATGAGCCAGCAGTGTGCACTTGCAGCCCAGAAAGCCAACCACATCCTGGGCTGCATCAAAAGAAGTATTGCCAGCAGGTTGAGGGAGGGGATTCTGCCTCTCTGCTCCTCTCTGGTGAGACCCCACCTGGAGTACTGCATCCAGCTCTGGAGTCCTCAGCACAAGAAGGACATGGACCTGTTGGAACAGGTCCAGCAGAGGGCCACAAAGGTGATCAGAGGGCTGGAGCACCTCTGCTAAGAGGACAGGCTGAGAGAGTTGGGGTTGTTCAGCCTGGAGAAGAGAAGGCTCTGGGGAGACCTTATAGCAGCCTTCCAGTACCTAAAGGGGGCCTACAGGAAGGATGGGGAGGGACTCTTTATTAGGGAGTGTAATGATAGGACAAGGGGTAATGGCCTCAAACTGAAAGACGGGAGATTTAGGTTAAATATTAGGAAAAAATTCTTTCCTGTGAGTGTGGTGAGGCACTGCAACAGGTTCCCCAGAGAAGCTGTGGATGCTCTATCCCTGGAAGTGTTCCAGGCCAGGCTGGATGGGGCTTTGAGCAGCCTGGTCTAGTGAGAGGTGTCCCTGCCCAGGGCAGGGGGCTTGGAACGAGGTGATCTTTAAGGTCCCTTCCAACACGAATCATTCTGTGTGATTCTGTGATATCCTATTAATGGGCAGATTCTCTCATTTCAATATAAAATCACAACTGTCTTTTCTACCAGCTAGTTAGTATTAAGTGTGAACATACGAAAGAGTTCATTGTCATCTCAGCTGCACACTTTTGGCTGACAGAAAAATAAATGCAAATACAATATACAATAAGCTGCTGGCATTTATAGAGTGTCTAATGCAGCCAAGTATTTCACAGAGTGATGTTGTACAGCAGCGTAGTTCTGCAAGTATATATCTCAAGGGCTTTTTGTTTATATATAGTTGTTCAATTAACAAATAGTTCTTATTTCTTCGGTCTAATTATTTTTCTCCTGATGCCTGCAAACAACATCCTTATAGCAGATCTATTCCTTCCTCTTGGATGAAAGACCTAGCCATCATGAGCTACAAGTCCCAGCTACATCTGGAGGGTAACAAACACTGACATCCTCACTACTGAAAAGTACAAAGCAAAAGTGGTAACTCTAGCAACCTTCCACCAAACCACCTTTTAAAAATCCACTTCTACAGCCATGAAAGTGTAAATGTGAATAGCGTAAAGTAAATAATGTGAAAGGTAAGTAAAGGTATGAACTTGCTAATTGTTCTGCAGTAGCTGTTGTTCACTGCAGGTTCACTCCCAGCTGAGATCCTCAAGACAAATGCAAAGTAGCTCATGACTCTCTCATTTAGCCCGCACGGAAAGAGTACCACAGAGCCCAGGAGACATCACAAGTTCACAGCCTTTCTTATCCTGTGCTCAATTATTCATCTGCTACAGCCTATGGATGGCAGAGTAAGCCCTATAGCATGAGCTTGTTCAGCCTTAACTGTGCTACTGTAAAAGTCTTAGGAATGCAAGCAGGCTTCAGTTTTACAAAAACGGAAAACAGCAAAACAACCAGAAGACAAATTCAACCCCATCAGACCTGGGCAAGTCCAGCCAAAGGCACTCCCCTCAGATTTCCACAGGGGCTTAGTATAGTTCTGCTAGATTTAAAAATTTAAAAGGTTGGTGTCTTGGCACACTGATAGACATCCAGAATAGGTGGCTCTGGAGAATATCTGGTTGTTGTCTCCTTTCATTTTCTTGAGCTTATGGGGCATTTCTACGTCTAGACCATTTGCAACGGGCTGGCAGCTCTGAAGACCGCTCCTGAGGATACTGACAGCTCCTTGCCATTGCGTCTCAGTGTTCAATATTTTGTGGTGCCAGCCTGAATGATTCTCCTGCAATTTCCTGTAAACCTTGTCTTAATGCTCTAGTTATTGATTTTTTTTAAAATGCTCTCTGGTAAATTTGTTAGGTGGATGCACTTTTTACATAGCAGTCCCTCTTCTGGCTCTTATTCTGGCTCAATACAGTTTGTATTGATTTTCAAACTGAATCGCACACTGTCAATTACTTTACTCATTTCTGCTTCAATCAATATCCCACTGAAAGTTTAGTCATCTCATCTGTTGAGTTTGGGAGATCTAAGAGAGCACACATTCAGCCATACTAAACACTGTAAATCCAAAGACTGTACTACATTATATGCTGTTACTGACTATAAAGAGGTATTGTCAAATTGAACAGAAAAAGTCAGAAATATTACCATCTTACAGTAGTTGGTATGGACTTAACTGTGTACAGACATAGGGAAGCTTCCTATTTCGCGAAGAGTTCAGTCTAACCAATTCAACAAGTCAACAAGCACACTGCTGCCACAACAGGGAAGCACCATGCAAGAAAGGGAAGCCAACGATAATGATGCGGAGATTTCCCCAGCCCTTCATCCTAAGGGATTGTGTTAGGAGAGGATACCCAGAGGAAGTACGTGACCAAATTGCATGCTCCCTTTCACCTCTGAGGTTCCCTGGGTGCCATCATGTCACTGTCTCAGTATGAGCACGGAGTCTTTGATGTAGCTGCCTGTTCCAGCATCACTCACCGGGTCCAAGCCTAGAAAATGATGCTGTGCTTTGGGTCTGCCCCAGAGACTGATCTGCCTGGCCAGGAGCCCAGGGACACCAGTGTAGAAAGGCTGCCTCAGAGTCCACCCCCGCTCTTTGAACGGAAGTGTTTTGGATGAGACAGTTGGGTTGGACAAATCAACATTTTCACTAGAATGTTGTTTCATGGGGATATTTCCAGCCATGTTTAGTAACAGAGCCTTGAGCTCAAGAGTCTTCATGTGCTATTGCAGTTTCTTCAATTTCCTTCCAGGAATGTTCCCCTTATGGGCTTATCTAGGTCCAGAAGGCATCTCACTTGTTGGTGAAGCTCCCCCAGCCGTGAATAGCCAAGTGCCCACGAGCAGGCCAGCTCCTCCCAGCAGGGCTGGAAGAACCAGCCATAATTATTTCCTGCCTGTATCCATATTCTCACTCTGGGGAAATGAGCTACTGCCAGTGAAAAAACAAGTAATCAAACCAGTTTAACTGTACTGTTTTTCTGGGTGAGCTTTCCCTTTTTCTTCTCCTTTAATTTGAAAGTCAATTAAAACAACTTTTTTCTAAACCTTTAAGATTCCCTCTAAACTTGTCTGCACCTCTCCATGGTCAGGACCAGCAGGGGAGAGGTACAGCTTGACCGTCCTAGTCTTATTGTCCTAGACTCTGCCTCAGCTATCTGTCTCCACCTGGCTCCAGAACGATTGTTGAGTGCCTTGCTTGTTATTTGCTATAGACAAGAGACATATGCATTGCTCTTGTAACGGTACAAAGTTCACAAATCAAGCATAGCAAATACCTAAAGAAATGGGTGTGAAAACTAAACTCAGATTATAATGATTTTAAAGGTCAAATGAAATGTGAAACAAAAGAAAAGAGGGATTAGAAAGCGTTGGTTTGAAGACATTTTGATGGGGCTGCTCCCAAACAAAAGAGAGGACATGGAGAGAGAGACTGGGAGGACTCAGCATTGAATCCCTGAATCACTTTTTCTAATTCCAAATACCACCATGCCAGGGTGATCACAAAGCCAAGGTAAATTTTGTACCAAATCTGCCTTGCAGGTGCAGTGTTGAGAATTAATCTGGATGACAGAAGAACAGAATTTTGGGATATTTGACAAATATTGCAACAAAAGGTTAGAGAAGTTTTTTTTTCCCGGGGGGGGGGGGGGGGGGAGGGGGGGGGAGGGCGGGACGTGCCTGTAAGTCCCAGACATCACCTACTTTTCTGCAGGTCACTGCTTGGCCCCGACTGCTGGGAGCTGCAGCTAGCAGTGCTCACGCATTTTCTTTTCCTGAGCCTGGCAAAGCAAAGCAAGACAGGTTTTCCTCCTCTGCCACACCGCCTCTTCCATGCTGAAAGGACCTACATGATTCATTCACTACATGTTTTCATGTGACAAGCTGCAGATATGACCAGGGATTTATAGCAAACAACTGCTAGTTTACATGGTCATTTTTGAACAGATTCACAGGACAGGAAGAGAAATGATTCTAGACTGTTTCTCAGGTTTATTGATCTCTCCTGCCTACCTACTTTTCAAAACAATGCATTTGTGAAACAGAAGAAACCGTCTACTAAATAAGGCCTATTTTTAAAATATCATCCTTCTCTCCTGAAGCAGTTTAATTTGTGTAGAACCTTTCTAAAAGAATTTCAAACACTATACAACATTGGTGCTAACAGGAGTTATCTGCAGAAATCTGAGGTCTTAGGTAACGAACAATACCATATCACTCTTATCTGAGCATTTAGCAACTATCAGAAGAGATTAAACCCACATTCAATATCACACAGAGTCATGAGCAGAACTAGAAATACACGTCTGAATTTGTGGCTCCTCTTCTAAGTCAGGCAGAAAGTTCCTTCTCCTGAGAGAAAGCTTCTCAAATGGGGGAGCTACCTACATCCACCAACCTCCTAAGGGCATCCTTCCATCTCAGGCTGTCTGTCTTTTCTGGTTGCAGCTGGCACCGAAAATTTTGTCTCTGTCCTGTCTCACCAGCAATGATCTCCAGCGTTGCCTAGGAAGGACTACTGCTGGCAGGCAAAAGCAGAAGTTGTCTGGCTATGTCCCTGTCCTAACATGTTTTGTCTCACGTAAGAAGCCAGGCAGCACAGGAGAGGTTTAGCATAGTATTTCCTTGAAGGATAATTTAATGAGAAGGGAGACAGATGGCTGGAGAGTGTAAAGTGCAAGATAAAATGAAATATGGAAGAGAGATGGAAGGAAAAAGGGGTAGAAGAGACAGGTTGGAATATACAGGCAGACAGGCGGGGGCTTTAATGGCGATGCAGCAGACAGGAGCACCCCAGCCACAGCTGTACGCTGTCACAGTTCCTCCCTGACAGCTGGGAAGCGTTTGCCTGCACTGTACAAACTCGGGGGGGGGGCGGGAGGGAGGAAACATGCCAGAAGTGGAGAAGAAGCGGAGAAAAGGGAGGAAAAAAGCAGTGTGAAAGAAAACACATGTTGCCTCTTCCTATTCATGCCTTTTGATGACAGACTGTGAATGCATGGATACAATCTGCACACGGCATGGACCAGCACAAGGCACAGCACCATCCTGGGGAGGAAGGAGCCCCACTGCCAAAGTTAAGATGCTTTTCTCAGCTCCCAGCACCGTACCTAGGAACGGCAGTCGTTCCCGGGTGGCAAAGACGCTGAAGCAACATTGATTCTCCGAAATACCTCTGCCCGCAGGGAGACGCTGACCTTATCTCACACTGATGAAGCAGGTGCCAGGCACAGCCGCCATATGGCAGAGAGATTAACTGCCAGCATGTGCTGAATAAGAGTCACAATCTTTTATTAGCCAAGCGGGGGATATGCCGTGGGTCACATACACAGTGCCATTCACAAGCTCTGTTGTCCCTTCCCAGCAGCTCCTTTGTTACTTATCCAGCACAGGTGCTTAAAAATTAGATTTTCTCCACATGGGGCCTGGCTCTGCCTTGTCCTCGTAACAGCGGCTTTGTGCTGCTCCCACTCATTTCCATAGCAATACCCTGTCCTCTCACACGGGAGATTCAGGCTCCATGGCAGGAAAGCAACGTTAGGGAGGGAGCAGGAACGCAAATGATCCAAACTTGTAAAGAAAAGAGATGATATTTTTTTTTAGGCAAGACTACCAGCATTTGGGTTATGTGAGCCCACGTCAGTCTGACTCTCCTGGTGCCCCCCACAGGGACAAGGCAGAGGGCACATCACCCCCTCATATGCCCAGAACTTCTCACCAAACTGCCTGGCAGAGTTACAGCTCACAACAGGGAGAGACTCAGGCATGGAGAGAACATTGCTGAAGGCAGCCAGCAAGCTGAGATCTTCACCATACACAGTCAGTGTTATTCCTAGTTTAATTATTTGTTTCTTTCTTCACCAGTTCAAGTTCCAGCTCATTAGAGGATGTGCATGGGGTGCTCCAGAGAAGATACGTCCTCTCTTTTCCTTGCTGTCCTCAGCAGCTCTTAGAGACAACAAAGGGTCTCTGAATAAATGTACAATGGTACCTGATGAACAATTGCATTTTCGGAAATTTAACACAAATCATACTGAAAAGCAGTGGCAGAGACAGAAATTAGAATTTCACCTCCTGGGTCTTGGTTCAGGGCCAACATACTGCACTCCCTTTTCAGTCTCTCTATGCTTTTGTAAGCATTGCTACCTACTAGTGTGGTAGCAGCTCCAAACTGCGTCCAGGTAGCTCAGATATAACTCAGTTATCCACAGGGAAATGCCTGTCCTGTAAAGAATTCATTCTATTTACAGCTACTGGGGGCAACTAGAAAACAAACAATTTTTCTAACCCTTTCTCAGCACTTTAGGGAGGGACTCTTTATCAGGGAGTGTAGCAATAGGACAAGGGGTAAGGGTTTAAACTGGAAGAGGGGAGATTTCGATTAGATATCAGGAAGAAATTCTTCACTGTGAAGGTGGTGAGACACTGGCCCAGGCTCCCCAGAGAAGCTGTGGATGCCCCATCCCTGGAAGTGTTCAGGAGTAGCTTGGATGGGGCTTTGAGCAGCCTGGTCTAGTGGGAGGTGTCCCTGCCCAGGGCAGGGGGCTTGGAACGAGGTGATCTTTAAGGTCCCTTCCAACCCGAACCATTCTATGATTCTTTGATTTTCTCAGGAATTCCTCCATCCTTTTCACTGAGCTGCTTCTTCCCCCATGAAGCAGCAGTTTCTTGCTCCAAAGGAAACATTTCAGCGCCAGCCCAGCACAACGAATAGCAACTAACACGAAACTGCTATAGATCACAAAAGCCGCAAGACAAAATATACAGGAAGAAAACTTAAATGAATTAGCAACACATTTTAATGAGCCATTTTAACAAGTTGTGAGTTGAACCAGATCAGAACTCTGGTCTCTCACTGTCCCTCAGCGATGCTCTGAGGCAGTTCAGGGGCACAAACCTCTGTGCAGCTGCCATCCCTGGAAGCACTACCACCTTCAAATGTTCTGGTGGTCACCCCAATACTAGCTGACCCATGAGTCCTCCCCCTTTCAAACACTTGGTTTCCCTGGGAAGCCCACAATGTTCTCTTGTTTTTGGATCTGACCCGAGCTGTATTCAAACCAGTGCTGTTTCATCCGTGCCAGCTGCAGCTCTAGCACAGCAGCTGTGGAATTATGTGTGCCATCCCCCGGGACACTACCTCAACCCCTGCCACTTGTGTTTCTTCATTCCCTGCCAAGTATCATGCCAATTTCTTCCACATCAATTTCTGAGCTGAGACTGTCTCTCCACTTATTCTCTCTCCTGCCTGCTATTGGAGACTGAAGTGATGGCAAAAATGAGACGCACAATGCCACTTTTCATCCCCAGCTATCTGTCCTGAAAGTCTCCTACACTGTCTATTTGTGAACCACTTCAGCTGCTGTCAACACCCTCTGTGAGGCAGTCTCTGATATGCATCACTGAGCTCCAGTTTTAGTCAAAACAAACACGTATCTAAGGCTGTTCCTGCTGTTGGCAGCCTGAGAAGCTGAGGAGTCAGCGTAAGGGGAAGCCCCTCTGCTCCCACAGCCTCAAATCTGCACCCCCAGTAGTACGGGCTTTTCACATAAACCAAATGTTATGCTTGGGCTGACATACGAGCTGCCTGCCACGGGGTCTAAATTTGGTTTCACAGCAAGCGTCTCACCTTGACGCTTTGCTAAAAACGTTACAGAAGCAATGACCTCAGCCCTGGAGTGAGAGAAACGGCACGCAAGGACAGACTAGAGGAAGGTAAGGGCCCTGGAGGCTACACCCCAAGTGTTTACTGGCAGGATTCCCAGGCCCACCCTTCCTGTTCCCAAAATAGAGAGAGGTCTGTCCCATGATTAGCCATCGATAAACACCAGTGTGAGGACTTTCTCCCCCCCCACCAAGCAAAGCCTTTCAACCTGTCGGAGAACAGCTTACAGCGAGTTAACTCTCTCTTTGTCAGACTCAAGATAGGATCCTTGGAGCCTAACAGGGTGTCTGCAGGGATACAGAATTATAAAAAGGTATTTGTTTCTGTAAATGAATTGGAGTAGGATCAGCTCCTCCTACCCCCTCCTTCATACTGTCCTTTCTGGTTTTAGCATGCTATAAATGACCAGCTTCTCTACTAATTTATGCATAATCAGGACTGATTTCCAGCAAGAGGCCCAACAAAAGCAGCTCTGAACTATGAAGTAATTTACCGGTTTTGTTTTCAGTTAATATAGTAGCCTTAGGAACAAGCAGCTGTGTTCTTCATTTAGGCACAAGAAGATCTCTAACTGGACAGAGAGACAACCAGAAGTTAAGCAGCATCTAGTCCACTGAAGAGTGGGAAAAAAACACATTCTTACGCTCACGCACCTTATTTATTTTCCTAAGGACGCCTCCTAATCTGAAAATTTTCCTCCATTTTCATGTGCTCTGGAATTTCCTCCTTCTGCCTCCAGACGATTCCTTTTCTCAGGGAAATATCATGCCTGCCCTGAGCTTTTACCTGGTTGTGTAGGGTTTTTTTGGGTGAGGATGGAGGGAAGCGCTCTTCCATACAATCCTGTTCTAGGAGCTGATCAGCCCAGGCCTCCTGCATTTCGCTGCAGTCCCAGTGAAAACAGCAACCAATACAGTAGGCCCATGTACCATGCCTCCAGATCCATGCAGGAATTAAGCCCAATATGAGAGGATGTGCAGAGGAGGAGAGATTATGGCTGTCTAATTCAGTGTGCTCTGAGCACTGAGGCCAAACAGAGCATGGAAGACACCTCCATCTGATCTACTTCTATTTCTGCACTATGATCTTTTACAGGAACTAAACATTAGGGGACCATGGCTGCTGTGAGCAGCCCAGAAAAACCACTAATGCCCCATCCCGTGCTACAGGCATTTCCTGCCCTTCCAGGCCAGAGCAGACAAGTTCTTGCTACCAGACCCCAGCAGAGTTGTGACTGTCACCTCCAAGACTCACTTGGCATGTTAAGGTGTGCTGTGAACCACATCTGCCTTGTACCATTGAAAAGGATGGGCCAGCCTGGCTTGGACTGGGAACAGTTTGGCTCAGGATAATCTTTTGTTAAACAGATCTGGCCTGGACTTGGCTGTACTACAGTATGAGCATAATTACATTTATTATGATGAGCCATGACTGCATACAGGCACCCTTTTTTTCCAGACGCAATTCCCATAATTACAAAAAGTTGGGTTAACCCTAAAGCTCGTCTTTTCCTTCACAAATCCACACTAGTAAGGAGTCTTAAAATTGTTTTATCTGCAATCCCCCTGTCCACGTCTCTTCTCATCTTCTGGTCCCAGCCTTGAGGTTGTCCAGATTGTCCCTTTGTCCTTTAAGACCTCTGCACTAACCACACTAATCCTCAGTAAGCAATCAAATCTCCCCATCTGTGCTTTTACTATTTCCCTTGGCACCATGGTATGACTTCTCTATTTTAATTAACTCAAGCTGGATGCCTTGTCAAGACTTAGCTGCTCTGATTTCTCATTATGTTATCATAATACCATTTAGCAACACCACCCTTCTCAGCAAGGAAATCTGATTCCAGCCCCTTGAAGGCAGCACAGTGAAACAAAGAACACTCACCAGGGCCCACAGCAATATTCAGTCTCATTCTTGTTAACCTGCTGCGTTTCCTTCACAGTGAATGCACCAGTTCTTGCCTACTCACAAAAGCCCATTTTAAGACGTGTTCTCTTATTTTGTTTTTTAATCACGATCACTTAATTTCAACTTTTTAACTCCTCTGTGCACTGCTTGATGAATGCCCCCTATATGTACCTTATTTGTGATAGTTTTAATTTATTTATTATCAGCATCAGTTGTTATTACCCTGCACCATTGTTTGCCCCTTTTCCTGCCAAAGCAACTTCATTTTGTCCTGAGCGTTTCTCGTGTTTTGCAGCAGCTTAAAACACAAGGTCCACAAGTCACTTTACAAGATGAGAAGGGAGACCTTTGCTTTCATTTCACTACAGACATTTCCAAACCTGCTTATCTGGGATACCATTATTAACAGCAGCAACTGAGAGGAGACCAATAACACCCGGCTCTGCAATGGGTTCTACGTACTGCATTGAGGCATGACACAAAGTTCTTCTACCCCATCCTTTTACTGCAGCCTCCAACCCACAGACCTAGTCCCCAACCCCTTCCTTACCCCAACCTAAAATACACCCAGCCTCAGCAACACCTTACCCTTGGTCTCAGTCTCTTGCCCAGGCCTGTTTCCATCTCTTAAATTGTTGTGTGGTTCCTGCAGGTGCTGCGAGTTGCCATTTGTGCACAAAGCATCAAATTAGCACCAGGGACCTGTATTGCATTAACTCCTGGTCGGCTGCTTGGTGAAACTCCCTTTGTAAGCACCTTCACACCAACAGAATTAGACACAGTCTCTGACACACACCCACCATCAGGCTCACTTATAAAGCTCTGGAGTGGTTGTGTACCAGTAATGATGTGTGAGCTGTCCTCTGGGAATAACTAGCACTGGAAAGAGCTGTGTGTGAAAAGCATTTACCTACATGTAGCTCATGGCAGGAAGATGAGACTTGTGTCAAGCATCCTGCAATTTAACACTGGGAAGCATCAGCAAAATGCAAGAAGCACAGGAAGGTGTTATTTGGACAAACAGCAGTGACCTGGAGGAACAAATACAAGGAAATATCCTCTGCCACACTCCAAGGAAGAGACGTCCCAAAATAGCCTCTGTTGGCTTGTCATAGGCAGAACAATAGGAAGGGATCTCTCCCAAAATTCCTCAGCCAAAGCTGAGGTTGATTAATGCTATTCTTTGTATGTTAATAGAGTAATGTCAGCTTACATCCTCTGAAAGTTTAGTTCTGTGGGTTTTCTCCCCCCTTAGGAAACCCCGCCAGATGTAAAAATTTTAAGCAGAATAGGTGCAACAAGATAAATTACAAGGCTGTAATATCAGTGCTTTTTCTTTTGTTCATGAACATGAATGATAACCTTGCAACCCTAAGTCCCAGATCTCAATTTGTTATAAATGGATAAAAAGAATAATTAACAGCCACTTATATATAGCTCCCATATATAAGAAGGCAGACAAGTTGACAGTAAAAAAAGACAAGGTATTTTAATGTAGGTATTGTGTTGCAGGAATAGGACTGCCCAGTTTCAGCATTGGAGAAAACCTGAGATTGGCCAACATGAATCATGGGATAGAAAGTTTGTTGGCAAAGCTTAAAGTGAAATTCAAAGCTGAGAAATTGTTTCCATGTTTACATGGAAACATATTCAATGTTTGATATGGAGGGCCATCTAGTGGAAAACCTCTTTGTTTGCAACAACAGCCTAAATACAGGTAGTATTTTACAACAGTCTGAACAAAGGCATCTTTGCTTAACATCTCAAAAATGCATTTTACAAGCTTTTCTTCTCAGACAGAAGGCTTCCCTGCTGAGACACTACAGCATCTGCAGGAGAGCCTTTGGAACAAGAAATCAAGCCTGTCTCACTGCAGGATCTCACTGCATCCAAAGTATGCATTTCCTAAAAGTAATTTCCTTTGACTAATGACTTCAGGAAGCTTTCCTCAAAAAAAAAAAAAAAAAAAAAAAAAAAAAAAAGGAAACAAGGAAACAACAACAACAAAACACAAACCCTCAGTTTTAGTTTTTGTTCTTATTAATACAAGTGCAAAATAGGCTCAGTGACACTATCAGGCAGCATACTGTGATGGTACAGAAAGGCATTAAATATATGTAACGCTGTGTCTCTGGTATTTGACTGAATTAACCAGATAGCTCTACTGGCTGATACTCAGTATTTTTTCACAGAAATATCAAGTGTTCTGAGCAACATTCTCTGGTTAAACAACTGTGATAACCTAGAAAATACTGGAGTCACTTCAGAGACGTCCAGATTAATTCACCCAGGCACCCGTCTGTGCAGCGAGGAGGGAGAGAAGCGGGGTTCACAGGGGTTGTAGGGTTACTTATAAATCCCACTGTGAATCTGGAAAACAACTAGGATTTCCAAAAGCATGGAAAAGTCTCTCAGATTTAGTTTTTTACCATTTTCTCATATTTTATTTACTACTGCATTAAAGCTTATAAACAATTGCTGCTTAACAGAGGGCTTTTTTCCCCCCACTGATTCACATATGAAGTAAATAGTTCAAGCACTGTAACAACGCCTACTTTTCTGGGACCTTGTAATCTGTTGTTGATTAACTGCATTTGGTATCTCAGATGTTAACCTGCCTGCAATGCTGCTTATTTGTTTTCTAATAAAAGCAGGGTTTCTTTTGCAGCCTTTTTTTCCCCAGTGGAAGTACTTACACGGCCCATCTCTGATTGCTTGCCACCTAGTTTCATGAAACCATTACAAAAAGGCAATATTTTCTGAGAGCTTTCTCACTGTCTCAAGTTAGGATAAACCTGGCTAATAAGCGTAGAAGTTACTCAAAGGCAGGGACAAGGAGGCAGGTACAAACAACAGGATTTCATAAATCTTGCTGATGTGGAAATTAAGCTAAAAAGAAGTTAAAATATTCTTATAAATTTTCCTGTTAAAAATGCTTTAAGGGTGTGCAACCAATTACTTCATTCCATGAAAGCTGACTTCGGATATTTATTTCTTCTGTATTTTGAAGCAAATTAAAACACAGTTATATTAAATATATTTAATAAGAACATGCAGTGTCTGAGAGTGTAGTTTGGGCTGTTCTCTTACCAACCAGCATCTGTTTTATAAGCATGATACTTAATATATTAATACAAATTATGCCTAATTCAACCAGCAAAAGGAAAAGGCCCAGAGAATTAATGGGAACAACACATCCTCACGTTTTCTTAAACATCTTTTCTGTCTAGAAATATTTCAAATGCTTACTGAACGAGAGCTATTCTTCCTGGTGCCTTTTGACTCCACTTTCCTTCTTTTATGGCACGAGCACGCTGTATATGCACTGCCCACAAACCGGGGAGAAGCCAGAAGAGCCCCCCGAGCCTCTTGCTGCAGCACCAACCCCAGGCAGGTCCCGCACACCACGTAGACGCAGCAGCTGGGCTCCCCTTCCCCTGCCTCCTCTCCTCGGCCATGTCACCGCACAGCGGGGCTGTCACCAGCGTGTTACCCACAGCTCTAATGGGGGTGCTGGGGCACAGTTTGTTGCTGGGGTGCTAAAATGCAGTGTTACTACGCCTTTTTGCTTCGGCAGTGAATCTGGTCTCCCTCTCCTCACCGAAAGTGCTGATGATTGCCTTAGTCTGACAGGCGTATCATCTCCACAGAAGGCTTCTGTCCCCCTACAAACAGCCAAAGATGAGAACTCCGAAATAAAACACGCATTGCTGATCCACTCATCCCACAGCCTTGAACGCTGAAGGGATGTGACAGGTTAGCACCTTAATGATCAGAAATACATCAGACATTTCAGGCGGAAACAGCAGCACACATGAGGTAGAGCAGGCAAAAAATTCACAACTTCAAATACCTGTTTAGGTGTTGAAGAAAGATCTTTATGGGACAAGGAAAACAATACTATTACGAGAGAATCTAGGGGCCCTGCGCAGGGTGCCTTGGGCACACACACTCACCTGGGAGCTGCTGCTGGGAAAGGAGGGGTGTCCTGCCCACCTGGCTGCCCACTCCTGCCCTCACCACCATGGGCAGTAGCACTTGTGGGAAGAGGACCACAGCAGTTAAGAGCTAGCCTCCTCCCTGACTCACGTTTCTCTGCATATTACCTGGGCTCTTCCACTACCTAGGTATTGCAGCACCTTGTTATTTTAGGTAATTACTAACTACTGGGGTAATGCTTCCCAATCTGGAGCAGACTAACCTGGGTTTGAGCTATGCGGGCATTAGGGAAAACATCTATAACAGGCAAAAGCCAAAGGCGAGAAGTCTGCTTCCTCCAGCTCCAATCAGCAGTACTGGCACTGCTCTGACCGACCGCAGTGAGGAGATGCAGCAACATTTTTTGTACAGAAAACTTCAGGCTAAAGCAACAAACGAGGAAATCAAGGTGTCCATCCCTTTGTCATTCTCATACCATTTCTGTGACAACACATGTGAATCCAGACTTCATTCTTGACTGGGCAACTCATTTAATCAGCTGAGACAGAAGTTAACTCATTTTGTGGCTGGCTTCTGTCCATTTTGGACACTACTCTGTTAGCTCTGAATGGGCCAGGCTCTTTGAAACACTGTCAAGCTCCAAATGACTATGTAGCTATGACCGTGCAGCCAGCATTCCCCACTTCACACTCTTTCATGCACCTTTCACTCCAGCTCCGCAAACTCATCAGTCTCCTGCTGGTTTTTTATTTGTTTTCCCTCCACAGTAAAATCCAACATATAAAGGGCTTTGAAGCACCTTAAGGTGTCTGATTTTCAAGAAGAGTTAGACTCCCTGTAAGGTGTTTCAAACCAGGTGCCTAGAAACGGATCTATTAAAAAACCACTAGTCCTTTTCCGAAGTACAGGTTGTAGTAGTGCATTTGCAGGGCGAGAAATTGCCATCTCGGTATTAAAGCTCACAAATAATTTCTGAATCTCTTTTCCCAAATGAAGGTGTCCTATTTCACAGGCTTACCACCCCCCTCAACACCCAGCAAAGAGCAGAGCATCCCCCCGATCGAAACACAGTGCCACTCGCATGGCCCCAGCGGAGTTTGGCTCCCAGCTTTTTGTCCTCAAACACACTGTTCCCCTCTCCCAGCCACCACGCCACCCTGGCTTGCACTCGGCTACTGGTTGGAAAATGGCTACTGCACATTCATAAGAGAAATATGTAACAGTTTAATGTGCTTGAGTACTGCCTAGGCATATCATCTAGCTTAGAAACCTTAATAACTCCTCTGTGAAAAATCAAACAGCTGGGAGAGGTTGTTTTGTTGCAGAGCTATGGTAACAGCCAAAGCCATGAAAGGCTAAAGCCCAAAGAATAGCGCTCAACAAATCACCCCTCTCTAAATAGCCTGCCAGCTAGGAAGACCCACAAAATACCGTATTTTAAAACCTGCTGGTAATTTGTGTAGCTTCAAACCAAATTATGACCTTGGCATTGTCAATACTCATGATACATTAATGGAGCACTTCGTCAGAAGCTGAGTTCTTTCTGTTTTACTGCTTTATTTACTGTGACTGCAAAAATATATTAATGGTCGTATTTCACTACCGTAAGAGCCTTGCTTGTAATGCCATACTCCTACCACAAACATTGTTTAATGACTTCAAGGAACACGGTGGGAGGTTTCACCCTCCAGCTGTGATGGCAGTTAAGGCAGCAGCGGGCAGCAAGCTTCTGGAGATGGCCACCACCACCGAGCACGCAGCAGGCAGGAGAACAAGAGAAACAAACACCGCCAAACATTATCTCTAAGTCTGTTAGCAAACTGCATTGAAAAGCGTATATTTTATTCTCTTCTAAAATGTACAAATTGCTGCTTTAAAATGAAATCTGTCTGTGACATTGCCACTAACAACATAAATCCAACACACAGATTTGTTTCCAAAATGTATGTTCCACTGAGTAAATCAACCATAAGCATTTCTAACTGCGTTGTTACCAACTGCACTGCTGGTGATTTCAAAGGCTTCATTTATCACCCATCTTCAAATGTTCTTTTGTTTGTCTACCGATTGGTAGACAAGGGGGATTTTACAGGGGTGACTTGTCGCAGTGAGCAAACTGGCTGTAGTGCTCTTTTTCCTCAGGGTCCCACCAACTACATGCTCAGCCAAGAGGTTTCTTCCCTCAGAACAGGATTTGTGATTTGGTTCATGGCCCCCATACCACCCACAAGGAGTCCTGTGCAAGATCCTGTGACAAATATATCTTCTGCAATGTGATCAAGCCAGCATCTCTGTGCAACACACTATTTAATTTTTTCATTGAGATACGACATAAAGCATACAAACAGTGAAAGGCAGAAGTGGGAGCAGCAGCCTGTCCTGCTCACAGCTCAGTATCCCCCTGTCTGTGTGCGTAGATCTGAGCCGGCTGTGCTATTGCACTCTCACTAACTTTGTCTAATTACTCACTTCTCTCTTATCTAGGTCTTTTTGGGTTTAGCCCTCCTTTGATCCCAGCTTTAGCGTTTGGAATACTATCCCATTAGAGCCACTGAAATAGTTTCTCCCTCACTGTTCTGTCTCTGTTATTTGAAGCTGTGTATCTATGGCTACTTACACCTATATCTCTTTTTTCGCTTTCCTGACTGAGCTTTTAACAAAGCCTTTCAAGCACTTAATTGTATGTATTCAGGCAGAGAGCAACATAAAATTAAGCAGGGAAACCAAGTCATACAAAACAGTCATTAAAAATTTCCTATAACCTTCCCTTAAGTCATTACAATAGCATCTTCCTCAGCAGATGCTGAGAAAATTTTGCATATAGGTTGCACTGGGATGTCTGTGGAATAGCGCATTTTGTCATCCCACATGCTTTATGCTGAATGATTATTTTGCCTTTGAGACAGGGAGCGTCTGTTAATGACAGCAGCAGTTCAATGAACTGGAGGTATTCTTGCCTCATCTGGACAGATGTCTATGGCACACAGACATATCTGGAATGGAAAAACTTCTGAAAACGCGCCTTGTATTTAAACATTTCTGTAGTCAGGTCCCTGAGGTGTCATGTGCCGCCCAGGTGTTGTATCTGGTCTATAGAGCCTTGAAGTTCTATGATTTGGTGAAACAATTCTTCTGGAGTAGTTCTTCATCGCATTTAATGCAGCCCATTTCCCCCATGTTGATTTTACAGGTAAGCATTTATTACCTGAGAGCTTTTTGTTTAAAGCAGGAAGTTTAAGGGCAGCCACTATTCTAACACGAGCAGCTGGAGAAATGTCCTCACCATTTTCTTTTCTTTTTCTCAAATTCCCTTTTCATTCTCCTTTCAGGCAACAAGTAGTTCACAATCAGTCATCCATAGTCCCCAGAACAGCAATACTAAGAACATGCTCAGGCCCATCCTGGAGGCTCTCAGCGCTCCTTCCTGCCCTCAAGGGCATCATTTATTGGCACTGTGAGGGCTGGCTGGCAGGCAAGGCAGCCAAGCTTTTTAATACCAGTACTGAATGGGGCTCTGGCAACCCCACGAGCTCCACCTCATCCCCTTGGCAGCAAATATGGCAACAACAGTGCCTCACAGGGAAGACAGGCAGGAGGTGTTGAGGTGGAATACACTTAAAGAAATCTGTGGATAAAAATTCTTCTATTTCCTTTGCTAAATACTGATGTTATGAACAGCAATTCAGAAGCCTAAATTTTGCAGCAGACACTAGCTCACCAAGTAACTGAGAAGACAGTAGCAATTAACTTAATGTAAGCCCTGGGAAGGAGTCAGATAAGTAGCAAAGATTGTTCCCTTCAACCTAGGGCAGTCTTCTGCTAGCAATCTGGAGAGAAAAAGCTCCATATCCCATTACCAATTCTCTATGACATGCAAAACCAAGAAATACTGATAAGAATCCATGAATAATTAAGTTTAAGCTGATGTTAGCAGAAAGCTTAACTGGATGGGGGATGTTAGACTCTTCATTATTTCACTGGCAGGAAATAGCCTGGGTCAAATTCACTCTGTAATTCCTTGGAAACAAATACAACTATCTCAGCAAACGGTTTTGTTCTGAGTCTTGAGGTTAAAGAATCTGCTACATTCTTCCATGACAGAAAATTAAAAAACAGTATAGTTTCCTTTTTGTGAGTTGCTCATGCTAATAGTCGGCTTCAATCACTTGATGCAAACATTTGCTACTTGCACTGGGGAGATGCAGGCTTCCAAGTTCTGACAGGCTGGGCCTGCTTCATCTAAAAACTCCCTCCCTGTGTCTCCGTACCACCCCTTATGTGGTTTTTTCTCCTCCTTTCCCCAGTCTTCCTCATTGGATACCAAGGATCCCGGCTGCCCTACTCTTGCCATGCCAGGGACTGTACGTTCCTTAGTGCCTCTTCTCTCAAGGGCCCTCTTCTTACTCCCTATGCCAAGGGCTGTGTGTTTCTGCTAAACAGATGGCAGCCGTCCCTCATTTACAGTTTTCTGATTTCCCTTCCCTTTTATGCCCACTGATGTCCAAAACAATTCTGGACAGACTGAACTAATCAGAATTAATCAGAGAGGATGATTAGATTCCCCAAGAACCAACCTTTTGAACCAAGCTGATCAACAGCCACAGTGAAATACCCTGAAATGAAGTGGTAGCAGGAAAGGATAGTTCAGGGAACTACAAGTTGAGAACTATTTATGAAGAAAAACAAGCTCTATTGCAATGCATAAAGCTCCCATGGTTCAGCTGCTGTTCAACATGCTGTGTGTTTACCAGTGCATGCAATGAGGCTGTGATTTAGGCCAATGCAGGCTATGGCTATGGATGGCTATGGCCATGGCTAGCTGCTGATAGCTATGGCTATAGATGGCCAATGGATTTAGGCTACTTCCCTTGATGAAGGGAAATAAAAGGCCTTAAAGATGGAAATGTTTATCCATATGGACATCCTAAAGTAAATATCCTAAAACTTGGAGTACTCTCATCACAGGAGCTGCCTTACCTGAGTCACCATGAACAGATTTGGGTATCTCATCCAAGTCTAGAGTGATCTCCTCTAACTCCTCCAGCAAAGGGACAAAAGACGCCATTTGTTAGAAACAGGGACATTATATGAGAGCTTTCTTAGTTCCTGAGGAGCAGCAACAGACTGTCCTAGAGACAGGAGGTATGGGAACTACCTGAAACAGTACTGGAGATAAGAGCTCCTCCCTGGCCAGATTCTCTTCTCCAAATCTTTGAGGATGGCTTTGTCTTACTGAGCTTGATTTGAACATGAGGCAGGCCTCAAATGCAATTTTAAGTGCTCTCTATTGCCTATTTCCATCTGCACATGCCATATTTGGGTACATCTTTTCTGGTGTACTTTTACCTTTAATGCCTACACTTCAGAGTTCAGAAACTCAGTTCAGAAATTGTGTGCATGAATAATTTTCAAATAAAAAATATAAACCCCTGGTTTTGCTAGGTTTGCTCAAACAGTACCAACACCAGCCACCAGCCTTGGATCAGCACCAGAGGTGACCTCTGACTGACTCTCAAGACTCTCAGCATTTCTAACAAGCCTTGGTGTTACTTTGAACAAAGAAGGATTTCAAAGTTTTAAAGGCTCCCTCTTTCCAAAACAGAGTGTACAAAGTGGATGCTCTCAAAACGACATCACTGCAGAGCAAGGATCTGCTACCTGAAAACTTGGTGGTTCACATACCCATCATGAAGAAAGGCTTCCTCCTATATTAATACAAATATTTCATGCAGAATAAAACCCATCAAATCTAATTCTAATTAATATATTTTCTCTCAGGATTCATCTTAATCTACTTGCCACAGCTACTAGGATTCACCCACAGCTTGTTCTTTCCTCCCACCAGTCTTTTGGTGAAGTCACAAAGGCTTTCTACTTGTTGCAGGTTGGACTGAACCTGGGGTGTTTTCCAAGATGTAACTTTCCAGTGTCTACCACTGGAGACACCTGAGTGGCTTACTGACTGGCACTCAGAGCAGGAGCACTCTGTTCTGCCTCCTATAAGGTGAACTGCCTGATTATTCAGCTTTAGAAGCTTAGACAGCACAAAAGTTTAAGCTCCTTCCCTTCTCCATCTCCAAGGGAGTGCTCTCAAGCACACTGTGAAAAGGAAGATGAGAACAGGTACCAAGGTAAAGCTTTTATTCCCTTTCTGCTGTCATGTGGGGACAGAAGATCAGCTCTCTGACTGATGTGCCTGCTCCGGTTGTGAGGGAACGCTCATCTTCAGTTCATACAGAGCTGAAGGAGTTCCTAAATGCCTGCACTGATCGGACCTGTCCAAACTTGCTCTGTCTCAGTCATCTGAGAGCTGCCTGTTCACCATCTTGGAGCAACCGTGATGGTAGTCCCTACATCAGAAGGGTAAACTGCCCGCAGATATGCCAGCCTGTGCACAAACTACTGCATTATCCTAGAGTACAGCTTTAAACAGCAGCTCACAGGAGAGCTACTGAAGTGGATTAAGCTACTGCTTCATGGCATACACTTTTGCTTTTAAGAGGCTCCTGACGTGCCCCCAACAGAGGTGTTTCAACGAGGAGGAAGGAGAAGGAAGGGGGATTGAGAGACTGATGTAAAGGACTCAAAGGAGAGTTAAAGGGGAGGGACAATCAAGATACGATCCGGTTGGAAGCCCTTCACAGGGAGAGGGCTGGGGCAAGGATGCCAGCTGTACGCTTCTGTGAAATTAAAGCTCTGGCGTTTGTGATGGTAATAAATTCATCTATATAACAAAGAACGATGCTGTAACATCAGATGTTGACTTCAGTGCACACTGAAGCAGAAGTTAGACTGACTGCAGGGAGAATTTGATAAATCGTGTTTGTTGAAGGCAATATGAGGTTAACACCAGGCACTCTGGCTTTGGGCAACAGAAATATTCACTCTCTCCCCTTACACCACTTTACTCCCCTCTTGCTTCAGTGTTAACAAAAGCCCTACAAAAGGCAGCACACTCCAATAATCTGTATACGTTGCACAGTGCAGCATCTTGCTAAACTAAGAACATGTTAGGACTGCTTTTCCTGAATCCTAGTCAGACATGAAAAAAACATGTGAGAAATGACATTAATTTGGATGTGTTCCTCCCTATTAAATAACAACTTATATAGAGAGGAACCAAAATCCTGGCTCAGGACTCTCGAGCTTACCTTCTGGGCTTTTATTCCTTAGCAATGGAGGCATTTCCATGGCATCAAGCAGATGGCTGAAATAAGCATCTTTCCTAAATCTAGCTACATGTGGAAGCCTAGAATCTATGTAAGGTACGAAAAAGCTACAAGCAGGAGGAATGAGGGGGTGGGGATGAAGGAAGAAGGAGGAGGAAAAGACAGGGGGAGGAGAGTAACACTGGAGAGCAGCAGTGGTCCAGCCCCTCAGAATCTGAAAAGCATCACAGGAGCCTCTGGATAAAGACCAGCCTCAGTAGCAAGGCTAGGAGACAGAGGATTTCTGCTCAGTGATAAAACATGGTGAGTAGGATTTTTGTGATCTGCCTTATTGTTTGCTCTGCTGCAATGGCATTTCATTTGCTCTGACACTCGCACCGACTCCGAGGGACTATTATTTTGGGATGATTGCTTGTTTTTGAAGCATTGTTTTTTACTTATTTTTCCATACATCTGACAAGTGTGTGCCTGTATTTATATAAATGCACCTCCTATATCCTTTTAAAGCAATAAATTACTGAAAACAGCCAAAGCTGACAGCATTAACACTTTGCTGTCTGGTCCCAACAGGCTGCTGGTCAGGGCAAGTAAAAAATTCCCTGTTTCCTTCTCAGGTAGACAGTGGAAATTTCTGCTCAGCTGCCTTCTAGCAATAGAGTGATGATTCGATAGGTCCCTGTGCAGGAGTTTATGCTGCCCTTTTGCACGGTGTAACTGGCACATTTCAAGCAGTTACATTTCTTTCAGCCTCAGGTATAGAAGAAAACTGAGTGAGGGATGCAGAGGTTTTGTCAGAGAAGGAGCCTCCTTTTGTCGTGGTCTCAGCCTCCTTCCGCCCTGCCGCACGCCCCACGCGGGGCTGGGGGAAGCAGTGGGTGCCCCACATGGGGCTGGGGGAAGCCGTGGGTGCTGCTGTTCCCCCAGGCATCCTGCCTCTCGGCACACAGCGGGACAGGATGCTGGGAGTAGAAACGTGGTTAATTTTACTATGAAAAATCCCGAGCTCCACAGAATAGTTGGCAGGGCTTAAAGGAAGGTTCAGGCTTCCCTATAGCACATTGCTAATAAGATTAAGCATTTAACTACACGTCCTTCTAGTATTCTGCTGGGGAGCGTAAGATTTTACTTTGTGTGCTCACTGGAATTAAGGTTGAAGAAAAACACACCAATGTGCTTTTTGCTGGTTCTTCATGAGAAAGCCATTGCCTGACCTAAATCTATATGCTAATAATTAGACATCCTGGGTTACCCAAGAGAGACAAATGATTAAGGGGAATGATAAGACACAGCCACTAACGATGATGAGAGGAGTACTCCTAACAAGAAGCATGATCTCAATGCAGGTTTCTGTGTCACACGGGCGTCTTTAAAAATAAACATTCTTCTGTTTTGTGAATCATGACTGTCCCTGATTACATCCTCTATCCTTTCCACCCTGTTCTTTTCTGTTTTCTAATGGAGATGAGATACTAGCAGGGTAATCAGTTTAAGTGAGAAGATGAGCCCTGCTTTAAAATCCTCTTTGGTTTTCACCATAAGAACTGTTCTGTTTATTTGCTTACTAGAAACAGTGTCATTACAATAACTGCAGACAGGATATCACTATCCTCTAGCAAGGATGCATTTTATTGCTTTGTAATTAAAAATCAAATTAACAGAATGGAATATATGCTCATGATTATTAGTAGATATTTTCATTATTAACTTTTATCTTCTGAGATGGAGTTAAGGTTTTTGACTGTAAACAGTCTTATTCCAAAAATAACCCCCCCACACTTTACTGGGAGCACCAGCTGTTCTTTACGCATTGCTAATTGACTAGATCCTAAGCATTAAAAATTAGTATTGTCTGCTGACTTTAAAAGTAACTGTGGCTCTCACCACCTCATGCTTGCTTGTTTTTCCATTTTAGGACTTCCAACCGTTGCCCACTAAAAATCCTCCTAACTAGGAAGGGAGAGCTTCCCAGAGCCCTTCATTCTTTTTCCCTTTCCCATTATACAATTTCTCAAGAAATATTTTAAAAAAACATTTCATCTTAAAATGCATCCTTTTTAAGTATAATACATGTCCGAATGCCCAAACCAGACATGTGTTTTCAGGAAATTTAGTTATGCTACTATTTTTGTTTGGAAAGCAGGGGTAACATTTTGAAAGGTAACTCTGATACTCAGGATCTTAATTCTGTTCGGTATGAAGCCACTTGTGGAAAAGGGATTTTGGACTCCCTCCAAACTTGTATCCTAAACCATAAAAGCAGTCCAAATAGAGTTATTTCCTTCTTTTTAAATTCAAAACCCAAAAAGAGTATGCAATGCTTATCAAGTCTTTAATTTAATAAAAGGAAAATGCTTGGAGGGAGGTGAAATGAAGACTCCGAATGGCATGCAGAATTCTGCTTAGGAAAAGACAGCAAGGTACCATCTCCACAACCTGCCAATTTTAAGAAAGATCTAAAGGCAAACAAGAAGAAAGAGCACTCCTACCCTCCCCCCCCCCCCCCCGCAAAATGATGACTGTATTCCGAATTTTGCTTATTTCTGTCTTCAAGAGAGATAATTATATATAAATTACACATCAAACAATCAAGTAAGAGTGTCCAAGCCCAACAGTTGATAAGATTTTGGAATAAATGAATGTTAACTATATTTTTTCTTACTTAAGCAATTTTGAGCCAAACCTGCTGAAGCCAGAGAGTTCATCTATATTTCCTCTTCGTAATACTATTATTACTAGTCACGCAACCTCACTGAAGCAGATACTTCTACTTTCCCAGAAGGATGATCTCCCTAGAATTACATTCAAGAGGGCTGCTGTTTTAGCTACTGACACATTAAAGTACAATGAGATAAGCCAGTAACATATAACAACTTTGACACCAGCCCCAAAACCAAAGCAAGTCTTCCTCCATTCCTCCAGAGAGGGAAAATTGCAGACAGCTCGGCCTGGCAGAAAGCTTTGGGGGCCATGGGCAGAGGCAGGTGTGACCCCTCTCTTCTCTGACCCGCATGACAGAGGCAATATTTGCACAGCTTGAATCCTGCCTTCACCCATCTTCCTCCTGCTTTCTAATGAATATCCAGTCCAGCTACACAGAACCCCTCTTTGGCCTCCTCGTCTGTTGACCTGGACTTAGGTAGAATTTAGGCCATCTGAATATGGCTCTTATTAACCAGAGCAGTTACCTAACTCAGTCTTGTTCAGGTCCTCATGACCCAGAACTACAAGCAATTGCCTTGATTGTCCTAAAACCAAGTCTCCTCACCCCACAGGAATGTGTTCACCTTCCCATTCTCAAACTTTAATTTACTTTTAGATGAACCACAGACACAGTAAAACCTTCTGGTGTTATGAAAAGGCTGTCAGACACACTGCGCAGATGGTATATGTTAAAGCATGAAGTATCTCTGCATTTTATGAGAAATATTATCCAAATTTAAACCAAAACCTTATTCCATTATAGTATAATCCCAAAATCCAGATCTAATTGCCTGCATAGACACATGTGAAATCCTAAAAATGAGTAGCTGGTATGATCAAGACAGGTAAAAGTACTATTTACTATAGATGGGAAGTCTCAATGCTGCTGCACCTAAGATCATTGTAAATGACAATTAAACTGTAGCCCAGTATAAGATTCAAGGATGTCCTCTATTTAAACATGTGTTCCATAAGTAATTTCACAGATATTAAAAAAAGAGGTCGAGTAACATTAACAAAGAAAACATCCAGACCCTGTTGAAAACAGAACAACCTAGCCTTAGTAAACTGACTGCTAGTTTCCACAGGTTTCTATTCTTTATAGTGATTTTTAATTGCAAAATATATTTCCTTTGCAAAGGTGGAAGTCAGTGCCTCATACACTCTTTATCCATGTGGAATAAGAGTATATTGCAAGTTAAGTCCAGGAGGAGAATAAATAAAGAGGAGCAGAAACAGGCAATAGTGTAGCTGAGTGCATGGGTCAAGAAATCCCAGAGAAGATGTACCATTTTTTAAATGCCTAGAATCATTTTTCATATAATTTTGATTAGCTTTACATAACCACTGGAGGTTAACTTTCCCTTACAGCACTTTAATCTGTTTCTGACTTCACTGGTACAGCTTCTGGGGTTAGAGACATAACTCTATAACTGTCCCTGCAGAGAATAAAAAAAGGTACCGTGGTACAGTCCATTACAACCAAAAGTGCTAAATGTATTAATAGACACACAAAGAGAGCAGCATATTTATTTCTGATCCATATTTGGAAAGAAGCTCATTGATAATGTATATCATAGAGGAAGAAGAGGAACTCACAGTATGGGAATTTACAAAACAGCATGTGAGACGAATATTTTAAAAAATCTGCAGACTCTGGTAGTCTGCCCTTAAGAGCGCTCCAAGAGTTGACTGAGGAGATCCTCCCTTTCTTGGTGTTCATTTTTAATAACATTTTTAATGGGGAAGATTCCCGAAACTGTGCCAGTGTTAAAACAGGACAAGCTGGGTGACACAATGAACTTGATACTAATTAGTCTGGCATGAATCCTGGGGGAAAATGAGAAAAAGAATATATGGGATTAAATAGAGACATTAAAGGATTAGAATACAAAGTTGGTGATTAGATGTATAGTAGATCTTAAAAACAAACAAACCAAAAAAAAAAACCTCCACAAAAATCCCCAACAATACCTAGCTTTTTTTTTCTCATCAGAGGAAACTGAAAAGGTAGCACAGGATGCCCTCAGTGTACCTTATGTTATTATACTACATATATTCTCAGTACAGATGTTATTCAGGCCATTTGGCCTTTCATGCTAAAACTGTTCACCTAATCTGTAAAAAAAAAGACAGAAGAACAAGCCTTGAAGTATCTAGACCCAGTTATCAAACCGGCAGTCTATTGTGTTTCTTATCAAGCAGATACAATTCAGATAAAAGACTTCTTTATTCAAAGGATTATCTAATGACGTCCTGAATTCTTAGCTTTAATAATTTCACACTTCAGAATAAAACAAATCCACCTCTAAAAGTCTTTTTAATGCATCTACAGAAAAACTTCCCAAAATTGCAATTTCCTACAAAAATGACTCTTGCTTAATACTCAAAATGGGCAGAAACAGCTGTAGGACTTCAGAGTCCTACATAACATTGTTGTAACGCTAGCATTTGCCATGTCACAGACCTCTAAGGAGCTTCTCAGTAGCAAGACTTCCCACAGGGACACAGTACCTACTCCCAGAATTGCAAAGGAGTGAGACGTCAGACACTTTATTTTTGAGATATTAATAAATGGTCTTGCGTCAGCTGTTTCTGATCGTTTTCACAACTCTGCTGGGGTTCTGCATGCTGAATTTCTTCTCAATCACACCTTGCTTTTCAGAAGAGCAGTGTAATCATGTCCCAGTGACCTACTTCTAAATATGCAAAACAAGTTTCCTGCAGCATCAGTGAATTCCAGATACCTGTCAGTGTAGTAAAATGTTTACTGGTGTTCATTAAGAATACTCTGCAATACTCACACGCAGTCCCAAATGAAAACAAATGTGCCAATATCTCAATCATACTCATAGATGCCCATCTATCACCACCCACCATGTTTTCCATAGCATCCATACTCCTGATGTCAAATATTCACACTTTACCCTTACGTTTTCTACCTTTTGTCACCGACCTACATTTAGTTGTAAATATTGCTAGTCGCCTGCTAGTTTGCAGCTTCTGTGAGAAACAGGCTGTCGCTGATCCGCCTGCTGGAGAAGTGCTGCAGGTGACACAACTCCCAGATACGCAGACCCCTATCTTGTGAGGTGTGGGTCAGAGTGTTACTGTTCCCAGCAAGCCCTGGCAACTGGAAAGCCTCTGGAGGCTACAGGCAGCTGTTACAGTCCAATGTAGACTAAAGATTGCTTTAGGTTGTACTTTAGAGTGTACAAAGGCTTGGTGTTGAATTTAACATCTCCCTGGCTGTCTTTGTACGGGGTGCAAGTCTGGATCCATAGATCTGATCCAACATTGTTCTCAAGGGAGTATTGGTAATTTTTCATTTCATCAGAGCTGTTACATACGGTTTGACAAGGAGTGCTAGAGATCTCACTGTGGTGTTTGTGTGGTGCACAGTTCAATGGCTGTAAGTGGTTTTAGTTACATCTACACAATTCAAAACAAGATAAATGATTAACTGAGTTCTCATTAATCCCATTCTTTCAAGAACAGGACTTGAAGATTTTGTCCTGCTTCCCATCCAGTAAAAATCTGGTTTCTCTAACAGCTTTTAGGAAGTGCTTGCTTCTTCCCTGACCTACCTTTACGTAAGTCCAGTGACTTACTCAATATTCAAGTTGATATAAGGCAGGAAAGGATCAGATGTGCCCATGAAATAAGTGCTGGAAAACTGAAAGTGTCATGGCTAAAATAAATCGTGACTAATTAAATGGATGAAAACACAAAACAGATTCAATTCTAAAGCATACAGTCAGAGACCAAAATTGGCATTGATAGAGGTAATAAGAGTACTTTTAGAAATAGCTAATCAATGCACAATGGAGATTCAATGTGGCAATGCCACAGTGTATTACACTGGTCTTCTTAAATAAGAAACAACACTTCTGTCATAATTAACAGTGATTTTCCATGCAGCATTTTTGACTTTTTACAACAAAAGTAGTAGTGCAGAAAATTATACATTCCGCTCAGGAGGAAGCAAAAACAATAATTCGGTTTCAGCATGCCTCCCAGAGTAATACGAAGGTTTATGGATTTTCTATTCATAGGTAAGGATTATTTTAATATAAAGTGAGCATCATGCGTCAAATGTTTGATCCATTTTCTCAGGAGATTTCCCACCTTGAGCTCTCTGCCATCCTCAAAGGTACAGATTTATGAACTGCTGCCTCCCTGATGCACACACTAGCACGTTGAAGTTCCTCAGGCATTGCTTTCCATTGATGCCTCTTCTACTTTTGGAACAGGACCTCTTTCTTGTTTAAAGCCATCCTGCACTCATAATCCTAAATCCAACCCCCCTCATTTCTAACAGACACACTGTTCTCTGAGCCTCAGCTGCCAACCCATGTATACTGTCTTCTCCTAGCTGGATCTTCCAGCCATTGCCAACATACCTTTAGTTTCACTTGATCCATTTCTCATGCAATACCATGACTTTGTGATGCAAAATTCTGTTGACAAACAAAACTAATTGTATAATGCTTACTATCCATCCCTTTGTTCTCCAGATGTTTTCAAAGTTTACAAGTGCTAGCCACCAAACCTCACAATACTTTTATGCTGCTGTTTTCTTTACAGAAACAGATGTGAGGAAGCAGTATGGAGCTCAAAAGAGGAAAGACGTTCATAAAATCCAGCGCGCAACATGAGAAAGTGCCACCAGTGCACACAGTTCCCATCAATAAAGATGATACAGGGAAAGACAAAAAGGTGGCTCTGGAGGGAAACCCAAGTGTAGGTGAAGTCCAGCTTGCGTGTTTGGCCACGCACAAGAACTACAGATTTTCTACCAGAGCAGCAAGGAACGGACCTGGTGACAACAGTCTGGAAAAATCATCTGGGTCCTCCTACAAACTTGTCAGGAAGAGTAAAACCCATGACTGTGTTACTGAGGCAGACAAAACAGAGCAGTGCAGCCCCAGCAGCAGGGCTTGCGAGGAAGGTTTTTCTGGAAAGGGTAAGGGGCGACTTGTCAATAGCATCAGCTTTTCGGGGATGTCCAGCTCCAGCAGTAAGAAAGAGTGCGTGGTCAGCCCCAGCCAGTCTGCGTGCAGCAGTCAGATGATCGATTACAGGAACTTTGTGCCACAGATGCCTTTTGTACCAGCTGTCGCAAAAACCATTCCCAGGAAGAGGATTTCCCTCAAGAGATCTAAGAAAGGGATCAGAGATATCTTTCATATTAAAAAAAATAAACCAGACAGCCTCACGTTCCTGGTTGAGAAGGACAAGAATCTGTCCTCTCCAGGCTGCAAGAGTGAATTTTCTGGGCGTCTTGCAAAGTATCTTTTCAAAACCGGAGAAACATTTGCAGCTGATTGCCCGTCACAAGACTGCTCAGACAGCGAACTGCAGTCTGACTCGTCCTTTGACTGCTGCAACACCCTGTGTGAAGATGTTGCCTCGCTGAAGAGCTTTGACTCCCTCACTGGCTGTGGAGAAATCTTTGCTGATGAGAGCTCTGCTCACCTGGAGCTGGAGAACAGCAAAGAAGTTCTGCTGAGACGAAGCAAGCACAAAGACAGCCCTGTCATGGGCTCTTTTCAAGGGGGTGTGGAGCAGCTGGCCTCTCCTGGCCAGAATGAGACTGTTGAATTTGCAAAGTTTTGGGACAACATCAACAAATCAGTGAGGCTACATCAGAGTGCTCTGTTTGATAAGAAGTTACTGAAGGTACCCAGTCCTGATATGGAAAAGGCTAGAAGCCAGGCTGCTGCATCTGTGACAGACCCCCAGGCATCACCTGATAAAGATGGTGACAATTCCAAAGACAGCTCCACAGAAACAGGAACGCCGAAAAGTGACAACCAGGAATCCACATCCACAAGTGATGAAGGTTACTATGATTCATTCTCTCCTGGACAAGATGATGAAATGAAGGAAGCTCAGACCCCTGGGGTCCCAGGTAGATTTCCAAGAGACAGCTACAGTGGAGATGCCCTTTATGAACTCTTTTATGACCCAAATGAAGTCAAAATAAACCCAGTCCTAGATGATGACTTGTGCACATCTGAGAGCACTTCAGAACATGCTATTGAAATCCCTTTGTCCATTTACAGCTTTCATGTTGGAGCTGAGGAGAATATGGCTTCCCAACCAGCTCTAGACATTATCAGTCAGGGGTTTTTCCACAGCACATGGAAAGGCAAAGAATGTTTGCTAAAGCTCTGTGATACTGAGCTTTCACTGACCATGGGGATAATAAACTGGCTGCGAAAACACTCAGGACTCGTTTCCTCCCCTGACTCTCTTCAGAGTCCTCAATCACAGCCAGAAAAGTCTAATGATTCATCGATCCCACCAAGCCCCAGTCCAGAGCAAGAATTGAGCACAGAAGCTCAGCAGGAGAAACCAAGCAAGGAAGAATCTAATAAATTTAACCTATGTGTGTCTTTGGATGAAAGCAACCATGCAGCCCAGTCCTCTTCGGTAAACATTGCTGAAAGAGACCACAGCCTGGACTCTTGCCCTAACACATCTAATTTGGATTTCCAAGGAAGGGAAGGGAGTCACCACAAGGATTCATCTACAGTGCCTGGGACTGTGGAAACCACCAGAGCATCAAGTTATGCACCACAATCACAGGCTAACGGAGACAATCTGCAGACATCTTCAGCTGAGAATGAGAAGGCGACAATTTTAGAAGGATGTGAGACATCCGGAGATAAAAACCCACTGCCAGAAAAGCCGAATAAAGAGAGTGGCTCCCAGAGCTCTGAAAACCCCTTGCTAGATGATAATCACGAAGTAGAATCATGTTACTCCTACAAGACTGCTGCGACCTCACTCCTGGATCCCCTCGAGAGGGAGGACAGAAATAAACCAATGTATCACTCTCTCTCTATTTCCTGTGACAAACCGCTGCAGCCTCTTACTCTCAGACACTTCCAGAGCTACATCAGCCCCACGCCAACGGAGAGCAGCACTAACATAGTGCAGCTCTTAGAGCGCTGTGTATCACAAGTGGCATCATTAAAAATCAGCTATGAAAACAAGCACCTGGAAGACAAATGCATTGGGAAAGAAATGAACAATATCATTCGTAAGATGTCTCAGTACAAAAACAAGTTATTATTGCAAAATGAATGCAACTGCATTGCCCAAAATCCAGAATACTCCAGTATTCCTAGCACAAACCAATACAACTATGAGACAAGTTTCCAATCCAGCAGTCCGTATCATTTGAAGCAAAATGGGGAGCAAATTCGCTCTGAAGATCAGAAAACCAGAGCAAAAATCCTAGATGAGGTCACTAGAAGCAAGATAAATTTTGAATATGCCCAGCTAAATAACCAAGCACTCTCCTATTTAAAAGACTTCACATTTGATCTCAGTCCAAGTGACTCTGCCCCTGCTACAACTCTTAGTAGACCAACATTTTTACCTCTCTTTAACTCTGTCTGCTCGGACATACCTGCTACTTTTTCACAAGCGTCATGCAGCACCACGGTGTCTCTGGCTGACACGCTGCAGCCCAAGGAGGACAAGCAGTGCAGCCCAGGGCCGTGGAGTTATGCAGAGACCCCCTGCAGGGGCCTGGCCGGAGGGAGCGCTCTGTCCCCTCGCCCAGAGGCAGCCACCCCGGACACAGCAGGGACAGGGAGGAACCACCAGTAACACACCTGCACTGAGAAGGTGAGTGCTTATGGGGAGTCTGAAATGAAATGTGAAATAAGTAACATCTGTTCTCTTTTCACAGAGGGTCACTTAAGGCAGCAGAGTCTGATATATACTCAGGCTTTGTCACTTTTACAGTTTCATTGTTCTTAACTTTCACTTCAGTGTGGTAGTTAAGAGTAACCATAAATTAAATTACACAATTGCCCAAACCAGGGGCCACATACAGCAGGTATCACATTCACGGAGTCTTACAAGTGCCATGCAAAGATTGAAGCCCCATTTTCCACCCAGGTGCAGCAGTTCTTACACCAGCTGAAGCAGGGAAAATTTTCCCTTCTCCCACTCCAGGATCTGCCACATTTGGAACAACATGTTGGATATAGCTGCCTGGGCAGTCAGACTGCTGGCAGCATTCAGCTCAGACTCCTCACTCCAGGTCATGAAATCCTCTTGCTACATAATGACAGCATAAAAATTATGCCCTGCTTCCCCTCTGGAATGATAACTGGATATTAGACAGAGCTCTCTACTGGAGTCCTGACGTGTGAGCTGCTATGCAGGGGATCACAGGAGAAAGCCAGAGATCTGCCATGTTAAGTCACGGGACAGACAGACATACCCTGTCCTGCAGTTGCATATATATGGTACACCCTCAGGCACAAGGGAAGGCCCACAACACTGTGCTGCTGCTGCTAAGTGTGCCGAAAGGATGTTCTTCCTTCTTGCAAGCCTGAAGTCTGTCTCCAGCAGGTGCAGCTGGTGTCTGGCCAAACAGTGCTGTGGCAGGCTGAAGCCAAGGCAGGCTCCGTATGCAAGGCTCGACAAGCTTCTCAAGAGAGGGATTACAGGGTCTGTGCTGCACCTCAAGCTTTTGAAAATCCTTGAGCCACACTTACGTAGTATAGGGAGGTCCAGAATTTGGTGTCTGACATAGGTAAGAAACACCTCTGTTGTAAAACAGAAAGAGCTGATCAAGTACGCAGTCATTGTGCTGCCTCAGATTTGCCTGTCACACGGGGCTTTAGGCCAGAGCAGATACCATCTGTACAGACTGCTCGAACTCTACGCCAGCTGAGAAATCCTCTGTCCTCCAGTTGCTGAGAGGAATCTGTTGTAGAAGTATAAAACTTGTGTAAATTCTCTATTGTGTGCCCTGCCAAATCTGACAGATTGGCTGGACCCTGCCCAGCCCTGGCACCCTGAGAAGGAGCCTTTGGAGGTGGTGGAAGCTGGAGAGGAGGCTGCAGCAAGGGCCAGGATAGAGAATTAAGGAACAGCTCATTATTGGATGGAGGGACACAGGGAACACAACACTTCTCTGGCTCACAGCAGTGTGACTGCTTTCTGGTCATCTCTGAAGGCTTTCCAAGCAGCAGAAACTAAAAGGACAGTGTTTTTCTCTGCATGAGGCAAAAACACCCTCACATTTTCAAGTCTTGGAAGATTCAGCCACACACTTTGCTATGTAAATCTTTGTGAAAGTGCCCTTCCCCACTAACAAGTCTACCATCGCTGGGAGGGATATTTTTCAGGGGTCTGCATGAGGTTAAGGGCCAGAGCCTGTCAGTCGTCAATACCCTTTACTAACACATTGTCTAGTTATAACCTGCTCATCAGTGAACTAGGTCTTCCTCTAGTGAAAGAAGTGATTTTGGTTTTTTTGAAAAGAATGCTGACTAGCAAGCCACCTTCTTGTGTCACCAGATTTTTGGTCAGGACTTGCCATTAAAGGACACACCACAGTCCTTAGAACTACTTGCCTCTATTAGATTATTTCTGAAATAAGGAAAGGTTTGTGGGCACAGCTGGTATGCGTAAGAAACCAGTGCTAGGCACAGCTTTAGGGTTAGAACAGCAGATCGATGTCTGCATTGGCCTGATATTTTTAGTTTGTCGCAAACGTTAGTCTACAGGGTACTGCTAAGCACATCCCTGCCTTTGAAGGCTAAGAGCGCACAAAGGGATTCTAATTTTGAGGAGTCACTTGCTTTCTGGTAGAACTGGAGAAGGGCGCCACAGCTGCCATGACTGTCAGAAATGGTGAGACTGTATCTTTACACGATACAAGACATATTGCAAGTAGACGCTACTGGACTCGGGGCACTTTTTCTACTGCGTTGTATCAAATGGAAGCTGCTGTATGCCACCATGTGTCAGCACCAATACCTGCAGTGACAGGAACGTGACGCAGTTCATATGCTACCACCTGAGTCCCAGAGAGAAGACAATTCAAGTTTTTTCCAAGGGATGTGCTGATTTTTGATAGAGGTTTCTCTAACAGTACAATGAATGGCATTTTATAATATAGATGGAATTTGCATGTTCATAAAGTGACACTGAGGAATGGTCTCATTTCAATGAATTATTTCACTACAGGATTGTTGTTTGTTACAATTTCTTACTGGAAAAGAATTTAGACAATAATTAAAATGTCATTTAACATGGTTAAAAGAAATGGCTGTGGTGACAGATATAAACACTGCCATGTGCCTGAGTTTTCCTACGCAGTATCTTCTTGCCTGCCCACATTAACAGATGGCCTACAGATTTGCCGGAAATTTTAATTTTTTTTGAGGGTGACTCAGGATCTTTGCCTTAATCACGGGGGTGGTAGTCTAAGAGAGGCAACATACAAACATGGTGTCACCTCTGAATCCATGGAGACAGACATCATGGAGAAACACTCCTACTCTGGACATGACTATGCAAACCCTAAGAGCTCATACATGAAGAATGCTCCAAGGTTCACTATTTTAAAATACCATACTTGGGAGCTGTGAGAGAAGTGACCGATCCAGAGGTGGCTCCTGCTTTCTCCCTCAGAACAAATGCTGCATAAGCAGCTCCAGTGCAGCCCCTGCCCCTCCCATGGATTCCCAGGGTTGACCTTGAGGAGCTGGGAAGGAGAAGGTCAACTTTCTTGCCATTTAACACGAGGCAGAGGAAAAGCTGATATCAAAAGCCATTAAAATCTCCAGGTTTTGTTCCCCCATCTCCTCTTGTCCCAGTACTCACAGTAACAAATCAGCCCATCCTCTCTGCTCCAACTAGTGTGCAGGGCTCCCCCAAGCCATGCCTGGTCTCCGGGGCTTCCCTACCCTGCTGAACACAGGTGCACAACTGTGACGAAGAACGGGTACGAGAAGTGCCAGTCCCAGCTCCTCTTCCATTCTTCCCTTTCCCGGCATTTTAGAGAAACATTTGCAAATGCCTCATATCTGAGCTCACCAGGAATTTGAACCCTGATGGTAAAGGAACCCCCATGGCAAATGGCAAACTTACATGGGGACATAGAGGAGTTATGTAGAAAGTGGAAATTACCCATAGGAAGTGCAATGAAAGGCGTAATATTCATTCTTCAGTGTTGAAAGGCTAGGACTTAGGAACTGAATGCAGGCCATCGCCTGAATATGGGGAGGATTCCTAGATTTGTATATTCATGGACCATAGAAACCAAGTGCAGAAGTTTGTGCCTTTTGACCAGATGTTTTCCATCAGGAAACTCTATATCCTCAGCAAGGGAAACACTGTCCTAGAGCAGTGAGTTGGGATGTCTTTTCCTGACCGTTAAAATCTCTGGAACTGACCGAACAGACAGACAACACTGCATGTCATAGCAACTGGTCACAGATAGAACAAAGCACTTTCTGCAAACAGCAGTATTTCAGACCACTGAGCCATTTTCTACCATTTAAACGTGGTTTGAACTGCATCTTCCATTAACTGGTAGATGTGGCAGAGCAACAAAACCCCCATGTGCACCCAACAATATGTGCTCACTTCATGCAAATGCTGAACCGACACATTATGCACCAGTTGAAGCTTTTGGATGCATCAGTGATAGCGCTAAGAGCGCGTTGCAATAAGCTTGCCCTCAGGTCACAAAAAATAGATAACTGTCAATCAAAGAGGGATTGCCATAATAGATAGGGCAGCTGTAGATAAAAGAAGACAGTATTGCATATGTGATTGCTGTTATCTAGGAACTGAGATTCAAAAGCAGATAAAATACAGCCTGGACACTGCAAAGTGACAGAGGAATGTGAATCTGATCCTCACCAACTGATGGGCTACGCATAGTCTAGGCAATTTCTGGAATGTTTTTTATTCCCTCCTGGTTCAACTTTATTCCCTCTGTCTTGAATAAGGTTGCATTTCTCCCAGACAGATATTTCTCTATCCGTGAGGCATAGGGAAGGCAGACTGCAGTATTTGGATTTGAAAAAAAGGAAAAGCAGAATGGAGCCTCATCTGCATAGAAGCAATTGTCGGATAAACTATGGTATTATTTCTCAAAATTGCTGGAGAGATGCCTTAACAGGTGAAAAAATAAAGGCATAATCCATCTGCACACAGCAGGGAAAGAGTATGGCAACACATTCAAAGCCTGAGGTAAAAAATCTATGTATTTCCATGCTCCCTCCATGGCATAGCAAAGAGGTCCTCTGTCAAGTATCACATGATGAAATGTAAAAACAATAAAATGCAGAGACAGCCAGCACGTTTTCTGCATTGGAAATGCCTCTGGCTCTGAAACATACACCTTTATAATGTGAGTTGCCCAGATCGTCTTGCACTGAACCAGATATTGAAATCTCATCTGACAGTCCACTAGCCGCATCCACACACAGGCAAGCACATACACACACTCCTGTTCAGACAAATGCATCACGAAGTACAAATGTGCTGTTTGTCTCATATGGTACCACAGAAGCAAAGAGCGGGGAGACAGCGGTGACAGGCCACTGCCTCTGCTAATACATTTGAGTGTTAGTCATCATGTGCCCAGATACTTGGGCTAAATGCTAAATTAAACAATTTTCTCCTTCATTAAACACTGTTGCTTCTGGACTTGGCTCCACCTCACTGTACTGTCTTCACGAGAGTTTGTCATCAAAGCTTACTCTACCCAAAACCAGAATTCTACCAGGAGGAAGAAACGTTCTTGCCAGCTTATTTGCTAAAGAAGGGTTTTTCAACACAGTTATCAGCACAGAGGATCGCTCAAATGGCAGATGCACTATGATGTTGTTAAATGTGTTTCATTTTAAAACTGAAGAAATTGATTTGCTGCTTTACCCGCTATTGCAGTAGGATGGTTTCCATGGATACAGTCTTATACAGACTCTATTTTTCCCCTGTTGACAACAGTACAGAAAGCTAAATTCTCATCTTCATTGCATCAGCATAAATTTGAAGCTGGGGAACAATTCCCAGATTTAACCTTGAGAGCAGAGGTTGGCCCCCAGTCTCCTCCAGCCTTGAATGTGAGACTTTTAGGGGGGCAGCGATGGAGGGGGAAAAAAAAATAGAAACCAGTTTCTGTGGACAGCAGCATGGGCTGAGGGACAGGGCGTATGAAACAAACACGGTGCCTTTGTGTGAGAAATGGGGAGAAATCAAGGCAGAATGCAAACAAATTAACCGCTTATTCAGAGGCTTAGTGTCTTACCTGACACTTACCTGCAAAAATACAAGTCAGGTTTTGTCTCTAGAAGTTGGGCTAGAGACCTGACAACTATCTGCATGGGACTGGGCCAAATATCACCCCATTTGTTTAAATGAAGGGAAGAATCAGTTAGCATTCTGATGAAAAACTGCTTCACTTCTGTTCTGCTGTGATGGCCAGGAATGCATAAGGGTGGGAAGAAGGGGAAAGTGAGAGACTAGTATCCAGTTACAGAGCAGGCTTCTTCATTCAAACGGGAGAGAATCTTGCCCCATCTGGAGTACAGCCATGGAGACACCGAACGCAAAGCAGATCCTCAGCTCGAGAATGCTCTGTACAAATCTGCTGGCGTTTATACCCACCAGCCATCAAGGAAAAAAGAGTAGAAGGAAGAGCCTGGTAACCTCAGCTTTTTGGACCTCAAGTGTAAAATCTCTAGTTCTCTTCCCCCCATCAGAACATGCAGAGAGAGACAGAACCAGAGTCCTCCAAAAACCACTGCATCCTTACCTCTGCCAATGGGCTGCGGTAGGTGCTTGGAAAACAAGTGGCAAAAGCAGGGCAAATGGAGAATTATGAAACCTGAAATAGCCCATCTTCTGGCAACCAGCACTCCCTGAGCCAGACGGTGGCTCTTTCTGAATGTCTGGGTTTAGCGCTCCCTTTTCCAAACTCACTTAAGCATACAAACTTCAAAGCCTTCTCATTTGTGTTATGAACCTTTAGTTTGTTTAGTGTGTGTTTTTCAGGCACCTCTTAAAATCTGATGTCTATTTTGTTGTACATATCAATTTTGCTTTGTAAAACTCCCAAAATATTCCTTTTTAATTTCCTCCTTTTCTGACATCTGTTTGTCCCCAGAACAGGCACTGTCCCTGGCAACACTTGGGAGATTATGGACACTGTTGTAATTGTATATTCAGGGCAGAGGACATGCTTCAGTATCTAAGTCTGGGGTCTCTGTGTAAACACAGACTGATAGTCCAAGGAGACAGAAAGCACAGAAATGCTCAGCACCAGTAGATTTTCTGCATTTTTCTCAAAAAACCCCAACATCCAACCAAACCAAAACATTTTAAATCTGGCTAAGGTAAGAGCAAAAAATTTGACCATCACAGCGAAAGGCATGAACCACTGTTGTCATGAGCAAGTGCTCATGAACAATAAGACAGGGAACCTGCGCTCTTTTAAGGAAATGTCCAAAATGAACACAGTTCCCCATCAGGTCTGTTCTGTTTTAAGCACACTCATCTTGTCAGTTCTTCAAGAAAGGCTAGACTGTATACAGCTGGTGTGGCGAGTTTCTTATGCCATTCAAATCATGGGGATTGCATCTCATTTGCGACATTTGAAGGTGAGAAAGATGTTTGCAGTTCTCGGACAGCAATACAGCTCAGGCTAGAGAGAGGTACTGTAAGTTAGATTTTTCTTTCGGAGTAAGGCATTAAATCTAAGCCTCTCTCTACGTGCTATGTAGGCCTATTCAGGTAAAGCTTAAAAGATCTTGTGGGACTTCATGATTGTGGCAGCCAGGGATGACAACCGCACAAATGATGCAGCCAACAACTTTCTCTCTTCCCACAATCAGCCATCCTCTCCTTTGAGGTGATTATATCATCCAAGGGGAAACTGTCAGTCTGCAGGTAAAGATACTGGGAAGGTTACTGGAGATCCAAGAAAAAGGAAGGCCTTCTTTGTCCTTATTTCCGATTGAATGATTCTCGTTTCCCAACAGAGAACAAGGTAGAAAAATGCAGATTGTATTGTCCCATCTCCTCCCCATCTCCTCTTTACTAATCTTCTCTAACTGTGATATTTTCCTTTCCTAATCTACCTCTTTTTCCCTTCATGACAACTTTCCCTCTAACTTGCCCCAAACAGGCTCAACTCTTTCCTCTCACACGGTATACATTCCTTCTGCTCCCTTTTGGTGACCGAACCTACTTCAAAACCCCTTTCCCACATGCCTGATAAGCTGACACCTCCTCGCAGCTCATCACCCCTCCCCAGACAATTCTCCTCACCCTCAAGAGCCTGGAGACCCCTCTTCAGGCAGGCAGCCTCGTCCCCAGGCTCCTAAGATCCCTGCATCCCCACCTTGCCGGCTGAGTCTGAAGCAGTGAGGAACAGCTGGGAAAGGGATTTCACACAAAGGAAGGAAAGTCGTCATTCAGAACTGGCCCTTTGCTGTCACAGGCTCCTCTCCTCCTCCCCATTTCTTTCTGCAAAGGAAATGTGCTGACTCTGCAGAATCCCAACCTGCAGCATGTTGTAAATGATTATGCACAAAATGAAAATCGAATTGCAGACAGGCTTGCACATCACCCGCACAAGCCGGTCAAGCTCTGTTTAACTCCAACAGTAGCCACAGAACTGAGCCTTGGGTTCTGTGCTTTGGTCACATTAATAGAGGTGCAGATGGTGACTGAAGGACACAGGGATGGGAGAATCGCAACCTAAAATGAGGCAGGATTAAGGATTTTTGTTCCCCCAGCCCCTTTGCTATGTTTTTCCATTTCACAGCCAACAGAAGGGGAACAAAATCAAGCCAAGGTGGCTTCTGGGCTGTGATACACAACCAGGGAGACGTTGGCAGAGAAATGTACGGCAAAAAAAATTCCATCTGACTTCAGTAAGGATGGAGAGGGAGCCTTATTTACAGTAGGAGACACTACACAAAACACTGCATCAGAAATTTTCACAGCTCCAGCTTTTCAAGGGAGATTGAGCCCTCTGTTTTCAGCTGCACTTTTAGGAAATATTCGATTGGGTGTTAGCCATAATTAACCCTGGTACAGTTGCATTTCTGAAATAAGGGAAGGTTGTATTTTACACAAACATCAAAAGGGGCTTGTCAGCGGCAGGAAAAACATTGAGGAAAAGGAGCAGCTCTCCCATCTGCATACCTTAGATAGAGGATGCTGCAATTTGTGGCTCTCGGAGAAATACAAGCTCAATCTTCCTTCCTTAATCATTCTGTCTTCCCTCGAACATACAGGCAAGTTGGGTTTTGCTCTGCAAAAAGCACTAAGTAGACTGTTGCTATAGCAACCAACTCCCTGAAACCCGTTTATAATTAAGATGGTGGTCTAACCACCCACAAAATACATCTTGCAAAAACTCGGAGTTTACAGCTTCCTGAGTAACAACTGAATGTTTTTACAGTGAGTCTGATCGGGGCAAGGTTGGTTAGGTTAATGTGCAAGAGTGATTAGGCATTTGGAAGCAGTTTGCTACTGAGATAGCAAAAAGATTCCAGGAAACAGCAGGGATGCAATTTAAGGCTTTTTTTTGCTATACTTCTTAAAGCTTCAATCAATAACAAGACATTGCTTGAATCGTCTCAGCTCTCAAAAGTGCTCTTCAACTATAATGTGCAGAATTTTGGAACACTTAATGAATCATACTTACAAATTTTTAAATGCTCTTAGCTTTTTTCACAATTCAAAAGCTGTTTTATTTTAAAATCACATAACAAAACTAATAAATAGTTTTTCTGTTAGAGAAAGATATGTTAGTTTTCCCTTCAGAGTTCATTAAAGGCGATGACAGCTAGACTGTATGACTGAGTCTAATCCTTGAAGCACAAATTAAGAACGGATGAGGTTCATTTAAAAATGACATTTATTGTCGATTGAGGGCTGTACGATGTGAATGATAGAAACGTGAAGGCTTGTTATGAGATTTTATAAACATATGTCCAGACACTTAAAAGGAAGAAAACTGTAAAAATAAAATAAAATATGCAACCCTTCTTCAGGAATACAGCAGAAAAAAATAAAAGGGGCAGTATATGCATTCGAGAAGTGTTGGTTTGTCATTCCTACTTATTCCAGACCAAAATACACCCATATACAGACCTCGAAATTGGATTTTATGCCTATGATTTTGAAGTTCAGAAGGAATTTTAGGAATGTAGTTGCCCCATTATACTCCTTTGCTCTTCCTTCTCCTTCCAAAAAGTTCTAAGTAAATCTCTGAAGCACTGGTAAAGCAACCCCAATGAAATGAACACACTTTAATTACTCTCTCAAACAAAAGGACTTTTAAAGTTCTTACTGATATTGTAAACAGCCTTGTGTCCCTTAGGTGAAATTTGTGTAGTACTTCACTGGTGGAAATGAAGTCTAAAAGCAAGACAGACATTCAGATTAACCAAGAGTTGGCACTAATAGAATAATAGCAGAGAGACGCTCTGAAGGCCAACCCCACTGTCTACTGCACTGAAGATTATATTTTTGAACCCAGATTCTTTCTATTGCTCCCTTGACCTCTGAACCTTACACATTTTATATTATTAAAGATAAAGATGGCGTACCCATCAGTGTATATACAAATCGTAATGCCTTTGACCCACAGTGGTTCAATCAAATAGCCAACAAACTATACAAACATAAATTGTTGGGGCAGCTGATTGTTTCCCAGGTAAGACTAGCCTCTATTGCAGCGTGTTTCAAACCTACTTAATTAAAGGGACATTTAGTCTTCAAAATATTAAAAAAAAAAAAATCCAAAAATGAAGCAGGCTTTTAAAAGAAGTCTAGAGACCAAGTAACTTTAATTTAACTGAATAAAATTTAGTCTAAATATTGATTGTTCATACTTTACTTCCATTTTCCTACTTTTTGTTTGGGTTTTTTGGGAAAACATGTGTTTTTCTCTATATTTTCTCAGTTGTTTTGCTTGTCATGTTCTAACATTTTATAGACCAGTAGTAACCCCAGAACCTCCAACTGCAAACTGCTGCTCTCCAGTGTACTTCTGACCCCTCCAAAAATTCTAAATTTCATGATCAGAAAGGAAGGTTCCACCTTTCCAGTGACCTTCCAATAAAAGCTTCTTCTTTATAGCTTGGTTCCACCCCTCATCAGTCACCACTGTCTGCCATAACACCGTTCCCGTTCTGCTGTTCCTCTCTGTGCCTTAATTGTGTTTTAGGGAAACTGTATTTTTGCAAGGCCAAGGTTCACTTTCAGCCTAAGAATCAGTAAACACCATTAGGAATTTTGATTGATTTAAACTCATAGGACACTGCTCTTAATACCTGTGGGATTTCCTCAGAAATCAATTTCACTAATCCCCATCATGTGTATGCTCACGTGAACCGTGCTGCACTGAGCTGTGTTCTATCTCGGATCAGCAGGGTAGGATTCTTCCCGGAGCTGACATGTGACTTATGCCAGAAGGTACGCTATCTTCCTTTATTTGCTAAAGAAAAAATGAAAAAGTCTGTAATTGCAGTAACTATTATTGGATAGTAACTATTATTGGCCTAATCCTGAGTAGCAGAGTGTCCTCAGCTGTATTTTGGTGTCTCTGCAGATAGATGATTGAACTTCCAAGTTGCCCACACTGCCAGACAATGCTGGCAAAAAAAAAAAAAAAGGAAAGAAAGAAAAAAGAATATCAATGAGTTTCTCCATTTCTTTATCTAACGTTATACCTTACAGTCTACCAAAAGGAGTGGAAAATATGGCAATTCAAATAAATGTACGTAAATCACCTGGCAGTATCACAGAATATAGACTGTAAATATGATTTTTCATTGAACAAATAAATCATTACATTTACCCTGGCTGTATACTTCGAGAGATAAATTCTTGCAAGGTACAACCAGTCTCCTGTAGGAATTCACTCTAAACCTATGTACTTTACTACTGCCACCTAGAAAAGGCCTGGAGGATAAAGACAGGAGACAACAATCACAGAACAGCTGGGTTACTCCTCACCCGCACCGAGAACTGAGCAAGCCAGCAATGAGCAATCAGCAAAGGGAGGAACACAATCCCCTACAAGCCAGCACCACTTGGCTTGGGCAGGGTGAATGTTGTATACCAGATGCCCTTTTGGCAAATCAGGAAGCCACTGATATGACGTGGTGGCCAGACCTCCTGCACTGTGCTACAGTTACTATAGCTGAGCTGACACTGAGGAAGGCAGTTAAAGGGATGTTGCAACCTCTATAATCTTAAAAAGTGCAAGGAAAATTTTTATGAAGTATGGGTATCTGGGAAACCTACAAGTGAAACATTTGCAACAATCTAAGCAGCACAGTTTAGCTATCTGTTGTGGCTTAACCCCAGCCAGCAGCTAGAACCACACAGCCACTCACCTGCTCCCCCCTGGTGGGATGGGGAGAGAATCAGAAGAGTAGAAGTCATGAAAAACTCGTGGGTTAAGATAAAGGCAGTTTAATAGGTAGAGCAAAAGCCGCACACATAAGCAAAGCAAAACAAGGAATTCATTCACTGCTTCCCATGGGCAGGCAGGTGTTCAGCCATCCCCAGGAAAGCAGGGCTCCATCATGCGTAACGGTTACTTGGGAAGACAAATGCCATAACTCTGAACGTCCCCCTCTTCCTCCTTCTTCCCCCAGCTTTATATACTGAGCATGATGTCGTATGGTATGGAATATCCCTTTGGTCAGCTGGGGACAGCTGTCCCAGCTGTGTCACCTCTGAAATTCCTGTGCACCTACTTGCTGGCGGGACGGTACGTGGAGCAAAAAAGGCCTTGATTGTTTGGCAACAACTAAAACATCAGTGTTTTACCAACACTATTTTCATCCCAATTCCAAAACATGGCACTACACCCACTGCTAGCAAAAAAGATAACTCCATCCCAGCTGAATCCATGACACTATCCTATGGGCACTTCTTTTGTTATACTGCTCAAGATCACATACCTCTCTCCTGCATATGCCCAGGACATACAGGCAGTGTGCAAAACAGCTGGCCCTCCCCAGTCAAGACAACATCTCTTTCTGTGTTTCTATGAGGCATAGGTTTCTTCGAATGCTGACAGCTCTCCATTATTTGGGCTTTTCAGTGGTCTGGGAAGACCTGGATAGTGGAAAAAACAGGTAATATGGGCTCTCAGGAGGGCACTGCAGTGGGATCAAAAGTTTTTTGCACAGAACAGCTTCCATCTGGCTTGGCCTGCTATAGCAGCTAAGAAACCGAGACAAACCTACGTTCTGTGAGAGCACAAACACAGTACTTTCCCATGCATTCCCACGCATTCCCACTGTAAGCCACCTTAGCTAGCCCCGCATGCACAGTTTGCTTAATCCACAATCTCAGTAACTGCCCATGGATCACGGAGCATTAACTGTAATTGCAAATCCACTGGTCACCTCTGGCTTCATGCACTGATTTGCTGAAAAGCGCTGTTCCCTACAGTGCACAGGCCATGCACCATCCTTTCACATCCCCTTGTCACAATCGCTTCACTGCCCAGCCATGGCATAGTTTCTTCATGCTACCATGTCTGTGGGATAGAGTGGGCACAGACTTTGTCCCAAGAATTGCAGTGCTCAAATCAGCCGCATTGTTTAGTCTTTGAGGCTGGTTCTATTAATAAATGCTCTGTTAGTCACTGATTTCTGATGGCATGCTATGTGTGTTGCAAGAATGAATGCTTCGTGTAACTTCCAATTAGCTTGTAAATGTTTTCTGATTCTTTGCCTAGTAGGACTTAGACAACGGTAGCATTGTTAGCAATGAGCTGCCACCTCCTAATGTTGAGTTACAAGAATTAGTGGGTTAGTAAACTACCACTGACCTTCTTTTATTATTTTTTTTAATTACTCATGAAGCTTTTGAAAAATGCTATAAAAAAGATATTTTAACAGAAATTGGGACGGTATGTATTTAGAATAGATGAGTTTATCTGCAACTCTATGGCACCAAATGATTGTACCAAAAAAAGAAGACAGGATTCCTAAATATGTTTTAGACTGGCTTCCCCATTGATCTGTAACAAATCGGTTCAGCAAAACCAGTCTTTTTTAAAGAAAATTGCCTTTTGGCAATTGTAGACCCTGAGCACTCTCCATTAGGATGAAGTGCCAAATTTTCTTACTTTTAATCATCAGACTCAACCTCTTCACAATTCTATGCTAGTGCCCTGCTTCTGCTGCCTCTTTCACCTTTCTTAGCACTGATTCCTTTCTGCAGGAGGGGAAGAGATGTAGGCCTGAAGGTAACATTGCTAGAAGCAGCATTAACTTTATGTGCTGCCTGCAGGAAAGAGTTTGCAGAGACAACAATTCTTTATCCACTTCCCTCTGTCTTTTCTTGTATGTTGTTTGGACACAAAGCTGCAAGGCTTCCAGGAAGGTCTTTCAGGAAGGGACTTCCAGACCCTCTTCTGCTGCTCCTGGAGCATCTGCACTCCTCTTAAGTATATGTCTCTTTGACTCCAAGCACAGAGGGCACCTCAACCTTAACCCGACCTGCAGGCATTGTGATGTTGCCTCAGTCGTCATTTTATTTAATGAGCTCAGGAAATCTATAAAAGGTATTCTGTTATCTAATAAGAACGTCATATGGCAATCATCCACAGAATATAAGTCAGTAAACTTTCCCTACCAGCAATTTATCACTTATCATATCACACAGCAATCCACTTAGTGTTATAATTAAAGGCATGAAAATTTAAAGTGAGCACAATACAACGATGAATAATGTCCCAATACAAAACACTTCATAGTGGAAAAAAATCCTACTGTAAAGAGAGCTTTCTCTAGCTCCCAGGAAGAAAATCCTTAAGTTGATTAAGGGCCTACCTATTACCAAGTCAAGCAACATGAACACTGAAAACTTTGCTTCAGTGTCAAATACCTTCCAAAGTCTGAACTCTCCATTAATTTGTAACTTGTTATTATTTCTTAACCACATTTCCACAAAGATAAATACCTAAGAGTATAAAGTGCACTGAATTATGTCCTTCACTGATTTCTGGAAGTCTTGGGCCTTTTATGCCGTGGGAGCTAACCAAAAACGGTCACAAAATCTTTGTGTTTTTATCAAAATTGCAAATTTGGAAAACCTCTGAGCATCTCATCCACGGTATCAATGAGGTTCACTTCAAAGGGTTTTAAAGAAAAGGAAGGCATGAAGGCTTAGACTCAATTTGTAACAGAAAAAAATTAAAAGATTCCAGAATTTCTTAGCTGTATTTCACAAGGCTGAACTTACACCTTCCATAATTCAAGAGTCTTCCTGAGGAATTCTGTTCTCATAAATGAGAGAGGAGGAGAGACAGAGGCAGTTACAATACACAGGCAGTTACGACAGACAGATTTTTAGAATGGGTACTTTTATTACTAGATTTGACACTAAACAGTTGCATTTATGTGAATATCCAAAACATCCATACCGGAGCAGATGAAAGCTCCATTTACTTTCTCCCCAGTAGTGATCAGGAGGAATGCTTATGGAAGAGAATAAAAATAGGGCAAATAATAAAAAATTGGACAAATACTCTAGCATTTCTCATCATATTGCAATCAGTGGTATTAAGCTATCTAAGCTAAGGGCAAACAATGCCACCGTATTTAATAAACAGACCCATCTTCCATTATCTATTTAATCACATTTTGAACCAATATATGCTTTTGGACTCTATGAAATTCTGTGCTAATGAATTTTACAGTTTAATTTTGCATTGTATGGGGAAAAAAATTATGTAGAATCTAGAATCGCCTAGGCTGGAAGGAACCTTTCAGATCATCTAGTCCAACCATCAACCTGACACTGACAAAAATCATCACTAAACCATACGTACTTTACACCTACTGCCTTATCAATATTTGGGAATGTATTACTCCCTGTATTCTGTGAAATAATGAAATCATCTCCTATCCATCAATTGTGTACCGTTCATGGATTATGTTCACATTCCTAACAGCCATCTCTCCAAAATAATACACAAACATATATACAACAGGAATAGTAATTATTCTCCTTGAAACTTACACAGCTTACGTATACAAGTATCGTCATATTTTTCATCAGGTCATGAAAGCATAGCAGTATGCTATGTACTAGTGGAACTAAGGCGTCATATGATATCACTTTCTCTTCTGTCTTCTCCAATTTTTTATTAGAAATTTTAACCATAAAATATAGAAAACAATCCTGCTCACTGTGTCTTTCTAACCTTCTAAGTGACTTCCCAAAGAGGATGCAAATGGAAACTTGAAAATGCAACAAATTATTCATGTATGATGCCTAAGTAGCCACATTTCGTCTTTTAAATAAAACAGGATGTCCCCATACTGTGCAGATCTGTCCTTTTAACTGATTCATCTGCAAGAATACAAATGCTTACTAAACATGAATTATAACTGTGTTAGTAATCTGCCTTTATCAAGTAGAGTTCCCTTCCCCAGAAGGTAAGGAGCAAGAAGAATGCCATGTTTGGCTGATTGTGTTGCAGTTGGGCACCCTTGGACTTAATTTCCCAGATACTCCAACCCATTCTATGTTCACATCATTTAATGGACATGCAAGTTTACAATAGACTGTGTCCTAATTTTGGGGCTTGGGGGGAAGCGCAACAAAACAGTCTGTGCTGTGGTTATGAGATGAAAAAAGCTCAGTGATTCAACATTCTCTGACAAAGTGCTGGGTGAGTAACCTTAATGACCAGTCAAGGCGATAGTAAATCACAGGACAGATTCTTAGGTTTGATTAAGGATTGTAAATCCAGTGGATCCTCTCTCCAAATACTGCCTGTGTCAAAAGGGAATACCTGGATGGCTGAGAAAAAGTATTCAACAGTATTATAAAAAATTGGCAACATTTCTGGGTTACCCATTCATATTGCCTGACCTCCGGTTGTCAGAGCAACTCTACAGGATTTGAAACAAGAGAGCATGAGAGCGGCCTCCCTCAATGATTGAAACAGAGGAAGGCAAAGATGACACAGAAATACTGTCTTCTCCATTCAGTGCAGCACTGGGCACAGCTCGAATGTTACCACAGAAAACTTAACTGCATTCGTGCTTCCATCTTTTCATTTATCGCTGGGTTGCACCTGCTTTTAGAATAGGTCCAGTAACAATAGTGGTACCTGCATGTTTTCCATCATTATCCAAGCAGATCTGCCTGGATTCAACATCTGTGGCTCACTCTACCAGGATCCTGTTAATAACTTATAACAGAAAGACTTGCCACTCTTCACATAGAGATGGTGTGTTTAACTTCTAGTATTAGAAAAAAAGCTTAGCGTCTGAAAAGTATGTTAAACCACAGAAGAATATTTAACTTAACATGAGATTTTCACCTAGCAGGAAAGCCAAGGATGGCTTAACTTCTTTAGCACTCTAAAGCAGCCTGCAGGAAATGCTCCTTTTCTTTCAACGGGAAGGGAAATGAGCTCATCTCTCCACATAAAATCTGCTCCACAGTTCATAGCCCTTGTGATTTGTTTTACCCCATCACTGGCAATGCAAGCTATTCAATCTGGCAGGAACCTAGAAGTTACAAAGCCCAGAGGAAATAATTTGGGCATTTGCCCTTTGCCTACCCTGAGGTGTTTACCAAGGCATGTCCTAGAGTGACTCACTGTTTTTCCTTCCTGTTTTTCTAAGAGGCTGCTATTAAGTCAAACCCGTAGCCATACAGTCAGTTCTAAATAACAGGGTCATAAAACTTAAAGAACTTACTACAGTCCAGACCAATTGCTGTTTTTACGTCACGAACACTGCTAAATATAGCACAGAAAGACTTCCTTTTTCCCTCCTCCCCACCCCACACATGGCTGACAGCTCAATTTATCATATTCCTATCTCTGACAGTCAAAAAAAGAAGTTAGCTTCTAAAATTAAAATCACCTCCTTCAGCAATGTGAGCGCAGTCACTTACACTAGTTAAGATGTGACTCTATATTCATCTCTATAGTTACCTGCATGACATATACTGCACCTAAAAGCAAGTTTTGAAAATAGACAATTTTAAAATACACTACAAAAATGAAATTCTTAGAATAAAACCTTAGTTTTATTGGGATCACCATTTGCTGTTTTAGCTGTCAGAGGAATTAAGTTTCTTTAACAAAGAAAAGCAAGTTCTATTGCTGGAGTGTGTCTAACAATATAAAACCAAAAAATGTAATGCCAGTACTTCAGACCCCTGCAGAAACTGTCTTATAAAACACCCTACCAAAATGGATCAGTTCTAAACTGCAAGCTCAAAGCATAAGACTTTAGCACCATTGGTGTTTTTCCTTATACACCTTATCAGACCCTGCAGACTAAAATTTACAATCTTGTGTGCTTAAATTCAGATTTTGAAAGCAGATCCAAAATTGTGACTCAGCCTATATATTTCAGCTGTACATATTCCGTTGGGTCAGACTATCAGGCTATAAAACAGGGAAGTTCTAATTACATTAGTCCAGAGATGAAGGAATAGTTGAAACCATCCTGCCATTGAACTAACTGCAGGCAACAAGGAGGGCATTAAGTAGATCAGCTCATCAATAATGGAATATGGAGGCTCAACACTAAGTAGGTCAGTGGTACGTATTTCTGTTTTACCCTTGGATAGTCACTTAGCAGCCTACTCACAGTGAACTCAGACTGGCTCCTTTCTCTTCTTACCAGACAGTCTTCAGCATCACAAAATTTACCAAATCCTCCCATCCCTATTGAAAATTCGTGATCCGAAAATGCATGGGGATTGAAGCTGGATAGTTGAAGGCTGTCATGCAGGAGGGTTGTACTGAGAAGTGCATTGATATTGCTTATTCTGTAACAGCTAGGGATGTGTAAGGAAACAAGCCTGTGTGGCTGCTACAAGGTACAATTCTGCATAAATCTAATCCTGATTTGCTGTATTAAATAGCATGCCTCCCATCAATAAGATGTTGCAGAGACTGTTCCAAATCCATAGAGATTTTTCCAGATATTTGAGTGGGTTCTAAATCAATACCTACCATGACTAAAACTTAACATTTTGAGATATTTATATGAAGCAATACTGATAGCTGTGTTACGTTTGGTTCTTTGGATAAGAAAATACCAACAGAAGAACGGAAGTGAACTATTTTGGAAATCCCACTTTTCCACAGAGGCTGTAATGAATGGATTTGAATAATTTCAGTTAAAGGAAACTCGCTTTTTCTTCCTCTTTTTCAAATTGTTGCCAAAGGGGTTTAAGTAGAAAGCTACCCAGCCAGCCTACCAGATACTTGCTGAGTCTGTGCTGAAAAAATTTCAAAGCTGATAGAAAAGGAGCCGTCCAGTTCAAAGTCAACATCATCCAGCCCTGCAGGAGAGTAGCACATGTGGAAATGCAGAAGCAACTGTCTATCCAAAATTCAGGGCACCATGACATCTAATACCTTCAACACAATTGATTAACTGAAATCTGCAACAGGATTCTTGCTGGGTACATTAATAACCAGCCAGCAGATCTGATAGCCAAAGGCAGCGTAGAAAGACAAACAGATTATTAATCCCTGGAAAGATTTAATAGCCACTATTTTTATTGCAACCAAACTAAATAGGAAAAGCAAAATCAAACAAACTTATTTCTCTAGGGCTACGCAGATGGGCACATTCAGTGTGGCATACCACACATAGGAAGACTGAGGGATTCAATAACATAGTAATTATAAAGACCAGATATTAGTCACTCTGGTAATTTCAACTGTTAAATAACACTTTTTATTTGCGTTAGCATGGGCACCAGCTAATACAAAACACATCAGTTCTCTATTGATAAATTTCACTCATAGTATCATAGTTACATTCAGAGAAAAAAAGCACATTCCTATCTCCTAAATTATACAAAACATTCCTAATAAGGAATAAGTAATAACTTCTGTTAAATCAACACGTTTATTGGAAAATATGTCCAAAATGAATAAATACTCCAGAACATAAAAAATGTAAGTGTAATATATTTGCCACCACAGGGCACTTTTCATTTGTTCTTCTCACTCTTTTTAACTGAACAAGTAATTTACGTGAGTAATGAAAATAATCTTATTGTGCAGCTTTTCAGCTATTATTCAATAGCTAAAAGGAAAGTAAAAATCACCCTTTCTATCAATAATTCAGCTTCAGTGCTAATGCAGCCATTCAGCTGTCCCTCTCACCAGGGTCTCATACATTTTTAATGCTTAGGGTCTTTGTTAGGAGGCCGAATGTGTGAATTGTGGTTAGAAACACCAGGTGTGGGAAGGTCAACTAAAGAAAATATTCCTATTGCCATCAAAACAAATTAGACTTGCAGGACCGTACAGGGTCCGGTAGGACCATAGGGTCCTCAGTGCCTGACTTTGCTGAAGACTCGAAAGACAAGTCCCACTGCCAACACTGCCCTGCCAGTCCTGGCTGGTGAAGACCCCAGAGCTTCTGGCAGTCCCAGTGAAGTGCCAAACACACTTCAGCCAGCTTTGTCTGATGATGGAATACAGTACATGTCATAATTCAGCCCCTCCTGCAGTTACTGTTAGTTAGTCTGTCTAGAACCAAATCCAGGCGCTGGGACAGGTGCTCTCTCCAGAGCACCATAGACAAAGGTCAAGGATCTGATGGCAGCAGTGTTTCCTTTTTACTGGTTTGTATGGTTCTGTAATTTGGATACCTGTCACTAAACTTTAAACTTAGACTGCCTGGACCAGATCTCAGCATCTAACGAGTCTACCTGGTCTCTTTAGCTTTATTTCCAGAGAAGCATTTTTCAAGAATTGCTCTTTAAACACCCCACCATTTTTTAAAGCACCAGAGGTATAGATGGCTTCCTCAGTCTACCTGTCCTGCAAGGTGTGAATCAGACACTTGCAAGAAAATAAAGAACTTTGTTAGCAAGGCTTTCTCATCTGCTAATAACCCCCTTTGAGAGTGCAATTTTCTCTAATAGTGCAGTTATCTTCTTTGGAAATGATTACCATGTCAAAAAGCCTCTTCACCAGAGCTCCACAACCTCTGAGCTCAGACAGGCACCATCTCCTCCCAAGGCTGTCACAGAGAACTCCTCTGAGTTGACACTGGAGAGACCTATGAACTTTTAGACCTCTCCCATGAAGCAGTGCAGGTGAGCCTGACATCAAGGAGCTGCTATTTTCTTTGCTTGCCTTCCATTCTGTCAGACGGAAGTGTTCTGGTACAGCGCGGGGACCCTTATTCCTGGAATAAAACAGCCCTCCCTCAGTATGGGAGGCTGCCCCAGTCAGTCTCATTCCTCTGCTGAAGGGTCAACAAGTCATCTGAAGTTCTGATCTGGAAATGGTCCATTTTATTTTTACCTCTTTGAAAACTCTACACGACCCAAGACCTTTTATGACGGAAAAAGTGAAGGATTTACCTTATTTCATCATGGCTCAAAATTAAGCCAATAAAATTATACGTAACACTTGGCAATTTCTCTCTAGCTCTATTTCTTGCTGTCTGGCCTTCTTCAATAAGAGGAAGTGAAATTCATTTGTTTCTGAGAGTGTAAGCATTCATTTTAAATCTGGAATTGTTCCAGATGGAAAATTAGGATGATTTCTTTGTGTGTCACATCACTGCTTCATGGAGATTTCCATTCCAGTGAAGCTTAGCAAAAACTTATATAGATCTGTATAATGGTTGCTTACTACCAAAACAGTATAACAACTGGCCTTATAAATACACTGAAGATGTAAAAAATGAGCAGGACTTTGTAAGCTATAGCATCAAGGATAGTTGGCCATAGAGAATATTCAGGCAAGACTGAATTTCAATTTTAGTTTTGCAAAATCAAAAAATAGAGATCTTGTAATAATTTCTGTTGTTGCCATGCCCAGATATTCCAGACCCAGATGTCTCACTTTCTTCCTCTTTACCCTCCTCCTCCCCTCATGCTGTATAAACAAAGATCAGATTTTGGGTCTGTACTCCAAAGAGCTAGAAATGATGTCGAGAAATGACAATGCAAAGCAAATGCCCACAGATGGATACAGACAGATGGTAGAGTAAAAGGAAACGAAGAGATAGCACCAGTCAGCCCATCAGAAACAGAAGTGTCATCTCATGTTATCATACTTTTAGGGATGGACTTCCAAACACAAGAAGCCCCATAGGGCAAAACATTAAATTTCTTCTTTGGAAACGTAACAAGGAGACAATGCGGACTGGTCTTGTTAACTAATCATAAACAAGAAACGGTATCTTGGTAGACCAGGATACAACTGACAGGATAGAGATTGGACTTCAGAAGTCTTGGAAGTGAGGTCAACCACCAAATGATGGATGTTACAGAGTAAGAGAAATGAGGGGGAATACGCAGTGACAGGTGTTTGGGTTGGTATAAACAGATGGAAGAATGCCATCTTTGTGACAACATTCTGAGTGGATATGAACAGGCAAGACTGTGCTTATCAAGGGCAAAGGAAACGGAAATTTTGATTCCTCGGAAGCAAAATGAACAGAACATGAATTACAGCCTTAGTCATATGGATAAAAGGATTTTATGCACAGAATAAACCAGATGCGGACATAGTCTGCACGTGAGAACAGAGAGAGAAATTTGAGTCAAAGAGCACTCCCGTGACGTGCAGGATAGTGGTCTGTACCCAGCAAAAGAAAATGAGTTGGCTCAGGAAAATTAATTGCAAACATACTTAGACCAGTTTGGTGCTTACTAATGATTGCTAGGGTCTGCTTTGCTGACCCTAACTTTAGCAAGTCAGCAGATACACCACAGATGTGCAACACAAAGATGACACAGGATTTGCTGCAATCCAGACCCCGCAGACACAGCCAGCTTGTACTTAGCAATCAATGAGCCAGATGCAATTGTGACACTGCTAACTGCCTGTAAATTATATCTTTTTTTAAAACTGAAGAATTTGAGAGACTGTATTGCATTCATTACCATTTCAATCAACAGTAGCACAATGCATCACTGACAAGATTCAAATGACTATCCAATATAAATAATCTGAAAAGCCCGTGATAGCTAGGGGAACAGATTATTTACAGGCTATTTTATTATAGACTTCCTATATGGCAAAGATTTTGCACATGTGAACTTGTCCCATGCATTAGACATAGGTCTGTGGAGGCAGCTCTTTCATAAAGAGAGATAAGAAAAGAAATAAGGTTGAGGAAGGTGTAATGCAGGCACAGAAAATTGATTTTCAGACTGTCTGTGACCTTGACTCAGAGGTTGAACGTGAGCTGTGAAGCAGACAATGAGGATGGGAACAAGTTGCAGACAGCAAAACTGCAAATTTCGTTTGGAAGCAGAGATTGCCGACCGATTCTGACAGCCTGACCCTGCCCATGTAATCAAGTGCATTAAGCATGTGATGATATTTTAACTTACAGGAACAATTTTTTCTTTCTGTGCCTTTTCTGTCGTGTAGTTTGGGGAAAGGAGGGGCTAGCAGATTGGGCTAGGTCCACACTCAGAGTGCTTTGTCAGCACAAGTATTATATATTATAATATTATGCAGTATATTATGCTGGCACAGCATTCTAAGGCAGATGCAGCTTATAACAGCAAAAAAAAGTTTTTACCGTATAACTTCTTGATTCCCTGGGAGTGACAAGTTGGCTTTTCACACAGGGGACTCCTGGCAAATTCGTTGTTTGTCAGGTCACACTCCAGCGTGCTGATCTGTGCATAAGCGTGTCATAGCAAAATCTATGGTATAGTTCTGGCCTTTGAGCCAGAACCTCTGCTCTGTCTAGATATCACTGTTTTGGGTTCTTAAGACCTCTAGAGTGGCATATAAAGGCTGGAGATGGACAAGGAGTATGCACTGGATTTCTTCTCCGTATAGAGCTCATTCTGACTCAGGCTGAGAATTTGAGGTCTACAAGCAAGCAAAAATGCACCGTGTTCAGAGATATAATATTACATAAAGGACTGACTGACAAGATCGAGATCCCTTGGCCCTTGCACAGAGTTCCTCTTAAACTCACGGGGCACCAGCACAGCTGCACTCTTTCTGTGTGGGTGTTCAGTCTTCAGCAGGACTGAAATCCAACCTAGTATTGCCAGAAGTGTTGGAAGTTTCCTGCAAAATGTGCTTCTGAATAGAAATCATTGTACTTATTTTTGTTAATGTGCAATAGGGTGCTCAGGGCACTATTCAGAAATGGTACATGCCCTGAGAAACTGAGGGGCTGTGAAATTAAAGTCCTTTTGGTTTTTAAAACTCAGGCCAATTCATGATTACAGTATTTTAAACCCATACTTTCCATGGAAAGGGAGTTTCTGAACATCTCCGTGGCAGACCACTGAGATAGATTATCTGCCTGTTATGTGCATGCTGCTTATGATCAATTCTATTCTACTAATTGGCAAATCTTCTAGGCAGTGACGCATTTTTCCTGGAAGAATTCTATTTTGTTCCAGTAAAACTCAATTTCCACAAAGAATATTCAAACTTTTGAAAAGTAGTGTATTGCCCATCTGAAATTCATTCCCTCAGAAAATTCCCAGCTAACTTCTAATCTACACAACCAGCTGGAGCAATTAGTTCTGCGTGATAATGCTAAAGCTATTAAATAACCTTGGCATCAAGGTTACAGCAGTTCAATGGACAGGCTAGACAAAGAATGCTTCAGGGCATTCCCTCATGGCAGAAACTGTTCCTGCAAAGAACCTGCCTCAATTTCTCTTTCCCGGTGTCTACTTAAGTTAATCAGCTTTCTTTTTTTTTGGTTCTTTTTTTGGGAGGGGAGTGGGTGGGTGGGGTGTGAGGAGCATTGGGGTCTTTATTTATCACTTAACTGATGCTGTTATTACTCTCCCAGTCCTGACTTCCTTGATTTAGAATCTCCTCCTCTTGTCCCCCTTCAACTGCAATCAGGAGGCTTCTCTCCCAGCTTGCATAGTCCATTATTAGCCCAATCTTCCTTCAGATACATGGTTAACTTCACTCATCTAATCACTCTCAGTTCTGAGGCTGATTACACAGACATATCTTTGTCCCAGATAAGAGAAAGAGAAACCTTATAATGCCATACTATATAAGATTCTTTAAACCAGGCCCTTAAGGGACTGGTGGCCCCACATTCTAACTTGCCTCTGACATTAATAGCTCCCAAGACACTCTTCTCTCTAGCAAAGGCTACATTAAATATTTTTAAACAGATTTCCTTAGGCACATGAGCAACTGATCTTGCAAAACATCCCTTCTGGCCTTAAAGGGCCAGTGTTCTGCTCCAGTGGATGAAAGATTGGAATATGTTCCTCAGGTAACCCCTAGAAAACTGTATGATGCAAAAAGAAAAATAAACAAAAAAATCAAAGCATATACAACAAGGCTTAGAAATTCAACTGATAAAAGGAAAATCACACCAGAAACAAGAAAAATCTTCAAATGTGCTTGTAGGAGAAAGGAACTGAAAGTCAGGACATCGCTGAGACTATCCCACAGTTTTAATTTGCAGGTACAGCTGAGATGTCATGAAAACTGCATCATAAAAGGAGAGCTGCTAGAAGTAACTGTTTAATTAAACAATGCCAGTAAAGGCTGAGCTGATATTTGCCCATAAATTCTAGGGAATCTGTAGATGAAATGACTGAGCTGCCCAGGAGATATTAAAAAGTCAGACGTTCTACCAGACAACTGGACTTAGCAGTAAGGATGGTGACCTCAGAAATTATGGGCTGCAGAGCCCTCCTGCACTGTCAGGCACGCTGTCAGGACCCGAAAAGCCAGCGACCAGAGCTACCACCCTGCTGCAACCCTTTCTCCTTCAACCTGCTGCTCTGCTGTGCCACCCTGTGCTCACCAGCTGACAACACACTGCCTCAAGAAATGAATTAACTGAGCAAGTAATATAGTCATTAAAGTCCTTCTGGCTTAAACTTTCTGAGACCATAATACTGTAAATGGCAGCCTCTGCCAGGTGCCACAGCTCTACACAGGACATACGGATCCTGGAACGCTGTGGTATCAAAATCCTTTCTGTATTCTTGTGAAGGCCAAGATGCTCACAGATGTTGTCAGATTTTTCAGTGACTACAGGCAGATTTTTGAGTTCACAGCAATTCAGATCATCAGGTAAGATCTGCACGGTGGACATTTCTCACAATTGCTACAAAAGCCATTGCTTTGTTTCCTGTCCTTGTCCTCTGGGCTGTCAAGAAGCATGTCCCAAGGTCCAGAGCGGGGGACACACATTAAGAACTCCCCTACCCTGTTACCAACTCTGATGCTGACATGTAGTATTTTGAATAAGCAAATCACCACCCTGAGTCTTTTACTTACCTTGCTGTAAAATAGATATGACATTTATTTCACCAGGGTGACAGGGCTTTGGTGTGATTTTTTATAGCAGATGGGGATTTAGAGATCTGCAAAGTACATTACTTTCCAAGCTGACAGGACCTCTCTGAAGACAGGACACACACTGGGAACTTAGCAGAGTACATGCAACAGAAAGAAGTCACAGCAGTCCAAACAGTTGAAGAAGGCCTTTGCACTTAGCAGCTTTTCGTATCATTTTTCCAGGCGCGTGCTAAACCTCTTTGCTTTTATTCAGGGACCGCCAACATTCAGGTTATGTGGGGATTTTCAGGTGCCAAAACTCTCTCATTTTTGGCAAGTATCCCGAATGACTTGGGGCATGGCAAAGAAACCGTGCTTGTTAGCAAAAAATGTTAGGAATGACATAACCTGGGAGTCAACCTGATAAATTCCTCACTGCAGTCGACCTGGTCTCATCAATCCCGGCATACAAAAACCCAACCACGGAAACGTATCTATTATGTAAAATACTGCAGCAAGGACCCGCCTGCCCGAGACTGCAATAGCAGAGGGAACGTAGCCGGGGTCCGGAAGCCGGAGATCAGCCGGTAGGTGTCAGCGCTGCACCGGCAGCCCTGCCGCTCCGCATCCCGCGGGAGTCCCGCACCGCCGCTCCGCCAGCTTCCAGGCTGTGCTGCGCGCTGCCAGAGCGGGCAAACTGGTTCGTCAGCCACACTTAACCCGTGGAAAAACAGCCTCCGGATCAAGGAAAATAAACTGTAGTAAGCCTACAAATGTCCCAAATTCCTGTGCTGCTCTGCCAAATACCACTGCAGTATTTGTGTTTGGGATTCTCGAAGGATTAAGCCTCCTCCCTGCTTGGGAAGCCCGCCTGGGTCAGGGAGCAGGCAGGAATGCAGCTGTTCCCAGCCACTTTGAAGGTGGGCACAAACTGGGGAGCCATTTATGCTACCGCCTAGGGAAGCCGACAGACTGGTTGTGGACAGGAGACCCTAAGTATGAGTTTCTGAGTAAGAATAACCACTTAAGGGGTACAGAGGTGTCTTCCATTTATATAAACTGAAATGTAAATAAAGATAGTAAGAGGGCAATAACTGTTTTTTACTTAAGAGCTTGCACTGAGAACATGTTAAGAGTGAGCTCCTGCTGATACAGAAGGTTTTTTTGCCCATCCCAGGCACCATCTCCAGAGGTATTTAAAAGACAGGTAGACATAGTGCTTAGAGATATGGTTTAGTGATTGTTTTTGTCAGAGTTAGGTTGATGGTTGGACTTGATGATCTGAAAGGTCCCTTCCAACCTAGGCAACGCTATGATTTTGTGACTGGTGAAGGCGTCCCCTCACGGGGATGCCCTGCCCTGTTCATCAGGCAGGCTGCCCTCCTCTGCCTGTCCCGTCACATTTCTGTAGCCTCCTCCTCACAAGGGGCAGATGTTAGCAGCTGGCAGGACGGAATCGAGAGCGCAGCAATAGCCATACTCTGAATTACATCTACAAGAGCTCATAAGTCTCAATACACCAGAGAGGTCCATCAAGCTGATTTGATATTATTTTTCAGGAGTAACTAAGGCAGAACTGTCTAGGGGAGGACTAGGCATATTCTTTCCTCTACTGCCTCATTCAACATCTAATCCTGGACTTCTTTAAATTAGTGCCTTCCAAGCAAGTCACTTAGATGAGCTCTGGAAAAGGACTCTGCCTGGCCTGGAAGGGGACACACGAGAGACACCAGGCAGAAACTGATTGATCCATCCAAATCTATTTGCTCAGTTTTAGTGTCACTGCTGTCTGAGCCAGCAGCAGAGACAGAGATGTCATGGGAAGGGAACTGGACAGCATCAAAGAAAGGGAAGGTTGAGAGGCCTGGACTGGGGAGGGGGGACGATGGGAAAGCTGCAGTTGGGGGAGAATACTGAAGCCAAACATAACTGATCGCAGATCTCCACCTACGGTTCCTCAAGGTGAGGTTCCTCTGCAAAAAGGCTGGGAAACCACTGAACTGCATCACTCGCTGTCAAGAATAACGAAAAAAATATAACCACATTTGTAGGAGTGGTGGGGGCTCTGGGGAGCGCTTTACTTATTTAATGAAAATTCAGAAGCTTAATGACAAAACTCCTGCTAAAAAGACACTTGCGGGTAGATGCAGATGGCATATTTCTTACTCCATAAAGAGCCACTGCATGTAGCTTTGAAGTGTGCAGGGCAACTACATTGGGGTTTGTGACTTGAACTTTGAAAACAAGACAAAATGACAGCCAGAGCTGGCATCTGGCTGGGGGGGATGACAACGACTATTTAATTTCTTGTGCCACAACTCAAGGCAATGACACTATTCACAGCATTTGTACCCCCTGCTGTGTAAGAGTGTTCTCAGTGTGTGGTATGGCAGTAGATACCTTGATGCCCATTAAGTAATAGACTTACTGGAGTTACAGGAAGAGATGGGTTTTGATGCTAATCACTGCAGTATTCTGTGACTGAAACAGTATTTACTTTGAATCAACAAAACAGGAAATTCTTTTGTCATTGCTAATCTGTCCCTGGTTGCACTCTGGTGGTAGCCAGTTTCTGTTTCTGGTTTTAGTTATTTTCCTTTGTTCATTCTTTCAACAATATATTGTTAAATAAAAACCTGAAATAAATATGTGAGCACTTAAGATGTTTTTGCTTATATTGCAGGTGCAATGCTGAAGAACCCGCTTGTAGATATGGATGCTGCCCCCACCATGTGTAATATAGTATGACATACTTCCATGGCGTTATATTGATGTCAGAATCAACGCTGATTCCTCTCTAGAGATCCCACTAGAGGTGTTGCAGCAGAAGATCATGCTACTCCATCTAACTGACTGATACAGTTAGGAGTTCCTGACAACACCACCACCCCTCAGGCCATGTTTGCTGATGGGTGATAACTAATACTCTTTTTTAAAAAAAAACACAAAACCCTTCAGTAGGATTTTTAAAAAAGTCATGCCATGACAAGAAGGTTTAAGAAAAAAGATATCATATTTCTGTCACATTGTGCAACACAACAACTGAAAATACCACTATATTTTTAAAATACAGGTATGTGCAGAATAAGTATTCACTTGGGCAGCTGTAAAATTGGCAGAGGTAAAATTGTTTTCCATTGCATTAATTTTTCTTGAATTTTACAGAAGTGCTTTATATCTTTTATGGCAACTGTTTAACCATCCTAAAGCAACAAGGTTCTAGACTGCAGTTTACATTAGTATGGCAAGATTTACTGCTTGGGGAAAGGTATTTTGTAAACATACAAATAAAAATATCAGGAGGCATAATATAGTATGCCCTATATTGTCCAAAGACACGTATTTATCATGTAGCAGAAATGGTGAATAGGATAAAGAGGTATACTTGAAAATCACCATCAAAAAGATAACTTCTTTGATTCTTTTTTTAAAGGGGAGAAAGAATGCTGTTTATATCCATGATAACAGCTGTACTTAATCTTATACAAAGTCTTCCTTTCCAATTTAAAAATCAGCTCAAAGTACTAAGTAGGATACATTGTTAACGCAGTTTTCATTTTTTTGTGGCATCCTTGGAGTCAGTTTAACAGAACAGTCATTATTTTCATACCCCAGTTCGAATCTAGTATTGGCTGTTTTATAATCTGAGAATAAACTGAAAAAAACAACTGTGCTTTGTAGATGGAACCAGATGATGAAATGGTCCCATCTGGCCATGGGATGTTAACAACCTCCTCATCTAGGACCCTGCCTCAAACCGTATTTCAAGACAATATCTTTGCCTTGAGTTTTGCTGTCTTAGGAAAAAGTGGAAGAAGGTCCTGTGCAGCTGAGCACCGAAGCTAGAGAAAAATAATTCCTTCCTGACTCAACAGTGAGCTCACACCTTGGTACAGAAGAAGGTAACCTTATTCCTAAAATTCACTGAAGTGGCAAGGTCCCTTCCAATCCAAACCATTCTGTGATTCCGTGTGATTCTGTGATCTCATTTAGCTTTATTCATCAAGGTAACTGTCGGTAACTGTCCGTACCTTGTCTATAGTAAACAGAAGAAGACAAACAACTACAGAGGTTGACGAAAGACTGTCTGGAAATATTCCAGTCTCTCTATTGAAAATATAAGGCTCCTAGGCAAATACCTTAGATTAGATGCCTGCATTTTGATGTCTAAAGTTAAGATGATTTCTACCTTAAACCATTTATAATGGCAAGAATGTGTAACCACAGTATTTAAATGACATCTGCATTTTGCAGAATCTGGATTTTAAAAAAAGTATAATGCACCAAGACTATGATGCTGTAAGATGAAATAATGTCCCCTACATATGGTATGCACTTTCTCAGTATTACTACCAAGAAGAGAGAGGTTCTCTCCAACACCCCAAGACTGACAATACAAGTCAACTTTCAGAATGCGGCCAATTTACCACAAGCATCTCCTTAAAACTTAGATTACAGGTACCCACGACTCTCTTCCATGGCATAAAACTATGTCTCTGGAGACTGCTAAGAATTTGCCATTTAACCTATAAAAGCTTGAAATGCCAAGCAGTTCATCATACGGGCATTCTTTCCTGAAATACTAAATGGCACATTAGATTTGGGCTCATCAAGTAGTAATAACCATAGGGCTTAACATTCCAGCAACAGACAGAGCCTACAAAAACTAGTTGTTCTTCACACAAGTGATCCCTTTCCATTGTAATTACTACACTGGCCTCCACTATTTTAACTCACCAACTCTCTTGTAACACAGTGCACAGAGCCTCAAGGGAGCAGAGCGGCAGAATTTCTCAACTCTGTAGCATATTGCACATATCTTCCCTGGATTTCAGGTTAAGTAACCAACATCGTAAAGGAAAATAAAGGCAACAGAAGGAGAAAAGTCACCTTGCTGCCACACAGCACAGGAGACAGCATTTCAAAGGAGAGAATTATTTCTCTTGCCTTACAGGCACAGAGCAACAAATGTTTTGTCCAACATTATCTATCTCCCAAATTGGAGTCTTCTTTCTCCTTCTGCTGCTCTTCTCCCTGTAAGTCACACTCATCTGTCAGAGCTCCCCAGTCCCTGCTGCTGCTTACATTAAAAGTACCCAGATCCCCTCTCTGGTGGTCTCTGCCCTTCATGCAGAGAGAAGCAAACAGCTTCCCTCTGAGGGACTCCTCCTCACTGACTTCAATGCTGGGCTCTGTGGCACCATCAGTGCCTGGACAGTTGTTCCTTTCTGATACAAACCACAGGGAAGATGGGCTTTTACTCCTCTTATGCAGGCCCAGTATTGACACACACAGCCCACAATTTCACTCTTCTGTTGGGGGCGGCAGGGAGGCACGTAGATTTATGAGCCACCTGCAGCCGTTGAGCTTATGGACACAGCCAGTTCTAGCAATAAGTGCATTGCACTCTGAGATTCAAAGGTCCTGGGTTCAATCCGTGCTGCCAAAAGGACAACTGTGGATCTGCATTACACACCACAGAAAAATGCCTGTGGGTAGTCTATTTGAGTTCTCCCTGTGGAGTTGCATGACTGCTAGTGCAATGTTGGGGGAAGCTCAAAAATCTTCAGGGCTTAATCATTCTCCATTTAAAGAACTATCAGAAAATCTACCTCTTCAAGATCATATGGAACAAGGTGTTTACCAAGATTGGCTGTTTTGTTTGGAGGAAAATCTTTAGATTAAACTTGTTATATTATGTGAGCAATGTCTCCTTAGGAAATGAAGACATGCTGGTGAAATGAATCCATACATGTGAATATTCAATTTCTCATGCAGTTTGCAGCTGTGAGAACAAGTTCCTTCAGCCTGCTTTCAGCCTACCATACTCTCATTCCGCTTTGGTGTTAGACAGCTTTTTAAATTTTAAATGGGTAATACAGAAAATTAAGATAAATTACAGAAAACTTTGCACAGACCACTTTTGTGGCTACAAAATTTCAGATCAGCTTCTATGATCAGAATAATAATTAAAAGAACAACAATATCTTTGTGCTAAAGACAACATCCAAGGAAGAAGAAAGATTGTTTTTCCCTTCTCATGGTTCACTAAAATGCAGAAAAATGCTCTGGAAAAAGTATTTTTAAAAAGCTATATTCTGCTAAAGACATCAATCCTTGACATTCCTTCTTTTAAGGCAGAGTTCACTAGACCTTCAGAGGTGTTTTGGGAACTCACAGGACATAGACTAGGTACCTGAGTATCCCTAATAAAACCCCACTTACTGCTTTGAATGGAGAGAGCACTCATCACTTCACAGAAATGGAGTGTAAATGTCTCGAAAAAATGTAGGAAGAAATATCAGACCCGTGTGAACTTCAGGTAAGTGTTCCTTCCAAAAGCAAAGTATTAAAATGGTGTTCAGGTATTCCAGTCCAATGTGAGCGATGTGAACTTAGCAACAAGTCCTAGAGTAATATGCACGTTACACATACATATACATGCATAATGAGTGTGTATACACACCTAAAAGGAGGGTTTGTGCAAACTTGTTAAGTTCAAGAATAGGGAAGAAATCTGAAGCAAGTACCATTTAAAAATCTGAGTAGCAGATTAATAAAAGTTTCAGTACATATATGATTTCTTATGTAACTAAGATACATGCATTTATATGCTGTTTAACATATTTTGTTAACTATTTTTCATATACGTCATATCTGATGTACATACGCTTTATGTATTATATTTTAGTTACCATATTCTGCATTACATATTAAAGTCACTTGGATTCTATGCTATGTTTGGTCTCTAATCAACATCACTTTATTGTTCTACATGACATTAATGAATCACTGTTTTCTAGCACTGCAAACTTACTATTCAGCAAAAAACCCCTTACTGCTTACAAAGAATTTTTATTTTTTTAAATCCCCAGCCTATATCTGAGGCTTTAAGAGGCAAAATTCACTATTTCTCTAATTCTTCTCGTCTGTGTAGGAGAACCTGGTTTATCAGTCAGTCAGCATTGGAAGAATCAGAATACTGAGATCAAAATACTATCAACTGTAATCTTATCCTGAGGAAGTTAGTAGATTATCAAGTGTATGTCATTTGGAAAGTGGATTAGTTTCTAAACATAGATATTTACTGCTTTGAGAAGTGCCATGTTTAAGAACAAGGGAAGTTCTGGCCTCTCTGAGGAATTAGTCCTGATCTAACTATTTAACAAAAGCTCATCCTTACCTTTTACAACATGCTTTATAAATTAGATGGTTGACTCCTTGAAGAAAGTACTAATTTCCAGGCATATCTTAAAGTGTCACATCTTCATAAGTCTTAACTACCTGAAGAAATAAAGAAAATAAATTAAGATTTAAATCTGGCGTAAGAGAGCACAGACTAGAGTTTGAAGCTTAATGCTAACTAATTCTATATGCACATTATATTTGCCTTTTCTTTCTAACTGTGGCAAATCATTCAAGTAAAAGGATATTTACAAATACTTCAAAATTTCAGCAAGATAAAGTTGCATCATTTTTTAAGTTGAAAAGACACTTGTCTCAATTTAGTTTTCTGTAGCCATGTTTTAAATATATCTATACAGTTCTCATAGGTTTATAAATACTTTAATACCTGCAATGCAATAAGAGCTAGCAGAAAAGTTCCTTCAGTTGTTAACAAAAAGTGACTATCTAAAAGAAAATTGTTACACTACTATAAAACTATTGCTAGTCCATGTTCTACCATAGTTTCAGATTCATTGACATCCAGACATATAGTGCAAGTGCCACCTGAACTTCTATAGCATTATCGTATACTTTCTAACCTGAGAACTACAAACTGACTGTGTGATGCTGATCACCACAGCATTTCCACTCGAAAGTCAGTGAGTACTCAGGATGCTAAGCAGCTCCCTGAATAGTAACTTTAGTCTTATATTGTTTAAATGGATTCAGTCATAAGCACCTGTCACTCAATTACAATGGCTTTTTAAAGCAACAATTTGCTTAATGTTAATGTAATTGTATCCATGTGTGAATGCTCTTAAGAAGAAAATTGCAGAAAGGAAAGGAAGAAGGCCAGCCTTTCCATGATGCAACACCAATACACTGAAAGCTGGTACAACCTGAAATGGAACTGTAATCACTCAAATGGAAGAAAGTACTAAACCACTCATTCCTATCAGTGGGTCTTGAGCAGGAGCGGAGAACCCTCAGCATCTTGAAAAATGAGAAAGGTAATGATGGGCATAATAACACAAATGAGAGGGCCACAATTCAGTTGACAATACACAGTGTGGCCAGCAGGACGAGGGCAGTGATTGTTCCCCTGTGGCACTGGTGAGGCCCCATCTTGAGTGCTCTGTCCAGTTTTGGGCCCCTCGCTACAGGAAAGACATTGAGGTGCTGGAGCGCGTCCAGAGAAGGGCAACGAAGCTGGTGAGGGCACAAGTCCTATGAGGAGTGGCTGAGGAAGCCGGGATCGTTCAGCCTGGAGAAAAGGAAGCTGAGGGGAGACCTTATCACGCTCTACAACTACCTGAAAGGAGCGTGTAGAGAGGTGGGGGTCAGTCTCTTCTGGCAAGGAACAGGCGATGGGACAAGAGGAAACAGCCTCAAGTTGCACCAAGGGAAGTTTAGACTGGGTATTAGGAAAAATTTATTCACAGAAATGGTTATCAAACATTGGAACAGGCTGCCCAGGGAAGTGGTTAAGTCATCATCCCTGGACCTATTTAAAAGATGGGTACATGTGGCACTGAGGGACATGGTCTAGTGGTGGTTCTGGCAGCGTTAATGGTTGGACTCGACGATCTGAAAGGTCCCTTCCAACCTAGATGATTCTATGCCTGAAAAAGGAGCACCTTTCTTAATGCCCTATGGAACAAAGAACGGCGCATTGCTGTGGTAACAGAACTAAGCAGAACACCAGCAAACACGTGCCTGGTGATGCACCAGGGATGGGCCAGATACCAACCCACCATGCTCCCGTGTACTTTCTGTGTGACTACAGGCATTAATGGCAGCGGGGCACCAGCAGACCCAGCCATGGGGCTGAGCAGGAGCCGAGTGCTGATGTGCTCGCCTGACAGCTGCAGTGCTCGCCCGACAGCGGCAGGCTTCTGGGAGTCCCTGCAGGAGCTCAGCCCATGGCGGACTCTCTTATCTCACGCACAAACCATCCAGGCGCGCTGCTGCGGGGAACTGACCCTGCCCGTCCAGCGCCCCCGCCCGCCCGCCGGAGGGAGGGAGGTGCAGGGCCATGGTCGCGGCGTCTGTTTAGTGTCCCCGGCGTCGCAGCCGGAGCGTCCAGCCTGCAGGGGGCTGCTCTGAGAGGAAAGACTGCGAACCCCATGGTGGCCTGGGTGAAAGGGGGACCGTGTCCCCTTGGTTGGCGAGGGCGGTGTGAGGGCCTGAAGGCGCCGACCTACCTGCCCTTCCCGCCCGGGCCTCAAGGGAGGGTATAGCCCTGAAATGGCGGCGCTTGCAGCAGCTGAGGGGTCCGGCCTGTGGAGGGGCAGGGCCCGGGCCGGCACAGCCCGGCGGAGGTGGTGTTGGCGGGGAGAGCAGTGAACTTCCCTGGGCAGTTCACCTCACAGACCCTTCCGGAGGCCGTGGGGAAGGCGGAGGGGGATCGTTCTGGAAGGCCCTGCGAGGGGCACAGCGCTGGGCTGGCGTGAGTTTCTCGGGCTGCACGCAGCATCTGGGGGGGCACAATTTTTTGTCGAGCCCTTGAGGACCTGCCAGCAAACTTCAGGGCCCCTGCTGGGGTGTGCCCAGGGCTGGGGTGCAGCTCTGGGGGGAGCAGGCTGGGAGGCCCTGAGGTAAAATGGGGTGAGGCTCTCTCAGGCAGCACCTCAGCAGCACGTGTGAAAACCTCACTTTTCCCTTCTCTCCTGGGGTACACAGCAAAGATTTCAAGGCTGTCTAAAAGAGAGAACAAAACATGTATTTACTGCCACTCCTACTCACCAAATCCCAGGGCACTTCTAATAAGCCTGGAGCAAGGATGAATGCTGGAGCAGGTGGCCAGAGGTCTCCCAGAGAAGAGTAATGCTGGCGCGGGGTGTTTACATCCTGCTGTGAACTAGAACAGTCCCTTCCATGCCAAACCGCAAGCTGCTGGTTGAAACCTGAGCTGAACTTCCTTGATGGTCAGAGGAGCCTGGTTAACTTTCAGCACAGCCACTTTTCATTTTCACACCTCTCCAAACTTGCTGGGACAAGAACCAGATGTACGAGAATACGGTGAGTTCCTATTCTTGGGACATTGCTGACCCGATCCCAAGCAGCATGTATCAGACAGTACGCTAAAAAAGGGTTGCTTTCTCTCAAAAGATTTCCTGGTTTGTTTGGTTTTGTTTTTTTTGGTTTTTTTTTGGTTTGGTTTGGTTTTTTTTAGGCTGGTGTGATTTACAGAAATGCTACTTTTTTGGCCATCTACATTCGGCCAAACCAAAGTTCTGAATTCCTTCACATATAGGCCTTCATGTGAGAAAGCCTCTTTATTTTTCATGTGATCCAGTCTCTTCTCTCAATATGAAGCAAAATGCTGCTTCAATGCGTACAAAGGCTGAATGTTCCCCAGAACGTAGTGTGGATAGATCTGGCCTTTCTCTCACTGATACTGGTGACATATCTACATGCACACTGCCTTAATTAATTAACTAATTCCAAAGCTCCTCTGTGTTTTTTGTACAGCTTAAGCTGAAGTCCGTAGCTTTACTGCTATTGGCACACAAGCTAGTTAACTAGCAGTAGCTTGGGTGCGTTTGCACGGGCCGTAGTCACACCTTCCGTTCCAGTGCAGGTATTTGTCTGCTGTTTATATCCCAGTGGAGGTTTTCATGGATGGCTGTCCAGCAATGACTAACTCATGCAAGAAATGGCTCTAAACACTCCAGTGCATTTGTGAATAAGTAGGAAGTCTTAGAAAAGCTCAGAGCAGTATGCTGAGAAATAGTCCAGCCAGATGGAAACTGTCCATCAAATACCGCAAAACACCCAATTGCTTACAGTGCATCCCTTGATCATTGTGCAGATTAGGGAGGCTTTTCTGTCTTCTTAGATGCTGAATAAATCTCTAAGCACTAATGCAGGAGTGCTGCAGGTTCAAAATCAGAAGCATCACATGTCCTGGCCTATTTTGGGGGATTGCTCAGACAGTTGAAGAATTCTGCTAAGGGCCCAGTAGCTCATTTTAGAATTTCCGGTAGCCAGGATGCTATTTGTAGTGCTAGAAGCACTGGAGTTTTGAGTAAGACAAATGCAGCAAAGGAAAATTGCGATCTTTTAGCAAAATGCAGTGAGAAGGGCAGGGAAGACATGAGCCTTCCAGTAGGTTAGCTCCATCCTGTTTCCTTAAGGCATGTTAGATTTCCTTAATGAAAGGGGAGAAGGGGACTAGGACAAGACTAGAGGGTGGCAGGTCCCGGAATCTCAAAGGAGTAATGAGATAGTACTCCCAAGCTGCAGAAATGCTGGAAGAACTATGGAGGGCTAGTGCTCTTCACTCATTATAAAAACTTATATCTCCAAAAAACATTATCTGTCTTAATACCTCCCTGATGCCTCCACGAGTGAGCAGCTGCACAGTCCCAGTTGCTGACTGGGGTTAAACTGCAACACATAGTCAAGCAATTTATGAGGAGCCAGGGCTGTCATTTTGAGCAGATTTCTAACCATCACAAGTGTTAGGGGAAATCTTGGGAGCAAATATAAAATGCTCTGAAATACAGATTCAAGTAACTCTCTTCTGTCAATGGGAGGGGAAGTGTTACTCTCACAATTCTGGAGCTCGACTTGTGGTCACTGGGCACTTGGAGCTGGTCACTGACTCTGAACAGGAAAGGGAAATGCTCTGGTGGTTAGTAAAGAACCGAAGTCTCCATCAGGAAGAGGCAGGTTCATGTTCTGTTTCAGGTCCTGAGCTGTCTCATCCTGTAAACATTTATTCCCATCTTTCCCCTGTACCATAATAATGAAAGCAAAAGGTTCTTCCAGTTAAAAAAAATACTTACAAGTGAAAAAAATCCTATTGTGCTAATGATAGAATAATTTGCGGTGGTATCATTTAAACAAAGTTGGAATTTTTTTGCAAACATTCTAGGTACCATTAATAATAGCACCAGCTTAAAAGTGTCTGATTGCTACTATTGTTGCTAGAGATAAGTCTGCTAAAAGGAGTAATGAGTCATGATAGGACTGAAATGGGCTATACCCCATTTGAAGATTTTATTTATATAGATTCTAGACAGTTTATAGGAGTTTAAAGTGCTGTTTATTGCCTTTCAGTGAGCCTTTTGACTGTGCATTAGTAGAACCTGTGACCATCAATTACTCATCTAAAATCTGTTGTATCAGCATATACATATGGTAAGTAGTGTAAATATATATATACTCTATGTGTATATATATATTCTCTCTATATATAAATATAGAGAGAGCATACACATGTAAACTCAAATTGTACTCTATATGCAACTGGATACGTACTATAAACCATACTGAACGGGAGCTTTAATATGATACACAACCACAAGATATCCGTTTAAGCTATCTGAGCCCTCTGGGGGAACATCAGGGTTGAGCAATGTTCTGGGTAAAGTCAAAGTCAACTGCATTCCTGGGGCTCTTAAGATAATTTTAATTAAGTAAAATTGCTGGTGCCTTTGAAGGTGGGAAGTGTAGTGGCAACGCTGAGTGTTCTCTTCCCGACTTCATAAAGGTATCACTGTAGAATATGGCAAGCAAGGGGTAAGATGTAAACAGCTCAGTTCACTCATTGTGTGACATCCCGTTTATCTCATCACCTAACTTAAGAAGTCATTGCAGTACTGTTAACAATTTGTCCTTCATAACTGGAACAGCTTCTCAACTGCGTTACGTCACATTACCTTCTGTCTGCATATTCTGTTTGTTACCTCACATTTCAATTCATTAGGTCTCAGCAGCTTGCCCTTCAAAAATCTTATTCCTTCGAAACTTCTCATCTTCCTCTATACAACCTCTACTTACTTTATAATAAGAATTTTTGACCATTTCAATGTCAAACATGTTTGATCTCTTAAATACCTGAGGCTAACAACTGAATGCTACAGTGATACTGAATATATTAATAGGTCAGGGATAGATTGCCCAAGAATGGTGTCAAAAAAACCCCTGGCTTTAGGTTTATCAAAGTTGCTTTCGGAGCCCAGTTTGCAGAAAGCCGCCTTATGATATGCTTAGAAACACATGGGAAAATGAGGTGGAGGTGAGGATAATAGAAATAAAAACTCTGGAGTGGTTTGTGGGTTTTTTGTTGTTTTTTAGGGGGAAGGGTTGGTTGGTTTTAGGTCTTGGGATGGGTAAACAGAGTCCTATCTAGAGCTCTTGTAAGCAGCTGTTCTTCAAGCTGGGCACAACCAAGTAGGGAACTGGGTATGACCTGCCAGGAGCTTACACACACTCTTCTGGAGCCTAACATCATGCTTCTGCTGTGAGTCGTTTTTAGTTTAAAATAGCAAAACAAAAAAATCTTGACCCACTCTTCCACAGTACACTTTGTGCTGACGAAGCCGGGGGGGCTGCACGGTAATCATATCTGGCAAGAAAATCTGTGTCCTATATGAGTCAATAGTCCAACACAAAACAAACATTGGACTTGTGACTACACGCTGTGGAGGGAAAATTACCTATCACAGCAGGGCACTAAAATTAATTCTCCATAATTGCATTGATTTCTTATCACGTTATAACAAAAAGTTACTATTTGGGAATTTTTTTTATCTTAAGACTTTGAAGCCATTTCAGATACTGGACTTTATGAAGACAAACAAAACCAGTATCTGGGCACTGTGTGCCGACTGCTTTTTGATTCACTTTCTACAAGTCATTTTGATTTTGTTTCATGTTGGAAATTCCTGAAAAGATGTTGTAGGTAAAGGAGCTAGCCTGTTCGGGAATAGAAAATGGGACTAGTGAAGTGATATTGTCACTGAGGCAACGGGAAATTATTATGAGGAGCAAAGGGACTTTATACTTTTAAAAGGATGAGGAAAATTGGGATGGAATTCAAGACTTGAGGTAGTTTTCAGTTTGTAGCGTGCATATTCAAGAGAACCCTAGTACCCTAAGGTTGCTTTTTAAATTCCAAAATAGGCACTCCTACAACCTAGTCATAAAAGCTCTCTCCCTGTAAAAGTGAGAGAAGATATCCGATATGAGGGAACACACAAATACACTTTTACCTGCATGAAGATTTTAAATTTGAAGATTAAACGTGTACAGTATGATAGTGCAGGGCTAGATTCTTTTTGATGTAAATCCCAAGGCATCTGTTTAGCACTTACCTGGAGGAGCTGAAAATGACCATATTAACTATAGCAAAGTGTAAAAACTCCAGATTAAGGAGCCTTAAGGCTTGGTCCAAGCCTATGTGACTTATTTTCCTAAAATTGCCAAGACCTGCTATCATGGCTTCTACTCAGGATAGAAATGCTGGTAAGATTGGCTATCTGAAGGGTGTGAGTGGACCTTATTTTAACTACCATTTTATTTGCACTTACCAGAGCCAGAAGATAGCTTAGGCAGCCTTGTCTTTCTTGGTTCTTGTGTCGTTATTCACATCAGAAATGGCAAGGATTAGAGAAGAAATATTGGGGATAAAAATATCTCATGTAGAAACTCTGTAGTGGTCAAAGAATTGAGAGGCAACAGAAAGATGAAAATAATATGACTTTGCCAGTATGTGATAATGTCGTGTCCTTCTGGGACCAGGCTAAGAGAAAGTATGTTAGTAACATATGCAGTTTTCATCTGCATCCACTCTTGTAATTTTAAGCTCAGCTGAGAGCATTCTACAAGTTTATAAGATAACTGAAATATTTGCTTCTTGACTTTTCTTTGGTTGGAATTCTCCTTCCCTGTCGTTTTCTATGACAAGTGTTCTTTAACTGTGTTTAAAATTGGCAGCAATGGTGATATAGTCTTTTGGCACGGCCACAGTTGCTTTCAAACAAAGATAATAGGCTACTCACCTCTAGGGACAGGAGAGCAGGCAAGAGCTGTGAAACTTTACTCCATGTGAACTAGTTTCCTTTCACACTCGGGAGCAAGGAGTGTTTGCTTGCTCCTGTGCAGAGGAGACTACCACAACTACCACCTAGCTGCCTGCTGACATCTGAAGCTCCATAAGCAGTACCCTAATCAGCTGCAGGTGGGAAAGGTTGTGTTATATCAGAGTAAGCATCATGTGGGAATTGCAGGCAATTGTTGTTGGCAGTAGAGGAGGTTTATGGCTAGGAGGAGTGAACACTGGGATGCTATCCAGCTCCTTTGCAATTGCTAGAGCCAGCTTGCCTTCAACATCTGTACTCAGGATTGCCTGCAGGAATAGAAATGATGTTCTGTGTTATTACAGCAAGCTATCACAGGAAGGTTTGCCTCTGTCATTTATTGTATCTTTTCTTTCTCAAATTTGTGTGAACATGAAAAGAGAGGGAAACAGTGGCAGCTGTACCTGTCAGAGGAACCAGGTGAGCCAGAAACCTCGCAAAATATATCAGACAAAAGAAATGTGTTAGGTTTTCTGTATTTCATTTGCTGTTTATGATGGACAGACAGATGGGTGTGTAGCAGCTTTGTGTTTATCTTTTGTGTTCTGAAACACCCATTCGAACAATGCAATATGTAACTCATAGGTAGTCCTATGAAAATCATTGAGATTAGGTCAAGGTTGTTAAGCATTTAAAGAATAACTGCCATGTCTGATGCTTTGGAGTGGTTCAAGGTGATGGAATCTTTGGGTATTAGATCCTCCATATGTTAAAAAGGGTAATGTTTCAAGATGTTGGAGCTCTTGATTGGTTTTTCATCAAACTGCAGCAGTCTTTTGAATATCATCCCTTTAAGGGGGGAAATACTTTGAAGAAAGCATAACTTTCTGCATTAAGTTACCACGAAAGTTAATCCTATTGAATAAAATTAATGTATTCTAGTTGTTGATGCTGTGAATTCTCATAATTGATACAATTAAACCTAAACCTTTAGGTCTTTCCTAACTGTCACTAAAAGGAGGCAAAAGGTCTTTAAAGTTGTTCTTAAAATGTTCTTACAAATGTTTGTACAAATTTGAGCTGTCACAAGGCACAGACGAGCTACTTAATGTTTAGCTAAAATTTACTTAATTAATCTCTTGCATGTTTTCTTCATATTTTGGCCTATGGAAGGGCTGTTTGTTATTTCAGAATGTCTTGGCTCTAGTCCATCTGCAAGACCTCATTTATTCTTTTGAAATTTGCAGCCTTCACAAGCTTGGCATCTGTGATATCACAGACAATGAGTTACTGTGGCTAGAAGTCTCTGGAATTAAAAAAACCCTCCTCCGTAAGAACATGATGTTTTTTTACAGAATTGGGATTTGTTCTGGAGAAGCACAGTTGGCAGAAAAAAAAAAAGTTTTCAAATATAACAGAGTTTTCATCTTTTTTTCTCCCCCCAAATGAACAAGGGAGTACTGATGCTGGCGACTTGCTCTTTAAATAAACGGAATCTTTCTCTTCTCTCTTGGCAACGGCGGGAGTATTCTTGTGCTGTATGACAAGGCGAGCTGGTGCTATATTTATCTTGTAGCTGTACACGCATTTGCAAGAGGTCGTTCAATAACAGAAAGGCAAAGAGCCAATGTAGTTTAAAGAAAGTTTGTTCTACCATAGTTCTAACTTTTTGGGTTGGCTTAAAGACAAGGCTACATACTTCTGGAGGAAGTATTTCTGATATGAAACAAAAACTTTCCTGAGCTGTCTCTGGAAAGATCAGGGTTTTGTGGAGAAGGGGGAAAAACGTTTTTAAAATGGAGTTCAATAGATGTTCGGGTGCATCAGCAGAAGAGGACAAAGGAAGACAAGAGGGTGGGGAAGATGATATTAATAGTGCTGGCAGTAGTGTTGCCCACGAAGAGCTGGATTTGGTACAAATGTACCTTACCTGTTTGCCTGAAAGATGTATGAAAGCGAAATTCACTCTGACAGCATACCTGACATGCTGGCTGTTGCTGAAGCTCTGCAAGGTAAGAAGTTGTAGTACAAATACGTGAGATTTTTAGTTAACTTCCTACGTGCTTAAAAGACAAATTGATCCAATTCTCTGCTGAAGCATTTGATAATTTGTTAATATGTACCGTACAGTTATCTTCATGGTTTGTTACTAAAAGGAGCATTGTAAGTATTGACACTGTACCCAGAAACAGGTGATCCAACAAGGGAAAACTTTTAGGGGCTACTAATTGAGTGCTATACAAAGCAGTACACTAGTAAACTTCTAGTCAGTTTATCTCTATATACTGTTACATAGTTGCAAGGGATTTGAGATTATTTTAGGTTAATTTCTGGGTGAAATTTCTTGTAGTGCTCTTCATTGGTTTACAGTCATCTCTTGTGTTGGATGAACAACAGAATGTATTTTAGTCCTGAAAACATGGACATTATTTAAGTAAAGAATTGGAGATTTGGTACACTCTGTCAAATATAATGGGGAATCGTTTTTGAGACTGTGGTGGGACTTAACTTTAAATGTGAGCTGGGCACAACTAATTAAAATACATTTACCTAGTGTGTTACTGGATAGGGAAGAGGCAAGGCATTGGACCAGGGATAAATGGTGTAGTTCATTCCATTTCACCTTGCAGAAAAGTACTTTAATATTCAGATCCAAATAAGGAAGCATTCAGTCCTACAAAAGTGAGAGGTTTGAGGTTTTAGATTTAAGTAAGCAGCACTAAGACACTTGAGCTTAAAATGCTGGTGTTCTTATGCATAACAATGCTATATTAGTGAATTTAGAATTGTAATGTCTTCCTTTGCCTCTGTATTATTACATGCAAGTCTTACTCTTGTAGGCAATTAGTTGCTGGGCAGATTACCAGATAGATCAAAACAAATGTCAAAGCAACATTTGCTGAGTGTTTCTTCTGAAGTATGTGACAGGAAATATAGGGTGATGATGGGGTGGAGACCACAGGTGTGGGGCCAGGTGGTGCCTCAGAGCAACAAGCCCTCTCCTACAGGCATCTCTACATGTGTGGCAGTTTTGTGTCGGTAGCTACATCATTTTTTTTACCAGCTGTGCAAAATTATAGCATAAAAATATAACCTGAACAGTACTAACAGTTTTATCTGTTAGATTGCTAGATAGCTTTGTTTCCATATGTAGTTTATATTTGTTTGCCTTTGCTTCTGTCTATGGGTAGGGTTTATCATGTGGTGCCAATCCTTTGCATTAGGGGGCAGATACAGATGCTTTCTTTCATATGACTTTTCCTTGTAATTTTTCTGCTTCCTTACTGCAGGGATCTTTTGTCAGGTTGAAAGAGAGGGGTAAGAATCCATAGAGCTATGTGGGGGGAGTAAATAGTCCTAGGGCAGATGTCAGAGCCATCATTTGAGGCACACTGCTGGGTAACACACATTTCCTGATGATTTTGCAGAATGCTGATCCAGGGTGGGGTTTGACCTATTTGCAACCATTGAATTTGTAGGTTTTAAGAGCCATACCTGTGTTACCGAATGAGCCAGATCAAGTAGTTGATCTGGGCGTGTGCAACAAATTCAATACCTTGGACTCACTGCCAATGCATAGATTTTTTTTGTGCATTAATTGTGATGTGTGCAGAAAACATTGAGTGGCATGCGCACAATGGTCTTGTGCACACATGTTATCCTTCAGGGTAAATAGTTGTTTTTAAACCTGAAAAGTGGCAAACAAAGTGTTTGGGGTTGGACTGTTACAAGGAGCCATGGCTTGATGCAAGCTAAAACACGAAATGTCACTATCATTTAGGGAAGTGGAACTGACAGTGTATAACAGAGGAGACCTGATGCTCGCTCACGGCCTTCTCCATGTAAGTCCATACCTATACATAGTTCTCCATGTGGACTAAACCATAAATTACACAGTCTTATTCAATACTTTGTTCCGATGCCCGCGTCTGAAGTATGCTATGATTGCTGCACTTCTGCTTGGATATTATTTCTCAAATGACAGGAAGAGTTATTGAAATACATAAGCTGGGAGAGGTGCTTCTGTCTGTGATTGTATCTCCTTTTACATAGCATTGTATTTGCACAGTGCATGTAAGTCCTTTGAGTCAGGAAGGAACAATTCATACTGCATGACAGTAGAGCGAAGAGAGGTAAAGTAGTTTCTGTTAAAATCATAGATTTCTTCAGAAAGCTCTCAGACAACCTTACAGTGCCCTGGCTAAGCTGAGAGGATAACTAAACCTCTTTATTATAGCAACATGTAATAATGTATTAATGCTTCTTTCTTGCTGAGTTTTCTCAAAGAGTGTTTGGTTTTGCGACCCTATCTTCTTATTTCTTGACACTCTTCCATGACTTCAGTCTGTTCCAAGTCCTAATCCATTCAAAAATTGCTAATTTTTTTCTGCTTCCCCCTCACAAGAACAAAAGCAGCACAGTGTTGCTTTTTCTCAGGTTCTGCAGCTTGGCAGAACCCAGCAAGCCTGCCCTAGCGTGAGGGGCTGGAAGGCCAGCAGCATTGAAACGGTGCTGCCGTGTTATAGAGGCACCCTTTGTAACAGCCTGTGTACGTCCCCTGTATGTTGAAATTACTCCAGGTCTTGGCTACAGATAAGGCTCCAGGTGCTTATGGCTTGGAAAATATCAGAAGCTCATTAAACTCGTTATCAGTGCTACCCCAAAAGGAGAAATAGAGTTACGTGGCCCTTCTGTAAGCAGTGTGGAGAGAGCCACATAGCCCAGCTACCATCTGGGAAACTTCTCGCTCGCGTGTTCCCGAAGTAGGCTTCAGGTTTTAGCGGTCACCACAACTTGTGGGGATGAGAGAAAAGAATTTGAATCTTTCTAAAAGTTCCACATGCCACAAAGGTTTTCCTTTCAGCTAGTTCTCTTTTTCAAGCCCCATTTATGAATACCATACAGTTGCAAAGGAAGGACTGTTAGGCACTTGTTTATAGATGTCTGAGAACAAGTTAAGCTTTTTGTTTCTGTACGAAGATGCATTTGGCTAAACCTTACAGATTTCTGTAGATGGAGTTTTTCTAATCTTCCATATGTTATCAAAGGTAGTTGTTTTCAAACCATCTGATGAAATGATGAGATTCTCCTCTTGGGCTAACAGGTTTTCCGCCCAGTAGCCTTTACTCATAACGGAGAGCAAGATCTCAGACTTGGTCAGTCCTCCCCCGAAATTTTTATTGTACGTGTTGCTGTTGCACACAGGTGAACTAAATTTATGACTAAATTTCTTGTGTCAAACTGCATGAGAGTGCACACAGATTGGTGTCTTGTTTCTCACCTGCCAAGCACAGTCTCTCATTCTATTAGTGTTAGTCCTTCCCATGATAAATAATCTCTTCACTTTCCAGTTCGTGCCTGCTTACCCGTATCATGTCCAAAGGTACTTGCTCACAAAGAAACAAGCAGCTTTATAAACTTGAGAAAAGTTCTAGAAACAAATGATTAAATTAGTGAAGTCTCCTGTGGGCAGTCACCTTTTTATGTATAAGAATGATTTATATTGATTTAAATAAACAGGTGACTTTCTAGCTTAAATAAAATTGTTAAAATAAAGGCTTCTGAGACACTTTGAAACAAAAGGTAGCCACAAAAGGAGATGGACATCATGTTCCATACTGATTTCAGATTACACTAGCTTTTCAAAACAGACAATGGTTAATAAAGTAAGCTTGTTTGAAAGGGATTAAAGAGCAGAACCCCCTCAAAACAGAGGCAGGCTGTAATTCAGATTTAGCATAAATTTAGTTGAATTGGTTCACTCTTCAGTAATATCTAGTACCTCTGAATATCAAAAAAGAGTGGTTAATCTATTTCCCCGTTACTTAATATATCTTAAGCATTTTCTGTCAGCTCACCTGGTATTCTTTTAACTAACATACATGCAAAGGGCAAAATGATGATGAGGCAGATCTGTAATTTCTTGTCTGTGTGTGTACTTTTGAGTACTTGCTTCTAAGGAGCTTCCAACTGCTGTTGCTGCATAATGACTTGAACACTATGAACTTGCACATGCTGCATAAACCTACCAGAATGAATCCCAAATGAAAGATAAAAGTACCTATGGCATAAGGGCTTAATTCTCGTCTATGCAACTGATTTATTATTCTGTATTCACAGTCTTACTGTCCTTGACTCAGCTCATTGCCTCTCAAGGGGATAACAAATTCATTTGAGATTTTAAAAAAAAAAAAAATTTTGATTTTTACTTCCAATTATGAACACTGTAGGGCTGGATTGTCTTTCTGTATGTAAGTGGTAAGGAAGCCTATTCAACAGTACGGGATGAATCCCTTTCAAGGGGAAAGAGGAGCCTGGTTTTCCTGTACTGTGAATGAATTTTCTAGCCATCAGGCTGTGATCACAAGGAAGTGTGGAGGCACTACCTGCCTGCTTTTGCCATCCATTTGAGGGGAGAAAAAGGATGCAGAGAGGCAATTTTTACTCTTTTCTTATTTGCTGTCTACTAAGAGATCTTCAGTGTGGCCCCTTTTGGAGACATCACTTAAGTATTATTCCATACCTTATTTCTCATCCCAGGATCTATAGATAACAGGTTGGAATCTAAAGACACAGGTAATTTCTTCAGGAAAGGGATCTCTCTTTGGATTCCAAATGACAACCCCTAAGAAAGCTGGCTAGTGAAGGGGAAAGGGGTTTCAGATACATCTTCTTGTCACTATTTTTATAGTGGTTAGATACGATTGTTGCCTGCCAAACATGCTGTTACTCTATTTTTAATACTCTTCATGTACTCTGCTGAGAACACTTAGCTATAGTAAGTTTTAAGCACTAGAACGCTGGCCCTGGAAGACCCAATTTGAGGTTCCTGTCGCTTTTTTTAGTTTGTTCCCAACAAAACTTACTACGGTCACAGAAAGATTTTGGCAGAGGAGGGAGTTGAACCGTGATACACCGAGTGTGAGACAGGGGCTTAACCAGTGGGCCATCTTTCCTGTCCTGTAATGGTAGGTGTCAGTTGGATCAAAAAATGAAAATACTGCAATGGGAGCTAGCTGGCTCCCTTTGCAATTATTTTCCAGCTACCTTAACGTAAGCATTTGTTGGAAATTACAAGATTACTTGATATGCTTACATGATCTTGCTGTGTCTGGAACTCCTCCCTAGTCACTCTTGAACGCTCGCCAATCTCAGCAAAATATCAGTGAGGTAGAAGTTACAGAGTTCACACCAGGGAGGCACAAGTAGGTAATCAGGGAGTGGAAACAGAGACTTAGTTAACGCTTCTCCTGAGGGAAAGGCTCCTGCATAAATTTATCCTTATTAAACGTCAGAAACATTGTAAAAGGTTTCAATTTCCACACTGGAGAACTGCAGATCTGTAGGAAACAGGACTATGTTGGTTCAGCTGCTTGCAGAAATACATGTTTTCTCAGGAAAGTGTTTTTTATTTGGCTGTCAATGGAACTCCACTGAAGCTTACTGTTAGCCTTCAGTCCTCAGAGTAAAAGCCAAGATTTTTGAGAAGCGCAACTTGAGACAGCTAAAGAGGGATGTTTTTCAGGAAACTCTAAACATTCCCTCCCCCCTCCCCTTGGAACGCTGACTTTTTAAGCTGTCTCAGATGTGTCAGCCAGAATACTCTATCTCCTTCCACTTATTTGGTCAAAACTGCCGATATTTTGTTTAGGGTCAAGCTGCTAGGGTGAACAGTCGGATTAGATACACTCTTAACCCCAAAAACATCATAAGCTGTTCCATGGGGCTTATTTTGTTCAGGGGAAGTATTTCTGATTGAGTTTTCCTTTAGTTTATGCCCAGGTTTTCTGGATTCATTTGGGCCAGAAATATTAAAGCAGCCTATTTTATATTGGAATAGTACTTACAGTACTGGGTAGGACCAAGTTCTGTAGCGAGACAAAGCAATGGAAATGGAAAACAGTGGAGGGAAAATAGGCATGTATTGTACCTGACAGCGTGCTTGGTTCAGAGTGGTTTTGCATTCTGGGCAGAGATTCAGTCTTTATGGGCAGTGTAAATCATTCAGCATGTGCCAGGGAGTTTGACTTCTGCCTTTCTCCACTCCAAAAAGCCAAGAATTGAAATTTTTCCAGTATCTTTATTATTCATCAAGCCATTTGCTGGATCCAGCCCTGAGCTACGGCCAGCGTGTTCAGAGAGCACAGGCTGTGAAAGACTGATATGCAGAACAATTCTGAAACATTCTTTATAAAGCCCGGGGAATGATCGCTGGAAAAACCAGCCGTACTCCTTTTTTACAACCTCATTCTCTTAAAATTACCACGTCTTAATTTGTGCAGGGGAATGTATGTTTATGTTCAGAAGCTGCTTTTCTGTGACACTGTCTTTCTCAACTATCACTGTTCTCAAAAACGCTGTCAATCAAAGCTGTATTATTTTCTTTATGTTATTAATTTAAGACCAGTTCCTGCAATGAACCTGCAGACTTCTGCAGAACCGGAGCTTGTGAATCAGGGCAAAACTTTGTTTCTGAATTGTGACTTTACGATTAGGTTAAAAAAAAAAATAAAATTGACTGAAATCCTGCATGACTAGTTGAGTACACAGGGTGGATTAAGAACCTGTAAATGGATGACTGAGAACAAATTACTTCTTGTGCACGCTGGAATATTTGATGTTCTTCCTAGAAAGTTTTTCATTATTACAGACATCTAAGAAGGTGCTGTATTTTTTTTCTCCTCCTGGTATTTTCCGTTGGAAGAAAAGCAGAGCTGGTGTTGGACAGAAATAAAACCTCTCACTTGATGCTTCAAGTATGGCACTCCAAGTGTAATTATTTACAGAACTGGATGAAAAGTGGCAAATACTGAAGAATTTGTGGTGTAACAGCTGCATAATAAAAGCAACCCTTGAATAAGATGTTGCCAGATAACACAATATGTAAATAACCAGAAAAATGCTTGGGCAGGGTAGTTTTAAAAGTCAGCTAGATCAGTCTGCCATTCAGGAACAAGGAGCAAAATAAATTTGAACTTCCAAATATCAACAAATGTATTCTTTCTACACAGTTGACTCTGATTTACTTGGAAACTTGCATGTGCACTGAGGAGGCTTGTGTCTCAGTGTGAAAAGCTATTTTTTGTAAGGCCATCAGCCTTCAATCATAGTACCCCAACACCTGTGAAAGTGATGCAGAATAATAGGGATAATTAAAAATTTAAAAAAAAAAAAAGGAAAGCAAGCTATCCCTTTGCTTTGAGTTTTAATATATATTACATTTTTTCCTTAGTCAAAAGCAGGTTTTGTTCTTTAACTCTCAGCTTTGTTTTTGGATGGAATCAGTGGATTTACTTGTAGATTAGAGAAAACAGTATAATTTGGATTATGGTCATTGTAAGTGAACTGTCATTTCGATTCCAGCAAAAGAAAATGGCAGGATAAACCTTGGTAGCTCAACTTTTGTGTCCTGATGCAATACATGAGATTGTAGTGTTGGGCTTTAGAGAACTTCCAGGTAATAGAGGAATCAAAAGAGAATTATTTACCATAGTTCAGGTGCAAGCTCTGAGCACAGACACAAGTTCACGTTTCAAGAAATGTCTGTCCAGGTTCACCACTGCAAATTCTCCTATCCAAACTCAGCCAGCGGATACTGCTTCTGCCACAGGGGCAGTATACAGGATGTGAATCTGCTACCCTGAAGCACTGTTCTTAATGTCCAGATGTGTTAACATAAACTGAAGTCAGCGTTGCTGGTTTCTTCAGCCATTCCAGCTGGCTCTCCCCGTTAATATGTCAGACAAGGTCAGTATTACATCCACTTATATTGTACAGGTAATAGGAATCTATCCCTTGGACATAATCTGAAAAACTGGGCTAGTAAGTTGTGTTACAAAGTTAATTACTAAAATCTTATATACTGATTAATTACACACTATGGTGGCATTGTATGAACAAAAAATTAGCAGCATAAAAGGTACAGCTTTCTCTATACCTCCTTCTGTATTTTCTTCACCATTTCCTGTTAATTATATTAGATGTTATTCCCCATAAAGCAATATAAATGCCCTGTATTAATTACATGAAAGAGAATATCATAGTCTTTGATACACTTTTTGTCTGTGTGTTGTTGCAGAGCTAAACTGAAAAGAATGGGGGGGGGGGGGACGGGACGGGATGGGACCTCCTAGTATTTGGAAACATTTTTAAAATGTTTCTCTGCTGCCAAAGCAGACAGATAGCTTTTGTGCTCAGACAGAAAGTTATGGGGTGGGGCAGGCAGAAGGGATTAATGCTGTTTCCATATGAATAAGTATGGGGGGGTTGGTATTATTTGCTATAATCCTATTAGCAAAATGGACAACCCTAGTACAGTTTGGTAGCCAGTCTCTCCCTGCTGGAAGAGAGACCAGGCCCTTAAGGTGTGGTGAGAAGCGCGTGGGTGATAAGCTAGAGTGTGGAAGAAATATTCATGTCAATGCTTGGGAGAAAATAGCTTTCATAATGTTGGCAGTTAAAGTTTTGAAATTGGAATTTTTTCCCTTACAGTCCCAGCTCCTGGAGGCAAGTGACTGAATGAGGGTCTGATTTTTGGGAAGGGGGAAAAAAAAAAAAGTTTTCAGGTGCTGTAACTGCAGAGGAAAACTGAAATATCAGTTTGCAATGGGAAGTTCTCAAACAATGAATCTTTCATCCTTGGAATTGTCAATGATCTTGCAAGTGTTTCAGAGCTTGGACCAATTTGTAAAAGGTGCTGATTGTAATAGCTGCTGGACTGACTTTTGTTCTTTGCTTAGTCCAAGTAAAAAATGTAAATGGCACGAGTATAGCAGTGTTCAACTGAAAAGTACAGGCTTTCATTGCACGTCCCACATAAATAACTAGCCAGGATGCCCAGTGGAGAGTGCAGGGGGACTGACATCAGCAAAATGCATTGGAAGCAGGAGAAAGCCTCAAAAAAAAAAAAAAAGTAAAAAATTGCATTTAATCTGTTGGAAACAGGCAAAGGCTCCCAGAGCAAATCTGCACACGAGATGTCCTGGGAACTTTAGTGGTCACAAACGGTGGAATGTTTCACGTTGTCCAGAAAACCTGGATGAGCCACTCTCCTGAGGAGAAGACAACCGCCTGTTGAATTAGAATCATAGAATCATAGAATTGCTGAGGTTGGAAGGGACCTTTAAGATCATTGAGTCCAACCTTTAACCTGCCCTGACAAAAGCCACTTCTAAACCATGTCCCTAAGTGCCCCATCTACCCTTTTTTCTTGCAGCACATCAGTGCACTTTAGGAAGTGTCTTAGCTTGAGTAGCTTTTTGTTAGAGAGGCAAGGATGACAACACATGGTAGCAATAATTAAAAAAAAAAGTAATCTCAGTGTGATCTGACGATATTTCTGATCTTACTGAAACTAGGGCTCTGCAAACATCTTTGTATGCAGTGGGATGCACAATGAAACAGGTCAAGGTGTGGACATATTTGAAAACCTCATCTCTCTCCTGCTAGCCCTGGTTAATTTTCACTTCCATGGAAGCACCTTGTTTCAGAGCACAGTCCCATAAACAGTGCAGAAACAGGTGTGGATGTTGGTCAGCTGGAATTTCCTTGTGCTGCTGTTGCCACAAGAGCACGCAGCTGTACTCTGCCACATTCTCATTAGCTGTCAGAAAGTCTTTCTGAGAAAACCAAACCTACCTAAACAAGGTCAGGACCTGTGTTGTAAAATATACACCAAATATGAAAAGATTCAGGGAACATTCTGTTAAATTGTCAGAGAGAAATCATTGTTTCAGTAGATCAAAGGAGAAACCTCAGTGACTCGTTGTTGTTTACATGTTGTGTTTCATCCTGCTGTCACTTTGCTCTTCCCTTGAGCAACAGCAGGAGTGGATTGTCATCAGATGAAAAAGAAAAGGTTAGAGACAGGAGGTATTTTTACTTGCCAGTTCTTCAGATTAAGTGTAAAACTCAAAAAGTGGCTATGCAACGGGTTATAGAAGTGTGCAGAATCAAAAATATATTTTTCAGGACTCCAGTAACTTAGTTTATTTTCAAATATGCAGTCCTTGGTGATGTGAAATGGTTTAGAAGAAGATAATAGTGAGGTTTTTTTTTTCTGTTTTGGTTTTTTTTTTTTTTAGTTTTCAGAATATCAGTGAGGTTTGTGTAAGCTAATTTTTGAAATGGTTTAATACTGCCACTACAAAAATGGTAATTCTTTGCAAAAAATAAGGAGTTACATAAAAAAAAAGAGCTGACAATTCAAACAGCTTGAAAATGAGCATGGAGAAAAGTGGATAGTGTTGGAGGCTGTTCTAGGACAAGTTTCGGTAAGCTTCATTGTTCAGGGATAAACTGATTTTGCTTTAAATTGAATCCTGTTTATTTAAACAGTTCAAGCTTCAAGAGTTGAACAGATGGTTCAGTCTTCAGTCTGCTGCCTTCTTATCTTTACAAACTGCTTTGCAGTTTATCTTAAAGCTCCCCAGGCCTGCAGTGCTTGTTCTGAGACAGAGGTTTGAAGTTTCTTAAAAATGGATGCCAAAACTGAGGAGAGATACCACATTGAGAAGAACATGGACTCATCCAAAAAAACCCAGTGGAGCACTTGCTACTGGGAAGATTCAAAGCTGCCATAACTGCCACTCAGAGCTGCCATGGTGAATAGCAAAGGGCTGTATATAGCAGACTAATAAATAAAGGCACATAATGGAATCTGTGAATCTAAAATTGGAGTTACTACTGCTGACAGGACCATGATTGCTTTTCAAAGTCCTTCTGTATTATTTTATGACTTTTCTTAAAAATCAAAAGTAACTTTTCATTTGGCCTTGGAAAAGCTTTAAGAATATATCGTTATCATTACTTAGGTAAGATTTTTGGGATGGAGGGATTTTACTCCTGTGAGTGAAAGAACTATGCGTAGCCTAAAGTGTTTCTGTAGCTGGGGATTTTCTTCCTCATCTTAAAGATCATAGTTTCTGTGAAGCTGATAAGGTGGCAGAAGTCCTTAGACATATAGAAAGGGGAATCTGGGAAAGTGTGTATGAGGAATGGAGTTTGGGATCACTGTGTAAAATACAGCACCAATTATTTTTTTTTATAAGGCATCCGTGTCGGAGATGGACAAAATGTCTTAAGGCAGAATCTTCAACTTGAAAGTACTATTTTACTTTTTCATTTCCAATGCAAAGTTCAGGGCAAGTTCAATAAAGTTCGTGAACCCTTCAGCAACAGTTGGCTAAGTTTCAAGCAAGCCTGGAATGTTATATCGGTTTGGGTGCAAGTCAGGATGGGTTTGATCCCAAGCCACTTGAAACACAGCACTTGGGGCTGCATGCAGCTTTGTATTTCAGCCTTCGTTGCGGCCCAGACCTAGACTTGCCCAGAGTGAAGCTTTTGCTTAAAGCCCCGTGGATGGAGCCTGCTGTACTTTTCCCCAATTCAGTACTCGCAGAGAACGTGTGGCTGTGGCATCTTAGTACTGCACAGAAATGGTGAGCGTTGAATAGTTGTCTTGGGTGGATGACTTGGGTTCCAGTTCAACTAGATGGTCCTTACAGACACGTCCATATGTCTAAACTGCAGAACTGATGAGGCAACATGTGGGTCTCATCCAGTTTTACACAGGTGGTTTTGTTCAGAACCAACTCACTCCTGGGGCTGCACTAAGGCTCTGGAGAAAGCCGAACTAATTCCAAGGGTGCACGTTGGCACTTTTCCTAAGCATTACATCTGGTTTAATTAGTCCAAAGGAATTTTTAAAAAAATGAGTCCTTAAAGACTTTTTGACCTCTAGAAGTAGATTCCTTCACATAAGTCTAAAAGGTTTCTCAGTTCTGTTCTTTGTAGCGCAAGGTCTGCGGAAAATTTCTTGCAGAAGCCACATGTTGGTTCCTGCAGCTCTCATGGATTTCTTTGAGCCAGTAGTCACCGTATGACTGCCTGCCACGATGGCAGGGTCAAACCCTAGACAATGCAAAATGAGCAAATGATGGTCCTTTCTTTGTAAAAGACTTTGGCATCTGTGGAGTTGAATAACTAGTTGAATGATGGTCCTTTCTTTGTAAAAGACTTTGGCATCTGTGGAGCTGAATAACTAATGTTATTAAAAAATATTAATATAATAAATTATTTTTATAAATGCTGGGAGGACTTATACTGTTATGGAGTGACTATATTTTGCTGCAAAGTAGTATCGTTATTATTTTACTACATTGGGTATTCTTTCCTCTTAGTTACACTGAATTGCACAACTTTGAAACTCCAGCTGAGCAAGTCTCCAACATTTCTGAATTTTCATGGAATAACTATGCCTTGGCTGGGAGTTTTCTGACGGCGTAATGTCTATCTGTGTCCTTTGCTGGCTTTATTTCATCTCTGTGAAGGGCAAGTTCATGAATAAGATGATTGGGGAATAAATACAAGCACCTTTTAAATAATAACATTAGGAGTAAGTCCATGGCTCATATGGCAAGGTTTTCAAAGGTTGCTATGTAATCACTTCCTTCAGAGCCAGCTTCTGTTAGAGAATTCCTGGGATATGCTCTGTATGTAACATGCTAAACCCTGGGGCCCACATGAGGCAGGGTTTTTGGCTCTGGATTTCTAGTGAGAAATGGGCAGGTTACTTTCCCTGTCACTCAGACACAGTCGTGACTAGCTGCTCCCCAATGCCTCATGGCTGTTGTCACCTGAGCAGTGAGTAAGGCAACATGTGTATGTCCAGTCCTTTCTAGAGGAAGGAGCTTTAGCTGTAATTACTCATCTGTAAACACTTGTCAAGTAACACAAGCCCCACAGTTTTTACCTTTATGTCGCAAGTGTTTAGAAAAGAACTGTCTGAACTTTTCCTTTTATGGTCTCTAGCAGAGGCATAATTGACAATAGTAGGGGAAAACTTGGGAAAAACAGTAATTTTTTTTTAAAAGTGGGATTTCATGGTTTATAAGTCTTTCCGTTTGCTGTTAAACTGTCCAAATGCTGCCTTGATGCATGCACTTTGAAACTGTTTTGTTCCATTGTCCACAGTGAAATCTAACATTTAAAACAATTTGACATTGTTGACTGCCATTTTTAGTGTATTTCAATATACCTCACATTTTATTATCTCTTTTTGCTTCCAAATAATTACTTCTATTAAAACCCAAACAAACCTAAGCTTGTGATTTTTGCAGCAGAATAAGTTATATGTGCATACAGGTAATACAAAATAGAATTTGCTGCAAAACTCTGTCTCTCCACCAGCCCCTGTGTTCACCTTTGCTTGCTACCTCTGTCTGTGCTCCTCTTCCCAGACCAGTCTCAGCTTCCAGCCCTCGAATGCCTGCCTCCCCTGCCCATCTGGGTGGTGGTTATCTGAGGATTATTTTTTTTCAGGTTCTTTTCAAACGCAAATACTTCTAAACAGGTTGTGGATTATACAGTTCTGATGGCAGATTCTGGTCGTCTGACAGCACAGCTCTCAGCAGAAGCGTTATATTCCTGCTGGACTTTATTACATCCAAGGCAGTGTTAGTGGGAGCAGTAAATGTTTGCAAGATAAACAGAATTTCTTCTCGGAGGCAAAATGACTTGCACCATACACTGGCAATCACACTAAGATAATCTGCTAAGCAATAAACAATTTAGGACTTATTTATGATCTGACACTATAATTTCCTAACACTCCCAAGTAAGGGAGTTACGCCTGACTTAGATCACTGTGAAGTCAGAGCATGGTTGAGCCATTTATATAAAGTTAGCCTGAGAGCTTTGTTTTACAAAAATTCTTCTGAGTTCCCATCCAGATTGAGGTTTTCATGTGGTAGCACTGTATAAACATGATTCATTTTTTAGAGAGTTTGTAATCTTAAAGGGTAGGTGAAAGGATTAAGGCATACAAAATAACTGGGATACTGCTAGGCAGGCATTTTATTAGTGCCTTTTTTTGCAGCGTGGGTACATAAAGCCGCCTCTCCTGCTTCTTATGCTGAACTCCTCTCTAAGTAACTGTTAGATTTTCCTTTTCTGTTTTAACTGTTAGCTTTTCCCTCTCTTCATTTAACCCACCCTCTCAGAAAGAGTCCTGAATACATAGAAAGCTTTTGCAATGTGCCCTGAAGCATGTATACTGATGAAGCCCATACAATGTAATTATGGGTAGCACAATGCAACATCATGAAGTGCCTTTGTTTACGGCTTCTCTATCATGAGAGTATAATGAACGGATTCACTGAGGAAATGCAAAAGCAGATGCCTTTGGCTGGCTCCTGTTGTTCTCTTTTTGGCAAAGACAGAGGGACGAATCTACCCTGGGACAGCCTCACTGAAGTCGGATGAGTTACACCAGGCAGGAACTGGAACTTTTTTCTTTTCTTCTTTTTTTTTTTTTTTTTTCTTTAAAGAGCACAGTTTCCAGATCTCTTTCCCCTGACTGTCACAATTTCTCTTTCCACAGAAAGCCTATGAGAAAAGACTCTCAGCTTCTAAAAAGGTAGGATAACCTTTTAGTCACTAATAGCTAATTTCCTCAACAGTTTAAACTCTGTGGGTGTCTACCAATGCCTGTAATCATAAAATTATTATCTAACTATTTATAGAAAAAGTAAAGATACTAAAATAGTATTTATTGAATGGGAGAGTAGGAACAGAGAGTACTGTGAGAGGGGTGGAGTACTAACACACAGCTGTGCTGCTTCAAGTGCATGACATATGCTTAAAGCCTAGGTATCGGCGTACGGTATCACCTTGAAGTGTATAAACACACTCTGAGGTGTAACGTTGGACAAAGCTTCTGAGGGCAGATGTCTGTGAAAGCGTCACGTTTCACGTGTCTCTGAAAAGGGAAGAGGAACCTGCAGCAACTCCTAGTATCATGCATATTTGCAAGTGATAATCTTTAAAACAAGTTTACTAGGGCAAACCTGGGATTGCGTTTCATAGCATGGTATAATAGTTAGAAGGACTGCTGATGCTTTGTGCTTGCTAGTGCTGTGGCCATACTTTTTGGGTTTTTTCCTCTATTGAGGGCCTGAATGGTGCCTCTCATATAAAACCTGCCATTTACAATTTGCCTTTTGCTGAGGCCTCCTTTGTGTTCACACAAGGCAGCTGGCAGGAGTGCTGACCTCCCCGGAGCAGAGACTTGCCAATGCTGGCTAATCAATATTCAGTAGAGTCGGCTGCTCATTAGGGAGCCATTGATTATCTCTGCAAGGTTACTCCCACTGTGTGTGTGTGTGTCATTTTTCAGTCTCTTCACTTCACCACCCCCTCAACCCCCCATTCCAGGCTCTCAAGAGGACAGAGTACTGGTATGGAAATGAGGTTCCCTTTCAGCATCTGAATAGTTTGACGTCAGATATCAAAACAGGCTTTGGAAAGAAGGTAGTTTCCTCATTGTCCAATTTTTGTTTATATCAGGTTTGTACTTTTAATTTCTGGGATATTTCTCATTATTGCAAGCTGTGGCATTTGAAGTGTTTGTTGCATTTGACTTAACTAGGTTGCATTAATTACACTGGGCCTTGGTCTCCTGTAAAAATGCACATCTTTTATACAACTGTAGCTGACCTGTCTGACCTCTTGCTCAGAAGACGAGAGCCACGGTTTCATATTCCATGCTATTTACAAGCAAATGGACAGAGGCTCACAGAGAAATAAAAGCATGGTGCTCATATGCTGGTGTGTTCTGCTCGGAATATACCCACATATAGTACACAGTCAATTCCTCTTGTCTTAACTCAAGACTGAAGGCCAGTGAGGCTTGTGTGAGACAATACCTGCCCATTACTCTCAAGTCAGTCTGGCAAAAACCATAACAAAGTCTTTCCTTTTAAATGTGAATTGTCCACTTAAGGGTGTATTCAGTCATCAACACAGCAGTAGAGAACTGTGACACAAATATGCAAGTTGAAACGCTCAAATGTATTAGGAGTGATAGAGTGGATGCTAGATACCTAGGCTGATACAAAAGACCAAAGCAATTTTTTGGGTTAGTTTTATTGTAAATATGGCATTAACAATCACAGCAGAGATTACAGGTCAAAAAGGCAAAGTTATAGGTCTCAAAGGGCGGGGAGCAGGAAGCTGGAGCTAAGAGGCAGCTGGGTAAAAGAAAGGCAGTTGGCAGACAACACAATACTTATCTCCATTAAACTACTCAGTTCAAGTTAGTACCCTCTCCAAAGAGCAGAAACTGCACTGTGCTGTGACCATCTACCTCATGGAGTGACTCTATAGTTGAACTTGCAGTTGATGGATAGTAATTCAGTGTCCAACTTTCTGTTTATAATAAGGGGATTGAAAGTCAATAGCACTCAAGATTTATCCTGCTTGTCTCTTCTTGGCTTGGATTTAAGGCATCACTAAATTCAAGCTAGATGCTTCTGTCTGAATGGGAGTAGAGTCAACAATGCAAGTCAAAGCACAGTGGGAGTTATTAACTCAGTGAAGGTGAGCATCTTTTCTTCTCCTGCCCTTAGTACTGAAAGAGTAGCTGTTGCTGCAGGGAGAGAAGACCTGCTGTCTGCTTCTGATTTTATACGAAGTGCTGTATTACTAGGGAATAGAAAGCCAGAGAACGCATTAATGCCGTGGGACTCCTGTAGTGGATGGCAGTATTCACTACTGATGGAACAAAGCATAGAATCATAGAAAGGTTAGAGTTGGGACACTGAAGATCACCTAGTTCCAACCCCCTGCCCTGGGCAGGGACACCTCCCACTGGACCAGGCTGCTCAAAGCCCCATCCAGCCTGGCCTTGAGCACCTCCAGGGATGCGGCAGCCACAGCTTCCCCGGGCAACCTGTTCCAGTGCCTCACCACCCTCAGAGTAAAGAATTTCTTCCTGATATCTAATGTAAATTTCCCCTCTTTCAGTTTAAAACCGTCACCCCTTGTCCTATCACTACAGAGCCTACCTGGCTAGCACCTTGTACTGGTGCATCTTGGTACATCTCACAGAGTGGTCTGTGGTTTGTCAGGTGCTGATGATTTAGCCCGTGTCTCCAAGTGCTAGTTCAGAACCCAGCTCTGTGACCATCGCCAGCAATTTGATCTTGTACAGTCATTAGCACATACCAGAGGGATGATGACAGGGATGTGAAAAATGGCAAGCTGGCATTAACTGGGGTTTGTTTAGCCAGGGGGGTTTCCTGTCAGCTCCTTGTCTTCCTGATGGAGGCATGTGACACAATGGATCTGTCTGACTGCCAAGAGAAGGTTTAGTGAAGCGTGAATCAGGAGTTAAAGTGGACAACGGAGAGACAGTTCCTCAGCTGACAGAGAGGGAGCTGTCCCTGGCATGGAGAAGAGAGTCTCCACATGCCATCCTGTTTGTCAGGAAGTACTTCCTTTCTGGTGTCTGTTGTCAGCCTGGTGGCATTGATAGTGACATTGGATTGTTTTGGCTATTTTCTGCAAAAAAGGCTGTGTTGCTACTCGACGGAGAGAATCCCTGAAATACAGTTTTGTAATAAGCTCGGAACAGACACTGTTTATATCCAGTTTGGCTTTCTGCTGTCTTTAACACATCTGAGATGTATTTAAAGGATGAGATGAAAGACTAATGTTATGCCTTGGTCAGAGAATATGATCAGTGTATTTATTGCAAAGGAAAGCTTAACAAAGAGCATACTGTTCCCATTTCTCTATTAGGCAGAACTCTTCCTGTCCCATTTATATTGACATTACCATGTAGTAATCATTGCAGTCCTAGAGGGAAATACTGAATTGTATGTATTTCTAGCTGTTGCAGCAGGTGGAGTAAAGTAAGTTAGTATGTTGGGACCAAACACCTCACACAATCGCCAGCAAATTTATCTGATGCAGCATGAACATCTGTCGTCTGTATCTCCTTTTCTTAGTGTTTATACCACTTGTACTTTGGGATGTAGTAAGTTCTTAGGGAAGCAGAGTCCTCCCAGGGGTGCAGTGACAGCCAGTGGGTTACAGAGCAGTGACGTCTTGGTGAAACACTGTATGAAAAACCTCCAAGAAGACACAAAATGTCTCTGAAGCCATCTTATGTGTTTGGCAAGTGAAATTTAACCACTGAGTACATTCACATTTTTCCTTCTGGATTTTCATTATGCAGATTATGCCTTCTAGCTGCACAATGACATTTAAAGTAATAGAAAAGAAAGATCTCATATAAATAATGATGTCCTGAGTATGTATTATGTTGAATATGAGAAGCCTGCATTTGTTTCAAGCGTGTTTTTTAGTGGAGAAAGAGTATGGGTTTCTCTTGGCAGCAAACATGGAAGGAGATACACAGAGATCAACTGTACAAAGACTTTTTGTTAAATGTCATATGTCATTGTGGTCATGCAGTCAAAATAACTGTAGGACTGACCTCCACAAGTGGCGGGTGCAGAGGATGAGTTCTCTTATTTGCAGCTTAGCAAATGAAATATCCTTTGGAATTCATAAGTATAGAATAAAATTTTGAAAGATCAAGAAGTCTTTTGTTGAGAATGTTATTCTTGCATTTTTGAAAATCCCTCCCTTAAGGAACATAGATGTGAAGTAATGGCTGATATTTTGGACTATGCAGATTCTTGGAGCAAATGTGGGTCCTGTGGCTAACAGTATAGACTTTTGGTGTGGGTCTGAACCAGTGAGTCTATTCAGATTGGAGATAGCTATGATCACTGAACACACACGGACCTCATTTTATTAGGGGACTCCACAAAAAATCTCAATATACTACCGCCTGCAAGTAATAGAACTCCAGCATCCAGAAATGTGCGGGAGGCCATGCAGACTTTAGTAGCAGGTGTGTCAGTTCAGACGCTGCTGTGTACTTATCTGTAAAATGACTGTCCAGAAAGTATTTTCAGTAATCCTTGCCTCCAGGCAGCGGTCTATGTGAACTGTCTGTCAAAAGTCAGCATTTCACATTATCTGATAGAAATATATTTCATTTGTAGAGGTGAGCTCTTACCCTGCATCATCAAACACTGTCTTCTGTTTGGTTTTTTTTGGTTTTTTTTTTTTTTTGTCTTTGTTTAAATACCAGTAAAAAGGCCTGCTAAGTAATCGGTCTTGTGTGTTTGTTACCTGAATTATGATTATAGATCTCTGTAAGGTACTACAGATCTCTGTTGCCTTCTGTGTTGGAGTTGTGCTGAGTATTTTCTCCTGAATTGATGAAGCGTAGTGTCGGTTATTCTCTGTTTGCTGGCAGAGCAAGCTCTGAAAGCAAAGACAGAATATGGATTCATTTTTCTGCAGTTAGAACTTGCTTTCATTCTGGTACTTCAAAGGCTGTTGGAGAAAGAGTTCATTGGTGATATGTGTTCGTTAGTACATGACAGCTGAAATTGTTGCATACAATGATTATACTTCTCAGATACTTGCTCTGCAGTCTAGAGAATGAGTTTCTGATTGGAAAAGCTTAATTTAAACATGGAATTGGTATGTAATAAATTCACCATTAGCTTTCTAGTAACTTGTATTAACTTTTAATGTAAAAAAGGACTTAGAAGATGACAATGTCCTTTGCAAAGAAGGAAAACAGAATGCTAGAAAATGTTTTGTTACTTTGCAAACGCTTAAGATTTCTTATGGTAAAGAACAAAACCCAAAAGAGCTTGGAGGAGGAGACCTTTCAGGAGAACACATAATTTACAGAGAGTCAGGACAGCATTATCTTTTCCTTTAAATATGCCTGTACTTTTTTTTCATAGAACTTTTTTTTTGGTGTAGAACTTATCACCATGGTGTTTGAATGCCTTCTTCATGAATTCAGTCTTCCAGTATCTTTTGTGATGTAGCAAAAGGAGACTGAGGGTTGGATACAGTGAATTATTTGCTCGGGGTCATTCAGAACGTCTGAGACAGAGCAAGGAACTGAATGCAGATAACCTAACACTCATATAATGTCTATCCTTTTTTATTTTAGGAATTAATGAATCCCAAAGATCGAAAGCAACCCACAATATTATTTCCTATAACTATTTTCAGTTTAGATTGACTCAAACCCAGGCTTTTCCTTGGCATCTGTTTAAAGTAGTAGATATAAGGCAGATGTATTCAACAGTAAGCCCCTGTTTACAGCATGACATTTAGGCTTGCATCACTGTAGCTTCTTTTTTTGTTGTAACTGTTTCTGTGCAGTGTCTTCTTTGCTTGCCTGGTGCAGAGCATTACTTCCTATGGAAGCTGGCGTGTAAACCCCTGGGCTCACAGTCAATAAGGACAAGGAGTTGGCCTGAGGAGAGCATGGAGCTACTTCCTTTATGTACTGCTGCTCTGGCTTTCTTCAGATGTTTGTGAAATGTTTCCCCCTGTTGCAGGTTATGCCAACAGTAGCTCCTATTCGTGGCGAACCTGGCCTAGCTCCTGCTAGCTCAGCAGGGCCGTAGAGTGCATTTTGGTATCTCCAGTTTACATTAGTGTTGACATCTCCACTTGTGGCTGTGCTAGGCACTATATAAAGAGCACTGGGATGCTCGTAAAGCTAATTCCACATGATAGATGCCTGCTTCTGGTGGTTGTTTTCTCGTTCTCTGGAGTTTGTAGCAAGACTCAGTTGTTCAGCAGTATGGAAGGCCTAACTTGTTTGTCTTTCCATCTCACTGTTCCTCAGTGAGGGCAAAGTTCATGGTTTAAAGACATCCCTTCTCTCAATGCAGTGCTAGCTTGAGATTCCGAAATCCTTTGTTTCTTGTTGCCAGCACTCAGTTCCTGTCTTCTTTCAGGTGACAAAGTGAACAGGTCCCTGGGGAATTTGTGCTTCCATCAGGTGCTTTACCTGATCCAGTATGATTTCAAATCAGAATTTGTCCACTAGCTTTGGATATAGGTGGCAGGGTCCACTGCAAGGTAGGCTGTTGAGGAGTATGACTGCACTGTAGGTGGATCTTACAATTTCTACCTGTTGCCTCACTGACTCAAGATTATAAGCTTTAGTCTTCTTTTAAAATGAAGCTAAAATTAGTCTATGGTTTGCATTCAGGGAAGTGGAAACAATGAGGAATGGAATATTGGAAATGTCTTGGTTAGGTGAAATTGATGAATAATTTCATACCCACTCTTAGTTCCCTCTGGGGACTCTTAGGGCAGATTCAGGATCATAACTAAGATGCATATTCTGCAGGATATATTGCTTTCAATTGTTGTTATTTTCACCAGGTTTTCTTGGAGAACCATTTTGTGAGACTTCGGACTGTACACAGCATGTATGCGAAAGTATGCAAGGTACTTCTAATTATAAGGTGTATCTCCCCCCAGGCTGGGTGATGAAGGGATTAAGACCAGCCCTGCTGAGAAGGACTTCGGGGTACTGGTGGATGAAAAGCTGTACATGAGCCAGCAATGCGCGCTTGCAGTCCAGAAAGCCAACCACATCCTGGGCTGCATCAAAAGCAGCATGGCCAGCAGGTTGAAGGAGAGGATTCTGTCCCTCTACTCCACGCTGGTGAGATCCCACCTGGAGTGCTGCATCCAGCTCTGGGGCCCTCAGCACAGGAAAGACATGGACCCGTTGGAACGGGTCCAGAGGAGGGCCACAAAAATGATTGGAGGGCTGGAGCACCTCTGCTATGAGGACAGGCTGAGAGAGTTGGGGTTGTTCAGCCTGGACAAGAGAAGGCTCTGGGGAGACCTTGTAGTGGCCTTCCTGTACTTGAAGGGGACCTATAAGAAAGACGGGGGCAGACTTTTTAGCAGGGCCTGTTGCAATAGGACAAGGGGTAATGGCTTTAAACTAAAAGAGGGTAGGTTTAGATTAGATACAGGGACGAAAGTTTTTACAATGAGGGTGGTGAAACACTGGACCAGGTTGCTCAGAAAGGTGGGAGCTGCCCCTGGAAACATTCTGGAAACATTCCACATCAGGTTGGACGGGACTCTGAGCAACCTGATCTAGTTGAAGACGTCCCTGCCCATTGCAGGGGACATTGGACTAGATGATCTTTAAAAGTCCCTTCCAACCCCAACTATTCTATGATCCTATAATAGGGAAAAACTGAGCTCAAACCTTGGAAGATGAAGTGCTAAAGCAACTTCCCAATGATGGCTTGACACTCACTAAAAGTGTTTGTGTGTTCAGAGTTTAGCAGGATTTTTTTCCACATAGGGTTGGAATACTTTTTATCAAAATCTGCATCCCTGGAGGCTATGGATGTGTTTCTGTCCATACGTGTACACCAGTCCATGGAAACTGCTGCCATCACATCTGTGAAAGGAGTGGGTTATTGGGAGTCCTAACTGTCCCAAAATAGGCAGTGAAAGAATGCAATTGTACCCAGTGTCAGAATGAATACTCTAACTCCTCAAATGGCAAAGGACCATCTTTTATAGTCATGAAGAATTTGAAGACTCACTTTTTAGTAAACTTTTAGCTTAATTACTAAGGGATTGAGGCAATTGAGAGACCTTTGTCTGTCTCCCTGCGTGTAACTTTTGAAACTACTGGCAATTTTTAACCAAATTTAAAAGAGAGGTAGAAGTATCAAAGCTTCCTGCAAGCTTCATGAGCACTGGCAGTTGAGTATAAGAGGAACGTCCAAATTAGTGCTGTTACTGAGGGAGCTCTTCTAGTGTGTGTTTTTATTGACAAACCCCATCCGGCCAGTCAGCATTTATTGACAGGGCAATGTGTAAGGAGTATGGGTGGGAACAGAGCTCATGTGCTGAGTAGAAGGTCTATTAGGGGACAAAAATCTGTAGGAAACCAGGCTTCATTGGTTCTGCCTCTTGGGGAGCAAGCTGTTGTTTAGCAGAGCACAGAGATGCTTCATAGATGCAAAACCTCAGTTACACTTTAGCTTTTGTCTTTTAGTGACAGAGTATAACGTGTAAAGATTCTTTCAACATTTGGACAGCAGAGCTGAACAAAAAGGAGACCATTATATGCAATATCTGTCAAGACTGCAGAATGGACTGTGCTAGCCTGCCAAATGCAAATGAGGCTTATCCATTCATTTAGTCCAAAAGAGAAAATGATATAATTTATTTGGTTCAATTAGTTTATTGTGACAAATAAACAAGAAGGAGAGGACCCCAAAATGGCAACTTCACTGAGCTTAAAGGCTGCGGAAATCATACTGCTCTGATGGTAAGCCTTATTTTACATTCTTGGCCCTAGATCTTCAAAGTGATTTATATGCTTTTTTTTTTTTCCTTAAGTAGAGAATCTTGTAGAAGAATTGAGACCCAAGTCTCAATTATTTGCCTTAGACTTTTAAGACGAGGAACACTCATCTTGGTTGGACTGTGGATTGTTCTGAACCAGCCTGAGCTACCTGATTTAATCTCTGCTGTATTAAGTTTAGTCAAAGCACTAATGCAATTTTGTACATCTCTGTTATGAAGTAGAGACATTCCACATCTTTGTTTGCAAACTGATGGTCTGTACCCATGGGTGGGAGTGAAGGGACATGGGGAATGTGGAGCTGAAACGTGCTGGCTGGTTTCTAGCATACAAGTCCCAGGCACTTTGCAGAAACAGGCGACAAGGAAAGGGCTCAGCCACTCCTCTGCACTTTGGCTGAGTTTGTGAGATGCACCTGAGGCATCGATATGGCTCTGGGAAAAAGATAGGCAGGGGAAGCAGGCATGCCTTTGGTGGTGGTGTTAAGGTCGACCCTAACTGTCAGTGATGGACATGGTATGAAATAGTTGGAGCTCTCTGATTGAGCACCTCCAAAGCGGCAGGTTGGATGCCATTGTGGAGTGCTCTTGTGGCTGTTCTCTGTTGACAAGAGATGGCAGTCCCCTCTTGCTGTGGGGGTAGAGCAGCACACTGAAAATGACTGTGCCTGTACATCCATGGGCATGCTAGGAAATATTCAGCAAGATGATGGATCAGACTCAGTCTAGAGGTCAACAGACTACTACAAAAGTAAACTGTCATGAGTGACCCTCCCTCACAAGCTGGAGCTTTCTTGGCAAAGTAGCTGTGATTCCTGGCAAAGCCTCACGTCGCCACCAGCACTGTGTTATGGTTGGGCTCTCGGCGCAAAAACCTCTTGTGCATCACATAGAGGTCGCAGACTTTCAGTACCTAAGGCTTGAAGCAGATGTCATTGTTACCCTTTCACTGCAAGTCTTAGTGACTTAGTTTAGAAAAAATAAAAACTGAGAAGGTTTGCAACCTTTGTCTCCCACGAATGTTTTTTAGAAAGGTAACAGACTACGTGGGTTGAAATAGGGTCCTTTCAGGAGCCTGATTTGGAGAGACTCTTGATGTTTGGTTCATCTTTCTCTTGCCCCTTAGGTGACACAGGCGGGTTAGTGCCTTTCCCCAAGCCCCAGCTCAGTCCAAAAATGTATTTGCTCAGCTGTGTTTGAAGAAAATGGGAAGGATGAAGCCGAGCCAGGAGAGGGCTCCTGGGGCCAGGGTTGGCGCGGGGGCAGCTTGCCCTCTGGTGGCTGCCGGCACCAAGGCGGCCTGCTGCAAAGGGAACCGCTTCGGCGGCACTGCCAGTGACTTTCTGAGCTGAATTCCGCATCTGGCCAATCCAGCTGGAATATTAACTGATTAGACCTAAATGGGTGACGACATAAAAGCTCCTTCTTTAAAGTGACTGACATAGGAAGTGGAGTTGTCTGTCTACAAACCAGCATGAGCAGTAGCATAACTGTCCTCAGACTTGAACTTGAACCATCGGGTGTCAGCCTAGTTCTGTCTCAAGGGTTTTCAGTCCTGGGTTACACGAGTTACCTTTGTCCCTACAAGCTCCCTTTCTTTGCTCCACCATACACATGAGACTGAGCAATGTGCGCTCCCAGTGAAGTCCACAGTACCTTCATATTCCATTGGAGAGAAAAAATGAAGGGATTGATGGATAACTCAAGAATAGCCAGAACTGTTTTGTGCATGCTGAAGTGCATTGCTCTTTTTTATGAGAAGGTACAACACACACATGCTGTGCTGTCCTCCTTCTTGCAGGGAAGGTGAACATGGGTGGCATGGTCCCTTCTAGAGCTCCAGTGTGTACTGGGGGTTATGTACACCTTGTGCTTCCATACTCAAACCCGTCCACCCTTCCTACAGCTTCTCACAGAATGGCAGGGTTTGGAAGGGACCTCTGGAGATCATCTAGTCCAACCCCCTACCAGAGCAGGGTCACCCAGAGCAGGTTGCACAGGAATGCGTCCAGGTGGGTTTTGAATGTCTCCAGAGATGGAGACTCTACCACCTCTCTGGGCAGCCTGTGCCAGGGCTCTGCCACCCTCAAAGAAGTTCCTTCTCATGTTTAGGTGGAACTTCCTATGGTCAAGTTTGTGCCCATTATCCCTTGTCCCGTCACTGGGCACCACTGAAAAGAGCCTGGCCCCATCCTCCTGACACCCACCCTTTCAGTATTTATAAGTGTTGATAAGATCCCCCCTCAGTCATCTTCTTTCCAGACTGAAGAGACCCAAATCCCTCAGCCTTTCTTCATAAGAGAGGTGTTCCAATCCCCTCATCATCTTGGTAGCCCTTTGCTGTACCCTCTCCAGGAGTTCCCTGTCCTTTCTCTGTCCTTTTGAACTGCTTCGTCAGCCATCCTGAAGGCATGTCCTTCTGTCAAAATGAAAAGGTGTTTCCATAACCCTTATATTTTATGTTTTGATGTTAATCCTGACATTCTTTACCCAAATCCAAATAATATGCATTGCCTTTACAATTCTAAAGGAAAAATACTTACCTTGGATCATAAATGCTTAATTGCATCTGATTAAACAAAGCCTTCTTAAAATAGACCCCAAAAGGAAAAGATCCAATTGTCAGCCTATTAAATACCAAAATAAAACAAAACCCTGAGGAAATGAATGGGTAGCAGTCAATGGTGTTACAGTTGCTTAGGGACTGATAGTAAGAAAAGTGGCATGTGTCCAGAAGAGGCCCACGGCAAAGAGAGGAAACCTCTGTCTCCCATGGAGAGTGGGATAAGGCAGTGCAGAGACTGATTAATATTTGCAAGTGACATTTAAGAGACAAATGTGTATATATTTTATAATTTGAAGACTATTCATGAAATAATATGAAAGAAAGTGAAGAAGAAAGTAACTGTGATGACAAGAAGCAACTCAAAACACTACTGTATTTTTTCTTTAGCTGCCTGGAGACTGCGGGTCTTTGTGTTTCAATGCATGAGCTACTGTTTGGCAGGTTTCCTGAACCACTTTGTCTATTCACTTCTTGCTAATGTGGAAATGCCCAGACTCCCTGGAAAGGCGGCTTTGTTGGAAACTTTTCATTATCAAGGATTAGCTGTTTGGTAAACCTGTGTCCCCTTTAACAGTCTGACGGGAAGTGCCAGCTAATGAAGGGCTCATTGTGGTGGTGCTGTGAGTGTGGGACTTGAGTCCATTTTATTGCTCAGATTGCAAGCCAGGCTTCTTTCTGCTCACGAGGACTGAAGGGAAACTGAGTCATGCCCTTTGCTTCTGCTGAAAACGTGTGGTGAAAAATATGCTTTCCTTTCTTAGTACTCTTGCCATGTTTGTGGTCTAAAGGCTTTACATAGCAGGAAATTTTGTTGATACGTTATAGAATTGTGTGTGTAGACTTAGGAAGTGTTGTGTGAATACCTGGGGACAGCTTACTTGAAACGTTTCCATATAATACCAACATGAAAAACTGAAATAATGCAAACTATTAAGTGCCTTTATCGCTTCATAATGTAGTTGTAAAGCTCTTGAGAGAACCAAATCTGAACATCCTCATCCCACCTCTAGTCAGGGAAAAGATGTGGCAGGATTTACCTCTTCACTGATAAACTTCCATATGTGTTTTAAATCTCAAGAGAGATTTTCCAAGATCATTTATGAAAGTAATGTACTAGAAATCCATTCTCTGTGAAAAGTATTCCAGTGCAACTTAAATCATGAAGAAATACTGCTGAAAATCATCATCAGAGTCTGTGATGATGATTCAGACAGGATTCTTTTATCTCTACAATAAACCTCTCTCATTGAAACTCCCAAGCCACTCACAACCCCAGGGATGCCCAGTGCCCCCAAATGCAGGGGAAGGAAGAAAGGCAGCCTGTAAAACCATTGGGAAAGAAAACAAAGCCCTACCCACAGCCCCAGCCAGGCTTCACGTGCTTGGTGAGGGCTGTGTGGAAGGACCCAGGGAACTGTTAAAGATCCAGAGACTGTTAAGCACCAGTGCTTTTGGGTGGAAGGGCTAGCAGGTCAGTGTGAAACTGCTTGTATTCAGTTCAGAGGAGGGCCCAAACACATGGTTTGGATTTTGTTCTCTGCCTCCATTAGAGCTAATTAGGCCAAGTGCAGAGAGTGTCCCTATTGATCCCAAACACATATGTGACACAAGTAGTTCCTTACAAGGGGAATTGGCTCTGGGAAAGTGTTATTAGCGCTCTCTGGGCAGGAAAGGCAATCCAGTAGCCCAGGGATGTGTGTGTATGTGTGATTGAGGGAGTCAAGGAAGAGATTATGTTTTAATGAAGAGTTTTGAACTCGTTATCTGGCCTGCATTCAAAGACTGCAAGAACACTAATCATGCACATAAATGTGTGTGGTGGGAAGTGGCTGGAAAGTGGCCAAGAATACAGAGGTTACTGCAACCCACACCTCGCACTCCCTTTCCCACTCCCCAAGCGCTGCCTGACCTCGCAGCTTTGTGTGGTTCTACCCATCTGGTGGTATGGGACTGTGGGAACACATGGGGTCTGTGTTGCTTTTTTTACTTGTGATCCTACAATAGTTTTTCAGCATAGGCTTTTTATGGAGCCACCAAAGTGGCTCAATACTGTTCATAAATGGAGGAGACATGGTGCTGCTTTTATATCTTTCTGGTGAAGATACCTAAGTGGGCATAGGGCACCAGTTCCCAGAACAGTTTAGGGCTTTGTGGTGGTGCAGGGGGACTGGCACCATCAGGATGCAGGACAGGAGCTGTGCACTGCTGACGACTGGTGACACCAGTGCAAACTGTGCCCTCCCTCTCCAAAACTAAACACTCACCTGCCTCTTTATTCTGGTAGTCCTTCTATCCCCTGGTAAACGTGCACAACGTAACTACCCATTTCTAAGATGCACCTAAGTTGGAAGACATACAATATTCCTCCAACAGCCTGTGGCTTGGCTAAGCAGGAGGAAGACTGGACGTGGAATCATGTTGACAGGCACAAATCTCACTCCCTGGGTAAAACTCTGGCCCAAGCCTCTTCCCCTGCTGCTACAAAGCCAAGCGTGGCCCATGGGGCCACAGGCACCAAAACCTGGTCCAAATCTCAGCCCCAGCAGTTTCTCCAGGAGCACAGCACCTCTGGCACCACAGTGGGACACTGAGGTGGTAGCTTCCCACTGAGCACCTGAGACCATTCCCATGCCCAGAGGCTTACAGTGCTCTCCTATCTACAGCAGTTAGATAACCAAGACTGAAGCCACGTGCTGAGGCAGGCCAACAGTAAGTGATGCATTTTTTTCCCTCTGCTTTGCAGCAGCCGAAACAAGGCACTTAATTCCCACCAGCCTCTTAGGTGTTTCCCCAGAGGGGGAGCTCATGCGGGGTGCGGACCTCCAGGGAGGTGGAGGAGGAGAGCTGACCCTGCCAAAGGGCTGCTCTGGCTGGGTGCACCCTGGGAGGCTGCTGGTTCCAGTGGGATGTCATGCTGGGCAGCCTGCTCCAACCAGCCCTGCTTGGAGCAGGGGGCTGGACTTAAGGATCCCTTCCCACCACAGTGAGTCTGTGATTCCTCCTGCCATGTGAAGTGCCATTTGAGCTGTCGCCCTGCTGCTGTTTTTTTCCCTCTTGGTCTTGCTTGACCTTGCTCTTAATTTATTTTTGTTTGTTTTCTCTCTCCTGTTTCTAATGGAGTGAAAATTTGTAGAACCATAAAATGTGGAGACAAAAAGACTTACTGCCCCATCCAGCCCAGCCCCTCTGCCAGTGCCAAGCCATTCCCTTCAGACACAGCACCACTTCAGCAATGGTGATTCCAGCAATTCCTGGAGAAGATCATTCTCTGGTCTGATACAAGGTCTGATTGACCTTATAACTAGGAAATTTTTCTTGATGTCTTGCCTTAATTGTTTCTGTGTTGAGTTTGAGCCTATTGCTTGGTTACCTGTCCTCACTCTGTCCTGAACATCCATCCCTTTGCCTTGCATGGCTGTGCCTTTTGCCTGCAGACCTGGCATGCCCCTGGGCAGGGTTTCCATCATGTGTTTTGTCGCTTCCTCTACTCTGGATCGAGCTTCTGTGGTCTTCCCATCACCATCATCTGTGCAGAGGGGATGGGGGTGGACTGGTGAGTGGCTCAAGCTTGGAGCACCAAGCACGGAGCTGCCCAATTAAAGATTTCATTGGTCTCTCTGAAGATGAAATAATATCAGCATGTAGCCAAACTCAGAGAGAAGGCAGTAAGAAGAATTAAATTTAATAGTAATAATAATTGCAACTAGAGAACCCCTTTCTGATTAACATGGAGACCTTACTTTAAAGCTTTGCAAACATGATTCTGATCAAAGTTTTAGCAGTCTTGGACATAAGTACAGCAAGTGCTGTCTACCCGCTTGTCAGAAACGAAGTGACCACATAAAGAGAGGTGCTGTTGCCAAAGGAGTGTCAACCACTCTAGCTTGGCCTAGCAAAGGTCTCCTGCCCCTGGGCAGAGGACATCTGCTCAGGGTTTGTTCCTCCTAATTTGTGCTCTCCTGGCTTAACTCAGAAGTGGCCCATCCATAACCAAAGCCTGACTTTCCAGTGAAGTGAAGCAGAAATGTGGAAGCCACCTGTGGGCCTCACCTGGCCTCTGCACAGCACCAGGGTTTTCCTGCCTGGGCCTGTTCTGCAGAACTTTCTTCCACCAGAGGGCAGCTGGTAAAAGGAGTGTGATGGGCTTGCCTGGCTCAAGATGAGACAGAAGCTAATTTGATGCTAATTATTATGGTTGTAATTTCCTCCCTAACCAGATGCAATCCCCTTCAGTCATCTCCAGTGGTGTTGCGCTTAGGGAATGCTTCCCACAAAAAAAGCAAAGGCAGTGTTCTTTCCCAGTTGCACACAAGATCCATCCTCAGCCTTAATCTGAGCTACACACAGTACAATTAGCTATTTGTGTTCCTGAATTAGCAAAAGACTAAGCTTTAAAAAATCCAATAATGCGTCAGAAAGATGTATTTGCAATCAGTTTATCCCTGAGCTCCGTTCATTGCAGATCTGGCATGCTTTCTGCAGTCTAAGGTGGGAAGAGCAGAGGAAGCTGGCAGCTATTTACAGAGAGCTCAGCCCTGCATCTCCGCCCTTTATGAATGGTATGAAGCCACTTTGGTGTCTAGACATAAAAAGGCTATGGCGAAAAGCTATTGTAGGATCACAAGTAAAAATAAGCAACAACTGCTTCCTGGTGTAGCCGTACATGAAGACTATAGGGAATGAAGAAAACTACTTGTGCTAAATACTTATTTTGCCTTTCCTTGTGATAAAAGAGGAGTGCAGTAGGAAATTAGCTACCAGACTTGGGCCCCATCTGTGCTGGCATATCCCACGCTCCCTGTGGTCGTGATATGTGCTTTTAGTGTTACAAGTTTCAGATAATCACTGAAGACAGAGACAAGACTTTCAGTGTTTGTCAAATACAGACAAGTGGCAGTTCTGACCACCCCGTAATGACTAAGCTCAGTCTGATGTGTTTCTTGCTTTTCATCTTTGGTGTTTCACAGTTTCTTTCACTTACTTTCCCTTTTATGCATACTGTTACTTTCTCTGCAGAGAGAGATGTGCCCCTCTATCTCATGTTGAGTCTGAATTCAGCTGAAGTCAGTGAAGTCTCTACTGCACTAATAGCACTAATTTCTGTGTAAATAAATGGGACTTCAGAGAAATGGAACCTGAGGATGCTTGCATTTGAAATATTATTTTAAGGTTTTCATGTTTAATGTTATAAGCAATCATATTGCATAAACACACCATGGGAGACACCTCCACAGTCCAAGCCTGAAGGATGGGAACCCAAATGCATGACCTCCACCCTCTTCAGATGCTCACAGAAGTAATTTTCCATGATAGACCAGACACTGAGACTGTCTTCTTTGGCCAGATGATAAACAAACTCCACCCACTGTATTCATCTCCCATAAAGATAGCAAAACTTTACTTATGACCAGTTCCTCTCCCTCCAGAGATGTCACTCATGTCAAACCTGAATGTTTGACATTATTTTCAAAGTTTTCATTAAGACTTTGCATTGAACTGAGAGGAGGTTTGTACTCTCAAAGCTTAAGGCATTCTGGTACTTGTTGCCACCTTCTCAGGTTTTGACTGGGAACTTCACATTTACGTACCCCCGATCCTTCTTGGTTTGTGTGTGGCTGGTGTCTGATGATAGGACAAACGTGGAAGACAGTGGGCAGCAACTTTATCTCCAGATGACTACAGGTAGAGGAGAGATGGGATATGGGAAGAGTGGAAGCATAAGAAGATAAGAGAAGGACCAGTTAACCTCTAAGGCATGCAGAAGAGTGCCTGCATTAGTGAAGAAGTGTGAGTTGCCAGAGCTATAAACAGCAGAAACATCTCCTGAAAATCTATAGTGGTACCCAAATGAAGCCACAGCTTATGCAGCGGCTGGCTGCTGGCAGGGGAGCATGGGCTGTGCTCCTTTTCCCCACCAGCATGTGCTCATTCCTCCCTAGCATTCAAGGCTGTGGAGACATTTTGGTGCCTAATGCAGTTGCTTCTTCCCTCTTCTTTGAACCCTGAACAATGATGATAAAGCCAAGTATTAAGTGAGTATTGTCCATTCCTGTGTTGCATGAAACATGAAAAACCCTTTATGTTATGTAATTAAAGGCTGTACTCGAATACACGAGGGAACTGCTTTAGTGTCACACAAGTAATCTTAATTCTGATGATTCTTAATGTTTGAGAGTTTGATTTTGCAACCAGAGTGATGTTCCTTTAACCCTATTTTATATGCATAGTTCTGTCTTAACTCAAGAAAGCTTTTTTTTTTTCCCTGTGGGCAGGAGAACTGAAAGCAATAGTACTGATGTCTCCTTATTCCCTAAAGGTCAAATTGATTTTTTTTTTTTCTTCCTTCCTATATCTCTGCATAGGAGTGCCAAGGAAGTGCTGTAAAAAGGACTGCTGGAGAAAAAGAAGAGAGTACTTCTGAAAAGAGGCAGCTCCACATCCAGGTGCAGAGTCACTTCTCCTATTTGAGTTGGGAACATGTTTTCATTCATGGTATAGTCAGAAGGGCTCTTTATATCTGCAGCGACTGGAACTAATTGTCTGTGTTCTACCAGTTTAATACAAATTCTGGCTTCTTTAAGTGGGAATATTTGAGCATCACAAGAAAACATGCAGAAAAACCTATTTCAACATGGTCCATAGCAGGTGCCAGTTTGTGGTCCTTACAGCTCTTTAAAGAAATTTCAGGAACATCCTTTAATGAAAAGCTAATTTTGTAGCATAATCATTCTATCAAGCTCTGAAAATAACAAGTATACAATTGTAAGTTCACTCATTCCTCTTATGTATTATGGTAGATTTTTAATTATATAGCAGTACACTAAATATCATATACAGTATAACAGAATGTATTTTAATGATTCATTTGAAGACAATGCAACCTAAAGGTGTTCAGACCTTCCTAGGATTGTGTCCCACATATGTACAATAACTACAGCTCAAAAGTTCAAAGCAGCAGTGTAATTTTTTTGCATAATTATGAGCTATGGGGAGTTAACTATTGTTTGATTCTGTCAAACTGTGAGTTTCCAGAACTGATTCCTTTTTCATATTAAATGGAGTTGATCTGGGGTAAGTCAATGTCTCAGAGGTTGTAGCTGCAGCCCTGATTCATGCTAGTTTTACTAGTTCATTTCATTAATTTTCCTGGTATTATGTAGACCTGTTTTATGAAGGTTAATAATGCTCTCAGAGCCCTCACACCTTTCTATATAATTCGTGTGCCTCCACTGTCATAGGATCTGAATACCTTGCATTCTTTGTCTTTGCTGTTCCATCATAGCAATTCAGGGAGGCACAGTTATCCTTGGGGAAAAGCTAAGGAATTGGGAGCGTATAAGTCAAATGATATATCCAGAGAAGTCTTAGGTAGAAATAAATACCTGAGTCCAAGATATAAATCCTCAGAACTTCTGCTCAGTTACTGTGCAGCTGCAGTTCTCCAGTTCCCCAGTATATAGTGGAATTCATAAACTAGACATTCTTCTGTCATCTTACCTGAGGTGCTCTATCTGGTGAATATTTTTATGGATTTGGGCTTTGCATACAGTGAAAGACTAGGCAGGCGATGGTTGGTTTCACTTTCTATACAGTAGCTCAGTAGTTAGAACATTCAGTCAGGGCCCAGGACACTTACCTTTTATTTCTTTCCTCCATCTGAGGTTTAAAACCCATGTTTCTTACTCTTTGGAAGAGTTTTCTTGTCCCTCATAGCTTAACCATGTGTTGGACTGTTTTGCGGTAAGATTGTTCTTGTGTCTTCCCATTGAAACTTTTCTACTCTACATGGTATAATAAAGGATCAGCTGAAATGAGAAAGATCAAAAGAGAACATTACTCTTTAGTTGTTAGGACTGTGGAGGTGGAAGGGAGGTGCAACAGCTATGATACAGCTTGTCTCTGCTCTGTCTTTTCACATAATTGCTCTTCTTAAAAGCTTGGTCTAGTGTCTCCCATTTTGCTTCTTGTCTGTTTCTTATTTATTACATCTCCATTCTTCCTAAAGTCATAAAGTACCTCAGTTTCCATATGTGTATCTTACCTACTTCCTCTAATCTGGCTTTTGTCTATCTGCTGCCAAAAATGTGGCATATAAACTGGAACCAAGCTTCCTAGCTATGAGAGAGACATAAAAGAACATCTTATGTATTCTTCTTCTAATTCGAAATAAATGAACGTTGCAGCAAACAAAATGGCAAAGAAAGTGGTGATGCAAGCGGGACTTTAAAAACATCTGGCCAGTGAAAACTCCTTTCTGCCAGGTTTCCTTCCTTCCCAAGCCTGCCCATGGAGGAGTTCACACATCACTTCTTGCAAATGTTTCCTCTATAGCTAAATCTGACATATATAAAGTGACATGTGTAAGGCAAATTGCTCTGTTTAGGGAGGAGCAAGTCAAAGGGCTGTCTCTGTACTTGTGTGTGGTTCTGTGTGGGAGTCTTGGAGGGAGGCTTAAGTTGAGAAGAAGCCCAATTTAGAGCACAATTAAAAATGAAAAATAAACCTATTCATTTAATTCTAAGTAAGGTTAAGAGGAAAGCTTGCTGGCACTGCTGTCAGTGGCCTGTTTCCCAGCTAATGTCCTTTTCTAGCAAGCACCAATTTAAAGTGATTAATATGCAGTCTCTTCATTTGAGTGAAATTTTAACAGCATGCAATTTTCTCTGTCAGTTTAATACATGTGAAATATTCTGCCAAACTCTAGAATTTCGTGCTGTAGACGCATAAATGTATCCCCTTCCCTGTGTTCTCCTAACAAGAACATCAGACAACACCCTGTACATACTTACCTTTGAAAAGACAGAATGGTAGAACTGGTTTCATAGAGTTCCTGTCTGAAAGAATACCATTCTTCAAACATCTTGGATATTAAAAGTTTCTGCTTACTCCCTGGGAAATTAAGCAGTAAAACAAGCTTGTGTGTATGCGAAACCAGTTACAGAAGGCTTCCAGCTGAAAGTGAGTTGCCTACTTATAAAAAGTCTTAAAAGTGTGGGGTTTTTCACATAATGAAGTAATTTATGTTTGCTTTTAACATGGGAGCTGATGATCCTTTCCCATTGGAGAGGTATAGCAAGTGTTTGGGAAGATGAGGGCCTCTGTTTCAGAAGCTGAACAGCTTCAGCTCACTTTCTTTACCTGATCAGGAAGGTGCTGACTTATAAGCAAGTTCAGATCTTGCAAACAGCATTGAGAATCCCTTGAGCTCAAAAGAAATATTTGGTAATTCTGACATCTCAAGAGTGGAGTAGGAGACTGTTCCTGGGGAGAGCTGCACATCGTACTTCAAATCCCAAACATTTTATGACTCCTGACTCCTGTTTGAAAATAGGCGTCCTAAAAGTGAACTGTGAAATGACAGTTGAGATGATCTGCTGCTTAATATAGATTTAAAAGCCTGTCTTTAGTCCTCCTGTTTGAAAATTTTGTCTGATATTTACAGTCTCTACAAAGTCCTCACAAAAAAGAGAATGGGTATTAACTCAAACCCACCGTGGATATTTATGGTTTACCAAAGTTAGGATTCGTATGGAAACTACGCTTTCATTTATATTTAGGGCTCCCCAGGCAAGCACATTTTCCTGGGATAATGCTGATTGTCAGTGGAACTTTATATGAAAACTTATGTTTGCTGAAACCATATCTGATGTCCTCGTATCCCCTTCATTGATTTGCAGGAAATGGAAGGCATGGTCTTCAGCAATAGCTCAAGGATGAGATGTGCCCCATAGACGTATGCGATATAGAAAAGGTTATGGAGGAAGTTAGATTGTTTTTCAATCTTCATTTTCCTAGTTGTTGTTCAAGTGGATATTACCTACAAAACCTGGGATCCCTGGAAGTAGAAGCACTAGTGCTATTACTTAAGATAAGCCTCACATGGAGTTAAAATGGAACCAAACCTTTCTCGTGTGTGCTTTGAACTACTGGTAGGAGAATAAAAAGCCTTATAAAAAGCTGTGCTGTGGTTCCTGACATAAAAATGATTAAGGTATAGGAATGTGTAATACAGACAGCTTTATTGCTGCTCTAATGTTGCTTTCATTAGAAACTAGGTATACTGAGTAACTTACTTGGAGATATCATCTCAGTGGAGATGTAGTTGCCTGAAGATTTCAAATGAAATACCAGATTTAGAGTAAGGGAAGAGTTGTCCACAACTATAATGGATTTGTTTAATTGAGGAATGGCTCCTAACATTAGATGATTGGAAGGTATTTGATTTAATGAGACAGTTAGAGGACACAGATGTTTTTCTAGGTGGCTGTATGACCCTGGTCAATTTGCAAATCAGAATCAGTTTTCCCAGTTCAAAATGGAAGTATCTAGAATTCGTTTCATCTTGAATGACTTAGGTCAAATGTATGAAAGCCTTTATTTTCAGCAGTTCAGCACAATGGTTGGTAGAAGAGTTTTGGGTATTATTCTTTTAATAGCTGGCATAGTGTCATCAAGACATGAAGCAGCATGCTGCTTTCCTCGTGTATCAACACTGTCCTAGGAAGTGTAAACTAAAGTGAACTTCTATTTGTAAAAAGATTGTTGGGGTGAGATTTTCCTAAAAAAAAGCACATCGCTCGGGTGAGAAAATAAATAGCAAGAAAATACTGTTAACATTAATTTGCATGAAAGGAAAGATGGCAAATGGAGAATATGGCAAAAAGGAAGTTGGCTTCTTTCCATGACGCTCTACGGCTTTCACTGTCCTGGAGCTGTGCAACTGGTTTCGTGTGCATGGAGCAGATGGGATATGACAGGCTTAATCTTGTTTTTCTTGATGTTGGTGACTCACCTGAGCTTTAGTACATGTGATTTGAAGCCCAGTGATTAAACAGCAAGGACTGAAAGGGCATAAAGAATGACATACCCTGTAAGTCAGTGGAGTCTGTTTCCAGCATGGTTTGGTGTATAGCTGAGAGCCTGAGAAAACCTGGTCTTCTCATTTTATTTCTGCAACCACACGAGTGTTTCCTTGGAACCTTTTTTAGTCTGTATCATTCTTGTAGGAAAGAACTGGTTTTGTGGTGAGCCAAAGGGAGCATCTGGCAGGCTATTAAGCTAGTAGCAAACCCTTAATGACTCAGAAGAAAGCTTTGTGTCCTGCCTTGATTTACTGCTAAATCACAGACAATCAAGCTGGCTTGCAGTCCAACTACTAATACGACACATACACAAACAACATAAAGATTGGGATGCAGTGACATCTTCCCAGTTTGAAACATTTCATTTCTTGCCTGAACTGCACTTTTCTGAGCAGCATTCTCCCTTATCTCCATCTTTCCTGCTTTTACTGCCAATTGGAAAGTGATTTTTGCAGGTTACTTCTGCAAGATAGGCATCCATTGCAGTGGACAGGAGCAGAAGTAATGATCAAAGCAGGCTTAGTACTTACAGATGGGTGTGTGCAAGCTTGAACTTGCCAGTACATAGCACTGTGTCAGTGCATAGGCAAACACAAGCCAAAATATTCACGTTGTCTTAAAAACACACTGTGTAGAATTTGGCCCATTACTGTAATAACATTTTTAAACTATTCTTCATGGGATAACATGTTTGAATTTCTTTTCCTTGTGCCTTGGGTTTTCAAAGGGATCTAAAACATTCAATAGCAGTGTTTGGCAAAAATAAAACGCAATGAATCTTCTACACTTGGCCCATTTTAGAACGTAGATTTGCCAGATCTTCAGCTTTTTTTCTAACAAAGTGCTGCTGTTTGGGGTGTTTAGCCAGAGAGTCTCATCATGCATTTTTTACTGGCATTCGTGTCTGGGTGTTTTGGGATGTGTAGACAGAACAGCCTGGTGAACGTGAGTTCATTCAAGTGTATAATGCTCTGCATCTCTAACTTTCCCCATTGCTTAGATCATCCAGATCCACTTTTCCTCTTTGGAGATGTCGTAACTATTTTACTTTTATCTCACTGTCAGCTTTTCTCAGATTTTCCATTTCTCATCATGGAAAGTTGCTATGAGGTCTCAGAATCACCTGGGCCAGTTGTCTGTTGCTTCCACAGGGCTAGCTGTCACACAGCAACAGCTCTCAGCTTGTTTTGATTTGTATGTGCCCAGGCTTTTCTTAGCCACCTTGAAAACCAGAGCTGTGTACAACCAGATCAATATCCCCAAGCTGTGCCTTTTGCAGAGATCATTCAAAGGGCCCACATGCATTGCAGCTACAACAGAGATTGGTTCTATATGGTAGGTTTATCCTACCTGGAATAAATAACAGCCATGGAAATGCAGCTGTCTGATACCATCCTGAGTTTCCCAGTGGATTTGTACAGGTTGTGCTGAAGTGCCTGTAGTCTCATCTTCATTATTGTTGCAGCACCAGTATAGCCTCATAAATAGTACAACTATACCGGTATACAAAGCATGCCAGTATTATAAAGGCTGAGTAGAGGCCTGAGTATTTGATTTGGTACCTTTTTAACAGATCTGCTTAGTTTTCTAAGATTCATCTAACAATGTCCCAGAGAGGAAGTAGAGGAAGAGTAAAATTCCTGGTGGAATGAAAGATTAGCAGCATTTATATGGTTACAGTTAGTCTCTTTCCATTCCACACATGCGTTGCTTATTAATAGAATCATAGAATTGTTAGGGTTGGAAGGGACCTTCAAGATCATCCAGTTCCAACCCCCCTGCCATGGGCAGCAACATCTCCCACTGGATCAGGTTGCTCAGAGCCCGGTCCAGCCTGGCCTTAAAAACTTCCAGGGATGGGGCTTCCACCACCTCTCTGGGCAACCTGTTCCAGTGTCTCACCACCCTCATGGTGAAGAACTTCTTCCTAACGTCCAATCTGAATCGTCCCATCTCTAGTTATAATCCATTCCCTCTAGTCCTAGCATTACCTGACATCCTAAAAAGTCCCTCCCCAGCTTTCTTGTAGGCCCCCTTAAGATACGGGTAGGCCACTATAAGGTCTCCTGGGAGCCGCCTTTTCTCCAGACTGAACACCCCCAACTCTCTCAGTACTCCCAAGTGCAACATGGACTTCTGCAGTCCCCGGCCATATTACTCCAGGGGATGGACAAATGCTTTAGGGCACAGCAAGCTGAAAATCGACAGTTGAGATGCACCTCCAGGACAAGTTATGTCCCCCATTAAGAAATACATTGCAAGTCTTGTGGTACTGATCAGTGGCTAGGGTTGAATTCTTAGGTATTCATTTAATAGATACCAGCTGCAGAGTCAATACGCACACAGCTAATCCTTGGAACACGTATTAGATATATGACACTGACTTGGAACAGCTCAAAGATAAATAGCATGAGGTTTTGGTGCCTGAGCCAGAGATCCCAACAGATGGGCTAGTGCAGTATCAGTTCTGCAGCTGTAACTGCGGTTGTTCAGCTTAATCCATTAATAGAGCTTTATTTTTGTTTCACAAATTCATTAATTTAATCTTGAATTCAGAACTGAGGAAATGATGGCTACGGGAGCACGCTAGGCTGGTAGTCTGTGAACTTCACCCTCCCTTCTTGCTGCCTGTTGCAGTTCAAGCCTGCAGCAGCTTCTGTTGTTGGAGATGTAATCTTCCTTTCTCCTGTCTCAGTCATTTGCACTGAACAGGGTGCATTACAGTTCTGTGACATGAACTAGTTAGGGTTGCTTGAGACTGTTCTCCTGCTTGATGAGTTCAGGGTTCCAAAATACTCAAGTTAGTGTGATTTTGGGGGCTTTTAACACCTGCCCACCGAGGTGTTTCTATTTGCCATCTGTAGTATAACTCAAATACCAGGTCATGGCTTGCATTAATAACTGGTGGTAAGTTGCTGGAAGGAAGTAATGCTAGTAACTATGTGTCTTTAACTGTTGCCAAGTACCATGCCATGTGAGGAAAGAGATGCATACTTTCTTATTTTAATCTGATACTTTCTCACCTTTATTGGACAGTTTGTGTCTGGGGAGTTTCCAGGAAAAGAGCTATTGGTAGAGGCTGAGCAACACCTGGGTTTTCCAGCAGTGGGTAAGCCAACCAACAAACATGCAGCTAAGAGGTGGGGTGTGCCCAGTTCTCAAACATCGAGCTAATTCTGTGCTAGGGTGAAAACTAGAAGCAGGGAACTTGAACACGTATCACTTGGATTCTCTGTCAATAGAACAAACTGTTGAGTTCTCTCCTATAGAACAAACTGATTGCAAGACAAGATTTTAAAGGTATTTGTGAAAAAATTACTTACTCAAAAGAGCTAAATCTAACATGGTGAAGTGAAAACGAGAAAACCCAGAAAATCATATAGATGATACAATACTGCAGGGGAAACACATGCAAGAGGGCAGACACAGTGAACGGATGTTGAAGAGGGTATAGGAAATGTATACCTGGAGGAAGGAGTGCTGCCAGATCAACAAGGCAGGAAGCAGGAAAGCAAGTTGGTCATCATTCTGTATTAAAAATGCAGAGGAATATTTTTTCTTATGCCTGTATACACAACACTTTGGACTGTGTGCTTACACGTTCAAAGGCTTTTAATATTTTCCACTGCGAAGTGTAGCAATATATGACAATAATAGCATACTTTGTCTATGGCTATACAATCTATTGTGTATTGTGTAGCTATTGTCTATTTATGCACAATCTAATTACTTGTGCTAGAAGTGAAAGCCTACTATTGCTAACAACACCTTGATTGAAAACATGTTGGTTAACAAGAACAGCATTTATATGTTAATCAAAGGAATAATTGTACCAAGAGTACAAGTACTTTGGTTTTTTCTCAGTTTTGAAGTAGTTCTTGACTGAAGAACCGGCCCCATCTCAAATAACTAACCTCATGATGTCACCTGCTTGGGAAGAAGGCTTTAGACTTTCTTGCTCCCCAGTGATCAGCTGTGGGATCTCATCAGAGAGGCAGACAGCAGTTTGTGGGAATTTCTCTGTTGTGTGTGCATTGTCTATTCCTAGGATGGTTTCCAAAGAGCTTTTCCTACAGACAAGCGTCTCTGTAAAGTACTCTGCCTCTGCCACACGCATTAAACCTTCTGAATTAGAAATCTGAATGTAATGAGCCCTTGAAATAGTATCATTGTCCTAACCAGGACCTATCACCTAATTAAAGAGTATTGTCTTATTCCTTGTCTCCCCAGAGGCCTGCATTGATTGGTTCTAGTAGAGTCAGGCCCTCAAAGTAGGACAAGGACTTTGACCTGGAAGCAATCTTTTAATGGCCTTGTTACTGGCTGTTTTAATTTTCAGCCTTCCATCAGACTGATAATACCTAGTGTTAGTTTATGTCTCTTCCCATCCATGCACCTAATGGCTTGACATTGTATCGTTAGCACTTCTGGTACCACTACGTCTCACCTTGCTGGGCGTGCCACCACTTTCTGTGTAGCTGGGGCTGATGCAAAGACATGAAAATGGATTTTATGTCCAGTGTCGGGTACACTGAGAGTGATGGCTTGGATTCTCATTTGCACCACAGTAATATTTCCAACCACGCAGAGGAGGTTTTAACAGTAGACTTCAATCTGAGATAATGGCTATAGCTTTGAGACAATTGTTATGAGCTTCTGAATAACTTTTAAGAATAAAAATAGCGGAACTCTACTTCATTACACCCTGTCATTCATCATCTGTGTGTGATAGCACCCCTCTGCTATCTACCTGGCCCAGAGATTGTGGAGAATAACAGGTGGAGAAGCCAGTCATGCTGCTTCTAACTAGCTTACTACCACCAGGACTTCTACCCAGGCACAGGAAAAAAATCACAGAAGCCCACTTCTGCACCGCATTCAAGTTTCCATTTATTTGAGCTGTACTGAGCATATTTGAGGGCACAATTCTAGTTTGGGACCTCAGTTCTCCCACTTGGGACTTTCTCTAGACCCAGTAAATTCTTTCTAGAAATTCTGTTTGCAATCAATTTCACTGGCTTTATTAGGGTCAAAAGCAACTATTACTGAGTTGGTTTTTAGCTCTTTACTGCAGGGGACTTTTAAACAAACGGGAATAAGATATTTTCTAAACCCATAGCAAGAGCTCCCTATTGGAGTAGGCTACCCAGCATCTAGTACTGTGTTACCCATGCCTCTGGTTTAGAAGAGAACTTTGGTGATCTAACCGGCTCTGAATTAACCTTGCAAGATTCGTAGAAAAGCTGCTGTGTCTCACAGTCTGGCCTCAGTCTTGAATGTCTTGAATGTAGGTGTCAAACAGGAGTAAAAATATCTTCATCTGCCTGTGGGTAGGGGGCTGAGTGTGTGGTGACAGCAGTAACATTTCTTCTCCTTGTGGCAGCACGAGCAAATGCTTTGGCAGAAATCAATGCTGGTGCCATTACTGACCACATTCCTCTCAGGATTTGATCCATGGCTTTTGCTGCTCAGATTTTCTTTACTATTTTTCGTTAGAAGCTCAAATTAAAACCAACTCTTAAACTATCCTGTCACGTAAAGCATAGCCTGAGAAGTTCTAACTTAGTTGCTGTATGCTGATGTCTGGCAGTAATGGGATTTTGTTGGGCAAAGGTGGCCAGTGTTGGTGCACTGAGATTTCTGACTTAGCAGCACAAATGTTTACCCAGCTGAGAGCTGAGGCTGTGGTAAAGCACAGAAATACCTATCTCGGCTCCCAAAGGTGCAGTTTCCCATTATAAGCCCAGAATCTCTTACCTTTTATGAAGACAGAAAACTTAAATACTTTGATTACAGGAGGGAAATTCAGAAGGATTTGAAGGGTACTTGAACCAACATGTTAGGCTGCATCAAGAGGTCTATTTTAATGATAATGGTAATCAAATGAACTGCCTTAGGGCAAATAAGCAATTACACCGGAGATGAAAGTGTCTAACATGATCATTCAGAAATTAGAATACCTGTTTGGTCACTTCAGTCATCTTGCTCAGGCAGTTAGTGATAGCTGCCTGCAGCATGTCCCTTAGTGCCCAGGTCAGGGCGACAGCTTAAAGTCTCCATTGTTGGAGCTTTTTGTTTGAAATTGCAGTATTTCAAAATATGAAAGTCTGGGGATATAAATTAAGGTTCCACTAACTCAGTGCCTTTTTTAATTGAGGATGGTTATGTCTTTACTGGCATGAAACCAATGAAATCTCTAGCCTTTGTACTCTAAGGGGAAGACAACATAGGGCAAAATTGTTGTGCCTTGGAGGAGTCTTACAGAAGCATACAATGGTCTCAGAAGAGGCAAGAAGATGGGTCCAGTCCCCGTCCTCACTTTAACCTATGCACTATGCACACGAGACTTCTCATGTTTGACCTTTGCAGCCATAAAGCTGGAATGACATCAACATATTTTCTAATATTGAGTTGGTTTAGAAGCCAACATGATACAATCCATGTAATACCCAACTAGGTTAAACAAACCCAAGTGAATGTAGTCTACATGAAGTAGTCAAATAGCGGTAATCATGGGAAGAAAAGTCTTCCACTAGTACAGCAGTGGAGTTTCAATGCCACTTGTCTGCCTTTAGAGAATGCTTGTTTCAGTGCTCTACAAGATTTTGGTACCTAACTATTGGTAACCTAACTTTTGGTACCTAGATAGATGGTTTTGGTTCAGGCACCCCAAAGTGCCTGATCTGCTGAAGGCAGTGTCAGTTTAAACAGTGATTTTTCACTATGGTGGCAAAAGGCAAAATGGATGTTTTGTCCTATGAGTCAGCGACAGTTTTTGCTGCTGTTCTTTACAAAGCAGAAAAGGCATGTTGATTTAGATAGTGTATCAGTAAGAAAAATGTCAACAGTGGCTGGTTTGGGGCACTTGAACATTAACAACTCTATGCCTGTACCAAAGAGAATAAATCCTCATTGACCAAATGAAACCTTGGGATCATACACTGAAAAAATGATCACCGCAGTTTTGCAAGTGAAGTTTATGTTAAGTGATAAACTCCCTACTCTGAAAACAGACTTGGTAGTAGCGAACTGCTAGGAACCCATTGTTTGTTTTTAAGGGGAGGGAGTAAAACTGTGAAAGGTTAGCTATGAAAAAAACAGGCTATTGCCAGTAGGGTGATGTTCTAGAAAATGCAAAATTTTGGGCATCAGAAAGCCTTTTATAGATTCACAAATCAAAGTTACTGTCAGGGACTTCTTCATTAGACATAGGATAAAGGGGGAAGGGAGATCTTTTAGGTGTTTGCACATATCATAACACCAATTAATTGAGGCCGCAGGTTCTCTTTAATGCAGTTGGGTCTGTTTGTAGTCAGGGTGCACCTGTGGGGTGGGTTGAGGTTGGTGGGCTGCCAGACGCCCACCCAGCCGCTCTCTCAACAGGACAGGGGGAGAAAATAAGATGAAAAAGCTCATGGGTGGAGATAAAGACACTTACCAATTACTGTCATGGGCATAACAGGCTCAACTTTAGGAAAATTAATTTAATCTATTGCCAATTAAAATAGATGGATAGTGAGAAATAAAGACAAAATCTGAAACTCCTTCCCTTTTCCACCCCTCTCACTCCTTCATTCCCCACTCCTCCACCTCTCCCCTGACTGGTGGAAGGGGATTGAAATGGGGGATTGCTGGCGGCCCCTAACAGTCCCTCTCTGCTGTTCCTTTCTCCTCACACTCTTCCTCCCCACCCCAGCGTGGGTCCTTCCCATGGACTGTGGTTCCTTCAGGATAAACCTGCTCCAGCGTGGGCTCCCCAGGGGGGCATCTCCTGCTGTGACCCTGCCGCCCGCCGGGCTGGTCCTCACACCTTGTCCCTCACCCCCGGCTGCCACGTGGCCTCTGTCACAGGGGCGCCGCCTGCTCCTGTGAGGGGCCGGGCTGGGCCCTGCCCTGGGGCTGTTGGAACTGGCCAGAACCGTCTGGAACCGGCTGTGTCCGGTGGGTGAAGCCGCCGCCTGTCCTCACAGAGACCCCGCAGCCAGCGCCTGGGCATGGCCACCACACACGACCTATGTGTTTCAGGAGTGTAAAAGGACGTATGTATCTCTATAATGATATGTTAGGGTGCAGGTTCACATCGGTCTGATTTCTAGAAAGTTTCTTGCCAGTTTTCTGAAGTTTTGGACAGCAGAGTTCCAGTAATAGTAGTGTTTTCTTTAAGGAATTGCAGGACTAAGGGAATACTGTGCAATTGCACGACCTGTGTGGTGAAGTAAAACAGTCCAAGAAATGTACCCGTCTGAAGCAAACATCCTAGCAGATTTATAGAAAGGAATGTCCTTATTTCCAGCCCATGAACAAGTAAAGCGTGGAAGAATAGAGTGAGTGATGGGCAGTTGAACTTTAACCTTAATTGCAGAAAATATGAGCAACTGAAGGAGGAGTCAAGTTCTTGGGGCAACCCCCTGGCCAGTGGCAATGACCTGCTTCTGACATGTTGTTTGACACGTGCAGTTCTGTAGAAAAGTAGGTAAAAATCAGGCAGCAAAAAAGTCTGGCTTTTCACGTGCATAGGTTGATTCTTACTAAAACCCCTTTAGTTCCTATGTGAATAAAGCTTTATTTTCCTTTTTGTTTGTGAAAAATAAATGCCAAGGCATCACAGAGCTGGACTCATCTTAGCGGACATTTCCTTCTGCTCAAAGAGCCTGACATGAGGGCAGGGGCAAAGAACGCTCCAGCTGAACCTTGTGAGCGAGGCCCGGGGAGTCAGCACCAGGAAACAGAAGGCTGCCTGCAATTTCTTTAGTCAGCAGGGTGTAAAAGAATGACAGTAATTCCAGAACAAATAATTGGAAACTAATCCTTCAAAATAATGTAAACTTAAGAATTAATAAGTAAGAGCATTGAAACCTCACGAGCCAGGCCCATTTCCCTCCAAGGAGATTTTTTTTTTTTAAAACTGACTTTGGATTGTTAATAGTTTTGAGACTTTTTAGAATTTTTATCTGCAGTTTTCCTCTCAGATTGTGGGCCAAAAATTTACTTTAAAAGATTGCTGTGTGTATATAATACTGACATATGTATGTCTTTTGGAACTAAGATTTAAGGGAAAACACTCTTTTTATCGGTGAAATCATAAGAGATGGCAGGACTGAACTTCGTTGAAGCAGTATTGTCATTTGGCAAATCAAACCATGGACTTTATTGCATTTGTGCCTTATGTTGCAATTTAGAAATTATTGGCCTGGACTCTAACAGGTTAAGGTGTGCCCTTCCTGATGACTATGTATATTTTACTTAGGCAGTTCCCACAATGGCAGAAAAATTGTGTACGTGGTAAAATTTGATTTATGCATAAATGTCTTGTTTACATGTACCACCAAAACAATAATATTTCTATTTGAAATAGACTTACAGAAGAATGGCTGCTGGAAGCTATAGGGGGGTTTGCAGCATTGCAAATCCAAGGCAAATGGGGGATGTCCTTACGGGAGGGATGATGACACAGAGATCCCCCATTGCACAGAGCGAGTCAAAGAGTATGTTTCATGTTAGAGTTGGTGTTAGTTTTGGGCGATTGCCGGGGCATCAGCCACAGTGGGGAATTGTGTCCCTCCTCCCACCTTGCTGGGCTGGGTGCACTGCACATCTCTGTTTTTCTCCCCAGTGGCAAGCAGCATGGAGCATCACAATCTACTCCGGAGCATCTCCCTAAAACTCCTCTTCCTGGGGTAAAGTTTTTAATAGTGGGTGAAGAGTTCAAATATAAGCCATAGGTAGATTAAAAACTAAACAAAAGCATGCAGTATCTGGCTGTGCCTGACAGTTGCTGTAATGTAGAGTGATCCCTTTCTGAGAACTTGCTTGCACTCTGTAGTTGTCTTTAATTCTAAGTGCGCTGTGAGCAGACTACCTGTAACTTCCAGTCCTGGCGACTAAATGTTGATAGATTCTTTACTACGTTGCAGAAGTTGCACCTCTGTGCTGCTGAATGTTACTGAAGCACAGATAATCTTTAGGGGACTTTAATGTTAAGTGAGAAAAAATAAGAAACTCAAATTGCATTTACTCTTCTGCACTTCAAAAGACTCGTTCTGCAATTTTTCCTTACCTTTAAAGATAGTAACTAGAAAGCTCACAGTGTGGGAGCCTTTGCTTTTAAATGCTGCAGCGAGCGTAATACTGATTGAACTTGCAGTTGGCAAAGGCAAAAGCTGGGGGGAATGTAAGGGAACATGTGCTGTCCTTTGTAGTTCCAGTTCTTTTAGAAGCACTCACAAATAGCTTTAGTTTCTTTAGCAAATACAATGGCATCATTCTGGGCATGCCTAGTAGAAGTGTTCTGGGGCTAGTAAACTGTGAACAAACCTGTTTGCATTGCTGTACTGTACAGCGCAGCACAGATAAGCCCTAATTGTTATGCAACTCCTTAGCATAAGCTCCTGGCATGGCTCATATGCTTCCCTTGTACTAAGACCGTCCAAAATAGCAACAAGAAAGCATGTAACTAAAGACACAGCAGGAGTGTAGGAATTCACCCAGGCCTTGGATGTTCTAAAGATTGAACAATTCCTCATTTTAAACCTTCCAAAATGCTAAGCATAATGTATTTTCTTCGGAGCTTCTTCAAGGTAAGCAATTTCAAACTTTTCCTGAGTGTGGGAGTTTGTTTGGTTTAGTTTTGTTTTGACAAGAGAGAAACTTAGATTTGAAGTCTTTGTACAGGAATGTAGAAAGTAGTTTTCTTGAGAATTGATGACCAGTAAGTGCGCTCACCAGGTTTGCAATTTGCTTTGCTATGTTAACATTTGATTTGTAGAAAGTGGTTATTTTCTGCTACAATAAAAAGGAAGCACTTGTTGTGGATTTACATTGAGAGATCCTTATAAGATGAAAACCATAAAATTTATGGTGTAAGCCACATCCATCAACAGGGAGTTGTTAGCAGTGAAAGATGCATTTTATGAGGCAAAACCAAATTATAAGTCAGTTTTACTATGTTTTTTGTTATGTTTTCCTGAAGTGTTTGTTGTATTTTAAATATGCCAAATTGAGGAATTGAACACTACCATTATTGAAAACGTTTTAGATACAAAATAAATTATAAAATGTTGCCAATAAGTATAACTTTATATTTCATATTATTAAAACAACCAGACCAGAAATCTAATCTTCACTGATGGATATGTAACTCTCTGGGGACAGTTTCATTTTCTGTGAATCTAATCAATTCCGCAGTTTTATGACTGAGGTCCTGCTACTGTCTGCTGTTGGACTGAAATAGCTGTTTAAGATCTGAGTCCCAGCTGTGGCTTTCACCCTGCTCGGAATTGCGGCACAGTTGCGTTGCAACTGGAGCGTGTGCTGCAGGTTTCATTTGAAGCGTGCACTGTGAAGTGCGGAGATGGTTTCGAGAAGTATGGGTCAAAGGAAATGAAAGTTTAATCGGATTAGCAAATATTGGATTATTCCGTGATCTAAAATATTAGAATTTGAAGCACAATGGAGAATTATGCTAACTTAGAAGAAAAATACTTAAGCAATAGAATAACTGTAATCAGCTGAATTCCAGCTTCCCATTATGTTGTCACTTACACATTTTCATGCCAACTACTTCTTGGTAAAGTATGCTGTAGGATTGCAGCCGTAGTGTAAAGTCAGCAGTAAATCTCAACCTCTCTCAAATCTCTCTCTGTGAAGACCAACTGCTGTTTGAAATAAATGTGAGAGAAAGTTTTATTTTGGTCCTAAAACATGTAGCTACAATTAGCACCTCCAACCACCCGATGGTTCATAGAAAACCAGCAGCAGCACTTCACTTAGAAGTCAGAGGTGGGCCTCGTTTCTGGCAACATTCCTTAGGGAGATTGTATGGAGCTGGTCTTAAAATTGCCTACATTTGGGTTGAAAATATGTACTTAGCTTCTTCTGAATTACTTTGTTACTGTAAACACTGCATTCTTTGGGAGGTAAAAGCAAGGAACAGGAAAAATACAATAGGAAAGTTTTACTCCATTACTGGGATATGGCTATTGACTCATCATGCTTGCATTGTTGTTTTATCGCATGACAAGCTTTGAAAAATTTTAGCATAAAGCATGCTGCTAAAGTGTATGTAAATATTTTACTTTAAGGTGGGAGAGTGTATATACTCCTCAGTACTTAAATGACTATTTTTATTTACATAAGGATCAGACATCTACAATAGCATTAAGACACTAGTTTTTGAGAAAAACAGGACTGAGTAAAACTGGTAGCTGTCACCTGTGTTACGGTGATTAATGGTTCATTCTGAAGATTATCATTTTGGTTTGTAAGAGCTTTGTGCCACCTCTGTTGGATTCAGTTTGAGAGATTGGGATGGGTCTGTTTATGAGTTTCATTTTGCATTCATTGACTTAAATCTAACAGTTAGCTAAGTTCGTTAGACTTTGTCTGAAATGGAGGAGAACGTAAGACTGTTTTAATTACAGTTTCTTCATTGTTTTCTGTGACGTTTTCTTGAAATAGAAAGCTCTTAATTGAAAGCTGTTCAAAGCACTGTATATCTAGAGCTATATTTTACAGGTCCTGCGCACCATGTGACACTCTGATATTCTTGTGATTCGGGTCATGCTAGAATGATCCAAATAGCTTGAAATGCAGTCTGAGATCTTAGCCATGTTTCTCAATAGGATTTTAGCTCCTAAGATCCCCATATCCGCTGCTGGGAACTTTAAAAGTATCACTCTCACCTGACTGGAAAGAAAAAGTAGCCTGGGCTAAACAGCTAATAAACCTGCCCTCAGCTTTGGGATGAATGCTGGGGGCCCTATGGGAGAGTTGCTGTGGTGCCTCTTGTCCCCCTCTGGAAGTTGCATTGGCTTCCACTGCTGATGGGAAGAGCAGGAGGAAGAAGGAATAGCATAAACCTGGCCCTGCATCTCTAGGAGGGAGCCAGAGCTGGGTGCAGGGCGGTGGGGCAGGGTCGGTAGGGAAGAGCTCAGGACCCCCCGCCTGCCCTCATTTGTTTCTGGCTGGAAGGCTTTCCTAGCACGGAAGGGTAAGTTTACGATGCATAACTGTGTGACAGTATCATGGTTCAAAATAGGCACCAAATTGCACACACATCTGATCTTGTGAAGATGTATCAGCAGAGATAGCCTGTTATATCTCGGCCAATCAAGATTTTTATCCCCCATAAGAATCCATTTAAAGGCTTAATATGTTTATCTTTGGTTCTGCCAAGAGAAATCGAAAGAGGTATTGAGGTTGTTATACGTACACAACTGCATTGGTTGTAGATGCTGTTTTTTCTCAATAATTTAAATAATTCTCCAATTAAAATTAAATTAAATTATTCTATATGTCTGTTCACTTGACTTGGTGTGAAATTAATTGGTTTTCACAGAAAACGTGCAGAAATCAGTGTAACTTCTTATTAAATGAAAAATCATGTAAATGGCTCAGATGAGGCATAATTGGTTAGCTTTTGAGAAGTGCAACAGTGAAGCTTGTGGAAGTATACTATTATTTTCTTTAACTTCAAAACCAGAAAATGCTGATTAGCACTGCTGTCTTTTATAACGATGGCCACAATAAGAATCATGTTTTCACTTACGGCATGGAGCATTTCAAAACAAGCAGCCTGTTGCAGTCATTTTCAATTCCTGTCTAATACCACTGGTACAGCAGTAAACAAGGCACGGATGCAGATTTGCCACTAATACCTTTAATGCCTCTAAAATAGTACACCTATTGTTCTTGCTGAACCAAAGCTCCAGGCCACTAATACCAGCTAAACAATTCCTGGCCACTTTAAAATGCCAGTGTACGCCTGAACAGTGATTGCCGCAGTCACCAGTTGCAGGCGGCACTTTTGGGACCCCTGCTGCTGCTGCCATAGGAAACAGTATTGCACAGCTGTAGAACATCCTAAATTCCTATCAGATTTCAGTGTTCAAAGTGTCATTTATTTCTCTCTCTCATTGGCCACAACTTCTTGTTTAATTCTGCTCAGAAATCTTTGTCATCTGCTTAGTTAGTTTTTGCAGCCCATCCAGCTTAGACTTTGGATCTGAACCTAACTTTGCTGGTTTTCTCTTTGAACAATACGCCTAGCTTGCATTTACCTGTGTCAGACTGAAGGATTCGTTCACAATATATGTGTTTCTCTGAAAGATTTTTGTTCTGATTTAAGAAATCAGAACACCACATTTGTAGTATTTTAGGTCTTACATCTGTTTCACTAGATATTCACCTATCCTGAAAGGTTAGGCTCCCCACTAAACTTTGTGGTTTAGTCCTTTTTTTATGACCATCAGTCCTTTTTCTCGTGTAGTGAAACTATAGCAGAGATTTCTAAACAAAGTTGTGATTTCAGGTGGACCTGTGACAGATATTTATGTAGCGGCAGGGACCCTGCTGAGTGGACATTCCCTTGGAAAGTCATAATGTTGTCTCATTGAAAATGTACCTTGTTGTCCGTGGAAGCACTGGTCCTGTCGTGTGCGGCTGTAACATTGCTGTTGCATAAGGCCATGTCTTGAATGTACTATATTTAGCTTAATAATGACTGTGGATATTGCAGGTTTTACCTAAAACTAAGCCATGGCTGTGACATGCAGCTGTTTATCAGTTGTTCGTCATCTAATCTAGATGATGTGGTGTACTAATGTGGTCTTCAGGCATGCTCAACTGTCAGGCAGGCAGATATGATGCAGGTCTCTTAACTGTGTATTGACCTTTGGCACCCTGTGAGTGTGTGTAATCTCGGGTTTCAATCTTCTAGATGTCAAGGTCATCCTGTACAGTGGGATTTCTGTGCACTGATGCTGCAGCTTTCTGAATAGCAACAGAAAGTATAAAGAACAGTCAAAGAGAACATTTCAGTTTTGGGTGGGAACAGCTTTCTTGCAAAACTGGCTGAAGAAGACTGTCAGTGTTTAGCTAATGAACTTCTTGTAGCATAAATTAAACCAAGCCAATATTGAGCTGGAGGTAAAATGACAATCCTGCAATGTTGGTTTAGATCTTATAGTAACGTCTGTAGCAACTCATAGTACCTGAGTAACAACTCCACAAGTAATACCTGAATACACACCCCTTCATAAAATCTTAAAGAGGGCTGCTAATGTCTCATTTAATATGCAAAACAACAAATTTGTATGATTGCACATATGGTTGTAAGAAGCCCTGGGTTATATATACGTGTAGAATGGGTATTGTAGTCAATGCTGTGAATATTTGTTCTTGCAAAAACATAAAAAATTACTTGAGTTTTTAAATGGCTTTAAAAACACAGCTATCTTAGGAGCATAAATTCACATATAAAACATCTCTGTGAAGGGCTGGCTTTCAGGGGAACTGAAGTATCTGTAGACGAATACTTTTCAACTGAGGTAATCACGAACTCTTAATTTGGTCCACAGAAAGTAAAATGCTTTGGCTGAAGTGCGTTTTCCACTGAGACAGGGAGTATGATGGCCAGAGTTAAATATTCTAATAATAGCTTTGATATTAAGGAAGAATGGAAATTCGTGTATTTTATTCCTGCAATGGCTTCCATCTAAAAAACATTGTTTCCTGATACTGAATCAAGAAGCAGGGTGTATGGAAAATCATCAGGACAGGGAATTTCTTAGCCCAGACAGTTATCTTGTACCTTCTTAAACCAATAATGCCACATAGTGTATGGCAATGGGCAGTCTTCATGGAGGAAAAAACGCTGCAATATGGGGAAAGAACATGATACCAGATGAGGAGCTACCCATTTCTGTATCAAAAGCAAATAAATTGGTGAGATTAAACTAAAAGCTAGTTCACATGCCAGAAGATTAAAGAATTAGCCTGAAAACACTATTAACTGAAAAATGGAATGAGGTTCGGATAATTCATAGCTATTGTGTCTGTGAAGATATGCTAGTAAGGAAACAAAGTGTCAAATGAACTCTCACTGTTTTTAAGGAGAGAACGCACTTTGCCTGGAAGAGGCTTAAGGAGATATAAAGGGAAAGGTAGAACTGCTTAGGATGCAAAGTATCTGAATAATTAAAAGACAGAGTCTCTGAAGCGTTAATGAGTCTTTGACACTAATGGAAACTGGAATTAATGGCAGCCAGGTAATTCCTGATTAACCTGCCTGTATGTATGTAAATTAAAAGGGGTGATGCACACACACACACTCCATCTAAAATACTGCTGTGGGAGTTAAGTTGTCTTCCTCTTCAATACAAGAGCGCTATTACCAGACTAGGAGGGTGGAAGCAAATTCTGCATCCAAATCATTAACATTTGTGACTAATACTTATTTCAGTATGTAGCAATGCCTGTCACTTTTCAGGCAGGACAGGCTGATCCATGACTTACTTTGCAGAGGATGTCCACCAAAATACAAGTGTAACAATGGGTACAACTGTAATGCATCCACTGACAGGAATTAACAAATACATCCATTTGCTCAGACCTTTACTTGAGAGGAGGTACGAAGTGAGATTACATTTGATGGAATCACTTTGACTTCTTGGCCACTAGTATTATTTACAAATTGCATCTAAATATGTGACAACATAAATTGTTCGTAGGCTCTAGATGTTCCAATAAAACTAGTATCTTATGTTTTAGAAAAGAAACTTGGCCCGTTAAGAGAAAACATATGTAAAGTGAGGTCCAAGTGTGAGGAGTGGTTTGCTTACAGGTAAAAGTGTGGGAAAAGTCCTGAGGGTCTCAGTCAGCTTTTGTGTAATTAAAGCTTATGTTACGTTGAGATCAAGATTTCTTGCAAAGTGGCCATTGGTACCTAGTCAACAGTTTCCCAAATCACCAGAATTGTGACATTGTTGGCTGTGCTCCAAAGAATTCAGGCTGCTTGGGAGTCACAATTTTCTTTTGCCTTCAGAGATGGAATCCTGCACAGCTGGAATAGGGCTTGCTGCTGAGAAACTTCCAGTAACATTATTGAGGTCATACAGATGAGTATATAATTACTTAGATAAGCAGAGTTTCAATTAACATGATTGCAATCTAGTAGTACTTAAACAGTGTTCCTTAAGAAAAGGATTTCGCTCTGTACACAGCCTATAAATGAAGAATGAAAATCTGTATGATTAAACCACACCACAAAGTTAAAAATTACCAGGACCTATACATAGCCTTAGGTTCAACTTTTGGCCCCACAAGAATTATTGCCTGAATAAAAATCCCAGGAGACAAGACAAGAATTTGCATCAGATTAATTGTCAATGACAATGTTTTTGTGGTTTTATGCAAAATGCAAGAATAAGATTAAAATAACAAACATTTCCTTGCAACACACAAGCACTCCTTGAATAGGACAGCCTTGTTGCAAGCACCTCAACACACTGGGACTGGAGCCTATGGAGGCATTTTAAACAATTAGCTGAAATGCTTCACAGTGAAACAGCACCTTTCAGATCACACACATAAAAATAAAGGTGAAAGGCTGATGTGCTCTTCAGAGGACAGGTCTTGCCAAGATTGAAGGTGGAAATTCAGGCAATGTTTGCTTCAGCAATGGATGACTCCTCCTCCTTCTGATTATAGCACTTCTCTGTCTCAAACCCCCTTTGCTGAGCCAATTTTCTACAATGACGCTAAATAGGTGGGGGCTAATGACTAATCTATTACTCTTGGAAATCTCCCATAGCAGGCTTGCCACAGACATTCACTCAGTGCCCGCACGTGGCAAGCCGAGGACAGCATTTAAATTTGAGTAAAATGCTACCTGATCATGTATGTGACCTTTCAGAAAAAAACCAAGATAAATGCTTTTCTTCTTCAGTGTGGGCTCATAAGCATCTTTGCTTCTCTGATACTAAAAAATTCTCCTTTTAAAAACAGTACTGTGGTTGTTGGAGGGCTTTGAATAAGCGTAGTTTGCAGAGCCTGGCTCTCTCTACTGGCTGAAACTGAACATTTTCAACAGACAACTTTCTCATCAAGCTTATAATGTGACCTTTCCAGTTTTAAGTACAACTTCAACAAATCTGTTTATAGCAGGTAAGCATCAAGCCCTGTGTGTTCCCTGTGCTTATTAAAGAGGTCGAGTGTAATAATTTAAGAAGCAAATAACCAGTCGTATGAAAAAATCAAAAAGTTTTAATAATCATCCTTTGAAAAGCAACAACAACAACAACAATTTGATGCATTATCAGATGAGCATTCAAAAATTAGCAAACTGAGGTTGGGTTAAAAATGGGTATTTCTGCAGTTCTGGGAAGGGAAAAAAGTCCTTCAGTTCACAGTGTGTCTTTATTAATGGACGTAAGCTTCTGCAGTTTATATAAGGAGTGAATTCTTGTCTGGTATCTCAAATTCTAGCTTATATATATTCCAGTTTTTACTTTGACATTTAAATGGTGTTTGGAATAGTCTATATATTTTTCATGGGAATTAAGTTCCATGAGTTGAAAGTCTTAGGGACCTCTGTAACAGAAATTGTAAAAAATTATGGAAAGGCAATTCATGATTGGGATAGTTTGAATCAAGCATAAGGGAAATTGTATCTTTTGAAAGGCAACATTAACGTTGTCTAATAAATGTGATCCCTCTGTCTATAACTGGCACTCTCCCTTCTGTAGATCTGTCTCAGAGCTTGTCTGCTAGACTGGTTGCTCTGGGTATATGGTGTAATGCACACATTTAGTGTGCAGGGAACTTTCAAGCAGTGAGAAGAACTGGAATGCACTTCAGATCACCAGCAGGCTGAAATAATCATGACCAAACGGATAAGATGTGTTCTTTCATCAGGCATAAAGTTCTAGGGAACTCATGGTTACTACAGGGTTTCAGCTGGTACTGGATACCATATCACTATTAATTATAACGGGTTTTTTATGACACAAAGGTTGTCTGTAGTGCCTGCTGGTAGGTGATGGCAGTTCCTGTAAGTGTGTATGAAGGTAACATGTAAGTTCATTCACCTTTATACACAACATGTAAACCCTCCCTATCAATGCTAATACATTTTTGTTTAGATTTCAGTTAACAAGTGCCATAATGCCCTGGCAACTGAATCTTAACGTAACATCAGATGGTAAAAAGATTCATTCCGGCTTCAGGAGACTGTTTTGAAACAGATGGCTTTAAATATTTGTCACCAATTACGATCAAGACAATTATTTCTTCAGAGGGAATGTCTATTCAGAAATTGCAGATCATGGAGTAACACCTCAGCTAGCTTGTGTGCTGACAGTGAAGTAACATGGGACAACGTGGGGACTGATGTCACAGCAAAATCTGCTTAAGTGTCTGGGTAAACAAGTGAACTGTGAGCTTGCACGGAGACACTGCTGCTGTGCCTGTGCTCTCACCCTGCTGCCAGCTCCTGGTTTGGCTTGTGTCTGCAACTATTGCAACACAAGTTGGTCTGAATTTTGAAATTAACACCTGTCAGTTCAGCTGTAGGGGTGTTATTTTATTTTCTTTTATTTTATTTTGGAACAGCTAGCTGATTTATTTGAGGAGACACATCAATGCTACCTTGTTCTGATTTTGACTGTCTTCAGAAGAACCAAACCATTTGATTACCCTTCATTTATTCATAAAATGAAATAGTTTTCTGATCCGGAATAAAACATTTAATGATCCCACAAGTAATGTCCTGTGCTTCCTGAATGAAAATGGAAATCACCTGTAAAATTCCCTTTAAAAATTCATAGCAAAGCTAGCCATTCTGCACTGTTATAGCAATATACATATAATAATGTATGTATATATGAAATATACACAATGTACATCCTACATTGCTGTAATCCACCATTTCAACAAAAGAAAGTTTAAAGGACAAATTATATCTGTAAGTGGGAAGGCCAGAGATGTGGTGTTGTGGTACCCAAACAGAGGACTGTTACAGCAGAGATGTGCCATTGTAGTCATAGCGTACTCCACAGGTGGGCTTTTATTTTTGTTTCTGAATTTACTCCCAGTGTAACATAGCTCATATCACCATGTTAGAAGAATCAACCAGAAGCCTGACAATTTTTGTGCCTCTCCCTCTTCTTCTTTCGCTTGCCCCCCAAATGCAACAGGAAAATACAAACCAGCCCCATGTAGAGATAAGATTATCTGCTTCCTCAGCTTTTTTTTTATCTTGCTGGCGAGAGCTCAGCTCTGCCCATTGCATTCTGCCTGCTCGGCAGGTTCAGCTGGATACTGCCGTCTCTGTGCTGTCGCTCTGTTTTGTTCAGCATTATTTTGCTGATGAGGTGGTGAGTCTCGGTGCTGGGGGAGATCACTCTTGCGTATCTTTTCTTCTCTGGGGTGTGAGGTTTAAACTCCTGAAAAAGTATGCTCTACACAGTTCTGAAAAGAGGAAAAGAAGCCAAAGTCAGCTTGAATAATGTACTCCCAGAAGTCTTTTTTTCTGTGAAGAAATAATTTAAGACTCTTGCTAAGATCCTTGGCCTTCTACCATCACACCTGGCTTCTCTCTGTTAAATGCATCATCCAGCAGGCGGTAAGAGCATGAGCCTTCACAACCTGTTTTTCGAGTGCTGTTTCATACTTACTATTGCTGGTTTGATATTTTCAGTTGTTCATTATTCAGGCCAGAAAGCCTGAAAGATCTGGAATAATTCTTACTTGCAATATCTTAAACTTTTTCTGATGATTTTCTTTTCTTTTTTTTTGTTTTTTGGTGTTTTTTTTTTTTTGAACCCCAGTGGCATTTGTTTCTCTCCAAGACTTCTGAAATGGGCCAACTTTTGCCTTGCTTACTGTTTGTTTACCCTAACCATGATGAAGGCATTCACTAAAGGTAATTTGTATGTGATCTTGGTATACCATTCATAGCCGTCCCAAGGCTGAAAGTTTCCATGACAACTAATTAATAAAGATCAGCTTTTCTTATGGAGAGTAAGACTCAAGTACATCTTGTTCTGTGATGTAGATAATCTGTGATCTGGTTTTGGAGACTGAGTCTTGTCAAAGAGATGCCACAGATAATCTGTTGTGATTTATAGCCAGACTTGGAAGACCATTAGGGGCGAAATCTTTTTGATAGCTTTTATTTTCCCACTTGGTACATTTATCCACTTGCTCCTTTGTTTACCTGTCCTTAGTAGGTGGGAATTTCTAAGCAACTTTCGGTTTGAAGGACATAGGAGGAAACCACACTCCTTAACTTTTGCTAACTTTAAAATTATCTGAAGAACAATCTAGGTCTACAGGCAGATAAATTGTGTTAAAACAAAGGTATTTAGGTGAAATGCATGATGTCATATTGCTAGTAACGTAAGAGTTATCATAACACAATATAACATAACTCATATTTTCTTAACATAATTCTTATATCAGTGATACCTCTTATGTTATAAAGAGGTATCACTGGAACTTCCAAAACAAGCTAGATTTTGCCTGCCAAATTACTTTCTGTACTAAGAAACAAATGTTTGATTTCATACTTAACTTTTTCTCAACTGTGAAGTTGCTAACAATGCTGTTTTTTTCTGTGCACGTGAGAAAGGAAGACAGGCATGAAAGTTCACTTATTCTTAAGGACTTTTATTATCAGCTGTACTTGGGCAACATCTGCTGTATGTTTCAAACACACTTGGGTGATACTTGCCTGCATGGGAGCCTGTATGTTTTTGCGTAAGGGCGAGCCAGGGACAACCTGATGTTTTACACTTGATTTTACTTGGATATCTGGCCAACCTGAAACTCATTTTGTTCGCTAAAACAAAGAGTTTTAGAAGAGAAGGGTTTTAGATTAAATCAAAGATGGTGGCTTTCTATAACCTGAGAATATAAGCTGTACATCCATGCGTTTCTTGTCTTTCTGAATCAGAAAACAGGAAAAATAAGAATGGTAGTCTATCTTAAGTTTTGGTTTTGGTCTCCCTTTCTATCTGTGCCTTACCTTTTTGAATCAGTGAAGTACTACTTGGCAGTTCTCAAGGTTACATCACTCCCATGTTAAGCTATAAGAAAATTCTCCCAGTAAAAACAATGTAGAGCTGCGTAAGAGTGGTAGCACTCTAGTGACTACTCAAGAATTACACTTCAGCAAGATGCTTTGTTTTGTTTTGCCTTGACTTTTGTACCTTCTTATTGTGCAAAGCATTTTTGCAAGTGAAATCCTTTTTATTGCTGGCATTTAGTCACAGCCTTGTTGGTTTGGGTGAGTCTTTCAGTTAGCCATCAGGTACCATATGCTTTCTGATGTGCTGTCAATAGATTGAGCTCCATTTTGTCTATCATAAACCCTTTGACAAAAAGCTAGTCTTAAAAATATCTGGAAAAAATATCTCCTGAATAGGTTTATTTTATCCTTCCTTTAGTACAGCAGGTTCTCTCACTACGCTTGCATGCAATAAGCAAGACTTGACTGACAAAACAATTTTCTACAAGGTCTCAGAATGGCGATAATGCATAAGCTGGCCTGAAAGGCAATAAGGAATCAGAGTGTCAGAAATCCATGGAGAATCATGTCATTAGCTGTAGCACAGACGTCTGACTCTTGCCATATTCTCAGCATCTGTTTTTCAATACATGAAACTTAGTCACTTCTTCTTTGCATCAGTATTTAGAGTGAACCAGAGAACCTGAGTTGCCTTTCTGCAGACGTGCACGGCTGGGTTGTGCCCTACAGGGCCAGGAGTGGAGAAGCTCCCCTCCAGGAACTGTTCTGTCCCTGAGCTTTATTCCCTATGCCAGCCGCAGAGAGGGGGCTGATTCTAGCGGGATGTCATCTTGGTGTCTTTGAGCCAGCAGGGAGGGTGCCGTGAAGAAGAGCTGTGATACTAGTGAGAGAGCAGGGCTAATTTACACCCAAACCTGGACCAGCCCCAGGGCAGGGAAACAAGAAAGGCGCTTTCACTTCCCAACTGCAACTTGAATGAGCTGTGGTCCAGCCTGTCATTCCTTGTTGTGCTCTTATTGCCTGAGCAATACCTCTAAAATCCCTAACTTGCACGCTAAATATTTACATATCTTGCCAGGAGAATTAAATGTCAGTGTAGAATACAATTATCATAGAGAAAATTTAACCCCTCGTTGATCTTAAACCACACTTGTGGAACTCCGCTGCAATTAGCGGCATATGGTCTATGTCAATGAATTGTATTTGTACTGGATTTATGGCACTGGATCTGGACTGTAAGGTGTCACTTGAAAATATATGAATTCTGCTTTTGCTTAACAGCGCATGTGACTGTTAACCTCCTGTTCCTCCCGCCCATATTTTCTGTTTCTGTTTTGACACACCTCTGCTGTTTTAAGAGCAAACTTTCCACATGTTTTTAACTCCAGGAGTTTGATGTTTCAAAGGAAATGACACCACTGCTTTGTGCAAAATCCGTGTGGGCTGGGATCTCTGTGCAAGTGCAGAGATTAATGTAAATGCAGCTGACTTCCCAAGTAAGAAACACATGCAGAAAATGTTTTTGTTGACAAGATTATTTCCACTACTGGGAAGATTATTTCCAGTACTGTAGGGAACATCCCCAATATTTTGTACTGGAAATTTTACAGGGTTAGAAGTTCTGCGTCAGACTATTTGGAAAAGAGGCTTTTCCTCATTTTGTAGATGGGTGAGAATACTTATTCTGCCTTTTCTTATAGTAGGAGATACATAATTCCCACGCCTTTAAGAATTTTTAGCCTGTTGGAATATGTTCTGCTTTTTTTTACAGGAGTCATTTTGCAACGAGATCGGTTTCTCAGACAAGAGTAGGGACACTGATTTAGGCTCGAGGGGCTAATGCTAGGTAGAAGTAAATAAAGCATTTGTAGGCACAAGTAACTTTCTGGGGAAATTAATATGCTGGTATGAAATTTGACCCAAAGTGTATTAAGAACAAAAAATATTCAGGCAATTTACGTAAGACTTTGAAAAGAGACTTATTTTCAGCAGTGGGGGCTTCATAGGCTTCATTTCTATGCTAAATTCATTCTCAGTTTGAATTTATGAACAGGCTAGAAATTATTTGAACATCAAAAACTATGGCATTAACCATGACACAATAGAAAATATAAAAAATGCTGAACGTTCAGTATCCACACGAATTATTGCCATGTGTACATCTTGTACCTCAGATACTATCTCACCCTACAGAATAACTTGTGCTTGAAAACAAGTCCTCAGGTAACCTGAATCCTCAGGTGACACCCTCCTTCCTCGAGGACAGGGAGGGAGAGCCCTTCGGCAGTAGGCGGTGGTGTTCCTGGGCACAGGGAGCAACTGAGGCCTGGGAGCAGAGAGTACGGGGATCTGGAGCAGGGGCTACTGGGGAAAAGGTCTTTGGAATAAATCCACTTCTTATTATCCATGCTGGTACAGCACTGCTAAATCTAAGCGATGTTTTTATCGCTGTTTACATATGTATTTATCATCTTTGAAATGGCAAGATATTTGGAGGTTTTCACAGGTAGCATGTGTGGAAAAGTTTGACATAGGCAACAAAATTTCTGTGTCTTGCTGTTTTTCTGAAAGAAACCTTTAATTGTGGAAGTGGAATAACCTTTGCTCTCTGAGAACAGTATTCATCCTATTCCAGACATTCTCATAAATGAGGCTTTCAAGAAAGAAGAAATAAGACTTTTACTTCTGAATCAATAGGGACCTTTTTTGCCCCAGAAGTAAGGGGAACAGAACACAAGGCTGTATTATTGCAAGCGGGATACTATTAAACCCCACTGAAGCAAGAATTCCGCCTTCGAAAGAAGTGAACCTTTTCAGATCTTGCTCTTAGTCACTCTCAGTCTTTGATACAGAGATATAACATTATTTTAAAATTATTCCTAAATGTTTAGGGTTTGTTGTACAACTTACACATTGTACAACATGTACTTTGTAAATTTAAGCTGATGCCAGGGGAGTTATTTTTACCATGCTCTTGGAGAACAAGTCCCCAGACTTGTTCCTGGAAAGAAAAAATTCAAAACTGTAATAATCTGTGGGAAAAATTTGAAAATTGCATTTAACTGCTTAAGATTAGACAGAACTGTATGTTTCCCTGTGCTGAGTGACGTGTGTATGTTGTACCCCTTTGTTATCAGTTTTATTGGTGTCTGTCTTTCCCCGAGGCAGAAGTCGCTCTGATAGAGAAAGTAAACTGTGACGTTGGTACTTTGCCCCTTCGGGATTTTCAGTTTATGCTTGCAAACACGAACTGAAGAAGTTCACCCTCCTTCAACAGCTCTGTCTCCGTGGCAACTCCAAAGGGAGAAAAGATGTTGGGAATGCCTTCACAAACAGAGAGCTGCTCTACCTCTGGGCATACTCCTGCCAGTGAAGACTTTGGAGTGAGTCCGCCCTCTCCGTTCTTGCTGAATCATGGCACAGACCTTGATGCTTCAGCCAGCTTTTTCAGACACCGATAGAAATCACCATGCCAGTTTTGACTCTTGATGATTACTGAAATGATTCTAAGTAGTATAAATGTGAAATAGCTTCTCACGTTTTCAGCAGCAGGGAATACTAAATCTGCTGGAGAATATGAAGAAGGCGCTGCCTACAGATGTTTCATAAACTGAATGTTTCAAAAGCAGATCATGCTCTTCAGGTACCTGGTTTTTAGATCTCTGTTCTCACTGAATAGCCAAACACAGATTTATATCAAAGACATCTTTTGCGTGCTGCTTGTTATTAAGCATATCCCTGCAGGAGATGCCAGTAAAGCATTTCATCTATGTGAAGTGCCAGTGGCTGAAAACATAGCAGGGCTGCTAAAAGCATTCTGCTTGAAATGCAATAGTTGTATTTGTTTTATGTCTAGACCATTGCCCAAAGTGAGAAGCTCCAATATGCTGTCAGTGTCTTTTATTCTCTTGAAAAAATGTGTTGGGTCCCTCCTCTGACTTTCTGAGCCTCAGTTACGTCTTCCAAGAACAGTGTATTAAATTGATGGCTCCCAATCCAAATAACTCAAGAGACAGGTCCTTAGAGGACACAGTGCACATGTGCTGGAGTTTGATATGCCAATTTGGATGTCTTGATTACGCTTTTCAGAGTTGTACAGACAACCTTGTTCTCAGTTTTCTGGATGTCTGAGCTGGACGCATGTGGCCTGTTTCCATCAGAGAATTTTCACAGCCATGTTACCATAAAGCTGAGTCTAAACTAGACTGTCCTGACTCCTAACAGAGATGAGTGATGCTCAACTATTGGCACCCACCCATATGGATATGAACTAACTTTCCTACAAAGTTTGGTACCAGAAATGTAAGCTAACTAACAGGAAGCGCTGATAAGACTTGGATCTGAAATCCCTCTTCCCTCCACTTTGAAGCTGAAGACAACAGTGGAATAATGTGATGTTTGGATTTTCATTTTTGGATTACTCCTTGAACCATTTGGATTTTACAGTCGAACACAAGACAGTAGCAGCCTGGCTGCCAGAGGGAAGCCTTCAGTGGGAGGTGGTATCCCATGTAAGAGTGCATTAGATGCCTGTGTCCTTTGGGTAGAACTGTTAGTTTTTATCCTTTTGCAGTCATCTTCCTTGCTCGATTCTTGTTGTCAGGGATATTGTGGAGGTCTTTTAGCCCAGGATATGGGAGCTTCACAGCAAGGTGTTCTCAGTGTGGGCCCTGCAGTTGTGGGCAGCTCTGTGTGTCTGTTCTGGGTGGTTTGTGAGGTGGGGGCAGGTAGGAGAGGTGAGGATGGAAGAGTGGGCCCGTGACTGAGTATAATGGGATTTTAGCTGGTGGTGAATTGATTGGTCATGCAAAAATTTAGCAATTTCAGTATTGGCATAGTAGTAAATATTGGATGGGGAGTGATTCTTGACATTGCTCTGAAAGCTGCTCCCATTATCCTTTGATTGATAGAAGTTGCAGGGGTATATTGTTGTCTTAAAGTTGCAGAGGTACATTAGACTCATTTACAGACTGCAGCAGTTGAACCTTAATGGTCCCTGCTTGGAAAATGTGCAGAATGGCACTGAAACAGTATCACAGATGTATGCAGGAAAACAGAGGTTTTGAGGAAGGACAGGCTGGGTCCAAATATACTCCTATGGGGTGTTTTTGTTTAGCCTGTTCTTTTAAACACACAATAGAGAGGCAGATACTGCCTTTCTACTTTGGTAAATACGGTAAAAACAGATACAGCAGGACAAGTGCAATAACAACATGCTGGCATAGCTGTACTTCTGGGTCTCATTTCTGCATAGCAAAGCCACCAGCTGATAAACTTCATGGACATGCCCATTCCTGACAGTCAATGCAGTAGGCAGAAATCCTGCCTGAAATCCTGATGGAACAGCATCCTACATGGCAGCTGTCCAGACATGGTTAATCAAATAGCTAATTACTACCATGATGGTGATCAAGCAGCTGATTTGAAACAGAGCAATAGCCTTTTTGGAGCAATAGACTAAAACTTGAGGTTTGGTCTCGGAGCTTAGAGAAGCTGTGAAAAGGGAAAAAAGAGAATAGTTTGGAGGTGATCCAGGGGAGCAGCGAGAGACAGGAAGCATCGGCTTTAGCTGCTCTGGGTTGAATTCCGAGGAAGAGGTACTGTTACAGTGCCTCCCTTGTGAAAGAGGCAGCAGTGGTTTTAGAAGTGCGTGTGAGCCCGTTTCTGAGAAAAGGGCTTGAGGGTTTGAACTTTTGATTACCTGTGCAAGAAGAATTATGATTGACAAAAAACGTTGGAGTGGCAAAAGCAGTGCTGAGCTGGCTTTGGCGGCAGAGTTGTTCCTTGGGTTGTGATGGAGCCCTGTAACCCCAGCCACTGAGCTTGTGGTTTGCCTTGGAGCTCCTAACTCCCTCAGGATGCCCAAGGAAGTGTTTCTGGTACTTTATGATTTACTTCTAGCACCCACAGCCACACAGCTGGTACAAAGGACCTAGTGCAAGAGAAGAACAAGGCTGCATTTGCCCATGAACACATTTTTGTTTTGGATTTTTCTCTAATAATAGGGAATGATATTCCTTCTGCTTATAAATGTCTGGAAACTAAGGACTATGCTGACTTTTTGTATTGGGGGACCCACAAAAGAACTGAATCTATCAGAGAAATTGAGGAAGTGTTTTCTGGAGTACTGTTGCATAATCTTGCATGTTTTAACATGCTGTATTTTGATTTACACTGTGCTTTAGAGGATTATTACCCGGTGTTGAATTTCAGCGTCATGCCCAATGCGCTTCACCTGGAGTTGAATGTTTGAGCAAGGGAAATTCTGCCAAACCACTTGTGACTTGCACAGATCCAGTCCAAAGCTGTTTCCCTCCTGCCAAGCCCCATCTTATGCCTTCTAATATCTCAGAAAACCTGATCTTTTTACTTCTGCTGTGAGCCAAGGTTCAAAGGGAGAGTTATTCTCTTTAATTAAAACAGCTGGTATATTCAGAGAGAAAAACAGATACCCAACCCTTCTGTCAGCTGTGACTGAGGTAGTGTGGCTGCCCACTTTTCTTTGGCATCTGTCAGTTCCTCAAGATGCAATAATATGCATCGGGATTTGAGAGCAGTGGGACTCTGAGGATATGCCTCTGCCCTGGAAGGAAAGCTGTGCAGCAGCTGTTCTGGGCAAGGTGGCTTCTGAAGCTGTACATGCTCATCACTTCTGCTAGCAGGCGGGTCTAATGTGGTGTAGCTTGCAGCTAATACACTTCTTGGGGACTGAGGTAGTATCTGTTACAGTGCAGGTACAGTAGCCTGCTCAGGGCTTTCTAATCTGATGTCACACCATATGGGTCAGACCTTGCCTCTGCAGAGCCCCAGTAGGGACCTTTTTTGACTCTTCTTTTCCAGGACTGGAGGGTATTGTAGTCCTGTTTCATAAGGTTTGTAGATTTGTCAGCAGATATATGAAGTATTTTGAGATTACTAACTTCCTTCTTTACTACGAGGGTTGCAAAGCACTGGAACAGGTTGCTGGAGAAATTGTGGATGTCCCATCCCTGGAGGTGTTCAAGGTCAGGTTGGATGAGGCTTTGAGCAACCTAATCTAGTGGAAGATGTCCCTGCCCATGGCAGGGACGTTGGAACTAGATGAGATCTGTTCCAACCCAAACCATTCTATGATTCCTCCATCTAGTCTCCTTGGCCACCCTAACTGAGAGAATTTTGCCATTTGGGACAATCATTCCCATCCCCCCCTGGTCTGATCTCATCCCACACTTACAGTGTAAGCCTTTCTTTGTATATGGGAATATCCTGCCTGCCCAGGTAGTGGAGGAACTATGCTTATGTCTTTGCCCTCTAGAATCTAGTGTGGGCTTCTCAAAAAGAACTTGCTATGGCCAGGACTTTCGCATTAGTTTGTTCTGTAGCTGTGTATGGATAGATGTTTGTACTGCTGATTGATTGGTACTATTCTAACACTGGCAAAACCTAGGTCTAAATAGATGAAGCAAAACGTAGAACAGAGTAAATTCAAGTACCTAACTTCCCTGCAGGCTAGGAGCCCTGATGTCTCTATAAAAGCCTTCAAGGGCATCAAGTGTGATGAAAAGCTGACACTCCTCCGCAGTGTGAAGAAAGCTGGGAGAATACTAGCCTGGGAAGGAAGCTCTTGTTCCTAGAAAAGGCAGCTGAGCATGGACTGAAAAGTAATTTGCTTCTGTGCAGAGGGGAGCAAAGAAGCCTGAATGACCTAGTATGAGACAGGCCAGGGGTAAAGAAAATAGGGGCACTTGGGGATGGACTAGGTCCAGAGAGCCTAGAGCAGCTGCAAGGCTAAAAGGAAGCTGTGGGGAGAGGAGGGGAAAGAAAGGGTTGAGTGCTTGATGTGCCAGAAGATGCCCTTTTCCTTCTGAGTATCTTCTCATACCCTGGAGATCTGCTCTGTCTCTGGGGGTGGAGGACTTGCTTTAGAAAGCTTGTTCTTTCCCCTGGAAAGGGAGAAGATATAAGGTTGAATTACACTTAATAGCGTAAGGAAGGTTTTCCAGTCTGTAGGGAGAAGCTGAGCTTCACCTGGAGCAAGTCAGGGTAGGCGAAGGTAGGGCTGGCTCTTAAGCTTTTCCATGCATCCATGCTTTGTCAGGCGTAAGAGCCGTCCAGTGCTGCAGCTTCTGTAGAGGCCCCAATCTGGGCACATCTTGGTTCTTGGGTGGATGGGGACACTCACTGGCTACACCCAAGAGATCTGTCTGACCTCTCGTTCAGCTGCTCTGTTTTTTTGCGCTTTGGATTACAATTTTAATCTCCAGCATGATGAATGAGGCTCCAGAACAAGAGTCATCTTTTCTCCGACAGACAAGCAAAGAGTCAGTGTACTCAGCTGTGCAGTGTTGGAGGAAAACAAGGAGCCGGCAACATCAAACCCCTGATGACCCCCAGTCATTTAACAGCAGAAACAGAATTGGACTCCTTAGTATTGCTCTTCACGCTCCAGACAATGCTTACTCTGCCGTCATCAGTTTGGCAATCTTTCTGGACAGACAGTGCTAGTAAAGGAAGGACTGTCAGGTTCACTGGAGGTAGTCTCAAATAACAGGAGGCTGTCAGGTGTAAAGGTCACGCTTGGGACGAGCTGTGCAGGAGAGGTACAAGTCCTTTTCATCTTAAATGTTGGCTTCCTTTTCCTCTTTTTTTGTAGAGCTCAAGTAGGGATGAGGAAGTCTCTCAGGAGGGAAACACAGCGTGCATGATGTTAGCCCTGAAAGTTTCTCCGGAGATTTAGATTCTTCTATAAATTCCAAATGTATATCCAGGTGCTGGGAATTGCTTATCCAAGCAGTCGGAACCTCTTATGTCTAAATTGTTGGGCTGGAGTCCTTGCAAAGTTGTTGAACATAGGAGTGAGATTTCTGGTATGTCTTTGGCTAGCTGTACTAAAGTGGGGAGCCGCGTATCTCTGGAAACTGTGCTCAGTGCATACTTCTCTGGTTTCCTTCAGATCATCTGGGAATGGAGTTAAGGAGTTTTGAAAAGGTTATGAATGTAGATGCTTCAAAACTGGGCAGAGAGAGGGATTTTTTTTTCGCTGTACTACGCGGTTCTAGGACAAGTAAGTATAACGTTACCGTGCCAGAATAATACAGTTCTCAACTCTGCTTGTCAAAATCGGCTACAAGAACTGTGACGGGGTGCAGAGGACAGAGTAGTTTCCTGCACGGGAGAGCGTTATGGCCGGGCTCCACCTGCTGCCGACTGGGGCGCTCTGCACGGGGCCGCCAGCCACAGCCGCTGGTAGAGCCTGGGCGGAGCCGCCGGCGGCCCGTGAGCACACCCTTGTTTGTATCTCTGTGCTCTCTTCTGCAAAAATTAAAAATAACGGCAGAAAGGAAAATTGTGTCCGTCCTGTCCGCAAGCTTCAATTTAATTTGTTTTAGGGTTCTCTCTTCTGTAGTTGATGTAAACGTGCAGCAGTTTCCACAGATCTGTTGTGACCTGTATGTATTAGTAAGATTTGTATGTAGTACAGTATCTGCTCCTGGAAGCTGCCTTGGTTGTTACGAGTCAGTCATCTGAATTAAATCTTTGGGCTTTCTCCCACGGAGCATGGAAAGATTAACAAAGCTGAGTTCTGTATGTTTTGCCGCATCAGTCAGTGCCTTTCATTAGTACTGTTAAATAACTTTGGTCATAATACTGCTGGAATTAAATACATGTTTTCTTCAGAAGTGCTCATAGTATACTTGCTTCTGTGTAAGAAATGCAGCAAAGGAGGAAAACAAGGAAAAATTCATAATTCTTGTGCTAGTGTGATTTTGACAAAAAGGAAAACTGTCCTTAAATGTTCATTAGTACTACCACGTTGAATACATTCTTAGGGAACTTGATGAGGTGGCATTTGCTGCTTGCATTACAGTTCAGGCTTTGTGCCTCTCCACATGTGACAGAGTTTCCATTTTGTTTTCATATCAATTCTTTCTTTTTGTGCTGTCTCAGAGTAGGGTGTCAGGACTCAGGCTGGATAGTGAGAGTCTGGAGGCTGTGTAAAGTAGATTGATGCATTGTGCAGTAAATGCTGTTTCAAACCACAAAGTGGCAGCATAAGCAGATTAGTTCTCTCCCTCATTCGGTTTTCTTTATTAAGCTACATTTTACTTTTAATCATAAGCAGAGCACTTAATGGCAGCAGACTGTGCTGTATATATCACAGTCAGGTGCTGGCTGGACTGCCCACATACGGCTCAGGACTGAAGTATTTTTAAAGCACTCACACTTGTTTTTCCAGTTCTAGGACTCGTTTGGGCAGAAATTTCTGCTTCAGTGCAGTTCTGGGTTGCTTTTTTGATGGCTACTAGTGAACAGGATGAAATGTCCACACTTAACTTTTTTTTTGAGATGGCCTTGGGCTTTGAATCCTAACACATTAAACTCTGAAATACACAACATCCTTGAATACTGTTTTTGAAGAGGTACCCCCGTCCCCCCCAAAACTGAGTAAATGTAAGAAATCTAAACAGGGAAAGGCCGGACATGTCTATCAATGTCTATCATTAAGAAGAGTGAGTGACCTTTTTCCCTGGTCTTTTCTACCAGTCAAGTAACACATTCCAATGCACCTTCCAGTGTTGAGAATTAGGATTTGAGGGATATAATGGGGAACCGTAAATGTTCGTGTTCTCTTACTACTGTCTTCTTCCAGTCCCTTTTTCTGTTTTCTGCTTTCTAAAGTATGAGCAGCTTGTTCCTCATTAAAGGACTTTTTCTGTCACCTGTGCTGTCACAGTGCTTTCCAGAGCCTGTCTCTGCAGTGGCCAGGTCTTGCGATGAGTGAGTGGTTCTCGGTGTGAAGCTAATCATTCCCACCCCTAAACTTTAGTCTTTGTTCTGTGTTGAGAATTTTCCTTTTTTCTCTTCTGATGGCTCAGCATATCCTTTTCAGACCTTCTCATTATCTTCATAAGTCTTTCTGTACTGAGGCAGATAATATCCTTTGTCCCCCTTCCCAAGTGCAAAGGGGACTCTGGCCCAGCCTGAGCACCATGGTGCTGGGAGTGGTGGTGCAGCTGATCGAACAATTGCACAACAAAAGGAATTCAGTTTTCTTTCTTGCTGCACTCATCTTGCATTTCCATTTCTCAACTTTGACCAGTACCATTTTGTACTCTCCAGACTGATCAAATTTTTCAAATTCAAGCGGCTGGACAATTTGTTTTTGTTCCCTGAACATATCGCTATGGGTAATTCATTATTATTATTTTTGAACAAAACATAGTTGGGGCTGGGCTTGCTTTTTGTCCTTTAGACCAGCAAAGCTATATTTCTATTAATTTTGAACTCTTGCCAGTGTAATTCTGTCACATAAGTAAACCTAACTTTTCGAAGTCTGGATTTGCACAAAGAAGTTATGCAAACTTCGCACCTTTGCAAAAAAACATCTTGGGAGTTTATTAACTGCAGAAATGATGAGCTATTGTACTGGCATATAATCTCAAATTGTTGAGGTTTCCAAAGAATTAGACAAATGTCTTTGGGTATATACCTTCTCCTCAGCTCAAAAGTAAAACCCCAGTTGCAGTGCCTCAGAGGGAGTTGAACATGCCACAGGGGCTGGAGGATGAGAGCTGAAGGATGGCTTCCAGATACCAGGCAGCTGCGCTTTGCTTTTGTTCAGTTTCTGGTTGTGGACACAAAGGTGTCCAAGAGAAAAGAGTAACAAACGGGGAGTAGTCCTCGTAAATGTGGAGAGGATGGTGCCCTTCTTTTCACTAGCCTTGGGAACTTGTAAAAGCCCCATTTGGAGAGAAGCTTTCCATGGAAACTGCTATTTTAAATAAAGCAGGTTACTCTTCTGTTTCTTGAGGATGTGTATTTGTATTAAGTGCGGGTAAATCAAACCATGCCTGAATATTAGTCTTACTCGTTGAGTTGGATTAATGCAGATCTGGTCTGTGGGTACAGTTCTTCAGGGCAGTGAATGGTTCCTGGCTGGCCTCATTCTGTAGTGATGGGGAATAGGAAGATCCCATGTGCAGTCGTGAAGGGTGTCAGCACACTGACAGGCCCTGCGGTGCAAACTAGGGGTGAGCTCAGAGCATGTCACCTCCCTCGCGGTGCCAAGCGATGAGTCTGTGTCTAAGCAGTTTCCTCTGATTCATCACTGCTTTTTGTTATAGGCTAAAGATAGTCCTTCATATAGAAAGCTCAATTTGAAGTGTAAAATGTTGTTTTCCCTTCTCTTTGGTTGCTTTAGAGCTGCTGCCATTCACCTTCTAGCAATCTTCACTAGCTGGCGGTTTCTCTCCTTTACCCACCCTTATCACTTTCCTCCTTGCCTTCTCTGAAGGGGTCACTTATGAGGGATTCCCTTAATTTCCTCATGCTGATTACATAGTGCCGCTCACTGAAAAACCGCGCCCAGTGAATCTTGCATGAGGTTTAAGATTACTATGGGGCAACCCTCCTGCATGTAAACATGAGGGATGTATGGAGGATTTTCTCTTTTAGCATAAAATCATCCATGAATCAAGTCCTCCTATGATGAATCCCTGGTTCAGAGGCTGTGTAGTTTTTGACTGAAAATTGGATGCTGAAACTCCTGGAGGGCGCTTCCTGTGATTCAGGGCTCCTTGCATGAGTGTTTTAGAGGCAGAGACTTCGGAGAAAGAGTTTGTGGGCGCCATACATTTGTGTGTTGTTTGTAAAAAATGGGTGGGTTTGCATACGCAATGTGGATAAAATTGCTTGAAGGCAACGAGCAGGGCACACTCCAGCTTCAGAGTTTCAGAGAAGCTGTCGTAATTTGTAGCAGTAAAAAATGTGGCCTAGTGTGCCTTTATTTGAAGCAGTGGCAGCAAGAATGTAGAGGCGCTTTTAAGAGTAATACTTGCCAGACAGATGTACTGCAATTCTTCCACATTTGTGCTACGGATTAGATTTCTTCTGTCATTTCTTGAAAAGTATTTCTGTCTGACAACTTGATATTTTGTCTGAATGGTAATGGTAAGTCACTATTCTAGTAGAAGACAAACAAAGATTTAATAAATGCACTCAATGCTCATTGTTTGGTGATGCTATCAAAATAGGAAGCTGCATTCTGCATCACAGTCTTCATCCTGAAAAGGCTGAAATATAAGGACTTTACACAAAAAATCCAAGGAGAGCTAACAGAGTCTTATCAAATGTCCTTTGAAAATGAAAAAATATTTGTTTCCTTTTTTTTTTTTTTTTTTTTGGACAGGGATTTAAATGTTAGCTTTTGAGAGAGATTGAAGAGTGGAGTGCCAAAAAATTAGTATTTCCGTAAACTAATTCTTAAGTAAATATGCACATTGATTTAAGTGAATTTATACAAGTGTATATGTCTAAATGTATGGTGTGGCATGATTTATAAAGTTTGTGTTGTATTTGGTTAGTGTTGTGGATTCAGTATGGTAACACGTTGGATTATTATACTAGGGTACCCTAAATTAGATGTGCTTCCCTCAGTGAGCTATCCTGATTAATTATTATGAGGGCACTAATTGATTTGGCAATGTTCCCTGTAATTGCTGAGTAGTATCCAAATTTTTCCTGTGTTTGCATTGTTGTGGCTTAAAATTTGTCTGACACAACAAGATGCCAAGTCAGCACATGTTTTCAGTCTATCTTTATAATGTGGTGCCAGGCTTCTTTTTCCTTTTATAGGAGACAAAAGAAATAATAGTTACACAGTTACTCATAGGGGTGGGAAGTCTTTCACACACTTGGTTCTCAAGGGCTTTTTCCCAAGCGGTCACAGCTTAAAGCTCAGTGCTGTCTGCAATACTTCATTTGGTGGAGCTTGCAAGACTGCTTGAGAAAGGTAACTTCCTTCAGCTCACATAGTGTGAGGGTCCAGTGAACCATGCCCTCCCCAGCACCAGTAAGCATCCAGGTGCTTACTGGTGGATCCATTAAAGTTTCCTACAAAGCACAATCTTGACTTCAGGCTTCTCAATACTCTGGAAATAGAAATGGTCTTGAAGCCTTTCTAGTCTTGCCCCAGCCAAAGAAGTTAACCAGCTCCTCATGTGTGGTTTTTGAAAGAGTGAGCCTTGCTCCATGGGCTCATCAGTATTGCACAATGGTATTGTTTGTCATGAAGATGGAAAGGAAAGGTATTGGTCTCTGATCACTTCAGAGACACAAATCCCCTTGTACACATCAGTCATCAGCTTTTCCCAAGCCTGATGATTGCCTTTGGCCTCCGACTTTGGCTGTGTTGGGAATAAAAGGAATGTACTTGGATTTGGTACACTACAGGAAATACGTTTCATCTCTCCAACTGTTGGCTTGTTGAACAGTTAAGATTTTTTTCTCAAAGGAAAAGAATAAACCCGTACATTTCAGTTATGTGAAACTTCTGATACCAGAGCTTAGAAGTGAAATGTTGCAGGATACATTCCACATGTCTTGTCATTTTCTGGGAGATCTAGCAAAGAACATTATAGCCAAGGCCTTGTTCAAAAATCCAACATCTGTGGAAATTAACACTTCCAAGCTTTCTGTTTTTTTTTTAATTCCCCATACTAGTTTTACACCACAGCAGATAAAGTTTACAGCACAAGTTCTGCACCTGTAGCTTAGCCTTCATGTGGGAGCTAAATGTCCACTTGATCACACAGATACCAGAACCGGTCCTGCAGTAGTGGCCAACGGTGGTCAGGTGCACTACTCTTGGTATTGATCTTTAGAATGTTGATAGTAATCTTGATATGAATATCATATTATTTTTGAGTTTAACTGCCGTCTCTCACACTGTAACCTGGAGAAAATCACATAGCTATGTACGTCCCCTCTCACTTTTCTCTTTTTCTCTTTTTTCCTCTTTCTTTCTCTTTCTCTTTTCACATTGCAGGTTTTTTTCCTGGGAAAACATGAAACAAATTGTTAGACTGTAGAGTGTGAAAGCAATATTGGCTTCTCTGTCTCTACTTTTCTATAATGGGATACCCATTAAGGCTGAAAAATGAAGCTCTTCTGTCTTTATTTTACCTCATGAAAAAAATAATGGGAACTTCAAGTTCATGTTCAAGTCATTCATCAAAATACCAGCACAAGCACATCTTACATGTTTCCCTCTATAAGCAGCTTTTGGCACTTGAATGTTAAAACGTTTTCCCTTAATATTTCAATATTACAGCTGCTACGAGGGTGACACTACCATTGCTTCATGGTCAGATTTTTTCTCGGCTTTTCAACAGTTAAATTGATAGGGGAGAACCAAGTACATAGACAATGAAAAAAAGAGGCAAAGATACCTAGGAAGTCCTGGGAGCACATCCAGCAGTGGTTAGGTCTTTAAAAAAAAAAAATCTCTCTCTTTTATCCTGTCATGTCAAATGACAGTAAATACCAGTGGATAGACACTCACCCTGTGTTACAGATAGAAGCGTTGTGGCATAACATGTAGCAAGCCAAGGTAATGCTGGAAATCTAGCCAAGTCCAACTGAATTCACGTTCTTTAAATTGTCTTGGGTCCCAGAGGAGAAGTTAAATCAGAACGTTGTTTATCTCAACTTGGTACACGGAGTTGAGTGAAGCAGACAGAGCATTCTGCTTCGGAAAGAAGCCACATATTCCAGTGACTAATGAAAACAAAAGAGGGCAGGGGTAAAAGTGGCAATTAGGACATGGGAAAATGCGCATCTCATTTCAGAGTGCAAAGCTTCACTTGAACCTAGTTCAGTGCTGCAAACTTGGTGCAAATTCCACTGTATGGTAACAAATCTGAACATTTGCCTCACGTGAAGTTAAGTGATCCTAACACCACATATAGTTCAATTGGACATCTCCATAAAATTGTGTGAGGTTCACTGGTAAAAAGAGGCCTCAAGCAATTACCTCATGATTCTTTTTTCATTTTAAAGAAGTAAAAGAAGGGGCTTCTCCTAACCCAGGAGGTCTTTCAGCTACCCCTGGTACTGCTGATTCAGACTTTTTGTAAGAAGTACTCATTTCAGAAACTGTGATATGCCTGGTGAGTAATGAACAGGATTTTCTAAAAGCTTCTAGGTAAGACTGTTGGAACCACAGTCTGCCTGCCTCGTCAGAGAGCCTTTCTAGCGAGCAGCATGTCAACGAAACACAGCTGGTGAAATGAGTACTGTTTTGCTAGGGCAGTCATTGCATCAAGTTTGCCATAGTGTATCTCTCTGAGGTGTTTAAGGATCACTTGGCACACTGGGTCCAGCAGCCACTGAAGAAGAACTGGAACAATAATCTTCGTTATCTAGAGGTAGGTAGGAATTGGATTAATATAACTCCTCCTCAGCAGCAGTTACAGGCATGAGCTCTTACACTCCCTGGGCCTGATCCATTACTTGCTTACTTTTATTGAGGGACAAGAGAAAGGCAGATTCCGTGTGAAGGTTTGTTCCTGCCACCTTTGTTTGATGCAGTGATACCATACTGAGTAACTTCATTAAATAGATAAGCCATATTACAGATGCAGGTCTTCATGGCATCCATGAAGATGGATCCATGGAATCCATGCACTGTTAAATAGTTGATACAGGTTTTCTGTTTAGACTGTTGAACTGATACGATCGTGTAGCAGTTCCTGGATTTGTAGTAATGCAGGAGTTTCTGGACTATAACCAACAGAACTGACCTCCTCTTATGCTGTCAATGTGGGAATCGTTCTTTCCAGGAGGTTTAGGTCATTCATACTAAATGCTTTGACATCTTATGTGAAAAGCTTTGTGGGACTGCCAAAATGCATCATGCTGTGGTGTCATGTTCTTAGTGTTACTGCTTCTCTAGTGTGTATCACAATCGTCCTGTCTGCCCTGTAGCCCTAGAGTTCATAGCTTTGCTAAGATGTACAATTTATGTTTTTAAAGAAGAAATAGATGTACATATAACTCTCTATATGTACCTGTCAGTACCTCCTTCTTTAAATACCACTGCTTTCAGTAGGAGCTGAACATTGTCCCTGGGGAGCTGTAGTCACCAGTACAAGGGATTTGTGAAATGCAAACTGGAGTCAGTCTCTGTGAGCTTGAGAGGTCCTATTGCAGCTCCCAGCGTTTACTGAGATCCAGGTACAATGCCAGCCTTCTTCACATCTGCTCTTGTTAATTTTATACAAACCTAAATTTATTTTTAATCTCATTATATTTCTTTTATACACCGATATTGACGTGATTCTGCAGTGGAAGCTTTAATAGTATGTTTCCCTGTGCTGTAGAAAATGCCATGTGCAATTTCCTCCCTTTCCTGATGCTGATGCTCAGTGAGGTATGTAATTAGAAAAGGTCCTTTTCAGTTGATCCTACAGGACCTGTTTCAATGCTGTAGGGTGTTAGCAACATCATCTTTCTTCACTAGAATGCACGGTGTATGGGCTAAAAGGGCAAATCAACCTGCTGTGTGATATCTCGCTTCCCATACACCATTCTGAAAGGCAAAGTTTAGGCTTTCTGGCCAAGCTAGACCAAGACCATTCTCATTGGGGGAAACCTGTGAAGAAATTCTTGAAGCACCTGGTTCCTTTTATTTACTGAATACTTGCAGATACTCATTTCCTGCTCTGTAGGCTTCCAGATGTCTTCCTTTTCTGTTTAATCCAGATATCCCCTCCTTTCTTCAAAGTTTCAGTGTTGTTTTTCAGGGAGACAGGCATCTCAGCTCCAGCAGAGACAGTGCTGTGGCAGCCTCCCTGCTCCAGTGTGTTCTTTCTATGCCTGGACACATTTTTGCTATGTGAAATTGAGGTCCTGTTTTGGAAACCTTTCATGTAAGTACTCCTAATTTTGCAGATATTCCATGCTAAACAGCAAATCTGGGAAAAGGGAGCAGTTTTTTGTTTCATAATGTCTTTAAATTCTGCCCTGGATTAAGAAGTACATTGCTGAGCTCAGCAGTCATAAACTTAGTCTATGCCACGAGCAGAGGAATTACATACCTCAGAGATCTTTTTTGGGTCAATTTACTACTTAAAATGAGGAAAGCCTTTATATTAGTCTGTAGATTATGTATAATTCTTTCACCATAGAGATTGCAGTGCTTCTGAGAGAATTTACTTTGGAAGGTCAGATCTGCTTGCTGAAAACCTTGAAATGAGCATCTCTGAAAACCCACATCTCTGTTTCTGAAGGCTTAAATCTGGAGCAGGGGAATATTTGTAATAACTTTGGTATGGCATCCAAGAGAAGCCTCATGCATTTTTCTGCATTCCACAAGTAGAAGGGAGATGTTTGTCAGGCTTTGAAAGTAATCAGTACAGAAACAAACTGCTGGCTGTACGGAACTTGTTGTTTGGTACTCACAAAGTATAACTGACCTCAAAGTTGCACTGACAGAAAAAGTTTGTCTAATTGTAGATCCTGGTATAAACTGATACAACAGGCTGCCCAGCTCTCTGCCATCTGGAACATTACTGGAAGCCACAATAAACTGCAGGGTGGTAATTCTTTCAGCTAATGTCCAATAGAGGGAGAATTTGGCCTCACGGCAAATCAGACGCTTAATTATTACTGTCTGAGGCTTCTCTGTTGCTATTACAAGTCACATGAAATCCTGACACTAGTTACAGTGATGATCTTTTAATGCCTGAGCAAGGATACATAACATTAACAGTGTTGGTTGGGAATGGATCGTAAAGGCAATGATCTTGCAAATACTCCTCATGCACTGTGCCCTGGAACAGAAACTGTCAGGAGAACATGATCTTGTTCTCCAGTGCTCTGAAACGCACATGAGTACTCGCTAGATGTGATGGCATTTAGCACTGAATCCATCTTCTCTGAGGCTACCAAACACTGAGTGCTGAGGTGCAGAGACATTTCTTTTAAAATAACAGGCTTAGTTGATGCAAAACCCATACACTGGCTTCTATAATTATTGACTAGTTAATGCAGCAAGCTAAGATGGGCAGTGTCTCAGCAACTTTGGTGCCTCAGTGCTGTCCTGCAGAAAACAAAAGGCCAGGAGATGTGGTCAGGATTATTTCAGCAGTGTATTGCTAAGCCATTGTGATCCAAATGTCCTTCAATAGTTGTCAAAGTGAAGGGCATGCTCCACAACCAGCCTGCTTGAAGGAAAGACTTCTATAGCGGTAAGGCTGCATAATATCCCTGTGAGCACTGGGGCAGAACTGGAGAAATGCTGCTCACACTTAGGCCAGCCTGTGGAAATGTGCAGTTTACAACTACAGGGACAGGGGATACAATCTGTGACAAACTCCAAATGGCATTTAAATCCACTGCCTAAAATGAATTTGCTGAAATGGGGAAGGCAGGTGAAATAAAGAGGATGATGAAAGAGGAGAGATGATATGAATTTAAAAAGAAGTGCAGGTTTATTAGTGAAACGTGTAGTGATAAACTTATCCATGTGGAAATTTCTGTGTCCATTAAGTCCTGTAGATGTACCGGCTAGTATGTGGTTTGCAGCCAATAGGACATCCAGAGACGATCTATAAAATCTTGCCCTTTCCTGATCGTATTATACTCATGAGCCTTGTTTAATATGGTCAGACACCACAGAAATAGAAGAAAGGAAGAAGAGGTTTTGTTCTTCAATATTCTATCACAAACTTATAAAATCCTAGTGCTTTATTTACAGGGAGGGCAAAGAAACAGCAGTGTTCTTGGTTTTAATCAGTGACAGCAAACATTAGAAGTAATGCACTTTTGTGTGTTTCTGGTATTTCTAGTTCACGTGTGATGTTTCCTGGTACGTGAGCAAGTGTGCAGTCACTCCTCTGAACAGTAACACAGGCAGCCTCTGAGAAGCAGGTGGGCAATGACAGAGAAAATGTCTCTTATGCAAGGCAGCTGTAATTAGTGTTGAAAACTCATGTTCAGTCAGACCAATGCATAGCAAAGTAATAGCTACAGAAATAGACGACTGGATTAAAACATTGTGTTTGCCATTCAAGCTGGTTTTTTTGTCTTTTTTGCAATATAATAGGGTTGTTTGTTTTCCCAAGTCAGCAGAGTTTGGGAGTGTGATGGAAAGCAGGAACATCTGATCTGCCTAATCGGGTTTGTCTTGTGGTATCCTGGTTTGTAGACGAGAAGTTTCAGAATGGTATTTGTGCATCATTTTTAATCTTACCCAAAGTTTTTTTGAATATTTCTGTCCCACCAGGGTTCTTATCATGATGGGGCATGATGTGGTTTAGTCATGTCTTAACAGTGAAGCCAGAGTAAATGGAAGTTTAGGGTGTAGCCAGCTCTTGGTACTTTGTCTGTGTTGTACTCTTAATGAGTAGAGCCTGGATAAGTGTCCTGAATGCTAACGCCATTTCTCTTGACTCACAGTGTTGCTCCTAACACTGAAGAGTTATTGGCAATGGTATGCCTGTGTGAATTGTGGGGAGTATTATCACTTGAATCAATAAGATTAACAGTTTCCTGTGTAAGTGCCATCCTGCCCACACAAGTGAACACCGAGCACACCCAGGGCTTTCTGTCGACACTGGATGGCATGGAGCAGAACCTGCACAGTCAGTGACTATGCCTTATTGACGTACCTTGCCTGCCTCATAGGCATAACTCTTAGAAGGATGGTTTTCTGAAGGAGCTCTCTGTAGTTTGGCCGAATGTATCTTCTTTCTCTTTCTCCCCCTGTAAATCACCAGGGCAGTTGCTGTTTTGGGGCTCATAGAAGTGTCTCCTTCACTGAATTTCTGTCTCTAAACAAGCCATGGGCACACGTGCACATTTATTTCTCCTAAGTTAGATATCAGGTGGTGTGCTTTGCTTTTTCTTGGCAAATATCCTGACATTCCTGCAGACTTTGAATGCAGAACTCTCAGGAAAATAATTAACACCCTGAAAAGGAGCAAACTTCCTAACAGCTAAGTAGTAATGAAATGTTCTACTAGGCAGTTTGGGTGGCTTCCTGAGAAAATATGAGCCCCTTATAGCTAATCCACATAAATGCTCTAACTTGGAAATGTGTCATAGTTAAAGCCAAAAAACAAACAGAAGCATTGGCTGTTTAAATGAGGGGTGTCTGAGTACAGTTGGAGGGTGTGTCTGGTGTGATGGGTCAGTTAATCTGTCCACTCCCAGTTGTCCCAACAGCTGCCTGCTATGACCATTCTGTTTCTGGGCAGGTTTTCTGGTACTCCTCTGTCAGGTGATGAGATGATGGCTCCTGGGAAAGTGGGTGACTGGGAGCAAAACTACTGCAACAGCAGCTTGTCCAGCACTGAGGAAAGAGAGTGGATGGAGGTGGCCAAATTAACGAGTCAAATGACTCATTCCTGGCATAATATCTTGAAGGGTCACTTAGACATGGTTAAGGAGCACAACACACTCTGTGTGTGCAGGACAGCCTTTCTGGACAACCCCAGTATGTCCAGTTATTTGTAGTCATATTAGACCCAGGTCAGATGGCATGAGTTTCACCCACTACATTGTAGAGGGTAAGAGCTATTGTTTTGAAGAGCTGGTGCAGTTCTGATTTAAATACATGAGGTCACTCTGCAGTGCATTGGCTCTTAACCCAACCTGATTACTTTATTTGACTTGCCATAGTTCACAGCAAAAGGCTTTGAATACTGATTTGTATAGGCAAGTTTTCCAAAGGAGGCATCGAGATTCAGGTCTCTATGTTTAAAAATTGATCTTGAAATTTCATGAAGGAGGTACCTTTTTGTCATCATCCCATTTGAACTTGTTTCCTTCTTTGCGAAGTGAGAAGGTAAGAATGGCCGCAGTGGCCAGATGGATCTGTAGTCTGTTCTGTTTAGCTCAATATCCTGTCTCTGTAAGTGATCAAAATAAGATATCCGGGAAAAAATATAAAAATCTAGCAAACATATAGTGAGATTCTCCTGAACAGTTTGTCATCTGCCAGCAATTTGTAGCTCAGGCTCTTCTTCAGTCGGAGAAGATTTTTAAATAGGGTTGCTGTTAAATATAGGGCTGGTTATCAAAAGCTGGCGTGGCAATATCTTTTGACTAGTATGTTTGTTTACAGAAGTAGAGCTGTGGTGGGGTGATAGCATTAATAAGCTGCTGAAGAAAGGGGCATGGGATACTGAAGCCCTAACTCCTTATGCTGGCGTTGTCTCATTTATTGCCAAGAGCAAATCACAATGCCTCTGAGGTGCCTTTCTCTATGTGATAAGGGGAGTACATGACCTGGGGATGACATGAAGCATGATGTGAAGATGTGCAGTAGGTTAAAGGATGTCTTATTTGGTCCAAAAATAGATTTGTAACAGTAGGATTCAGAGTCCATTCGCTCTGCCTCCTGTCTGCGTGATTATTCTTCTAGGTCATCTCATCTTTTAGGAGAGGAAACATTTCTTCATGTTCCTCCAATGTGCATGACTAGCAGTTTCCACTTAAGGAAAATACTTTAAAAATTAGTTATTCTGCTGAATCTTCACAGTCTACTAACATTATCTGATATTACCAGTGTATTTCACTGATAGTTTTGTCCAGCTCTAATAAAGAGCTATTAAGAGTTTTACTTCACAGGAATTCAGGCAAAAAGCTTTGCGATTGTATTTGTTCTTTTTTTGCCCATCCATGAACTGAATGAAGTGATTGTCATTGGTTTTGTGTACGTTAACTACAGACCAACTCGTCCCCTGTCTTTTTTGTTTGCTAGCTTTTGACAACATTCACTTTTTAATTAGAGCTCCATTAATTAAACAGAAGTAAGGAAGTAAACCAGCACACAGACTACCGATGAATAATTTAAACCCATGTTCAAATGAGTTAGACTCACTTCCTGCCAGGTTAGTACTAGCCTCAGTGGCCTTCCTAAACTCTTGTGCTGCAGAAGAGTAGCCCCCTGCATCTTTCCTCAATGTCTTCTGTGGCAGCACCCCTGCAAGACAAAGGCAGGTACAACACTTGAGATGCGTGTTTTACCTCCACGGGGCAGAATTCTCCTGCCCTTCTCCAGCCATTTTCTGTGCTTTATGTCTGGTGGCTACAACCTAACTGTGAACTGGAGTGTTCTGAGCAAAGCAGTTCAAGGCACTCTGCTATTTTAAACTTTGCATAGTTTTTCAGACCCCGTAAATAAATTGGTAATCTTGGAAAAACAGTGGACACTAAGAATTTTAAGCAGCGGAAAAATTATGCGCATGGGGTAGAGTTTAGGGTTCTCTTATAAAAATAACAAAAAGCTGTGTCCTTAATCTCTATACAGTAGATCTTATTGCTATAAATGGGGCTGAGACTCTCCGGATTAATTTTAACCTAAATGCTCCTTTATTAAATGGTTGTGACAATACTTTGTAAACTTCTTAAAGTTCAAGTCTGAAAAATGCAAAAGCTGTTGAGTAATTTAGCATTCCACCTCCACTCAAGCTTGTTGTGTGACCAAGCCTTTAGTGAAACAGTGAGTATGTCCCTGTGAAAGAGAAATGGTTAAAGCAGTGGGCAGACATAGGTAGATTCATGAGCTTTTCCAGTGTTGTTCAGGATTACTTTTTTTTTAGCTAAAGAAAGTGTTTTATGATACTGTTATTAAAAAATTGATCAGTACTCCTGAGCTAATGGAGTTGGCTAGATCATTGAGAAAGAGTACCTTCAAACTGTGATTATCTTGGCCTATATAGAGATTTGCTGCAGAGAACCGCTTAACCCTCCCTGATTACAGGATGGGATGCATAGACCCCTCTGATATTTCGGCTGGGATGCAACAGACACCCACCAAAATATGAGGGCTAATAGTTGTTTCTTAGTACCATACATATTCACAAACATGCAGGACAAGCAAGACATCTCCTCCTTCTTTCTCATTATCTTTTCTACAACACACACTTTTGAGGTGCTGTGTTTCCAGTTGTACCTGCTATGTGATTGCTGAAAAAAGCTTCAGAAAGGAGGCAGCCGCAGACTCCAGCCCTGAGAAGAAAGATTGCCCATACAAGGATCTTGCTACAGTTCTGCTGCTCTTACATGCCTGTTGGACTGGTCTCGGTAAACTGTGAGCGAAATAGTGCCACTTTTGAATAGATCAATAGGCTCTGGCACAGGAGGATGCCATTCTTAGGTGTGATTGTTAGACGTTGAAAAATAAAGATCTGACAGCCTGCATCTACGAAGGCAAACATAGGTCGGCCTTGACTTTCAGCACCTTCCCAGTGACACTGTAGTCCTGCTCGCTTTCTGCTCGCTTTCTGCATATGCCTTGGTGGTGCATGGGGGTTGTTTTGCTGCTGAAGATTGTCCTGTTTATTATTGTGAGCAATGTGTGTAAAACCATTAAACTGGGATTTTGTGTTTGATTCCCATTAAACATTTGACAAGCTTTAGTTTAGGGTGTTAGGGTGTGCAACAAAATCTTTCTAGCAGGGGAAACAGTCTTCCCATCTCATCTTCTTGTTTCCTTCCCATTCTGTTTTCTCCTCTCATGGCTCTCCAGCCCCCACCCTGCAATGGGAGGAGCGCTGTATTTCCTGCCCAGCCAGACAACCTGGGCTGGAAGGCAAGAGTCTTCTGAGTGACAAGAATTTGCTTCCTGTGACAAGAGGCAAAGCGTTTGTGATGTGCCTCTTTGCTCTTGTCCAGAGCTAGTGGGAATACCGGTGGACCTATGCGGCGGTGGCAGTGAAGACTGGGGAGTTCCAGTTGCATCTTGCTGTTGGTTTCTGCCCTACATATTGCTAGAACTGTGAAATTTCTCAGGCCCCTGGTGTTAGTGGCTGATCGTGAGATTTGGCTGATACAGATGAGTGAAATCTGAAGACTCCCTGAGGACTGTTCTCCAGTCTTTGGATGTGAAAGATCAGAGGATTTTTACAGGCCTGGTTTCAGTTGCCTCCTTTGAAGAAACAATGAAGAAGATTTCAGGGCACATTAAACCCAGACGGAGCGTGGTGTTACAGAGGTTCCAGTTCAGGCAGCGGGCACAACTGCCAGGTGAAACTTTTACAACCTTTGCTTTGGCACTACAAGAATTGGCATCAGTCTGTGCTTTTGGCTGTTGGCAGGAAAAGCTGATCCTGGATCAGCTAATAGACAAAGCAGCAGACTGGCGAATTCGGGAGAAGCTCTTGATGCAGCTTGATACCTTGACTCTGGCCCAGGCAGTGGAGCTGGGATCGCAGATGGAGAAAGTGTTGCAGAAAACTCGCCCCGGGTTTATTTCAGTTCTGACAAAGCAGTGGGAGAGCTGGAGTGGCAGTAGTAAAATCTGGAAGATAGGAAATGATAATTGCTGTAATCAATGGTACTGCTGGGGACAGAAAAAATCCCTTGCCCTCACAGCAAAATATGACCAAGAGAAGCAAAATCACTTCACCCCATCTTGTCACAGCCGAGTGTCATCTGCACCAGCTATGGGGAGGCAGCACTTGGGCTGGCAACTGAGATGTCCTGCCACTTCAAATACAAGACACGGGAGAGTCAGGAACTTCCAGGTAGGCTGTTGGTTGCAAAGTGACTGGGAAAGAGTGACAGAAAGCTAAACAAGGGCGCCTGGGACCAGACTGTTCAAACTGTGGGTCTGTTGCTTATACAGAATCCTAACTCGTGACTAAGTTGCAGTCCCCCAGGTTACACTGCAGTCCTTGAACACTTAAATAAAAACCTTTCCTCTCTGGAATGAAGGTATTGGCTGCATGGTATTATGTACTATGATTTTTTCTTTCTGTCTTTTGCAAGACTTAAATCTTGTGCGAAGGCTTTTGGTGAGGTCTTAACAATTGTGAAAGCGGTGTCTACGCTATTTCGGTGTATTGCTGTGTTGTCTGGAGGCTTCTACTAAAAGAGCTGGCAGACTAATAATGTTATTAATGGAGTTTGGAACTTGGTACTAAGGGAGGCTATCTACTGCCTGAAGAAAATCTTCTTAACCCTTTATAACACATAGGAACAGAACTCATTTGTGTAAGAGCTAAGATTTGTGGAAAACTCCATAGTCATTGTGCTTTGGAATATAATGGTTGTATGATGAAGCATCAGATTTATAGAGATACTTGTAAATAAAGATCATAAATAATAACATATAAGGAGGGGACAGGCCAATGGGCATCATAGATTTGAGTCCATATCTGAGGTACGTGTGAAATAAGATTGAATCATAGAAGTTCTGCTGTAACATATCTCTGTCCACAGTATTCTGCTCTATTTTAGTTTAAACTTCCTACTTCTATACAGTGGCAGAAGAAAGGAGGATCAGTTACGCTCTTCTTTTTTCTTTTTTTTTTGGTATTTTGGTTGTTTGGTTGGTTTTATTTCTTTCTTTTTCATTAAAAGACACATGATTTCAACAATATCTTTGGTTCTGACAATCAACCTCTACTTGATTTCTCTCTGGCAGATCAGTGGAACTAGCCATTTGTGTAAAATAATAACAGGGTTGGGAAGAAAGGAAACAATGATAAGGAAACTTGATGGAGCCAGATCCAAGAAAAGGACAATTGTTAGCAGAAGTGATAGTAAAATAAGAGAACCGAAAGCACAGTCTATGTGGAATTGGGCTCTCTTCAAACAAGATGATCATCACTAGGCTGCACAGAAGCAAGCTGAAGTAGTCTCTCTCTAAAAAAGTAAGAGGAAACGGGGTTTGTGAGGGGTTGTAAGACATTGCTCCCTGTGCTGCTTGCTTTGTCCTTGCTGAATTCTGTGCCATGAGCTGAACAGGCAAGCTGCATCCCCTCGCAGCTGCCCTATCTTCCCTAAAAGGGAATTTGTGATTATTTGGCAATTATTTGTGATTAGCTACCATAATGTAATTAAATGTTTAGGCTGTCCTGAACAATTGAATATGCCTGTTATTAGTGCTGTTCCTGCCAGGTAATGAAAAAATTGTTGAGGTTAAAAATGTCTGGTGCTCTTCGCGTGTTCAGCATTGAAGCAAGTGAAAAGGCTGGCTGAAGAGCAAGGAACTGTACTGAGAAGTACCCTGACCTGGAGCAGTGTCAGCAGGATCTTCAAAGACTTGAAAATGTATGATTTGCATGTTTTTGTTTCCTTTTAAATGTCACTTGATCTTTGTGGCTAAGAGCGAAGCTGAGGTCTGTTTTGTTAACTAAAGTTTACAGCTTTGTGGATATTCATGCAAGTCTGTGTGCTGTTTTTCTTAAACTGACCTTAAGATGGTATCGAATGGGACACAACTTTTGCAAGATTTTTTTTGACCTGGTGATGGTTCTAAGTCAGTGCTGTGCCAAGCAAAATCACTAGGTAGGAGGCTAGAGTTGCTGTATTCCTGATTCTACAGTGCTGAAAGCTGGATTTCGGCTTAAAATGTGTGTCTCTGAACTGATACACTTCCAAATCTTTCTCTGTATTCAAGTTAGCACTGACTAGGTGAGGAATTTGGTATGGATCGAGTGACTTGATCTTACTCACCTCTGACTCTGTATTCCCTACTGCATGCAGAAATTTGCTAATACCTAGGTAGATACACAGGGCAGTTTGGGAGCCTGGGAACAGTTGAAGAATGAACAACTTGATATCACCACACTCACTCCTGCCTCCTGCTCACAATCCTGCTGCCCTGGATTTTCTTCTGCGAGACCTTTTCCTCCTTTCTGCTCTTTGCCAAGTTCGCGAAATTGTGTGTGATGATTTATTGCAGCTTCTCTTGCCTCCTCCAACCTTCTTTCTAACCTTACAATATGGGAGGCCAGATCCTTCCCATTGAACTAATGAGTGACATGCTCTTGAATTTAACACTTTTTTGGGGCAGCAGTTTCTGCTCCTTCTATTTTAAAAAAATAGATTACTGCTTCATTACTAAAGTTTAGGGAAGCCAAAATGGACACTTCAGCTGCAATTCTAGAGTCTCCCTTGGTATTAAATAGGTATGACGGACCAAGGAGCAGTTCCTCCATCCAAAGAACTAAATGGATATAATTTGTGATCCTAGTTAGGGATATATAGTGCTGTCTGACAGTGGAAGAATCTTCACCATACTATCCATTTTCCCATGAGGTAGAGGCACAACTCAGATTGTAGGGCAGATGTGCCCAGATGGATTGTGCCAAAGGACCTAGGATATGGGTAACGTCTGTCCCTTTTGCTGTCTTCTTTATCATATTGCAGTTTTGAGGCTTTAAATAAAAAACTTAAATTGTAAGGAACTGGGTGGTATGTGCCATTTTGCAGCGTGAGGTCTTTTCTAGGCTAAGCAATGTGTCAGTTTTTTCCAGTCTTCTCTTGTATGTTACGCTTTCTAGACCTCTCATGTCTTCAGAGGACATTTTTGGGCCCTTTCTGAGCTCTGCATCTAATATGTGGTTGTCTGTAGTTGCAGAGAGCAATGCAGGTTGCTTGTAAATCTGGATTTCTACAGGAGTTCTTTGCTTGTGGCTGCTCTTCTGTGTCACCTCTGTTATAATGGCATATCCCCCTGGGCCTGTGTATCGTAGTAAAATAACTGAATGAGCATCTACAAATTAATAATTACTGAATTAGAGGGCTACAAGGAGCCAAAAAAAAGTCTTCTCATCTGTCCTTCCAGTGGAGATCAGCTTTTCCTGTGTCATTCCTGTCAGATGTGTATCTAATCTGTACCTAAAGCCAGAAAGTGATGGTGACTCCATGCTCTCCCCTAGGCAATCTGTCCTAGTTTTTCATTATCCATACTGTTCGTGGTTTATTGATTTTCTTTAACTTCAGTCTTCTCTGCTTCAATTTGAATCCCTTAAGTCTTGTTTTATCTGTCATACATTTGGGGAGAAGATTACTACCTTATATCAGTAGTTAAAGACTGCTTTCGCATTATATTCTCTCTACGAACTACACACCGTACTTTCAGTCTTTCTCCATGGCTTATTCATCTGAGATCATTCTTGTTCGTCTCCTGTCTATTGCCGCTTGCTCCGTGTATCCTGATGTAGGATACACATCAAGCTTTCTTGAATGTTCCAGCTGAGGTCTTACCTGTGCCAAGCTCAGGTTCCCCGTGCCACTGTAACTACTGTACCTCTTGTTTTAGCCATGTGTTCTGTTGGGAGTGTCAGAAAATCCCTGGAAACCATTTACATGAATGAGGCAGGAGTCTTGTGGCAAAAGCACAGTTGGTAGTTATACTAACTCACCCATGTAGTGAGTTAGTGTATCTAATCTCTATCAAATCAAGTGACATCAAATGAAATCATCAGTGATGATGCAATCATCACTGGAATAAAAGGTTCCTGAGAATAGGCAGGTTCTTGGAGACAGAAGAGGGCATTTTGGTCACAGATTCATACAACCCTTGTGGATCTTGAAATGTAAGGCAGGGCTTATGTGACCTCACTTCATCTCATGAGTCAGAGATTTCATTCCCCGGTGCCTAGTCACGTAATCTTGTATTTACAGTGTAGCTCTGAGGTCAGGAGGTGTTACCATTGTTTTACAGAGGAGGAACATAGGTGAAATCAGGTATCCAAGGCCAAAGGAGAAATAAGGCATTAAGGTGGATGCCGAGTAGCTACAGCAAAAAAAGGCACACTTCCTAAGCCCCAGCAGCTGAATGGCTTGTGCCCACATTTAATAATATGTAGTACACTTCAGGCTTCAGTCCAGGTCTGAAACCGTGGCAGTCACTCAACAAGAAAGGCTTGCTCTTCCTTGCAGTGCTATGTGGACATAGAAAGGATTTGAGCTTGTTTAGGAGCAGTGCACCCTGATGACATGGTTCAGCTGCAGATCAGGCCTAGCGCTGATGCAGTTCTTGTGCCTATAGTGAAGGCGTTAAAATACCTGTAAATAGCCCTTCTGCTTTCTGTTACGTGGGAAGAGAAGCGACACAGTGAGCAAAAGAGGTCTTTGCAAATGGTGCAACTTCACGCAGCTAAATCCATGCTCTGCAACAGCGTTGCTAGCTAAGTTTTTCTTGAAAGATGTTATTTGATACAAATGTGCATGTTACTTGATCTTTTCTGCTTTTAAAAGCTCATGAAGATTATTTCTCAACCACTGTGGAGAGAGGAGGAAAGGAGTGAGGAGATCGTTGGCTCTGGAGTATCTCATGTCACTCTAGTAGGCAAAACTCAAATAAGGTGTAAGGATGCAAAGTTGTGCTGGATTCAGTTCACTTCCTGAACTTGTGAGCAAGACCTAGCCTGTCCTTGTCAAACGTCTGAAAATCAACCTTCCCGTGCTCCTCATTTTACTGCTGGCTTCAGATCTGATGCAGTCTGCTTGTAAGAGCTGCCTTTAGCTGTAAAGCCTGTCGACTGAGTTTCTGTTTGTGTAACATTAGCAAGAGTCCAGAGGCAAGGTTATACCTTTCAGGGCAACTGTGTAAGAAACAACTACTAAAGGTCAGTAGGGGCAGTTGGGGAGGGGAAGTCCTCATGTATTTCATGCATATGGAGTGACAGGGACCAGGAGTTAACCTAAAAATGAAGGGCAATGACAAGAAGAGGAGGAAAAAAGCTTGTCTGACTGTCAAAGGCCAGGCTGACTTTGTTAGCAAAGCTCTTACTTAAAGCTATTGAGAACATGCAGTTAGTAATGGCAAGTCAGACTGAGACATATCAAGTAATAATGCTTTTATTATTTATATCTCATGATAGGGGTGCCTGTTTAACTAAGAGTCCCACAGAGCCCCATTAAACTCATCCCAATGATGCAAAATAAGGAACTATACTTTTCCTCCATACTTGTTCTTTCTTCTTACTTACTATCTTCCCCTTGATGCCTATCTCACTTCTCCCTTCTCCTTGAGGCCGTTCCTTCTTAAAATGCAGTAAGAAAGAGTCTACAAATGTGTTAGGTGCATTTCTGTTCTGTCAGCCCTGCAAGTCCCCAGCTGATGTATATACATACCTTTATACGTCTCTTTCCTTACTGCCCTTGAGGTTTTCTCCTCTGTTTATGCAGTAGTTTGTGTAAGGAGACCTCAACCCTCAGAGAGGCATTAGACTCAACAGAGAAATGAAAAGATAAAAATAATGAGCAGGGGCTGAGACAGCTGAATTCCTGGCTCTGCTACAGATGCCGTGGTATGACTTGAGCGAGTAATTTACTCTGAATCTGTAAAATGAAGATAGTACTTCCTCCCTCTCCTTCTTTCCCTCCCTTTATCTTACATAATCAGACTATAAACACTATGGGGCAGGCACTCTCACCATATTTATCCAGCACTTAGCGCAATTAGGTCATGGGCTCTCTAGCATCTAGGAACTCAGCAGTATGATGTGCCGGAGGAGGGGTGTCTGGTGTAATAATATTGCAACAGGGCTGATAAAAAGGAGCAGCATGACCACAGAAATATTAGTTTAAAAGCAAACAACATAATCAAGAGGGAGATGCAGTAGCTGAGTGTATTGGGCAATTTGTGATGTTTCCAGTGATGGTAGGAGGAGATCAAGAAAAGCAGGATTTTGTATCAGTCACTGCCTTGTGTCTCCCAGGCTTCGTATAGGCCTTTTCCTTCAAAGGGCTCTTTCAATTAACAGAATTATAACTGTCTGGAGACGGATTTTCTTGACTAAACAAAGCAAGCCTATGGTTCTAAAAATGGGCTGAGCGATTAGATTATAAGACAAACAAGCCATATATCTCATGACTTTGTACTTGACTTCCAACTTCATTGCAGTCCCAAACTTGAACCCTGAATTCTGAACACTGATCACTGAACATCAGCGCGTGCCTGGTGGCTACATGTGCAATCATACACTTAGGATTTCCTGGACCACTCTTTGTCTTTAATGGAGTCTTTTTTCAAATAGCTTGCTTCTTCAGATGAGTTTGCCCTGTCTTTAAAGTATTTGCTGTCTTTCTACTCCTCCGATTCAGCATTCCTCCTATAATTTCTCAGTGGCACTCAGGAAAACAGAGTGGCTTCTGAAAAAAAGGATTGAGTTTAAAAAAAGTAAATATGTCTATGCTAAAGCATATTCACAAAAAAGTGACTGCAGCAAGTTTACAGTGGAAGAACAAACCACCACAGCACTCTCTGCCTGGTCTCCTAGAACAGAAGTGACCACTTCTTTCACCAGGAGTCTTAAAGGTTGCCACTCAGAAAAGTGTTCAAGCATGTCGTTGAACACTCTGAAGGGAAACAAACTGTGAGTCTTGTGTTCGTTTACCAGGCCAAAAAGATTTTTTAAAGAGTATACAAACATCCGCTGGTAGAAGGATGTTAGTACTTGAAGCCTCCTAGCTGTGTAACACTAGAGTTCAGCAGGGGCCCAGTCTATGGAGGAGGAGTCACATAGTTTCTGGGTGGGATTGTTGGTCTGTGCAGAGCTATGTTGCTTCTGCCAGACAGCTTCAATCTCATGTAAATGCGTCTGCCTTACAGAAACGTTCGTGGTAAAATTTAGATAGAGGTAGATGTACATTTGCCTCCATAACTTTGAGGCAAGAGCTTCCCTGCGGCCAATTTGAATTTCCATTTTAGCACAAAAAGTGTTTCAGTGAGGCTTAGTCCCCTGTTCCATGGGAGCAGTGATGTTACCTGCTCATATCTTTACACTGTATCTTCAACATGAATGCATTAACTTCTGATTTTTTTCTTCTGGGGCAGTCCCGAGCTTTTTCTGTTAAAAAAGTAGAGGAAGAGTGTGAGGGAGGGAGGAAGATTATTGACTTGGTATTATAAGGCAACCAAAATATATCCCTGTTTTCATGAAAGATCATTAGAAATCTAACAGTGTAAGCTCTCCATGTGTTGAAGGCAGGACAATGAAGCAATATATTCCCTTTTAGATTTGCCAGCAGAGGGAGTACTGCAATGCAATGAATGCAGATAGTTTCAAATAGCAGGGAGATTGCTTGGGTCTGAATTTTAGCTGTTTGTATTCCAAATTTTATTTGACGACTTATATTGTTGTGTTGACCAAAAAATGATCTAATAACAATAATAATTATTGATGCAGTTTAAACTTTACATTTCAAGAGTGAACCTACATAGTTAGCATCTTGGCTAAAATGTAGAATTTCTTTTGGTACAAATAAGCTGTCGGTTTTTAATGTACTTGTGAGAATAAATCTACAAATATTTTCGTACTAGTTGTTTCTGGTCTTGCTGCACTGATAAAAATGTATTTCTGATGCAAACTGCAGTTTGTAAAACTTAATGGAAGAAATAAACCACAAATTCAAGGTAGAGGGAGCCATGGACTTTTCAGTTTTGTGCAATCATATTGTACAAATGACATATCTACTTCACATGATAAATCTTTATGCCTCTTCCCTGCCTCGCCTCTTCATCTGCTGGGCAGTCCTTGTCTGGCTGGAGCTAAAGCAGCACTGAGGAATTTGTTGGTGAGACGCTTGACCGGCAGCACAGTCAGAGTCTGGAATGCAGCTTGTATTTATTAAAAGGAGTGTGTATTTCTCTGTGCAAGCTGAGTCTGACCAGGCACCTCATCGCAGCCTCTAGATGGCACCCAGATTACGCATTGTTACTAGAAACTATTACACCTTGGCCAACATGTTTTATCTTGGCCAACATTTCTGCTAAGCTGTATGTGGTAGCAGGAGTGTTAATGTCAAAGGAGGGAGATAATGTTTTTGGCTTTGGGCTATAAAACTGTTTTTGTGTTGGAGTTGGCTTGTTGAAAGGAATGAGAGAAGCTGTGTGGAGTGTAGCAGGCCCCCTGCTTGTGGCATTTTTCTGCTGATGCAGTCCTGTACTCAACCAAGTGTCATGAGACAACAACATGGTGGAGGCCCAGATTTACCTCTGGGGCCAGGTTATTGGCTGTAATGTCGAACACTGAACACTGAACAGACAAACGGTCGATCAAGCTGCCAGCAGGGGGAAACGCACTGAGTTTTTGGCAGTTACGATGTTTAGGTATTTCACTGATTTTGTGCGTTCTTTTGCCATCGGTTCCAACCTCTTCTCCCCCTTGTCTTCATCTGGCACTATCACCTCAAGTGATGGTAGCTGCCAGAGATGTATGCAATTGCTCACGTAGTCCTGCTGATTTTGGAGCTGCTTAACCATTTGGAGGCTTTCCAGTGAAGGCAGTAAATCCAACTAGAGCAAGACACTTATGCAGAGGATGTCTGCATGTTGTTTCCTCATGCCACTCGCTGTTAGTATAGTGCAAGTTCTCACAAATCAACAGAACTGGCTTTGAGGTCTTTTTCAGCAAAAAGTAACTGCACTGTTTGGGAACAATAAAAAGCTCATTCATCTCTTGTGGAAGAGGGAGATATGTTGGTTTAGTGACTTTATATATGAATGGTTCTATATATAAAAATGTTGCGGCTTAAGGACAGAGTACTCTGCAAATAGTGCTATTGCTCTGTATAGATGATTAATGAAACAACTGTGTCACCAGACTGCTCAAGGACTTAGTGCCAAAGTTCCTTTTGGATGCCCGTGCATACCTGCACTGACGGAAGCAAGAACCTCCTGGGGAAGTTCTGCTTTTTTCATCCCTCTGTGAATTTTGTTTCCTGTTGTGCAGTTAAGATGCAAATGTTTGTGTCCTGCATCAAAAACTGAATATGTTTTGCAAGTAAAATGTCGTAATTCAGTGGTTATAGAGTGCTTTCCTCTCTACCTGCAGAGGGTGTAATTTCTAGTGTCTTCCGGAGTGCCTGCTGAACTGCTATTTCTGCACAGAGCAGAATCAGTCTGAAGGTTCAGAACCACTGCTGACAACAGTATCACTTCTCAGCAGTCCTCATCAAGATGCAGTGCTGCATCTGCTCTTATTCATACTGTTTTGCTCTTTACAAACATCTGTAGCACCTATAATATCCACTGAAATGACACACAATTCAGAAAAAGTGTTTTTCTGCTGACTGGGAAAGCAAAGTTCTGTCTGAAGTTAATATCTTTACTTCTTACTCGTTAAGTGTAACAAGGTTCGTTTTTATGAGGAAGTAGTAGAAAATGAAGGCTTTGCCAGTGTGCCCTCTTTTCCTTTTTCATTCCCTTCTTTCCATTATTCATGATGAAGGCAATTTAAGAAAAGGGCTTGGATAGTTGGATTTGATCAGGAAGATAATTTGAGGCCTTGGGGACATTATGTGGCTATCTTACGTGATGTTTTATTTTATAGCTTCTAATCTGAATCTACTCAGTTCTCAAGCCTGTGATTGTCTGTGTTGGGAAGACAAGTCTACATCAAAGAACCTGCCCATTGTAAACTTCCCCCCCTTCTGCTCTGAGTCCTTTAGATTCAATTTTTACAGGAAAAAACAGTAAAACACAAGGAGAAGTAGTCCCACAAATCCTAACAAAGTATACACACTACAGGTTGAGAGGAAATTAAACTACATATGATAGGTGGTCAGAGCAAAGGCCTGGCCTTCTGGAGGCACTGAGAAGTCAAAGACCCATAGAAGAAGGTAAAAAAGGCACCATCTGCATGTTTTTTGGCCTGTTAAGACTTCTTCCCTGGTCACCATGGGAAGTTCAGTGGGCTCATGAATTTCAGGTTTACTAGAGGTCAGCTCTAAGCCTCCCTTGCCTGTTAGGCAGAGGGCTTTGACAGACATAGCAGGAACTGAAGCCTCTATGTCCTCTCCCTCCTGAGGGGAACTCCATCCCAGGGTGCATCTGGTAGAGCAGGCCCCACCGGGCTGATCCTGATGCCCGCTCTTCCCCTTAGCAGCGCTGGGGGCACGTGTTCAGTCCTGGGCTCGGTCCAGGAATGCTGGTTGACATTAACTGGTGCTCTTCATACCTAGAATTTGTTTCCTTATTTCCCACAAGGTACGGAGGCAATTGTGGGCCCTCTGCTTCTGCTTGAATTGCATGATTTTGTATAATACCCATTAAAAACAAATAATTGATTTGTGAGGGGTCACAATACAAATATCCTGACATAGCTACGTTTGGAATGATACATGGACTGTAAGGGATCTTTTTTGTTTATAATTTAATTCATAATTATCCTTGGGGACAGTTGGGCTTCTTCATTACTTTGTTCTTACTTGCCTGAACAGTTTTTATCTTAGTTTATTGCCATCTGTAAATTTGCGTTCAGAACACTGTTGAAGAGGCAGTGCTGTTACTGCTGAACAGCTGCTGCGGTACTCACTGCTGGGTGAGCCAACTGCTCGCAGTTTGCGCTGCTCCATCATTGTGTGAAGTGCTAGTCTGTGCTGCTTTAATGCTGGTCATTTCTGTCCTGGTGACAGTGGCATTTGACGTTATTAAAGGACCTCAATTACATGTATCACTGATTGCACACAGTAAAGGACACGTTGCTCTGCTGGTTACGTGACTCATGTTGCCATTATAGAGCAATTTGGTCAGGTTTAATGGTGCGAAAGTGATTTTTGGACTTGGTTGAAGCACTGAATGCTCTCCCTCCTCCATTCAATTTGTATTTTCCTTCTTCTGACAAGACAAAATACTAATCTTCTTATTGAGACTCTCTTTTGGAAATAACCTTAGTGCTTCCTTTTTCTGATTTACCCTCTGTGTTTTGGAGTCTAGAATCAGAAACTCTTGTGACATATCCTTTGATGTGATTTGGAATTTGGCTTCCCATATGAAGACTCACACATCCTCTGTGACAAAGCACCCTGGTGAAGGTGACGTGCAACTCAGGCTGAGAGACCTTGTGTTCTAGTTTGATGGTTGCCATTCACTTGTGGTTTGTTGGGTTTTTTTTTAGAAATGTCTTTCATTGTTTATTATCTCAGTTTTCAGATTTTGAAATGTGCTGGTTATTCTTGTGACGACTGTTACCAAAACCTGGTTAAAGAGGCATCCAGCATTAGGGTTAAAGGCTGCCATTTATGTTTATGTAGCTTCTCTTTCTAGGTATTAATGGACTGAGGCTGGAATCAGCTAAATATCTTTGTTGGGTACATTTGTAGAACTTCTGACAATAGCTGTACTTGAATCTGACAAACGGCAAGTACTAGTTTTACCTCAGGAAAGCTTGCTGTGATTTCATTTTCTACTTTAAAATTGAAAAATATCTAGACTTCTTTCTGATGGTTAAAGAAAAGACTGAGGCTCTCCCAGGTTAGCTGTCTGGGACAAAGACATTTCCTAATATTGACAGTGCGGTTTTGATCTTTCTGCGCTCAGCCACTGATTTGGATGTGCTCTGATAACTAATATATGTTATGCTCCTGGTATAACCCTTATGGAAAATGAAATCAAAAACTTCTTTCACCTTTGGTTAAGGCTTTGGTATAGGTAGTATCCAGTTATTCTAGTGCAAAACTCTTCTGTATCTATTTATGTCACATTTCTGTAGTTTGGACAGTAACAATTACTTCTCAGGTTTATCACATAAACTTCCTCCTCAGATGAGAAAGTGGCTTTATTAGAGTTTTTAGGCCTGCTGGCAAGGGATTGTTTCCATTTTCCTATTTGAATGTGAAATGTGTCTTGGTATTGGCTTGTGAAAGATAAGGCCAAAACTCACATCTTGGCCTCTATATAATTACATATTAAAATGAAAAAAAAATTAGGAAATAAAAATTAAGAAATAGAAAAACCTCAGGTCCATCTATAAGTAAAATAGCGAGTATAACTTCAGTGTGTATTAAATTAATTGTGTTCCTAAGTCCCTTTTTCTAATAATAGTTCATGCTGCCCTGCTGCTGTAGGAAATCATTGCTAAATCATTCTTTTCTGTTTATTCACAGACCCCAGAGCCAGTTGAAAACTACATCAGTGAAGGAGAGTTTGAAGATGAGCTGAGTTCTTCTACGCCGAGCACGATCGAGCTGGAGATACGTGGATCCAGCCAAGAAACAGATGAAGATTATTTTGAGACCCTGTCACATCAGAGTGGATCTTTGTCAGATGTAAAAACTGAGCCTTATGAGAGTGCATCAGACACAGAATCTGTTTCCAGTGATGTAACTGGGGAAACTTGCTTGGATTCAAACTGCCTTTTTATTGAAAAAAAACCTCTGTGCTGTAGTCTTCCTAAAGCAAAGGCAGAAACAACCCTCCATGAACTTAAGTGCTCAAGGCAACCAGAATTTACCCAGCAGGTGCGGTTAGAAGTATCCTCCGAAATAAAAGCAGCAGCAAGCAAAACTGAATTTTGCATACAATCTCCGAAGTCAGAACGTGAAGAATTGGGTGATGAAGAGCTAACATTAACTAGGGGTACTTCCAACAGAGAGAACCAAGTCAGACAAGAGGGCATTGTATTACAGACAAATAGAAAGTTTGTAGCAGTATTGCAAAATAAAGTGAAGTTTGAAAACAGTAAAGTGCAGTCCTGTACCAACTCAGTACCTACAGAAGATGATGTTACAAGAGAGAAGGAACATCCTGCAGTATTAAGCATTGCTTGTTTCAAAGCAAACTCAGAAAGTTCTTTGATTTTTCCTGAGGTACAGCAATTTTCCTTCCGTTCAGATGCAACATCAAGGTGTAGTTTGCCTAATCTTCATTTTGAAAAAAATGGACCTAACTATAGAAGTTACACTGAGACATCTGACTATATGCGTGAATTAGATTCTATGTCCAATATAAAATGCAGCAGGAGGAACTCAGTTGACAGTGAGGAAACTACAGGTAAAAGGATAAAACGTGGAAGTACAGAGACCATGTTGACAACAGATTCATTCTTTTACCAGAGTTGCTTCAAACCAAGATCTCAACCACCACTCACAAGGTCAGAGATTACAGAAAGTAAAACATGGCACAGTGTACCTGAAAATATCAGTGCTCAAAGCAAGACAGAATATGTGGGGAACTGTATTCATCTGACAGACAAATTTAGATGGTCATGTTCCAGAATACACCTTCAGGGGCTGGATTTTGAACACACTTGGAAAAATTTAGGAAGGGTACCTGTAAGCCCTGAAAAGGCAATAAAAATAGAGGGCAAAGTTGGCATAAAAAGATCTCTTAATACTGACATAGACTCAAATGAGTGTCAGGTTTCTCAGACAGCAGGCTCTTCCCAGTGCATTGATTATTTGCACTCTAAATCAGAGACATGTGGCCTTAGCCCAGAAGCAGTAGGTACATCTGCTGATAGCTTATCTTCTACAGAGATCGATGCTTGTGAGTGTAACCCTAAACAAAAGGAGACTTCATCTGCCCTGGACTATGAGCCAGTGATCATAAATGCTGAAGAACTTACAAAAAGTGACCAGTACAAAGCTGAAAGAGATCTGGGAGCAGACAGATTCCCTTTTGATATTGACGTTGAATCTGGCATTGGTGACACCGAGAACCTAGCAGCTTGTCACGTAGGTTTTCCTGCTGTTGTCGAAAACAGAGATTGCAGTTATTCTGTAAACTGTGTTTCCACTGCTACAATACAGCAAAAAAGTTTGAAGGAGAATGGCCTTGAATCTGAACTCTCAGGTATGGAGATCGCGGTAGGGGAAAGATGGGTAGATGATTCTTCTAACCTTGACTTGGGTTGGAAGGTCCTGGACACCACATTGCAGCCAGGTGGCAGTAACACTGAGGCAGAGCAGAAAGAGTCAATGCAGCGAAATACAAGGTGCAAAACTGGTGCCTTAAGGAGTCATTCTGAGCTAGTAACAAATGAAGAACCTACTCATGAAGGAAAGGATGAAGACAGTATCTTTGCTGTTGAAATGGCTCCCAGATCAGATTGTATAAGCCAGAGAAGGCATTTAATGACTCTTCCAGAGTTAAAGTCTGCCCTAATTATACTATCTGTAGAGCAGAAAGGATTACAGTCCAAGACACTGAATGATAACCTTCCTACTGAAGTAATTGGAACATTGAGACATGTAGTGAGCAAGGATTTGATGTCTCCTCGTACTGTCAGCAAAGCTCACGTTGAGCCAGAGAGAGTTCTGAGTGAAAGCTGTAGCTGTGAAGAACAAATTCTGGCCACCCACCTCATTCCTGGTCGTGCAGAGGTACTCCCTGGTGGGGATACAGCTGAAGAAACCCCAGAAATTTCACAAGAGAAAAGAGAGAAAACAGATGCAGTTTCATCCTTAGGGTTCACCCGTAGTAATTCCACGGTAACAAGTGCAGAAGTGGAATTCAGGAGCGTTACTGTACCACTGGGCAGTGAAATACTTACTGCAGAAAGTCAGGCAGATCAATGTGAAGAAGCACTCTTAAAATCACATAGCAGAAGTGGTGTTACTATCTCTGAAAAAGAGCCTTGCAGAACAAAGACTGGTTTGGAATTAGAGACAGAACAATTCAGAAAGTCATGGGATGAAAGGAGAGATGACCAGGTGTCTAAGGAAGAGGAATTCGAAACGCATGAAGGCAGAGAGGAGGGCTTATCTATAACTAGTGCAGTGACACTGGAAGCGTGCAATGTAAGCAACTTGTGTCAGGGAAATGGTGCTGATGTTGACCTTCAAGGGGCCATCATGATCTCTGAACAAGCGGTGGGCAGGCAAGGAACTGAAGGCTGTAATGGTTCAAAGGAGCAAATAGGTATTTGTGAGGAGCCTTCTCCTAGTGAAGGAAAGGAGAGCTCTCCTGCAGAAGACACAGCTAGCCCTAGCAAAGACAGCGCGCTGAATCTAGATGCGTCTGATGTCTTTAACTATTCTGTGAAAAGGGAGACCCATAATACTTGTGTGCTGGGCCTAGATAATATAAGTACCTGCAGCACTAACAGCGAGGAAATGGATGAGAACTCAGTCCATATCCTGGGAAGCAGCAGTGGTCTCTATAAAGCTGTGCAAAAGCCAACAAAGAATGGGAATAGTGGGAAAGCTTCCAGATTTTTAGTATTCTCAAAAATGACTTCTTTCAGGAAAACTAAGCCTGCCACAGCAGAAAATCAGGGAAGCAGCAGCTTCTCTGGCAGCAAAGCAAAGATGGAAGAACTGGATGCTGGGAAAGAGGATGAAGACACTGAAAGTTTACAGTCTTTCAAAAGTTGTTCATCTGGTTCAGCCTTCCACAGGAAGGAAAGCTACACCTCTGAGTACTCCGACGATGATGATTTATTCTATGAGAGACCTGCAGGATTATTCAACAGAATGAGCCTGAGGAAGGCTTCTGGCTCTGGTCGGATACTGATGGAAGATGTAGATACAAATTCAACTTCTCCCACTCTGGCTGCTGTCAAATATGCAGATCATCAAGCTTCAGGTTCATCTGAAAACAATGACAGTGAACCTGTGGAATACTCTGGCACTAGAAAATCGTTCCCTGAAAATGAATACAAAAGAAACAAAAACCCCGAGGGTAAGAAGTTCAAGACAAGGTTGGCCTTGGCACACAAATCCCTCTCAAGCTTATTTGAATCCAAATCTCCAGAAAAGGAAAATACTGAGCAAAGCTCAAGAGTATCACTGAAAAATGAAAAGGAGAAAGCCAAACTTCGCCAGAGCGCCTGGAAAGCTTTTCTAAAAAGCAAGGAGGCAGATGGACTAAAAAGGCCTGTCTTAGCAAGTTTATCACCAACACAAGACAGTCTTGATGCAACTAGAGGCCATGTAATGAGAACAGCGTCAGTAGAGCGACAGGGTAGTTCCAATGGACACACATTTTTTAAAACAGAAACGGCTAATGGCTCCTCAACAGAACCCAACTATTTTGACACCTCTGTGGAGCCTGTTGATGTCTCTTCACCTGCAGGTATGTGGAGAAAACGAATACAGTCCCATGACCTGGGCATCAGATACTCACAGAGTTCAGACTGTGATGAACAACAGGAGGCTCTGAGCAACAGTTTAAATACTTCTTTAGAAGAATACTGGATGAAATCTCCATTTAGCCCCACTGACTTGCAGTTGTCATTTAGTCAGTCAAGCCCATCATGTCCCCAGCTCACTAATTCTGACGGTAAAGATATGCCTTGTAGGCCCATGAGTCCTAAACCGCAGAGTCCACGATCTGCTTCTCAACACAAGAGCTTCCGTTATCCCGGAAGAATATGTGCCACTTCAATGATCTCTCTTGGGAACAGCTCTGCCGTTGAAAGCAATTTGGAGGCTCCTGAGAGACCAAAGACACTGAAACCCAGAGGTAGTCTCTTACTTTCTGTACACTCATTGGACAACGAATACCAGAGGGATGACAGCGGCATAAGTAGTCAATCCCAGATCAGCTTAAATACAGCTTCTTCCATTAGTGACATGCTCCGAGATGAGGTGAGTTGTTGTCTGGCAATGATCAGGTGGTGGTTTGGTTTGCAGAGTCTTTTGGTTTAATGTGGTTTAGTAATTCCAGTGAAACTCTTTGATGGGTTAGTGAACACATTGGTTAGATGGGTGCATAAATATTCCTCTTCGGCTAAGATAGGTAGCACTACTTAATCTTTCTGTTTCTATTTAAGACTATATGAATTGATGCATTCTTTAAGGGAGGATTTACCACAAAAATCTAAAGGAATAGATCGTCACAACAGTGCTAATGCCTAATATGCTTCAGACAGATAACAAAGATGCCGCCCTGTGTTCAACTCCAGTTTTTAGCTGGGTCTTACCCCTCTAGAGGTAAAGCGGAATTGTAACTTGTGTATAGTAAATTAATTTATGGAAGTGAAAGGCAACACAGGAATCAATTTTCATTGCTAGCAGTCACTTTATAAGAAGTAAAATCTTTTTCTTTAGACAATGAGTAGCTGTCTTTCAAAGTACCACGAGTCTTTTGCAGTCACCATGACTACACTTTGATTACCACTGGGAGTTCTTTTGTACAGCAAACAGAAAAAAAACCCATGGACGCAGGGTCTCCTTTTGATGTTGCATTGTATTCTACCCCGGTAACATTAATTTCCTTGTGATAGGCTGGATCTCACAGAAAAGATTGTATCTTAAATAGGGATTTCTTGGTTGGCTGAGGCCTTTAAAAGCAGAGACTTCCTCTGTCAGTAGGCTTTTAATCCCAGAGAGGATTTCCCAAGTTGTAAGTGGCTGCAAGTTTAGGAATCTCTTTCAGTGGCTGAGCACCACCAGAGTGACTGAGATTGATGTGTTAGCTGAGTTCCCATGATCATGCTACTTTTTCGGTATTGCTGATGATGAGTTTTGGCATTAAGAAATGGGCAAAGATTTTGTTGAGCAGATTTTCAAAAGTGGCACTTGAGAGAGGGTATGAGATATTTTTCATATCAATCCCAAGCAGACGTTTTTCGCAGAGTTTGTGAATCTGGAACTGCTTGATCAGTTCTGCAGTTGAGGGCTGATTGTGTTCAACTCAAATGAGCCTGCGCACACCTTTTGCTGCTGCTGCTGCCTTTTGTTTCTGACATCCCAGGTTATATTGAAGTTTTAATGGTCTTAGCCTAGCCTTTCTCCCAATTTTTTTAACAGAAACTCCCTATTTTTTGTATAGAAACCAAAAATGTTGGTTGGAACAGACCTTGGGAGGTCATCTAATCCCACCTCCTCCCTCAGACAAGACTAGTGGCAACACCAGATAGACAAAACCATGACTTTGAATAACCAAGTCTTGAAAACCTCCATTGCTGGAAATGTCAGCACTTTTGTGGGAAACATGTTCCCAAGGAAAACATTGGGAAAAATTTCTCGCCATTGTCTGGTGGCATTGTCTGGCCCTGCTGAGAAGAGTTTGGATCCATCATCCATGTAACTACAAAATTGTTGCAGACTGCTCTTATATTGCCTTTAGTACCCTCTTACCAGCTTGAATAAACCCAATTCCCTCAACCTCTCCTCTCACATTCCCAGTGAAAGTTTTTTGGTAGATTGGTTTGGGTTTTTTTTGCTAATGCTGTCTGGAATCTAAAGAAGCGTGTGGGTGGGTTTGAGAAATGAGGGCTGTACTACTGGAATTGCTGTGGGCAGAAGGGGAAGAGAATTTGCTTTATTGCCTTCTGTCCTCTGCTTTACTTTAAAATCTTTTATTTTCATGGGCATCAACTTAACTTACAAACTTAATAGTGGATACCACGTTCCAAACAAGAGACTGCAGTCTTGCACCAGCCTAGGAAAATGCAAGATACTTGGACTATACACACTGTCAACAGATGAAGCCTCTCAGAGGATGAATAAAATCATTGACCTGTAAATGATAACCCAAAAGAGCATCTAGAAAAGAGAGGAGAGATGAAGCATGTGTAAAGCTTTGAATAGGCAATGCACATCCTATAACATAATTATTAGGAGCCAATAAATAATTACTTAAATTGATTGCTAGATTACATAATTTAAAGAAAATGACAAAAAACTTAAATGGTATCTAAGCCATATAAAACCAGTTTGATTTTCCTGTTCTTCTGGAGGCTGCAGGATATGATATCTGAAATTGGATAAATGCACCCGGAGCCTGTAAATTAATGTAAATGTCCCAGCTTTCAGGACACAACATCTATTCTGTTAAAACAGATAGGGCTTTTATTTATTTCCATTTTCATGACATTGTAAAATGAAGTAGAGCTGCCCCCTACATTTTGTAAGTGAACTTGTTCTTTCAGGAATCCCTGAAAATACCACAGAGGCCTTCGGCAAAGTATATTTGCAGTATTAAGTCTTTCCAACATAATTATTTAAACACCAAGGATGGTCTTACTTTTGTATGTTGCTCAGTAAAAAGGTAATAAAATAAAGTGTATTTGAAGAAAAGTCCTTTTATGTTCCGCATCAGTAAAGACATTGCAAAACAGATGGAGAATTGTGGAGTTCCTTGAACTCACTTCCCAGTGTTCCCTCCACTGTGGGGATATGTATGTATTCCCAAGCCCTCAGCCAGGTATTTTTCCAGTGGTATCAGCTTTGTCTGTGTTATGGTGCTGTGCCAAACTGCAATGGATCAACCTGCCCCTGACACCTCTGGCGATCACACTGGTAAGTAACCCTTAGCCTGACGGAGCACAGACCAGCCCCGCTCTCCTTACCTGCTAATGGTTAACATTCTCCAAGTTATATCGAGGATGAAGATTTTGTGCTGAAAACAGCAAGACAGAACAATTGCCAGTTTGCCGATGTGGCAGCGCCTTCATTACATATTTAATTAATCTGACTGTTTGTGGCATGATTTTACTTACATAATTGTGTTAGCCAGCAGGCAAGAGTGAACTGTCCCAATATGTCCCATGTTTGGAATCAGTGCAAAGTTCTTCTCCTTGCTCCTCTCCAATATGATGTGGTTAGGGACAGAATACCAGAAGGGTACACTTTCCTTTTTTGCATAGCATTTTGTAGATACAAAGTGTTTCTAGAGTGTGGCCTCTCTTGCCAGTGGCAATAAAGAATTGATCTGGGATTGTTGGTTAATTGAGAGTACATAGGAGGCGCCTGCAGTGGTTTAAGAGTTGTTGTATTTGGGTTCTCCAAATGAACTGTGAGAAACTGGAGAGATTGTCAGGACACAACATTTTCTTGGCATGAAAAGAGACTCCTGAGATCATTCATTCCTCAATGTTGTTATCTCCCACCTTAATATTATTGATTCTAACACTGATGCTACCTGGAGTGGTAGCTGGATGCCTCAGGACATGCTTAATTTTAAGTTGTTCCAGTATAAAAGCTGTAATTTTGTGCAGCCACTCGTTAAAGGCAAATGAGAGCGAAGTGCAAAGCTGTGCAATTTCTTGCTCTCGGCCCAACATCAAGCAAATAAAATGGATAGCACAAAGAGCACATCAGGAAGCACAAGGCTTAATATATCAGACCTGCAGGCATCTAGGAAGCCTTTTCACATTGTATAACTGAAGTACAGTTGGAAAAGCACAGACAGACAAGACTGGTTATTATTCTATTTTCAGAGACGCTGTCTGTCTTTGTAAATAATATTATACAGACAGAGTGACCTAAATCCCAGTAGTAATGTTATTGTAATATGCCGTCTAGAATGAGGGTGAAAAGGGCATTGTCCTGTGGAGAGGGAGTGTACGTTACATCCTCAAAGGATAACAGAGCTGCTGCTTCAGGGTGGAGTACCACTAAGCCTATGGAGAAGGCTGAGTGAGTAGACAGGCTGGTTTCGGCCAGCCAATACTCTTGGGAAAGCATTTTCTTCTGAATAGAGCTGGGATGAGATAACTGAGCTTTACCATCTTCTCTTCAACCTGATTTGAAGCAAACAAAGTTTCCAGCCAACAAACCCTGTGTTTTCACCTGCTGTTTGTAAAACAGGAGTCTAAACAGCAATGTCAAACACCACCTGAAAAGAGGCCAAATGAGAAATGGGTTCCCCATCGCAAAAGAAGGCCCCCCCTGGTTCCACCATCCCCACGCCCTATCTCCACCCTGGAGAGCAAAGCCTGGAGGCTTTCCTTCCTTGCTCCAGATGAAAAAGCCAAGGAGATTCCAGAGAGGAGGAGGAAGAGACCTAAATCCCTCTATAAGTGCTTCAGCTTCGATGATGTTTGGATGGAGAGGAACCAAAAAAGGAAGCTAGAGAAGGAGACACAGCCAGAGAGAGGGATTCAATTGCGGCACCTCCCAGAGGACCAGTTAAAAGTAAGAAACCATACACCGTCCTCCTCATTCTCTGGCACTGCCTTCCTCTCTGCTCCGGCTGCTTCTTTCTATTGTCATCATTTTCCTGTCCTTGCACTTTGTCTGGTACCAGTTCTGTCTGCTTTTCTTTGGTCCTGGTAGTCTGTGGAGACTGATTAAACATTAAACTGGTCCATAAGTGATAATCTCTGAAGGTGGTGAGATTTTTTAGTTGCTGTAAGTGAGCAGTTCCTGCCCCATGCCATCTTGGACAATAGGATGAGAGAACATCAAATTGCTTTGTGAGCTGAAAGATAGGGAGGGCAGGAAGCAAATCAAAGTTGCCTTAAATCAGTATAAATTAAACTGATGAAATCTCATTCAGTGCCCCATGGCATTGCTGTATAACTTTAAAAAAGGACTTCTAAATTAGATTTCCCTTGTATCTGAGGCCAACTCCACTCTTCCTACTGAGGCAAATTCCTGCTGTGAAGTGCTCAAGAGAACATTGGCATTGGAGTTTTAGCTCTTAGTATTCTTTCCACTGGGGGAGATTTTTAGATCAGCATTATGATTGCTTGTGGCAAACTTTGTGGCTGTTGTGACTCACACTGATGGCATCTGTTACTCTTGGATCCAGAGCAAAGGTCTGTTCCCTTCAGGGAGAGCCATCAATCTGTATCCAAGAGCCAAATTTAGAACTTCTAAGGACAAAGGACATGAGATAGAGGGACATTCCATGCAGCATCTGATGATAATACAGAGGAAGCTTCTGAGCAAGCATGAAATGAAGTAGCAGATACTCAGATAAAAGCTTTCCTCAGAGTTTTCTGTTTTGGTCTGTCACCTGCATTTGCTTCCCTTTCTCTCTGTTGTCCTGGTTGCCTGTTTCTGGTTGCTCTTGCATCAAAATGACATGTGAAGGGACCTGAGGCCCCAGTCACCACTTCAGCATGTGCTTGAGCTTATGTGTACAAGTAGTTGTATGGCTGGCGGTGGGGAAACATTCACCTGACACAGCTCAGCTTGTCCACTGTGGCTCAGTGGGACTAAACCTGCTGCCTCATCCCTGTCTGCCTGAGAGAGCCTCCCATCAAAGCTGACGGACACCTGGGACAGAAAGCCAGGCTAATTCCAGAAACAGGGCTTCTGAAAAACCACACACTGCTCTCTCTTCCTCAAGAAAAGGGGCTAAAAATCTGTGCTTTTTTATATTTGTAGGGCTCTTCAAAACAAAATGTTGCCAGGTGATGCTTGGATGAGTGCTGGGTATGGGTCTGTGGTGTGTTGCCTACTCTCAGTTCAGTGAGGATGCTTCCCTGGCTCAGCCCCACTATTACCTAGGTGTTGAAGACAACAAGTAATGCTCCCGAGGCATGTGTATGTGAAGTTTAAAAAAACGTAAAAAGTTAATTGTGTTACTTTTCTACCTTGTTCAAAGTTCTGAGTGCTTAGTACGGGCACGAAACAAGCTAGGGAAAATGAATCCCTGGCTTACATAGGCTCAGTGATAAACAGAAGCCAGTAAAGCATGCTAAAAGTATTTCTTACAATTCTTTGACAAGCATGGATAGTGATGGAAATCTAGCTCATGCTACAGGGTACATCGGCCAGCACTGAGACCATTAGTGCCTCTAAGAGGAGCGACCAGTTATCTCAATAGCTTCCCCTAGAGCCATCAGATTCCACAGCTTGAATGCTGTCTGTTTTGCTGATTGACTGCATGTTTTGGTGCTGCCAGAAAAGAGTTTCTCCTTTAAGCAGTTCCACCCTTATTTTCTGATGCAAACTTACCTCTCCTTGTGATCAGCTGTGTAACGGTTTGCAGCTGCGCCATGCCCTCCGTTAACATCACCTGTCACTGGGGTTTGGGGGCCTGAGTTAGTTTTCTGGTTCATTCTTCTTTTGGTAGTAGAGGTGAGTAGAAGATATTTAGCGGTGTGTAGGCAGATTTGGTTTTTATTGTTTCTGTTGATTTAGGTGTGTTGTGCAGGTTATTGACACTTTTTGTGGGCAGGCCAAGAGGGCACAATGCTAAGTTTTATTGAGGGAACTGTTGGGATTCAAAGGCTATTTCCTGTATGCCCATATAACTGCATTTCTTGGCCTGTACTTTTTATTTATAATAGTCATCACGTAGTTTCTTTTTCCTTTTATGTTTTATTCTGTCTTTGCAATGCTCTATTCCTGTAGTAATGCTGGCTTATTCATACTTCAAAGTGTGGTGGGAGTGCTGTCACAAGCTGGAGTGTTTGAGGGCGGTTTTAGAAGAATGCTAAATTCATAAGGAGAAATAAATTGTCACAAAAGAAGCTTTGTAAGATGTTCAGTGTCTGTTGTGTTTCTGTGATTGGAACAAGGCGACTGTATGGGGCTTTGGAGATCTGAAATTGCAAGTCTGATTTTTTCTGACACACGGCTGCCTTGGATTGTGTGGCTTCAGTTATGACAAGTTGTATTGTGTTAAGTTAAGATCAGGTCAGGATACAACGTGATGTAATGCTGCAGTATTGTGGAAACAACTTAATAGGTCAGACCAGGAAGGAATTCTTGATTTTTCTAGTGTTGATTTCTGATACTGCTCTATCATTGAGATCAATATACAAAAATTAGTATAGTGTTAATTTTGAGGGCTGGTGGCTGAGATTGAGGGAGATGGATAAATGGTCAAGAAACTACCTTTATACTAAAAAAATAACCAATTGAAATACTACTCCTAAACTATTCTATATGCTGGTCTTTGTTTTGCTTAGGTCCAGTAAGCTGCTCATCTGCTTTAAATGGGAACAGTCTGTGTAAATCCCTAGAGTCAAACTCAAAGCTCGACCCAGCTGTCCCTTATAATGAAATGCTACCAGTAACAAGCTGAGCAGCTTCTGATCTTGCCCCTTAAAGTGTTAACATTTGACTGGTCATGGCAAGCTTTTGAAAGTAGCACCCCCTGAAGTGGAAGAAGAGAAACTCCCACGGCCGTGGATGAATCTATTTTCTTTTGCTTGGCCATAGACTTTGCCCTTCACATGGTGATGGGTTTCACAGTGTAGCCTGGGGTCCTCTTGCTTATTTTTAATGCAGTCTAAATTTCCTAGCTGGAGCAGAGACAATGCCTCAAACCACTGAGACATGTAATGCTGGAATGGCAGTGGGCTCTGTTTGGGGAATTATTTTTGCAAAAATTGTTTTAGTGATGTCTCTGAACTGCCTGTCTGCTCCCATCCTGCTCTTTCCTATTTTGACAAAAAGTTAAAACCCGACTGTTAAGCTTGATGCCTCTCCAGTGCACAGCAATAGAAGCACAGACGTGGCTTCTGCATGCATTTGTTAGAGCACAGTTTTTGCACTGCCAAATTAGAGAGATTCCTAAAAGGCCCATCAGGGGACTATACCCAGAGGGGGTATAGCGCAGAAAAAGCTCTCTCTTTGATTTTGAAAGAGAAATGAGGCGCCGTGAAAAATAGATCTTTAGCTTATTGTCCTGAATGTGACTCCTGGAAATCTGATTTCACCCCATCTGAAATAAGAGAAAATTAAGTTTTGCTGTGTGCTACCATGGTTATGAGCACTGTGGGCACCTCAGATACACTTCAAGAGGGTAATGAACACACTTTGGAGAGGGGATTGAATGAGATACGTCTCCCCCTGTCGTGTACCTGCCAAGGCACAGACACGCAGCAGGGGTAAATGCTTCTCCCAGGGACTGAATTACTGTGCCCCCTTGAACCTATAGCAGGAAGTATAGAAGAGAGGATCTTTACTATGTTCTAGTCCCTCGTTTCCCCTCCCTTGTAGGTTGGGGAAGACCCTGCCCAGATGTTACTAAGGTCTCTGAAAATGCTTCCTCTCCTGACTTTGGGCTATACTGGCCTGGCTTCCCTGCTATAAAAAACAAATTATGCCTGTACCTGAAATTTGCTCTGATGTCTTGGAGATTAATAAGAATGAAGCCTGCCGTTTTCACTGTAACAGCCCTAGGGCAGTATTCTCCTTCCTAGTCTCAAACCAAACAATAATGCTTTCTATCACCTTTCATGTAAATAACCTAGACTTTACCCTTGGCATTTTCAGAGCTGTAGCTCAGTAGGTTGCCTGTTTTGCTTGATTTCATTGTCACTGGAAGAGCATGTGCTCCCACTGGGGCTTTGCTGTGACTTTTCTAGACAAACAGGCACCACTCAGGTTAATCTGAACAGGGTTCATGGTATCCCTCAGGAGATGGTGATTTGTGCCAAAGTATTGGCTGTGTTCTCTTTGTTTTAGCAAAGTCCAGGAAGAATAAAGCAAACCAGGCACAGAGCAGAAGCACTCTCAGCTGCTTGGGCAGTGTGTGGCTAGTCCATGGGCTTAGTTTGCCATTTCGTTTTGGAAGGATGTTTTGACTAGTTGCCATCTTCTAAGGAAGAGGCTTCAGCATCGAGGCTAGTCAGCAGCCTTTCTCTTCACACCACATGGTGTGGGCTGGTAGGGAGGCGGAAAGATCCTAGATGAACTACTGGACAGCAAGCTGTCCCAAATTCTTGGTTCAGTGAAGGACGGATACCTTGTAACCAAGTGTTAACCTTGCAGCCAAAGGAAGGGGCAGTAGGGATACAGGGATGAGAAATGGCCGTGCTCATGGGACCAGTGCTCACTGACCAGCTGATCTCTCAGTTGTTCACAGTCACTGATGCTTTCCGTGTATGCCAGCCATAGGAGGTATGGGATGGAGAAAAGAGAGAGAAGAGAAAAGGAATACAAGCATATCTGTACTATGCCTTAAGTACCACAAATTTCAGTGACATTGACAACAATCTGTATTGCTTATTGTCAGATAATCTATATTCTTGTAGTATCTTGCCCAGTGTCTTGTGATTGCCTGGTGAAGTAGCAGGGTAATGTTGGTCTCATTTCCTTATATCGAGCAGACATTATTTCCATTTCAGGGTGGATGAGAGGAGACAGAAAACATTGAAAATTTCTTGGTGTGGCAAAACTGGCAGAAAGTATTGGATTTGGCACAGAAAAGGAGAACAACCTTGTTTACATTTTGGATTTTGTTGATAGATTTTTAATATCTTTTTAAAACTTCAAGTGAATATCTACATGGAAGAGTGGGTTAGTCTGTGGGTGGATGGAGTATCTTATGACAGTGGTTTGTATGATTATGTGATTTCTTAAACAAACAATCTTGTATTTTTGTTTATTTTAAGCCTGACTTACTGAGGTATTAAAGGTCACAAGCTGTGTGTATGTGTCTATATGTTTTTCCCCTTAAACCAGCAAAAGTTATTAATTCAATGAGAACTGTCAATAGTATAGAGTTTTCAAAGTTTCATAAAGTTCTGTAAGTTTTGTAAAATCAATCAGCCAGGCAGAGAACAGAGCCTTTAACTGAAGAGAAGAATGCTGTGTTATCCCCGTCCTATATGGATGGGGACTGGTGCCACTAAATCTTTGAGGGGAAAAGCTTTATTTACAGGAATTATTAGTCATAAAGTTGTAGGAAACAGTTCTGTAGCTGAGGGGATGACGTGCTTCCCCCTCCCACTAGATGCGCTTTACAGGAGGGAGTGAAACTTTAACTTTCTGTGAATGTAGATATACGCGACAGTATGTGAAGTATGAGTCCAGTACCCTGTTAACCACTTCTGTTCTTATTATCTTGCATTTCCCTGCATTCTCACCCTTTTCTAACCTCTCTAGCCAAAATCATCCACACGTGTCTATTAATGTACTACTTACTTACATGAGCAAACATCAGAGGTGGAAATGGTGCTCCATGATGAATGCTGTATTTTGTCCTCTAGGGCATCTGAGTTTAATGTTTGTTGTCTTTGTTTTCCCTCTCTTGTAACAGGCTGGAAGAAGTCCATCCATCACGTCTGCTGTTGCCTTTGACATCCTACCATTGAAACTGCATCCATTTTCCCAGAGCACTCCGACAGGCTTAGACTGCGTGGGCTGGAAACGGCGCATCTCCTCTCCTGGTGTGTACCCGAGTCTTAGTTGGACATGAATTATGAGGGGATTAAGCTCTGGTTTATTGAATATGGAAACTATCTGATAAGCATTCTGACCTGTTTACGTGAAATGCTGCATCCATGTCTGAGCAGAAATCTGCTCAGACCAGGGGCTGTTTGAAGGCAGTAGTCAGCTTTTTAGTGAAGAAAAGATCACTGATGGCAATGATAATGTGCTTGATGTAGAAACATTGTGTTGTCTCATGAGAACTCTGTCTCACCTAGGATGATGTCATATATATTTCACTCTCGAATTAGGTTTCTGCAGATGAAATAGGCTCTCTGCCTTGTGTTTGCTGGAGAGCACTACGGTAGGTATGGTGAGGTTCCTCTCAAGTTGCTAATTAGGCACTAAAGTGATTAAATGAGCCTCTAGAAGTAGACGTTTCCTGTACTTTAAATAAATCATCTTAAAGAACAAGTATTCTGTATTTTCACGAGGAATGTGCGTGAAGTATCATATCTGCTTCATTTCCAATGACTGACACTTTCTCAGAATTAAAATGTAAGTCGCACAGATTATTAAACAGTGAGACGTATCTTTGCCAGGTTTTTAAATTCTCCATCTGACAGCGCCTGCCCAAACGCTGCAGATATCTTTATCGTAGCACTTTGGGGTGGGCTAAGAAAAGCAGACTGCAGCGGAGTTGTTTGGTGGTTAGGAATCTAGCCAGGAAAAGCCAACCACAGTTGGGTACCAAGCTGCCATTTCTGCCTCAGAAAGTCTTTTTTGTACCGTCGATTAAACGCTGCTGGAGTTACCTAATTAAGGAGCCGTAGCATTGTGCTGGTTACATCAGAGTTGAATGGTCATAATATTTTGTCAAGCAAAACTGGTTTGCTTTCTGACACTTTGTAAAACTCATACATAGAGTCATGAGGTTTCATCTGGAAATAAGAAAGCAAACTACTTATTATCCTGGTGTCAAGAGCGCTGCCTCTGCTCTCTCAGCACTGGGGGCTTTGATCAGTTGCTGTCACAAGCACCTGCTGTTGCCCTAACACTTAGGACCAGCTCCCTGGCTGAATTAAAAAGCTGCAGCTTTACTCCTTGAAAATCCCAGGTGGAAACCCATCATTGTCAAGTTGTCTGTGCATCTCTGACGTTAGCTGAAATCCCTAAGTGCCACTGTCATAGAAGTAAATTCTGAGTCACAGCTGATACAAATGTCATGATAGTTCCCAACTGGGACGTGAGTGAGTTAAAAAAAATATGTATGAATTTCAGAGAATGAATAGGGGGAGTAAATATAGATTGACCAGTTGGTAGTGCTGTAGATGTTTATATGCTATCTAGAAATGGTCTTGAAACCTGAATCATCTGTGATTCACACAATGTCCCTTGTACCTATGTACAAGTGAATTTCATACTATGACCTAAGCCCGGACCTCAAGAGTTTCTGTGTAAACGTAGCAAAACAAATTAAATGCAGCAGAACCCTTTTTCCGCCACCAAAACCATGCTAGTGGAAGAGAAAACTGCTGAACAGAGGAAGCACTGTAATGCTTCGGCCACAGCCACCTCTATTAGCTGCTGCTTGTGGGCTTTATGTGAAGCATTTTGGGGGTGATGAGGATGTGCATGTGTCCTTCCTGTGGGAGGATGCAGCTGGGAAGAAAACTAGAAATTACTTAAGCAATACTGTTAAATCAATTAGATCAGTTTTAGGATTGGGAATGTCCTTCAGGCAGCAGTAGTGCAGCAGAATGCCCTCTTTGATTCTTGTACAGCTTTGTTGTGATACCTGTTGCTTTTGACAGAGCTGTAGGTCATTTAAAATAAATATAAAATTAAGTGATTAATCCATTTAATCTAATTTTAAGGTTCCTAACTCTAAAGCTGCGCCTACTTGTATTGATGATCCTAGCACATGCTTTAGTCATCAAAGATACTGGATATGAAAGTACTGTGCAATATGCCGTGGTACTGTATACTTCCATGTTGAAAATATGAATAAAATTCTCACTCCCAAAGTCTGCACCTGGCCACCTTGTGCAGGGAATGCTGCAAGGGGCTGTGTGGGGAATGGGCTGTTTTGGAGCCCTCTCTAGTTCTTCAGCTATGAAAAGATGGCTGTCAAGATCCCAGCCCAAAAGGTGCCATGCACAGCTACGAGAGTTCTGTCGTGCACCTGCCCGTTACCTGAGGACAAGAGCTTAGCTGGACACAAACTTACTACTTCAGGTGAGGTTGCCTGTTCCCAACTAGAACATACCACAAGTGCTGGGACAAGAGATTAATTTTAATGCTGTATCTGCTGTGCTCGTTAGCTTCCTCTGACCACTCACTGGCACTAGAGCACTGACACATTGTTCTCTCTGCCTTTATTTCATGCTGGGAGAAATGAGGCAGGCTCAAACCTGTCATTTGGATATCTCAGCAGTTGGGATCAGGCATACTGTGGTGCTCTTGGTCACTGATCAAATTTTGCAGACTGCCTTCTTGTCATCTCTTCTGTCCAGAGCAGCCACTTGAGAAAACTGTAAGGAACCAGTAGATGGCTCTAACATCTACGAAATAAAGAGCGGCTGAGATGCTGTTAATCTCTATATTCAGCAAAGATTGAATGAGCTTCCTCCTGAGAAGTATAGAGGTTGAACACCCCCACTAACACACGTGTGCACACACTCACACTCACTGCTCCCAAGATGAGCAAAGTTAACTGTCCTGTTCAAATATCATGAATGTTTGAACATTTTGGAAGGACCTTGTTGGCTGCATGGCGCACCTTGGCAGGTAGTATTGATGAATATCAAGTGTCTTTCCCCTTTAGTTTTCTGGTTTGTACCTTGCAGTATGTATCTGTTCCTTATTGCCTGGTTTACTGCAGTGTTCAAATAGGCTTGAGCAAGAGTGAAAGACCAGCGTAGGAAACAAGCCAGTTCCCTAATGTGGATATGGGAATGCTTTTCTGCTTTTTGGCAGCCTCTGAAGATCTTGAGAGACCATTTGACCCAGGAATCGCCCCAGGAGACGGGTGAGAGGGAAGGGCCCAAAACGTACTGGAGGGAGCAGTGGAAGGATAACAAGGCTTTGGGTTAAAGCAGTGGACCAGTATGTTTGTCGTTAGGCTGTCTTATCCTTTCCTTCCCTGTCTCTCTCCTGAGCCTAATATCTGTTTGTTTGTAACTTGAAGACATTGGCTGAAATTGGGGATGTAGCTGGGAAGCTGTTTGATGGACAGTGGATGCAGCTGTGAGAATGTACCTATGACTTCGGCTGAAGCTGGGAGATGAGCAGTTCTGGGCGTGGGAGCTACTAGCCCACAGGTCTAGAGCAGAGGGAACTTTCTGGGGAGGTGCTGCAATCTCTGGGCTCTTCCCTAGGGACTTTTCAGCAGGAGACAATCACAAGGTGACAAGTGACAGACAGACAGACATGGGTAATTGTCTGAGGGTTGGAAGTGTAGTTCCTTGAAGTCCCTGCTCGCTGCTTTCTCTGCTTCTCAGCTAGAGACTTTTCTATTCTTGTCTCTGCCCTCGTTACCTTCTCCCAGATGTTTCACCCCATGCTACCTCTCAGAGAATCTGTGAAACTTTTGGATAGGGTCACATATATGACCATAAACCTTCAGGGTTTCTCATATCCTCAGAAAGGAAGAAACTTGTACCTAGTGTATTACAAGATCAGATTTGTAGCTGTGCTATAACAGATCTTAAACCTGCATTATTTAAAATAATTATTTAAATGCAGACTGGATCTTTTTGGCATTTTTTCCTGTGTCTTGTCAGATTTAAGCAGCCTAAGATCTTTAAATTTCCGGCTATCGGATCTCATCTACAAGAGATGCCCAGGAGTTCCATCACAGTGCTGCTGTTAGTTATACCAACAAGAGAGCCATGAATTCATTCTGACTGATGTGTCCTGATGATGAACATACTGGTGGCCTTGGAAATCTTGCATAAGCAATAAGAATAGGCAAGCCAAGTTCTCAAAGTCTGAATCTGTTGTGGATAGTCTGGAAAACAGTGACCACTTAGTGATACTGAGCTATCCTCTGGCCTCACTGGTATAGCGGAAAGTATTTCTCAGAGGCAAAGGGACTGTTTGTTTACTCAACTTCATGTGGCCATCTTTCATCTTCTTTTCCCAGCTATAGATGGGCTGTTAAGCTCACACTTGGCAACAGTTAATGTGAAGATGTTTGACAGCCACTGGAGAAATCTGTTCAAGAGGGAAAATATTAGCTTAATAACAGGACTTCATTATGTCTTATAAATATTTAGTAGTCCTGTAGTTCAGCAAAATAACAAGCTGAGCTATTTATTCCATTTTTGTCATTTTAGTTCTTGAAGGGACACAGAAAAAAGTGGTATGCAAGTACTCAGAAGTGTATGATTGTAGCTGTAGTATGAAATGTCCGTTCCATCCTCATTAACCCATGGAAGTAACATTGGATTTAAGTGGCTAAAAAGCAATCATGCTGCCTACTGTATTTTTCACTTTGTCTCTGAATCACAGGAAGATTAGACCCGGTATGCCAATCGTGATTCTTTTTAACTACAGCCACAAATATTTGCGCTCTGTGAGGTCTCTGATAACATGTGCTCACTCAAAGATTTTCATCCAACCTTAACAGCTGGGGCCAGTGACGGCTGAATTCCTGAAAATTTGTCTTAGCAGGTTGAGTGGGAATGTATGTACTAGCTACTGAGGTGAAAGATTCAACATACCAATAAAAACTTTCCATGGGGCAAAGAGTGAAAAAGAAGATCTTAGCAAATCCTGAATGGTTCTGGCAATCACTGGTCAAAGCAATGAGACTACGGGAGAACCCAATGGAGACTAAAATATCCAGCAGATATTTAGGATCAGGCTGTCCAAGGCTCAGGGTAGTTTGACTACCTTGACCAGGCTGCGCAGTGAGATTCTTAATCTGTAGTTGGAGTCAGTTGCTGCTAGAGCAGCTTTCACTAACCTCTCTCTAGTGTCACTGAAGAAAATCTGTATGAAGATTGAACAACAACAACAACAACAAAAAAACTGTAGTCAGGTGGAACGCCTCTGTGACGGGTTGCAGTTTTGAACTCTGATATAATATTGTGCTTTCCACAACCTGGCTTTGTAGTATTTTTCCTCTCTTCCCATTCTGTTAGAAAATGCCTATGCAGTACATGCATATAATATGTCTACCTCTGTAGCACCTTCAGCTGGGATTAGTCTGTTGTCTCTGGCACTGAATAAACATCTCTTGGTATTTGCCAAGAGTGTTCAGTCCAGAGAGTGGGAGGGTTAGCAGAGGAACAGATGGAGTGATTTAAACAGGTTCAGGGCAGAGATCTCCCAGGCAAGGGCAGTTGCTACAGAGCCTCTGTAAATAATGTTCATTTTAGCAGCTCAGTCAAGGAGAGATACATCTGCGTGGAGTTTCCTTACTTCTCATGTACCAAGCACGGATTTCAAAGTAGGATAATTAGGACTGAATTGTAGCCTCTCCTTAGCACCTTTCATGTCTGAAGAGCTGCACTGTCCCTTCGTCTTCTCAACACCCTGTGCTCCACATCCAAAGAACAGCTTTGTTGTTAATGCTTAAAACTTGTCTTCACCCCCGTTATTATGATCAAGAAACGTTTCTCTCCATTTGTACTTTAATGCAGGCAGTTCTAGGAGGCCCTGATCAATGCAGAAGAGTGGCTCTACTGCAGTCAAATTGAGAACTCATTTCCATTTCTGTATTGGGAGGCCTTAGAGGAGGATATTTTGGTCTAAGTAGCTACATTCAGAAGATAATTGAAGGAATTTTTTTTTTGTTACAGGCCACTGTAGAAATGTTATTTTTGCTATTACTGCAGAGACCTACCTTGTAAAGAATAGCCGGAATATTTAAGGCCTCAAAAGTTGGTTCAGTGTTGTTGGATGCCTTGTAGTAACCTGCAGTGATGGAGGGCAAAGGTTTTCCTTTTAGAAAATACTCAGTAAAACAGAAGTCTTACTGAAATAAAATAACCCTGCTATTGCACAGATAGTGAGGCAAAGGGGGGTCTCTGTCAGAGCAGGCTGTGATGGCCATGTAATAATGTGGCTTTATTGACTTTGTACAGAATTACCTTCCACAGAAATAATAAAACAAGCATTTTCAGTTCTTGTGTGAAACTAGGCTCCTAGTTTTGGGTTTGGGTGCCTAGACACACATGTGGCTACTCGTAAATTATTTTGATATTTTGACAAATCTGGCATTGTGAGGCAGGTGTTTCAGCAGAGTGGCAGTCCAGAAATGTCCTTTATCATAAAACCTCTGCGGTGTCTCAAAGCTGTTTGTAAACAGTACAGATATTTTTGCATTCTTGGGAACTAGTATTCTTTCAGAATGATTGTTATGGGGATACACTGGATCACGCGTTGGTAATGAGAATATAAAACTTTGTAATTAAAAAGTAGTTAGTGATGCTGTTTCACTTGGGGCTGAGGTCTCTTCCAAAGATCACACACTGAAATAGGGACCGTCCCAGGTCTACAGTCTGGGGGTGGATGCTAAATGATTTTTCAAAGCTCCCAGCTGCAGCCTCCCCAAATCTCAATCTGTGTTTTTCTGGCTTTGATTTAATTTTGAATTCTTTTTCTGAAGACTTACAAAAATAGTTTTTTAATAGCAACAGCCGCAGCCAGTTCTGAACATGATTAGTTTGTATGTTAAGTCCTTTCGGAGTTCTCAGGGGAAGCAGATAACACAAGGTCTCTCTCACTTGGGCATTTTTAAAATGCATGAAATTCTACTATTCCCACTTATTTATTTTTAATCTGACAGTTCTGCTAAATTAGGAGGAAAGATCTCTGTCCCACCCTTGCTTTTTTTAATGCCTTGAAATCGGCTTTAATAAAAATCAGCTGCTAGAAGCTGCAGCTGAGAGCGGTTGAGCTGCCACAGAGGGAGCCTCCTTAGTGGACCCCTATGATGTCAGGATGCATCGAGACAAGCGGAGAGGAGGATAGGAATCCAGCTCAGTCCTCAGCCAGCGCTGCCAGGTACCACTGCCCTGCGAGCAGCTACACAGCGCTTTGCCCATTTCCTCCCCCAGCAGAGCAGAGCCCCTGGCTCTCCCTCTTACCTGCCTGCATGAGGACCCAGCAGTGCCCCAGTGAGTCCAGTGGGGCACACAGTGGAGAAAACTGCAGTAGCAGTGGCAGCTCTGGGCTCTCACCGGGTTCGGATTCGGACAGCAGCGGGGTGGTGTGTGGTGGTGGTGGGATGAGAGGTGTCCTGTCCAGATACTGGAGCTTGGAGAGCCTTCACTCTGCCACAGGTAAGGGACTCTTGTTTGTTTGTTTGTTTTTAAAATCTGCTCTGTGATATTGCCCTGACCTTGAGAAACCAAATCAAATGTTTTGGGAAAAGCATATAATTTGGAAATGCAGTCTCTTAGTCATGAGAAATAACCAAAATATTCAGTGCTTGCTAGCTGTCCCCCCTGCAGACTTAAAGCTAAAACAAAATGACATAGACCCTTAATATAATTCTTAAGTCAGAAGGCAGTAAATAGGTTCTTAATGGCTTTGGAAACAGCGCTTAGGCTTCTACCTGATTAAAGCTGTCCTTTCCTTTTGGAACAGCATTTCTTCTTTCAGCTGAATTATATAGAGCCCAATGTTAGAGCTGGCATTTCTCTCTGTACATGCCAGTGTAGAGTATTGCTGCCTTTAGAAAATGTCCAAGCGAGGTGCTGTGCAGCAGCTGAGGGCTAGGTAGGTTTGCACTGCTGTGTACTGAAAGAGGGAAAGGCAGTTCCCTGAGCCATCTGCTCAAGTTCAGTTTCTGTCTTCCCGTCCTTCATTTAATTCCTTTTTGAACCAGACATTTTGGAGGCATGTTCACTTAGCCTGGATCTGTTCTGGCTCGGCCTGCCTGGGTCTGGCATTCTAGTTTTCAATTACTCATGTGCCTATTTAGGGTTTGGATGTTTGAACTGCAAGCACGGGAAAGAAGCTGTCTCCTTCCCAACTGATACTAGCAAAGGAGCCTGGCGATGATCTTAACAGCCAGTGATTGCTGAGCTGTTTAGTTTGTTTCTTGGCTGTTGCTGTTCAGAGAGATTTTTAGTAGAGCTGCAGCAATTAGTTTTTCTCTTGGATAAATTCAGACAAGTGCCTTCAAGGCCACCAGTGACTGCCATTTCCTTAGCAAAAATACTCAGTGCTACCAGCTAGAGGCAAGGCTTGGGAAGAATTTTAGGTGTAGTTCTGTGTAATCTGCTTTAGTCACATATACTTTTAATTATTGAGAAGTCTTGTAATTCCATCTACTACTGTAGATTTGGGGCTGTTTAATGAAATATCCGTTGCTGCTCTGGAGTCCTCTGCTGAAGTGAGAGTAACTGCACTGTCATATGGGGAAGGACTTCAGCAGCGTGGCCAGCCTATTTGACTTTCCAGCCCACACCAGACCTTCTAGGTGGCCATGAAACCCTAAACATCTGCAGTGTGTCCTAAGAGTCCAGGGGCAGGAAAAAAGGCTCAGGATGAGATCGGGCCATTGGCACTCTGTTTTGGGGAAAGACCTGGGCTGCAAATGCAAGGGGATGCAGTTCAGCATCTCGGTAGCATTGCTGGCTCGTTTTCCCCTGTAACTAGGAATGCATATTCCCCAGCATAGCTCTGACATGGGCGTAGAGTAACCCTGGCACAGGATGCTTTTTCAAACTACTACTCAGAGTCGCACATGGGACTGTAGCGGTGGTTCGGTCCCTTCTGTCTTACAGGGTTTGCAGTCAGCTGTCCTCCACGGATGGATTTCTTGGGCTTAATCAGGTCGGTTGATACAAATGATGTACAGTGATATAAAAGAAGTAAGGTTGATAGCTTCAAAGTTTGCTTTTGCTAAGTCTTTTTTTTTTAAATTCTCTTTCATTTCTACGATATTCTTGTTCCAAAGGCTGTGAGGCATGGTGTCATTTTGTGGATGCTGCATATGTTTATCAGGAATTGCAGAGATGAGAGGAAATAGAATAGAACAGAAAATGGTATGGAGACAGACTGAGGACAGGGAGAAACCAAATTAAGTTTCATAATTACAGTATTGATATATCAATACAATAATAAAAGCACATCACTGCACTTCGGGTTCCTTGCTGCACAAAAATACTATGGTTGATAAGTGTCTTCTTATGTGCAAAAGATGTCTGAGCAGTTTGCCTCTAACTACTAACAAAATTCAGGCCAGAATTAGGGTTAAATCTGTAGAGCAATGCATCTCCCTGAAGAACTTATTTCCTTTGATTCTATTCTATTGGTATTCTGCTTTGGATTAAACTAACGCAGCTGCTGTAGGAGAACTGCTTCTCGCCATCAAGACCAATTGGCTGTCAGAGGAGTGAGGCAGGATTTCTTTAAAGCACGTGCTAAATAACATTTTTTGAATGGTAAAATTAATACACTGCTTAAACAAAACAGCAGGAGCAATAGCAGCTGGCAGTGCATAAGAGCGGTGGCAGCTAGAATACATGGCAACGTCCTCACCTTGGAGGAGCTGGGAGTCTCCAGCATCTTGGCATGTGTCATCACCATCAAGAAGTCAGGGCAAAAAAATATGACCTGTGTGGCAACACTAGGAACTGCCTGATGGTTCATTAAAAAAAGGGCTGGAAGATGAGTCCGTCTCTTTCTCTGTTTTAAAGGGATTCTGCCTTTCCAGCAATGGCCTTAAGGCTGGCTAGGTGGACTTGGTGGACAGGGTTTTGCTTTTCTTCTCCCGGTGTGCACATAAACTTGTCTGTAGGGATCTTCGTGCTGAATCTGTTGTTGTCAAAGGCTTCAGAGAAGATTAGAAAGAAACCAGATTTAAGTGACTGAAAAACAGAGGTGAAAGGGAGGTGAGAGGTCTTCAGTACAATTGGAATGCAGCCGTTTGAGTTTCTCTTTTACATAATTTAAATTTCAAGAAAGTCAGAAGACAGGTATGTATGTATGTTTACACATGTATATATCTGACAATGTGTGATTTCAGAAACACAAATTGACAATCCTCTATGTGGAAAAGACAGGTAGTGTTTTCCCAGGTTCACAAGGGGGAAAAAACCTGTCTTCTGTTAATAATATTCTTCTACCATCAGTAATGAAGTATGATTCATTTTGTTATGGGGTTGACTTTCTTATAATATATTGATCAAGAGGGGAAGGTAAATGTGACACAGAATTGAAAGAGAAAAGACGCCTTGTTACAGCACAAGCTTCTGTGCCAGTGACACTTGAAAAAATTATGCAAAACCCATAGTTCAGATTCATATGAAGTGAAAAATTCTACTGTTTTCTAATATCGGTTGATGGCATTTTTGGTCTAAATGTCAATATACAGTACATTACACGAGGAGGCCCTTCTCCCTGAGGCTAAATGTAAACATGAAAAGGGGGAATGCTTTGCAGTTCTACTAGCCTCTCCATTTGAGGATGCCAGAGGACTTCATAAGCATCAATAACCCTCAGAGAGGGCCTGAGAGGCTTTCGAAGTTTGATTTAGGGTAGAAAAAGATGTATGTGTATAGTTTGATATTTGGATAGTAGCCTTTCTATTTTTAAATACTTATGAGCAATTTCCAAATGTCTGGCCGGTGCAGTACTCCAGGGAGAAAATGACTGGGAGCTGGGGTTGCTCAGCAATTCTGAAAATCAGGCCTTAAGTATCTCAGCTGGACAGAAAGACATGAAGTATCCAAATTAAAGGTCAGTTGTGACAGTGCTCCAGCAGGTGATTCAATGGCACTGTGGGCACTCTAACCCCGGTTTCCTAGGCAAGACTTTGTATCCCAGGCTTATGCTGCCTGTATCCTATTCATCAGTGCTGTACAGCTCTACTGAGAAGTTTGTTTCCTTTAGAATATCTCCAAATTCAAGCTTGTGGGTAGATCTCTTTGCTTTTCCAGCTCCTTTGTTGCAGGTCCAGTCCCGACCTCATTAATAGTTCTGTTTATTCTTGTGCTTGTCCAAGTCGGGAAGGACTAGAAGAGCAAAGAAAAGTAGGGACAAAGGGGGAATCACAACTTGGTGGACTTGCTGTTGCCATAGTTTCCCGATGAGATCCTCTGTGTAGTTGTGTATACGTAGTGATTTAATTGTACAGACTACACTTCAGTGCACCTCTGCACAGTTTTGTGGCTCGTGATATGCAGGTGTGTTCATCTACTAGGCTTGGGAATATGGCCTTTAAACAAACAAGAAAACATAGAATATGGGTGGGGATTTTTTTGGGGTTGTTTTTTTTTTTTTTTTTTATTCAGAGTTTAAAAAAAAAAGTTTGTTTCGTTTTTTTTTTTAAGTCATTCATTTCATTGTTGTGGCTGTTGAGGGAGCCAGTAATAGAGCTGTGGCAAATGCTTTGCATCTTTGTTGTTTGGCTAGAGATTTTCTTTTGAGCTCTCTCTTTTTCCTTTTTCTTCCCTAGCCCTGTGTTTCTGGTACTGCTGTCTGCAGCTGTGTTCATGGACTGCACTGCATAATTCCACTGACCCTTCTTTCTCTAGGGTCACATAGTCAGCAGGAGTTAAAGAGGTCACACAACGGGAGATTGATTTAAGGTTCTAAGTGTTTCAGAATGCTTCCAACGGAGAGCTGGGGGGGAAAAAAGTTAGTGCCTCAAAGCATACACTACAGCGTGTTGATGTTACGTTTCACCCTTGACTTGGCAAATTGGGAGCTAGGGTGTTTCAGCTGGATTCATTGATTGCATTGGAGCGTGTGCTATGTCTTCCCCCCTCCCCATATATTTCCTGTGTCACCTTCCAGAATAACTTCCACTCATCTTCTAAACAATTAATCGATGAATTTAAAAAAATAAGAAAGATACAACAATCCATGCTAAATTAACTTTGATTTTTCCTTCTATGTGGATTCATTTGTAATGGTGACTGATGCAGTTAGGTAAACCGATGGGAAATCCTGAACTTCTGAGGAAGAATTACAAGATTAATGTCTCTTGGCTGAACTAATGAGCTGCCCTAAAGCTGAAGTAAAAATTTCTTATTTGAAAATACACGTTCCAAATGATGTGTTGAATGTTGCCGAACTGTGACTTGGCATCATACTCAAATAGCGAGGGCATCTACATTAGTAGTGGTTGGGTTCATTCTAGGGAATGCAACCTCCGTAAATGCTGAGTTTATGTAAACTTGGCCACGTAACACATTTAGTACACCTAAAGAAATGTGTTTTCGGTGCAAAATATCCTCTAGCATCCTGCTTTTCCATAAAAGGAATAGAAAATAGTGTTAATGTAGGTAGAAAAGTCTAATCGTGTTTCTGCACCACTGTTTGCAGCAGAAACCGTTTTTGTAAGTTCAGCTATTTTGTAGTTCTAATTACATTTTAATTTATTGGGGATACAGTGTTAGTTGACTTTCCCTTGAGATTTTTTTGTTTTGTTTTAAAATAAGTAAATGCTTATTCGTACCATGTCCCCGTGAGGCACAGATTACCATCTGTGCCTGCCAAGAGATAAACATTCCCATTTTTGCTGATGCTGTGTTTGCAGGGGAAAAAAGGTGAATCTTTGGGAGCAGTGCCTGTGACACCTCCCCAGGTGTACATGCTGTTGAGATACACCATCTTCATTCTTTTTTTTCTCTGCTTTTAAAACGACTCCCACGAAGAACATTTAGGTTGTGATTACTATTCCCTTTGCTGAGGAATATGATATCTTCTAAGGCTGTATTTCCTCAAAGAGTCAGTTAACCTTTAAGGCAGCCTTTCAGACCAACGCTTCTTTTGGGTATATCCGTGCTTCAGTGGCTGATATTTTTCTAGATGGAAGTGAAATCGCTTTAAGCCACCTGATTTGGATACTGCCAGTGTCACAGCTCTTGCAGCAGGAAACTTGCATGGCCCAAGAGGGTAAATGGAAAGGGGTATGAGGTGGTACCACAAAGCCTACCTGACCCTTCCTTTCTCTGCCTTTAGATAGACATGCGAAGGCTTGGAGTAACTGTTGAATGTGCCTGTTTGTTTGGGTTATCTGAACCTACTTCATGTAGGCAAAAGAAAACCAGTGAAAAAATAGGTTATAACATGTGCTGGCCAGTAGTGTATATGCTCAATGGTCATGAAGAATGTGTATAATTGTTGGCTACACATGATGAAGCTTCACTGTTACTGCTTAGTGGTTAGTTAGGTTAAGCAATATAGGTAACAATCATGCCTTTTGTTTGTTTGTTTTTGCCATGGGTATGTATCCTTTAACTTATAAACTTGTCTGCAACTAAAATAACTCCCTATTAAGGTCTTGTTCTCCAATTCTTCTGAACCATGAGAAGCATCTTTGAAGGATTAGAGAAATACAGCCCTCTTCTGAGGGTCAGTAATTATCTGTGTAGGTTTCTAATTTAATTAGAATCCTGTCTCATCTCAAAATCCTTTGTAGTCTGAGGTTTGTTAAACCAACTAACCAGTTCAGTAATTTGCTTAAAAGTGCTAGGGACAAGCTGGGTGCACTAGACTGACTGCACAGGATACTGTTCTTCTGAGCAAGCCCGAAGTCTGAAGGTGAGCTGTCGTCTTGTGTACAGGATGCCTTCAGTGGCTGTGCCATTCAAACAAAGCTGCTGTTAGGCGCGGTGTGTCTGCTCATGAAAGCAAGACATTAGCTTGGGTGTGAGCTGGTAGGACCGTAGTTTGCACCTGGTTAACTGTCTTGGATTACATTTTGTGAGCATGCAAGTGTTGGCAGCTGTCACTACAAATATACCTCAGGGTATATTTGCCTAAACAGGTACAGAGCTTTGCTGCTGTTATTCTCAATCCCTTCTAATCAAGGAGCAAGAGATTCCCTGGACTACAGTGTTGGCTCCTAAGAGATCAAGTAACGCTTTTTTGCCATGGAGTACAGACAAAGAGTAAGTAATTGCTTTGCTAGAGTAATTGAGCCCTCTCCAAATTGTGTTGTATCCCAAGGAGCGCTTATGGAAGGTCTGGTGCATCACCCCCACGTGCAGGTGGATTTCTGTATTCCGTGGCCTCCCAGTATGGTGCAGGCTGGCAAGTTGTAGTCAAACAGGAAGCAATTCATGCGTCAAAGGCAACTAAGTAAGCAAAGAAATAAAATGCATCAGTTCTTTTGAATTTCCTTTTTATTCTTGGTCTGTTGAATTCTCTTTTTATGTCATATTTGAGTGTGTGTATATATATACAGTTGTTCACTGGTTAAGCTTAGAGTATTCAACATGCTTTTTATCAACCTTCGGAGGTTTCTCAAAAACAAGCTTTTATAGATTTGGGCTCCAAATTTGTATACCTACTGATGGATAAATATAAGGTTTCTTTTAAAACCATTCTTAGGGGATCTAATAAATGCCTATATAATAATTCGAAATCAATTTCAAATGTACTGCTAAGATATTTGGTACTATCCTGTTGCATTGGAAGATAAATTACATGTGAGTATTTATAAAATAACTTGAAAAATAAGTTTTTGTTTCAGGAACATCAGGAAAATGCAGAGCTTCGATTTCATTGTTAATTTTTTTTTTAATCAAAAAACCTTGTAACATCACTCTAATATTTCATGTTGAGAATAAATGAAGATAAGACTAGCTATGTTTTCATAACAGCTGGCAGAGATGTATTTCTACGTGGGAGTAAAATAGCAGGAGTTTCCCTTTTGACTAATGGAAATAGTTTCCATGAGGTAGTCTTGAATTAGCCTCTTCTTTTTTTATTTATATATTTTTTTATTAAAGTCTGTCCTTAAAGAGGTAGTCTAAAAGATGATGTGCTAGGAAATGCCAAATGATCTGTTCTAATGGGTAGGGTTAAGCAATCTGTGCTCTCCTCCACCAATGAAATCTTTCCGTGCCAGGTGTTAAAAACCCTCAGCTAAACATGAATCAAGATCACTATTCAAATGCACATGCAGAAAGACATACGTGGTGTTTCAGAACTGCAGTTCGTAGATTCTTTTAAGAAGAAAAGGAAGAAGGCAAACAGCGGGTATGCACTAATTGGAGATGGCTCCCTGTTCTTGGAGCTGTCATTGAGGTTATTCCTTGCAGTGATCTTTAGGAAAATACAGGCATATACCAGTTTGGAGGAGGAAAAGCTGTCTAATTAATTATTGAATTAAAAAGAAAAAAAAAAACCAACCAGTTCTGGAAACTAAAGGTTCGGCTGTAGCAAGAAGGCACAGCATGCAGCGAGAATCGGTCTCCTCTGCTGAAAAGATGCAGCCCAAGGGCTGCTGGAGCTTCTTCTGTTGTGTGAGGTCTGTTGCCATCTCTCAGGTAACGTACTTTATTCTGTTACTCTGGGACACAGTGTGGCTCTAAGGCTTAATCACACAAGTCAGCGGCCCTGTTCAGTGTTGTGTGCTGAAGTGGTCAATTCTGAGTTCATCTGAAAAATATACACCTGCAGGGTTCAGACCTGACCTCGGTTTCAGTTGTGAGGTATCTGCAATTAGAAGATTACAGCTGGATGCTGAAGGCAGGAGTATGGTCCAAGAGTGAGGCACTCTGAGCTCCAGGCCTGGCTTGTTTTGTAGTCCTCCAGCAGGCAAAACTGCTCAAGTGGTTCTTGTGCACGTTTTGTTGTATGGATATATTCAAGGCGTCTCAACTTCTGATGATACAGAGTGACCTGGAAAAGAAAATAATAGCATGAATTCTGGAGCTTTTGTTTGAAGCACTGAGGAGCTTCTCAGTTGGCTTGGCTCCTGCTGACTCGAGCAGTGCTCTGGCAGGAGGGCACTCTCCCTGAGCAGAGCTGCATGTCAGCTCGAGGTCACTGATGGTACATCCTGCTCAAGGCAAAAACCTACCCCGCATGCCTGAAAGAAGCTTTGACAATAAACCTTTTAAGAGAGTTTATTATGAAAACACAGCGTTACTAATACCCTGGAACAGTGGATTTGGATCAATGTGAAATGTGGCATTCTTATCAGCCTTAAAAGCCTGAATAAATTAAAAATATGCAGAAACCATCTGTACTGAAACTTGTTGATTGGATCTGTCAGCTTTCTTTAGAGAGAGCAAAATAATTTATTTTGGGCTATTTCTGGCCCCAATTCTGCGCTTTACCGCAATCTGTAATCTAGGGCCTGGCAGTCCTATTTCAAGCTGGCTTAATGTCAGTGCTCTCCGTAGGCTGAATTTGGGGGTTCGGTCAGGCTTTCTCCTGTGCATCTGTGGTCACAGTTGGTGGTATAACGCTCACCTGTGAAGCTGGTGAAACTGCTTTTTCTGGCTCATGTAAGAGCATGCACTAGACAGCTGGGACTGTCTAGTTGGTCCCCAAGTAGCACTTGGCTGTCATCTCTAAGCCTCTGGAGGAAGTCTCTGAAGTGATTGAATGTAGGACAGCTTATACATCTTTTAGATACCAACTTGTGATGGTCTGCTCTAGATAACTCCTCTGATCTGGAGAACTTAGCTTCCTGAAGAACAACAATATACTTCCAAGGGTAAGAAAAAGAAATGTCACAGCTTTTCAAGACTTGATAGTTGGACAGAATTATTTAAAAACTAACTGAATTAATAATGGCAAGGTCATTAGTTTTGACTCATCTAAGTCATTCTTGATGTCTCTAGAATCAGAAATGTAGATGAGTGTGAGCACTGCTGGGTCAATTCCCGAAAGGCGGTTTGGCAAATTGAAGTGGAGGGTTTTTTTGAGTAAAGATAGGGACTGCAGCCTGGCACGCTGCCTTTCCTTTTCTTAGCTTTCATTTTTGAGAAAGGCAACTTGATTACAAAGATTTTTCCCAGTGCAATGAAAATAAAGGATGAGGACGACTTCTGGTGGTTTGTTTTTATGGGAATATAGTGCCAATACAGGGAAGAAGAGGATCATTGTGTCCACTTGTCAGAGGATTTGTCACCTATTCTTATGCTTTACACTTCTATTAGGGCATTCACTGATGTGCAGTGGCACCAGTGCTTTAAGTTTGCAGTGGTTGTGACCCAGTTCCTTTATCATACTGAGCAAAGAAGGGGCAGTTCAGTGACTTGTCAGTGCTCAGAGGAAAATGAGTCTTGGCCAAGGGCAAACTGTATGCAGATAAGGTCAGAAGTAACACCTTCCTCTACTTCCCAGCTTTTGCACATGACAAAAGTTTTTAATGGCACCTTGACTTGCATGGTTCACTGCTGGCTGGAGTATTGATCCTCTTCTCTGATAAGGCAGCAGGGGGGATAGAAGCTTCCCCCTGCACCACTGGACTTTGCAAGTAGGTGAACTTGTATGATTGATACTTGTATGATTTTCTTTAATCATACTCTTGTTTCTGGAGTCCTGGAGAACCGAAGCATCCTCTGCAGCGGGCTGCTCCTGAAAACTTTGTCTGATGTAGAAAGTTTTAGTTTTGCTTCAGGGCCTCTAAAGCAGGTCTTCCTCCTGCTCTGAATCTCAGAATAGTTTAGGCACTTCTGGAGACTGTCTGGTCCAAATCCCTGCTCAAAACAGGGTCACCTAGAGTGGGTGGCCAGTCAAGTTTTGAATATCTCCAGGAACGGAGACTCCATAACCTCTCTGGGCAACCTGTTCCAGGCTGTAACCACCCTTACAGTAAAAGAAGTTTTATGTTTGAATAGAATTTACTGTATTTCAGTTTGTGTCCATTTCTTCTCCTTTTATCAGCCACCACTGAGCAGACTCTGGCTCTGCCTTCTGCCCCCGCTTCCATCAGGTATGCAAACACATTTTTAAGACTCCCCTGAGCCTTCTCTTCTGCAGGCTGAAGAATCCCAGCTTGCTCAGCCTCTCTGTGTATGTCAGGTGCTCCAGTGCCTTAATCAGGTCTGGCCTTTTGCTGGACCCACTCCAGTACATCCGTATTTTCCTTGCAGTCTCATTTGCACTGGTTGTCAGCTGAGTCCTGGCTGAGTTTAATATGCTGGGTTTTTTGAGTCCTAAACACCTTAATGATCATCCTTCTCCCTGTGGGTAGCAGAGCAACTGGGATCGCATCTGAAGCTTTATCTGGCAAGTGCTTTCTTTGGCAAAGGAAGTAGATAGATGAAATATTCTGAAAACAGAAGCAAATCTTTCCTGCCTTGGTCCTGAGGGCCAGGGTTCGCTGACTGTTGGATCCCTGCAGGCCTCACAAGTTGCTTCCTATTGATGAGGTGAGCGCATAGTTGGAGAGGAAGCTTTGTGGAGACAAGACAGGTTGCATCTGCTTAATTGTGGCAGATCTTGTAGTTGATGGTTCACTGGTGACACATGCCTCTACAGTGTTTGATACCTAAAGCTCTGAAATAGTGTGTGATTTTTCTAGCCTATGAATTGCACAGTGTGGGGTATTTTATTTGTTTGTGGTGGTTTTTTGGTGGCCTCTTGCTGCGCATTTCTGCACTTGCTAAGAATGCCAGTGGGAAGCGGGCGAGGTAACATCTGGCCAGTGCTCGCTTTGATTTTCTGAGAGTAATGTCTGTTATTAGCTGTATCACGGCCTCAGGCATATGCCAAGCCAGACCTTGGTGTGCATGTGAAAGGGATCTGGGTTGCACAAATAGTTTATGCAAAGGTGAAGACTTTCCTGAAGTATCTCTAGAAAGCACTGAGGCTGTGTGCTCTTTGATCAAGCCTTGTACGTGCTTTCTGTGCTATATATACTGAGACTCGTTCAGCCTCTCTATTTATAGCATTGAACTTACTAAGTGGCAAAGTCGTAGCAAAGAAGAGACCTATGATACTGGACACAGCAGCCTACTGTTTCACTGTTGCAGTACTATAATTATTAATCCCAGAAACCTATGTCAGAGGCCAGCGTGCTTGTTAGAATGAGCATTTGTGAGTAAATTGCACAGATAACCCAGTTTAAACACAGCATCCCTTGCTGTGAATGTTTTCCCTTGTCGCCCAGCCTGTGGTGCACGAAGGGTGTCAATCTAGAAATTGTTCTTACACAATTTAAAGCATTACAGTTAAAACAGGGCTTTCTTCTGTAAACACTGATCCAGACTACTTGCGTCTTGTCAAAGCACCTGTGGTTGCAAGACTTTGGAAGGTTCTCGGGGGAGAGTCTGGAAGTAGACAGGAATGCTGGCGGAAAAGGGGTTTTGGCAGTTACTAACTGTGCTCTCTGTGGCGGGCAGGCACATTAGCTTCAGTCCTCCTCTGTCTTCCTCTCCTACAAAGCCTAAATACAAGGGACAAGCTTGTGTGGGTTGCTAAGCACTGTCTGTAAGATAATCAAAAGGAAAACAGAGATGGGCCATAGAGCAAAAACATTGCTTCAAGTACCCTACAAGGGCCACAGAAAAAGGTCCGAGTCTGCTGCAGGTTGGAATTTACTGGTTCCGTGCATAGCACTGATCCCAGATCTCAGTGCCACGTGACAGTGAGTGTCTTGGTGGTTTTTCAGAGTTTACCAGTAGCTGTATGTACCCATGCACTGTTTTAAATGGATTGATGTTAAAAGCCCAAGCAGTTCACACGTTGTGTAGCTCTAGCGGTGCCGGAATGATACTTACTACTTAGGGGCCTGCAGTACAGCAAGAAGAGCAAGGCGCTATGTTTTGTCTTACAACATGCAGCATATTACGCTAAGGCAGCAGCTGGTGATGAGAGCCTCAGGTCAGGTCCTGCACTGTAATGGGGTTTCTTCAGTGGGCAATACTGTTTGCAGTACTCTGCAGCAGGCACTACTGCTGCATGAACCTCACTTGGTGCTATGAGGAGGAAGAAAATGCTGGTGGGTCCTTCTGATGTGACTTAAGCTGTCTGTTCTTTGCTTCTGCCAGTCTTCTACATTCAAAGCAGAGCTGGTGAAATGAAATGAGTGTATAAGTCTCAGCTCTTTCAGTGTGAGGCTGGGAAACTAAACTTAAACCTTCCTTCATCAGCAGTTAATGCTCAGCTGTTTGACTCGGTACTGAAGAACCTAGGGTGAAGCTAGGCAGCTGGTGCCTTCCCCTCTGCAGCAGGAGAGAGCATGGGTGGCAGAAATGTGGTGATCGACAACTGAGAGCACTAGTATCTCAAAGAGCCACCACTAATTCTTTTCTGAGTGTTTGCCCATGGCCGTAAGGAAGGAACTGGGTTTAAATGCAGTGCAGTGGGATGCCCTCTAGTCATGTGTCTCTTCTTTCTCTGTTTGTTGAAGTCAAATATCTATATTTGGCACATCCCAGGCTGTTGTCATGGAAATGGTTGTATTGACACATCCATAGCAGAGCAGCTTTGCTCTGTACAGAGGGATCAGAAGGACGATGGGTGAGAAAGGAAGAGGCCTGTTCTGAGCATTCAGGCATTCATAATATTTGTTCTTCAGCTTCTTAGCTCCAGTTGGAAGGCATAAAGCTGTTGGATTATTTGTTTTGTAGCAGTATTGAAAGAATTATGTAGAACAATACCCAACATTTGGACACAGAGCATTACTGAATGTCACACAAGATGTGCAGGGGGGTTTGAACTAGCTGATCTTTAAGGTCCCTTCCAACCCAAACCATTCTATGATTCAAGATAGGATCCCCAGGTACAATAGCTGCATTCTATGTAGCTAGTGTGCTAATGATTAGCACCATTGCTGAGCAGGAACATCTCTGCTGAGTTCTTTTTACCCTGTATTTCTAGTTCGTATGAGATCTTCTGTGTTTCCTTCAAAGAGAAAATGCACCTACTATTCTGAAAATGGTACGAACAACAACTTTCATGCCTAGCATTCTTTTTGCTGCTGCCAAGCCACCCTGTGCTTCCCCGAGACAGGTCATCAGCTCTTAGAAGGGGAAGGGATAGAAGAAAGAGTGTTGGAGCTGTTTGCCACACGTTAGAGTATTTTCACAGCCTGTTGCTACAGGGAGCTTCTCAGCTTCGCGCCAAGAAGAGTCAGAAGATAAGAAACTTCAGAAGCAGTGAGGGAAGCTGCATCCTGTGACTCAAAATTGAGCTCTGCAGGGGTCTTTCCTCTAGTGCCTGGATCTGTGGGAGGGGTTCCTCCCCCTTCCTGTGCATCTTGAACATGGTGGGAGCATATTTCAGTGCTTTTAATCAGATATTTGTTGGTTTGTTGGTTTGTTTTTTGTTTTGTTTTTTTTTTTAATCTGTTAAACATGCAAATAGAGGCTGGTACATGTTTAGTAAAAGCAATGCTGTTTCTAATGCAGTCTGGTTATGTATCCATCATGATCCAAAACATCATCAAAGTCAGACTGCAGATAAGGACGGCCTTTTCTGGTTCCATGTCAAAAATCTTCACTTGTCCTCATGGCCCCTGCAGACTGGACAGAGAGCAAGTAAAGGTAGTTCCTGTCCTTGCATGACAACTGTCCCATGCATTCCGCATCCCCCTGTAAGAAGGTAGGGCAGGACTTACATAGAATCCACCCCTGCTGCGCTTCCTACCACTTTGAAGGGTTTTCATGGATTTCAGATTTTGGGAATATTTATTTGTTAATCAACTTTCCAGATTCTGTCAGATATGAGCAATCCATATTAGGGTGGTAAAAGATTTTTTTTATATATAAGCTTCCCAAAACCCAAGTTTTCAAATTTTGCATTGCATATATGATTTAAAAAAAAAATCTTTATTGTTTTGATGCAATAGTCTGTTTCCTCGTGCTTTTAGTGTGTGTGTGTATATGAAGGGAACCAGATTGTAAGGATTTTCAGTTTGTGTAGGAATTTGCAAGATTAAGAACATTATTTCAATTTTTTAGCTGCTTATCTGTGCCAGCTGTTCTGCCTGAGAAAGCTTCTGCTTCCTTCAGGGTTCTGTGGCCCCAGCACAAACCGGTCACCCTGTAAATACTGGCAGATTAGGGTTACAGAACCCATACTATTGCTGCTGTGCAAAAAAGAAGCATCGACAGGAGCAACCTGGAATTTACTGTTTATCTTAAAGCCAAATACTGAAAAATATTCTGTAAATTTGGCTGTTAATTGTCATGACAAGTGAAATGAAAAATGTTCAATACTTATTGTTAGATGCCACTTATTAAATAAAGTGCATCTTAATTTCTGCTCCTCCTTTCTAGGTAGATAGTTCTCTTGATTACTGATAGCATATCTATATTGCTGCCCTGGGCGTAGATGATGAGAGCCTTGGATGGCTTTTGTCTGCAGAATGTGGTTATTGTTGAATAATGGAATGAACAAAATATGAAGTATAATCAGAACAAGTTATCAGGCAGTTTTTCATGTTAGAAATTGGGAAGACATTTAGAACAAATGTTGTCCTTGAAAAAGCCATTTTTATATACATTTTCTTGGAGCAAAGAGTCTTTTGCAGATATTCCAAACCTTATGAAGTAATATATATTCTTTTAAGCTGTCCATTGGCTTCGGTAGAAAATGAAGGCAGTGTGCAAACTAACCGTTTCATAAAGATAGCAAAGGTATATAGAACGGCTGTCCTTATCTGGCTTCTTTAAGTGGAAGTAGACAGAAATCTCTCCTGATGCTGCAGTGGAAAATTTGATATAGTGCAGAAGCAGAAAATGCCAAATGCACAAATGTCATCATCCCTCCTGCAGGATGCCAAGTTGGCTTATGCAGAAAGTCCAACTCTATTATTTAGCAGCATGAGGTATTTGACACACAAGCTACTGTGCCCAGCCAAAACCTGCTCAGTTACACGTTGCAACTCTCACCGGTTTCACACAGAGTGTTTTCAACCGGTTATCTGGTGCGTCCGGTTTGTGTGTGCTTGGTGGCCGCAGTTATGGCAAGCATCTTGAGTCGTTCAGAAACACTTTTAGCAGCCAGAATTTAAGGGTCGGAAGGCCTATTCAGGAGGAGCAATATAAAGCTTTGTAATCAGATTCATGTAGGCAACTAGTTATGGTTAAAACACCCAAGTGTTTTACTGTCTTGTTTTGTTGTCACCTCCCTGCCCCCTGGCTTCTGAGTAATTGATTAGTATATTCTGTGGAGCCTGTGGTTTTTGTGACATCAGTGAGGAAATGGGATTTGGTCGCTAGTTAGTTACTTCTGATTAAGAAGTCAAATGTGCAGAAGATGGCAATAGAAATACTGAGTGTATTGAAGTTTTCAGGCAGGTGACCTCTTGGCTGGTACTTAGCATTTGCGAGTAACACATCCTGGATCTCCGTTGGTGTTACGTTCTACCCTACACCGTTCATAGGGTCTTCTGCTTTATTTGTGCTCCTACCTTGCTTGCACAGTCACTCACCAGTCTGCCTACTGGGGATTCACAGGTTCCCACAGTTACTGGGGATCTGTCTTCAGTTCTTCTCAGACATGCCGATTTCCTCTTCCTGTTATCTGTATATGACCAGCTTCAATCAGTTCTCTTCCCCTCCTAAACTTTCTTCATTACCACTTTCCCGTTGCTGAACACCAATCTTGCGTGCCCCTAATACATCCTGTCATTTCGTGTTTGATCAGTTAAGGGTATGTGGGAAGAAACCCTTGAATTTTACTGGGCTCCGTGAAAGCTTTTGACATAGATATGTATTCCCTCTGTTCTCCAGACGCCTCCACCTCTGTTGGAGGCACCTTAAACCCTTCATAGGTCATCCTGTAATAAATCTATGGCTCTGCTGGAGGAGTTTGATTCAGCTTGCCTTTCAACACTGTGCCACTGGCCTTCACTGCTGTAAACAGCACTAGGTTGTATCCTCTGCTGTCACGTGCGTGTAGTGTCTTCAGTCTTGGTCTGGATAAACTGTTAAGAAGATGGAATTGAGGTTCGCTGTCTGGAGGGTATCAGATCAGTACAGAGGTGGTGCGTGCTCAAAGTGGATCCAAGTGTTGTGTTCTACAACTTTCAGAGTAAGAAGTAACTATTGCTAGCTGACTGCAATTAGTTTTTACTTTTCCAAAAGTAAATCTTAGAAGTGTGCCTGGAATCAAAATTTAGGCTTTCCAGTGGTTCTTACTCTGCTTGTACTGCCATGAATTGAAATCGCGTCCTGCAAGAAAGAATGCAGGTGAGAAGATGCTATCTTAAGGAAAGAGGAAGTTTCCAGAACAGTTGCATAATATAAAGTGACATGGAAAATTAAAAGCTAATTTGCCTGAGAAGTTAGCTCTGACTCACTAAATCTAGCTCAACTCTTACAACTATCTAAAATAGTGATTTTCACATCAGGTGTCTCATTTGCATTCCGAGATTCTCATGCTCTGGAAGGTGATTCTGTGATTAGCTCATCTTGTGACTGATTAAATTAGTTTTCCTCCTTCAGCAGCTGAATACAGTTGTAGATAAGTAGCAATTGTGATACATATGGCATAAGTTGGGAGCATCTCTTTTATCTGTATTCACTTTCTTCACTATGCAATAATACTTTACATAAAACTATTCATGCTAGTCTTTGACATTCCACTTTGAATCTAATTTTAATGGCTTTGCCTTTATATAGAATGAAAACCACATGAAGTAAAATCCATTTAGCTGTTTGATGTATGGATCTCCTATTGCTGGCCTTCAAGGAAATGCATTTGAAATTGGTGACATGCTTTGTGAGCAAGTAATTAACATGAGGTACCAGAAAAATGAATTTGCTGCATTTGAGTGCACAGAAGTGAAGACTTTCTGTGGCATCAACCGGAAATACCAATGGTTTACAGTGGGCAACTTCTCACTGTTGTTATAACGCAAATACACGAGTTAATTGGTTAGGGGTAGAGGAAGCTCTTAATTGGAATGTAGAAAAAGAAGCAAACATGCAGAAATGTTGCAGGTTAGCGCAAGAGAGAAAAGTATTCTGCAATATTAATTACACTATGCCTGTAGCATAGTTTTGTTCTGCAGCCAGTGAAGAATTTTGCGTTTGGCTTGATGGTCAGTCAGCTTACTTGCAGTTAATGCTAATTTACGACTTAAAATAATCTTACCTCTGCCTTGTGACAGTTGTTGCTTGGGAGACTGGATAAAGTAAGGACAAAACAAGACAAGCATGAGATTCCTGTAATACAGCGTGGGGTCTGTGACTAAGATTGGAATGTCCTTCCATCAGTGGACCTTTCTGGTGAATATCTTGTGCCTTGGGTTCAGAGTGGATGTGCTCACGGTCAGGCTGCCATAGCGAGTTGTATGCCCTCCTCTGGACTTGCAGGCAGAGGCATTTAACCTCTGGTATTGCTCATGCAGAAAGGAATTCAAGGAGTAGTCGGCATCCATTTCAGATGCGTTTTCACACTTGATGAGGCAATAAATACAGAAGGTAGCATACAAAGCTGTAAGTTCCTGAGGAGGGCTGTGCTTTATTTATATTGATGCTATTTTTTGATGTCAGACAAAGACCATTACTCACGTCTAAAATGACACATGTATTTATGTGTGAAATTATTGGAGGTTTATTAGTGATAGCAGGAGATAGATTGATGCCCCGGGAATCCAGTTCTGCCTATACATCTCGTATTCCTGTGCTGGACTTCCAAATTCTGTGCGTTCTTTTTCCAGCAGTAGCAGAAACAGTGAGGTAGACCGCAAGTAGGACTGTAATTGCTTAGTGGAGACCGTATTTGGAGTGAAATCTGTTTCATCTTTGACTAAGACCGGATGCAATGCTTATGGACACCTTTTCTGGGAGACAAAGGAACACCTGTTTGTGTTCACACTCTTAGTTTGTTTGATCTGGTGGGCTGCCTACGCTTAGCCCTGGGATGAGAGAAGCACAGACAGACAGTCCCTGTAAAGGGCACTCTTGTCAGTCTTATATGAGCACAGGAACTTATGTTGCAAATGTTTGTCTAACCAAAACCAACAGCCTTTGGTGCCTCTTTTTACAGATGCCAGCTGAACTCTTGAATAATTCTGTGCAGTGTTGCTTTCAGAGGAATAGGAATGTTTAATGATAATGACTCTTACCCAAACAACCAAATTTAGAGCATCTCTAAAATCTTAGCTTGACACCTAAAATCATAAACAGAAAAGGGCTATCATTCCTAAACCCGTAGCAGAGATGAAAGAAGCTGAAAGCATTAGCCTCCTAAACCAGTGTGACAGCTTTTCTTTCTATTTTATTAATGTTTACTTTAGAAATGAGGATATACTTGCTCGGTTTGTTCATTTTCTGAGACTAATTTATGTTCTGAGTTCAGCCACACTATTTTCCTTAGTGCTATGGAATTTGGTTTTACTAACAATGAAAGAAAAATACAGGGGGTTGATCTGGAGACAGGCATAATTTATTATGGAAGGAGGAAACCCAGTGGGATATCTTATCAGTCCAGTCTTCAGTAATAGAAGGAAACTATTCAGCTCTCTTTGTCCAGATGTTATGGCAGACAGAACTCCAGAACTTTGGCTGCAACAATTGCAGAAAACAGAGTTAATGACTTTGGCACCTGGGAAGCTAATTTACTACTTGGCTCTGAAAAATGAGGAGCCTGGGAATCTTTATGCAAAGTATATTGAGAAGAAATAGCTCTAATGAAGTAAAAATTAATCAGCTAGCCCAAAGCCTGAACTAAATGAATAGTTTTGAGAAAATACTACAGACCAAATGCATTGTTCAAAGATTTTAGGAGGTGTATTATAAATCCAAGGCTCTTACTTTGAGGAAATTTTATTACTGCGTACAAAACCCACATAACCCGGGATGACAAATACCACTTCAGCTTTCCCCACTGCTTTGATGAAATTGTTCGCTATGAAAGCACTAAATTTTTTGTTATATATTGTTGTATTGTGACCTGTGAAGAGTAAGAGCACAAGAACATGAGAAGTTCAGGACCCAGTTTGTACCCTGCAGAGGGAGTTGCTTTAAATTTAGAAATTGGACAAGCTGTGTAAACTTCTTCTGCGTTTTTGTTTTTGGTTACTTGGTAGGTTTGCTTGGATTGCACAAAAATTGTTCCAAGTTCTGTCTTGCTCCCATCTGTTCTTGGCTCTTGTTAACTTCACTGGGAGCAGTGAAACGTGCCGTTAGATTCCACTTGCGCAGAACACATCACCACAAGTTGAAGGTTGGTTCCAAACTCAAACATCCTTCAAGCAAAAGACAAGATTCTCCTGTTTGTGTTTTACCTAAGAGTCTTATGCCTCAAACACCTTTTAGGGCTTTGTTTCAGGATAGAGGACAATATCTCACTGTCTTGGGTCAGTGACCATCTAGATTTTACTCCTGACAATGACAGCTAACTGGAAGAAGAAAGCACTACACTTGATCTTAAGTGAATATACTATCTTAGTTGATTGCATTTTACAATCACAGAGCATAACTGTAAAACTTCTGATATATTGGGGCATTATAACATTACTACTGACCAAAATTAACAGGAACCCGACCTGAATTAAGATTGGGAGAATTCAGTGCTTGTGATTGTGGTTTTACAGCAAGGTTTTAAATTGTGATTTAAAAACGATACCTCCAATGTTTGAGGTGGCAATAAAGATTTATAATGTGATCACCAGTTGCAGACACTCATGGATTTCTCATTGTGTGATAAGTATTAATCAGCAACATATCACCTTCCCATCGTTGTATTAGGGCTGTAAAATTAACAGGAAGGGAGAATATTACCTTTCAATTAAAATAGATATGTCTGATCAAATGTGCTTACCAGACCTTTGAATAAGAATGATTCCTACTTTAAGATCATTCTTCCACTCATAATTTAAAAGTGCAACTCAAGGCTTTAAATAACTGAGCTACAAGGATTCAGCTCTTACCCACAGGAATAGCAAGAGCACGGGTTTTGTTCTCTGTGACTAATGTAGGGTCAGAGAGTTAGGTCTGGGACCATTTATGGAAGAGCTCAGTTGGGTCAGCTTTTCAGGTAGATAAGAAAAGTTTATTTAGCTGTGTTATGCAGAGCACGTGCGCTGTCTCAGCCCTATCCTCAGGAATGAGTGCCCACATCATGACAGACAGAAATGGGGGTTTCTTATTGTCAGATTCTGAAGTAGGCTCCTCAATGCCTCCCAAGAAGTTCCTTCCTAAATAGGACCAAGGAGCTGTGAGCTCCTGTAGACAGCTCAGACAGCCTCTGCCTTTGCTCCACCTGCTCTCCAAACAGATGATGAACACTTTAAAGGGTTTGGCAGCCTACTAATGTTTCTCAAGTGCTTACTTCCCATCGGAGCTGAAGGGGGACATATTTGGGGACATGACCTTCCTAACCTTGAAATGAAGTGGTCACAGCAGGAACATGAACTAATTCCTTTTACTTTTTAGTGTTCTGTATGACTTCCCTGTGCCCACAGCTAGGCAGCAGCTTGTTGGCTCTGTTTCCTCACTTGTCGTTTTCCTTTTCATCCAGATTCACCCTTTTTCATTTTTAGGTACTTAGGCTTTGATTTCTGAAAGAAAGGAATCTCTGATGAAAGAGGTGGGCAAGACCATTCTTTTAAGAAAGGTGAGAAAGAAAAATTGAAGTATTGTGTAGCATTAGTGTTTGCTGAAGAACAGACTATTTAGTGGCACAGACTATTCATGATTTTATTGTGAAGGAGAATGGAATTCCCAGTGGTCGGAGTTCAAACCCAGAGGAACTGGCTGTAGCAATAGGCAACAGCAGCCCTGCTAGGAAAGTTTTGGGTTTTTTTCAGAGATTTTTCTACATGAATAAATTCAGTTTGCATAATGGAGTGAGGAATACCTCTTTTTTTAGCTGACCTCTTTTTGGCTTCTCAGCTTCTTTCACTGTCTAATAGCCAGAGACAACCTCTATCTGAAATTCCCACAGTTCTTTGCCCCGTTCATTCTCGGGCCACCTAGAAATCACTTGCTATTTCTGGATTAGCACTGGGAAAAAGTTATCTGGGGAATTTGAGAGTAAGAGGGTGCATTTCAAATTAATCTCAGGATCACTAGAGCCGGATGATGAGCTATACCTTTGTATGGTGTGAAACTACCAAAATCTGTTCCCATATCCCAGGTAATATGCAAAGACTGGAAGCAGTATTGGCGATATAGTATAACCAAGATATTCTCAGATTTATGGCACTTCTACTGCAATTCTGAGGTAGAATCAGAATTTTTATTTTAGTATCTGTAGATGCGCTAGAATGTGTGTTTCAGAAAAAAAACAACCAGCCATTGTAAGCTGGATTCTGATGCCTGCACTAATTCCTGAAGCCTTCAAGAATCATACTCGATCTCTTTAAATGAGGGAGAAGATGATGATAGAGTTTTGCTGTGATCCCTTCTCTACTACTGTTCTTCCACACACACACACCCCCCCCCCCCGACCTTGATTTTTGGTGAAGCAAAGAACAGGGAGGAAGGGCAATATGGTATTTACAGCCATATCCTATTTTCTGAGCATTCTGTAAATGCTGAATTACGTTGCTTTGTGCTATCAGAAAAACTGGCTTTTTTTCCTTTGGAAAGTTGATTGTGTTTGAGCCTATTTGCCAAGACAAATTCATCAGCACGTTTCAGATGCGCTGAAGAAAAATATGTTGTCTGATCAGTCTTTGCTTAGTCGGCGTGTTATTTAATGGTGCCATTAAATCTGGGGAGCAGCCTTTTACTACAGAATTTTCCATGAGATTAGAATTTACCTCTTGAGACATTTATTACTTTATTTTTTTAGAATGTATGCCTTGGGCTATTCTCTTTGACAGTTTCAGTCTACAATGTTGATCGGCAGCCAGAATGTTTCCATCCTTTTCTGGGTGAATGGTGGTTCTTCTAGAGAGTTTCTTGAGAGAAGTGCATTTGAACCCAAGTTCAACACTGCGTGTCTAAACCCAGGCGCCTTCTGCTCCAAGCTGGTCAGCAAGTACTGCTGCTTAGCATGTTTTCCTTTGGATTTACCAGATGAGGTGACTCTGTAAAGTACAGAATTAGATCTGATTTATATTGAGGTTTTGAGGTATTTTTATTACTCTGGAAATTACACATAGAATGTAGGTCATGATTTGACAGGGAAAAATGGGTCAAAAATCTTACTGAAACAGTGAGGGTCCCCTGATACTGTAGGTACGCAGAACTGATGTATCCTGTACACGTTTAGTATACATGCCTATCATGGGATCTGCAGCTCTCGGCCGCAGAAAGTGTGAGTAGATCTGGGTTTATAATTGGAAGCCCTAACCCTGTGCCGTCCATATCCAACACGCTTGGTGGCCTTAGGGGAAGTCTGTGATGCACAAGGAATGTGGGTTTGCTGCCAAGTGTTATAAAATGCAGAGATGACAGCTCTGTTTCACAGAGCACAGCCTAGAAAGATGCACATCTTTTACATGATGCTAGTGTCCTCCTTTAGAGCAAAAAGATCACACAAACTAGGCAATCCAGCGGTGAAGGTGGCTGAAGGGTTTTATTATCTTAAATATAAAATTATATCTTGCCTAAAAAGAAAAAAAGCTATTTTGGAGTGTTTCTGTAGCTTGTCTGGTGGTTTGTTTCCATTGGTGACTGAGACTTTTTGCTAAATGGCATTGTTGACTTTAATTTATCAAAAGCCTATTAACATGATGCATGAGTTTTATAGCTCCCATCCCTTACCTATGAGCACTCTTACTCTTTTTAGTCAGAAGTAATGTGTGCTTCTCACCACAGACCTAGTCAAATTGATTAGGCTGTTAATCAGTGGAGTGTTTTGAGTTGCAATAATTTAAACCAGTTTCACAGACATACTACTTCATCACCAAGTCTTGGCCAATTATCCGTTAATACCATAGCCTCTGGTAAAGCAAGCACAACGTCCTTCCTTGCAAATTCTCTTTACTAGAAAGAAAGCAAGCTCGATGCATGCGATGGGTTGTCAGTGGTAAATAAAATAGTGAGAAGGGTCTCAGAAAATAGAGTGAGATTTCAGATGGCTGTTGCAGGCTGATGAAACCAGTGCTGACTTTCAGCTGAAACAAGAGTTCTTAGAAATGCTGAGGCTGAAATCACTCTGGTTTGTCTTGGAAGAGAGGTTGCTGGGGAATAACTTTCAGGTCTGTCCAGATATTTGTGAACTTTGAGTACTGGATTTCTTAGTGACTACTGAAGCAGCACATACAGTCTTCCAGAGGGCCTATTCTGCAAAAGCAAGCTGGGGTCTGGTATCCATCTTTCAGCAAGGTCATCCTTCTAGTGGTGCAAGCACTTCTGCTCACAGTTGTCACGAACACCATGAGCAATTCCACGTGGAGACTGGATTCTGAACAGGCAGATTTAGTGCTGCTTTTGGTAAAGCATAGATGTGTGTGTATAGATATATATCCTTCTCTCCATCCCCAGCAGAATCAACCTAAGCCACTATGTCAAGTGTTTTTCCTGCACACATCACTAATAATGCGGTTCCAGAAGCTGACTGCACATCCCTTGTTTGCCTGTCAGACGCTACAGGGAATTTGTGGAGTATGAGCTTCCTTTGGGACAGACCTTTAGGCTGAGTGTGCTAATTAGTACTGCAGAAAAGGGAAATCCGAGGGGAGCTGCTCAGAAGGAGACTTTTGAACTAGGCTGGCTTTTTGTTTTGTTTCCCTGGAAAAGAACAGCTTTTCCATTTTGTAGTACTGTTGGTAAAGAGAAGTCATGCTTGTGTAAATGGCTGCTGTGGCACTGTTGGCAACGATGCCTCTGCTCTACTTCAGACAAATCCACGTTTTTGAAAGTGGTGTCTGATCCACTGCAGCATGTTAATAGGTCTGAAGGTGGGAATGGGAAATGTTCTGTTGTCTATACAGGGTAAAAGATGGGAAGGATCTGATGGCAAAACTGACTCTTGCTTTCCACTAGAGAATAGACCAACTTCACTGGCCCATTCCCATACATTGGCTGTGATTCTGTAGTTTGCTGTGCTGACCTTAGTACAAACATTCAGTTTTGGGCTGCCTTTGAGGTTAAAAGTTAATTTAAATTTTTTCAAGTAAGTATTCTTGTGGCTGCTCTCCCACACCTTTGCCTACATCACAGCAACAGACCTCTTCAGTAATAGGTGAAATTCTTCACTTTGTGAGAGTGAAATGCTATTCTAGGTGGATCTCTTTTGTCAGGTGATGCATGTGTATTAATAACTGGCAATTAGAAGTTCTGCATCATTGCTTGTGCTGGCTTTATGACATTTCTTTCTGTCACTCCAGCAGTGTACAATCCAGAATCTCTTTGAAAGACTATACAACAGTTGATGGGGTGGAGGGGAAAAGTAGTCCTCTTCTGTTTCAGAATATCTCTGTGCTGATTCTAACAAGTCTCCTGACATAAATCTGAAAATGTGTCAACAGCCAAATTTGAGCACCTGTAATCTTAAAAAAGAAAGAAGGGAAAAAAAAAAAAAGAAAAAAAGAAGGCATTAAAATGAGAGATGATGTCAAACTCTACAAGAAAATGTAAAGCCTTGCCTCATGGAAACATCTATAAGATCGGGATTCTTAAGAGCTTTTTTGCTTATGTCTATTTGAACTTTAAATAAAAAAAGCAGACTTTACTTGAGGTGTTAGTAGTTGAGAGACAGATCATAATGTGAAGACAAGTCCTGTGCCAGACAGCTAAATTCAGGCTTTGTTCTTCTAACAAGTTCCAGATACCTTGCCCTGGAATTTGTCCTCTGAAAAGGGAAGTTGGACGTGGTCTGGCACTGGGCAGCAGAGTTACATTTCTTCCTCAACTAATCAAAGATCTTTATGCTACATGAGCAAGTCACACTTTGGTTTACGGTTCTGATACTGGCTTTGATCCAATCCAAAATCTGTTGGTTTCAGCAAGAATAAGACAGTACCCGACAACCTATCAGTGCAACAGCTAGTGAGGAGATTAATGCTTGTCACCGTGAAACACTTGTGAATCAAACTTGTTTCCTCTTCCCCTAGATGGTAGCATCCACGATGTCCAGGGGGAACAATTTAGTAGTTCATCTGTAATTGTCACGAACGTTTTGTGCAAATAAGATGCCTAATTTGCTAGCAGGTTGTCAAACAAACTGAAAGAGCGGGTTGGTCAGCAGGCAGAAATGAATACCAAATATTTTCCTTGCTGCCTCCCATATTTTTGGAAACTGTTTGGAAGCCAGAAATGTTCATTGGAAACGTTCATTAAAATGATCCCCAAAGTGGATTAGTCAGCTAGTTCTGGAAGAACACTGCAAATTCTTTTCTGTTGTGCTGTTGGCCTCCTTGCATCACTACTAATTATGAAACTTAGCTTTTTAGCAGACTACTAATTAAATTGCGCTGCAGTGATACAAGTATAGTACCTCTTTCTATTCTCTGCCGAGATAGTCATATATCCTGGGGTTGTCACGAGGACAAGCCAGCCCGGCTGCCAGTTTCCCTTCCTCTAGGGATGACGTGTCACATTTCATTTGACTACCTGTCTGTTACAGTGAATCTCTCCCTTCTTTTAATTTTAGAATTGTTTATCTCATCCTTTTTTCAAGGCGAGAGTTCAGCCCGACAGTGCCTTTTTGACTTGGTTTGAGGGCTCTTAATCAGTCAGCTATGTGATTCGATTCTGTCCTGAAGGCGGTGTTGGCCGTAGTGTGGAAACTGAAGGCAAGGACAAGAAGTTACTAGTAGTATCATCTCTATAATCATACTGTCCATTTCAATAAATCTGCTGAATCTTGCTTTTCTCTTGTGAAACTTAGTTAAGCCGCAGATGCCTTACAAAGTCTTTCACTCTCTCCAGACCCAGCCTGATTTCTCTGACTTCACTGGGGAGAGGCGATGGTTTACTTCATCGTATCGCCTGATTTGTTGTCCGCTCTTAGTTAAAGTAACATGATGGTGGAGATGGAGTTTTGTTCTGTAATTTCACTCTGTAATTTTTTTGATGACAAAAGGATGCTGACGGAGAAGATAGTGCCAGGTTGCAGTTTTGTGTCTTCTCAGTGAAGTAAGCTACTAACTGCTGGCTGATGCATGGTGGGCTATGACTATGGTTCACATCCTCTTGTACAGTCTTTGTAGCTGGGTATCTTTCAGTTGGGAAGTCCTTTCCAGTCCTTTCCAGCAAGAAGCTGGCCTATTGCTAGAAAGCTATAGTATGATATTTGTATACCACTGCTTTTTCAATCTGTTCTCTGTATGAAAGAGATAGTTTGAACTAGAGATAGATCATATTTTTTCTCGAAGAGAGTAAGGCTTTCATCGTGTGATATGTGGCTGCTATACCCTTCTTCTGTGCACCTGTGGAAGACTGTTTTGGAGAAGCAGGAAGACAAATGCAGTGCCACAGTAAGGAACGAGTTAACTTTCATTTCCCACCTTCTGACTGTTGAATTCCAAAGCCCTGTTGAACAGAAACTGCAACACCATTACATTTTTTGCTAGCTGTGCTGTTCAGATATTGATCAAAATCTGCCTTTGCATTCCATTTTACCTAAAGAGCTGGTGTGTTATCTCTGAGATAGTAATCTTTTCTAAAAAAAAAAAAAATTAAAAAAAATACCTTAAGTTTTCATGTTCTCTTGTTTTGATCTAAACATATTCTTCTTATAAATTTAAAGCTCATCTATCAAGTTTTATTGGTAGGATTTTACAGCTGAAGAATATCGGGGCACTGTGTGCATGTAACCTCCTAGTCCAAATTACAGTTTAAAGCAGATTGGAGGGATTTGGAATTTGGTTAGTATAAAAGGGTTCTCATAGATTTGTGGTCTACCCTGTTATCACCCTTACATTTCCATCATATTATCATGAGTATATGAGAAGCATATATATTGATATTGGGTTTTGTTAAAAATTAATAGTAGATTTAATTCCATCTTTTCTGTCCCAAATCCCTTATTTGCATTTTATTTTAATATTTTTCTTTTAACTTGGGAAAACTTTGGGGTATTGTGTTGAGTTTTCTTGTTTGGTTTGTGGGTTCTGAGGCGTATTGGTATCTTTCCTTGCCAGACTGAAATACACAACCGAGACTGTTGTAAACAGCTAATCAAACACTGGAATTCTTCAGAGTATAAAAAAGCCGTGGTCACAACACTGGTTTGTGCATTCCTCTTACAAGATTTACTGTGATATGAAAATGCCTACAAAGGCCTATTCAAACTAGATGTAGTGTGGATTTAAAATAGTATGAATTAAAATCCCTGTTTAAAAAAAAAAAAAAAAGAAAAGGTCTTAAAATACTTAGTGCAAGAAGTTGCATAGTTGTGTTTAGAGAAAGGCGTACCTTCAGTGAGTTTATCACACTGAGATCACAAGGTTGGCCAGTGTTGTGCACACATGCATATATGAATAAAGAACAAGCTGACTGAAAAAAAATCAGCATAGGGTTTGTGATTCAATAAACTCAGAATTGCCAGCCTAAAAAACTGTGAACTTGACTGCAAACCTGGGACAAAAATTTCCCTGCAAACAAGGGGACTGATTAATCAGGGCTATATTAAAATACCTAAAGAAGTGAGGTGTGCTAATAGCTTTTCCAAGTAAGTTTCAAATCTTTTCAGGAAAGTGTTTTGTCTTCCACTACTCCTGTGGAGAAATCAGTAGGTGCTCACCCTATTCAAATAGGGAAATCTCAGCTGCACTGAAAAATAGGTTAGTGTTTCCAACCCAGTCTTTATCATGAAGCTAACATGGATGCTTTGTGCTACAGAAAGGATTCTAGCCTCAAAGACCTCTTTACATTTCCTGTACGTGAGCAGTTTTTGCAAAGCATCTTCTCATCAGCCTCGTTCCATGTTGTGAGTCCATTCACGAACATAACAGGATGATCCTGGCAAATAGGTAATGATTCTTCTGCAACAGGAAGGGAAGCAAGAAGCTGTTTCACAAGACTAATCTAAAGAGGCTCCCAGGGATTTTTCCTCTGGTACCAGAGCTGGGCTGTTTATCATACATACCGATGGGGCAGAAAAAAGACCTTTTCACCTATGTTACCTAACAACATCTGTGTGAGCTTGTGGTTTGATTGCAACAGGGGAAATTCTGAATAGAAAATAACTTTTTCACAGTTCTGTCATCTCACTCACTGATTAGTGCTTTCACACTAGTGGGGGGAGAAAGGTGACATTAGGCTACAGACATTAAATCTGCAGTGGCCACGTCTCCATGTGTCTGACTCTCCTGCTTACTTCTGTCCTATGTTTGTTGTTGAAATGGCAGAGCAGTGCCTATGGCCTACTGGCTGTAGTTGGCTGCTCTGAAGTCCTGGGGATCATGGTTTATTTAGCCTTGTGCACCTCCAAAGCTCCGTGTAACGCAGGTTTCCTATTCAAGGAAGCATGGTGGCTGGAAAGCTACCACTGTGCTCTTGGCCAAATGATGCATAGTGAAACCCTTCCCTTCAGTGGCACAAATCTAAGCTTCGACTTTCTATTACGTGTATATTGTCAATTCCTTATCTAGCATTTCTTTATATTTCTTCCTATAAGCTATCGCTTCTGCCGTGCACTTCTGTATTGGTTGGTTCATGTATATGTGAAGCTCCAGCCTTTAGCTGTGACTATGTTCTGTTTGTGTTGTACAATTTTAATACCATATTTGGACAGTTTTCAGCCTGCACATAGTACGTTGGGGTATTTGGTATGGACCTTGGTTAGCTCTTTGACAGACTACAGATGGTCTGTTCAACAGTCTGTTATCTAGCTGCTTATCAGTCATGCTCTCAAGCTCCAGTCCTTGTTTCAGTTGCACAGCTGCAGTAATTAAGACTTCATTGTTTCTATGCTTGCATAGTGTTGCTTCAGCCCACAAGTAGGAGTCCTGCAGCAGCCCAAATGGGCTTCTGTTTGCCAGTGCCTCCCACCCAGAGTTTGAGGAGGCAGCAAGCAAGTCAAGCCTCTTCTGTAGTTTGGGAAAAGTCTCTGTTTCTGCTTTCTGCTCTGCTCACTAGGGTAAGCTCTGGTCTTCAGCAAGGAGTCTTACAGCGAAAGACCACCTACCAGAAAGAGGAGTCCTCAACCAGTAGTACTCAGGGAGAGCTGGGAAAGCCTCACATGAGGGACAAGGCAATGGGAAGAGGACAGAGGTAGATTAATAGGAGACTGAAACCGTTTCCCTTCCTGCCCTCATCCTTCACAAGGTGGAACTCATCAGTTTCTTTGAAGAAAGCGAGAAAGAACTTATGGGTTTGAATCCAACCAGAAAATGGCTGCAGCAAAACCATCTTGAACAAAATTTTGTAGTGCAGGCAGTGCCTCATGGACTTGCATGAAAAGCTGAAAAAGATTCCAGTCTTATATCCCCTAGTCAGACAGAAATATTGCACCCTGAGGCATGTTAAAGGATAGAGCTGTACAAGCAAGAGTTATAGCCCTTCCTGTAACTTCTCATTGGATGGGTGAAGAGATCTGCAGAAAGGAAATTTGTTCAATTCAACTTAGACTAGAGAAATAAAACAACAAGAGGATCTTATTTCTTTCATCTTTATTAAATTCTAGGGTACGTTTCCTTACAAGACTTACGTGATCGTAACATTTTATTGATTTAGCATTCTATGCAAAGTAGTTAAAAATACTAGTTTTAAAGAAGCTGGATCCATACCCTGGCATATTGAAGTATCCAGATTCCCTTACAGTTTCATGAACATTTCCTGTATGCTGTCCAATAACACTTGATTGATGAGGGATTTTATGTGCCTGTTATTTGAGGGTGTCAAGACAGGGATTTGAATGTCTTATGTGCCGTCAGAATGGTAGCCTGGGGTCCAGCTGAGCACGGAGTGCTTTGTAGAGCACTCTTGGACTCCCCTGCCTGTGCACTTGGCTCCCCTACACTTCTTCCCATGCCTGTGGAGTTAGCATCCTGACAGGTGTATGGAATGGTTTGTAACATGCAGCAGAGCAGAACCAGTCTCCTCACAGGCAGTGGTGTTCAGCACAGGCGTCTGACTTGTGTGCTTTATTTCTGAGGCGGTTTTTGTTTGGTTTGGGGTTTTTTTTTCAGTGATGACTGATTCTTAATTTGCCATCTTTAGTTTATTTTAAAAGAAAGTACAGGACCATCAGGGACTTGCTGAGTCATCGTCTTACAACCTCAAATAAGAATAGTCCTTTTTCTCCTGCAGCCAACTCTGTTCTGGGATACCTCTATAACTTATTTTCTAGCAGTGTCTCTAAATCAACTAGATTGTCCTGCCCTCGTCACTGCTGTATAGGAGGCTGTTCCATGACCTTACTGCTTGGAGAGTTACAAGCCGTCTGCACTAAAATGTCTTCCCAGTCTTAAATTTCCTTGCAGTAAGTTTGTACACGTTTGTCCTTGTGCCAGGGTTGTCCTTCCAGTTGAATAGCTTCTCCCTCCCCACCCTCAAGTTATGTAGGCATTTCTTTTTGTAGAAGCCCCTATTGCTCTGCTTGTCACAGGGGGCCTTCTCGGTGCCAGGAGAACTGGGCTTTGGCATTAAAGGTTATTTTCCTCAAACAAGGATACTTTGTACTTTGTGAATTTTATGCCAGCAGTTGAAAAGAACCTCAGCTTCCTCTGACCCGTGGGAGTTCTCACAGAATATGTCCTTCTTAAATAAAAATCCCGCATGTGGGAATTTTCAGACTTCTGTTAGCTTTTGTAATCGTGTAGCAAAGAGAATCCTCAGGTAACCCACAAGCCAGATGTTTCTGAGCAAAAAAGGCTTGAGTGCCAGGGATTCTGGGATGTCAAAGTCAAGCAATAATTAAAGCTACCATCTTTTGTAGATGGTACTACAAAGAGACTCTTACCACAGCATTTGCACCATAAGGGCAAATTTCTTCCAGAAGCACCGTGAACAAGTAAGATGTTTGGGTTAAAACATCTGGCAGCCTTTATCTTGTGTGCTTTTCTGATAATTACAGCTAATGACAAATTGAAGATTTGGAGCTTCTAGGCCCTGCATTAATAGCCCTATCTAATTCTTTACATTCCTTGAGATTTGTTTATGTCTAGGGAGGCTAAACAGATTTAATGATGGAAGAGACTATATGTTAGCTTAAGCTGTGCAGGGAGAGAACTGCATTCCGGCCTTCCTAGCATGTCTTGGGTTACTTGTGCTGAGATCAGCATGGGACTAACCTTATCTAGGGAGTCAACTTAAAAAGAGTAATTCTCACTCAACATTCAAGATTTTAGTTACTGTTCTGTCAGCCACTGTGTTTAGGTGATTTCTTTGATTGAATACAATTTTTGCTTTGGTTTTCTAAAAAGAATAGAAATTATTTTGGTATCATGGTTCAGGCAAGAAATCCCCATTAGCAAGAATGGGAGGCTGGACTAATTGCTGGCTAATATGTTTGCATTCGTATCCTATACCAGCCAGGTTACAGGGTCATAGATTCTATGGATGGATCCCTCTCTGCTTGAGATGATACAAACTATGACTTGCAGTTTACTAATCAACTTGAGTTTTTAGCCCTATTTCATGTTCAGCTGAAATTTAAAACAAGTCCTTTGCATCTGCCAAGATAACATGACATGGCATAAATGTGGCTCTGGAATGTAATAGGGTTTGAGCTCCTTTGCTTTGGATTTTCTTATTGTGTGTATGCTATTGAAGGAGACCTCTCTCTTTGTTCTCACTCCCATGCTACTCCTAAAAGGAACGTTTTTATAGTCGGGATACTGAAAATCTGAAGCAACATTAGAAAAATAGAAAACGCAGGCTAAGAATGATCTTCCCCTTAGTCTTGGAGCTATCTGCCACTGCTCTCTCTCTCAAACACTCTTCTGTTTCTGTTTTTAAGGGCCCTTGGTTTGTAGGGGAGGTGCTTATCCTTTCAGTAGCAAAGACAAGGTGGTGCCTCTGCATGTGTGCAATAAAGATATATATCTACAACAGGTAAAGATTTATGTCTTATATACAGCAGGGATTGCCATAGGAAAAATGTTTTGTTAAATTGTCTTGGAAACTTAAGTTGTGAGGCTAAATCTTAGCATGTCTAGAGCGAGGCAGCTTAAGACCTGGCTTTCTAAGATAAATTGTGTGTTTCTTTTATTGCCCTCCTTCCCAAAAAGCCATAGGTGAGACTTAAAATCTGTTTTAAACTACTTCTTCTGGCTGAGTATAATGAAGTCTTTTAAAGTAAAACCTCCACACTTTTCTGTTATTCCCAACTTGAATGTTTCCACAGTCTCTTGATATGTTTACTGTAAGCCTAGAAAAGGCTTCTTCAGAATTATTTTTTCTGGTTTGTATTTTGTTTTCCTGGTTCACCCAAAGTTGCGTAAATAGCGGGGAATGGGGACAGCATAAACCCAGGGACACTGAAAGTGTTTTGAGCTCCAACCCAGCAAGATGTAGCCAAGCGCAGGACCACCAGGCCACAGAGTGCCGTGTTGCAGTTTGTGCAAGTCCGATGCTTGTTCAGCGTCTGTGATGTGTCTAGGATGGAGGGATTTGAAAACTGGGAAGTATGAGAGTTTAACTTAGAGAGTGGGGTTTTTGTGGGTTTGGGTGGAGAGGGGACTTCTTGCCAGCGTGAGTCCATGAGAACAATAACATCCTGGCCTGCTGCTAGTGAAACAGCGTGCTTGTGTGCACTAGGAAGCTCGTGATGCACATCCCGAACGTGACTGTTCCCAAGCGAAATCAGAGGAGTATCCTGGTATGAGTATAGATTGAAGGGATCATGTGCAGACTGAATTACAGAGAGCTGATACCATGGGTATTTTGAAGCACAAAAATGTGTGTTTCTGGCATCTCACCACTTGATTCTGGGTATTGTCTTTTTCCCTGTTTTTTCTTTCTCCATTGTAATTACTGTGGGGTATGTGATCCAGCATCCTGGCTTTGGTGTCCTCCCTATTTTCTGTGCATATAGTGGAGTGGGCAGGCATTCTGGGTGTCTGCTGCTGCCTAATGAGAAAGCAAAGTTGAGGTTTGCACAGCAACGGAAGGACCACCAAACGCTGCAAACCCCAGCTTTTGCTTCCTTTTTTCAAAGCATAAGTTCAGGGGTTTGCTACATTTTTTCCTTCAGGCAAACCACATACATAGCCATTCCCCCGTCTGGGATTCCTTCTGCAGCTTGAAAAAGTGCAGCCAAAATAGCAAATTTCAGTCCATTGCAAATATTGTATTGCAGTAGCGGTGGAGTCCTGCCAATCCACAGCTTCCTTCCAGTCCATGCGGTACAAGCAGACCGTGGAGGAGACTCTGCCTTACGGGGGCAAATCTTCTCTAAATGGTTGGGCCACGTAGCAAGAACGTGAGTCTTGCTGCTGACCTGATCAGACGACAACCAGATCAATAAAAATGTAATCCTTCTGGCCAGACTTCTTGCAAAGTTGCCTTTTCATTTAATCTGTAGCAATAAAGTCAAGCCCTTGCTTAGGTATTTTTATTAATATTTTTACAAGTGGTAGAAGAGTAGCCTTAGGCAAGTCTTTCCTCTCTGCACGTCTCAGGACATTATAATCTGAAAGGATGCTGTCATGGCTGATAGCAGTTGTATAAGATGATTGCAAAAACAAGTGAGCTTTCCAGCCTGTTTACAAAAGCCATGATATAGAATAGAATAGACGATTTCGATTGGAAGGGACCTACAATGATCATTTAGTCCAACTGCCTGACCAATTCAGGGATGACCAAGTCAAAGCATGTTGTTAAGGGCATTGTCCAAATGCCTCTTAAACACTGATGGGCTCAGGGCATCAACTGCCTCTCTAGGAAGCCTGTCCTAGTGTCCCGTGAGTCTTTCTCCCTATGGTAAGAGCTCCAGGAGCTATTTTACTGGGGAGTGCAGCAGGGGAATGGAGAGAAATTAATATTTAGTTCTGTCTGAGTGTGACTGCAGGTAGTGACACACGAGTTAGTGGTGCAGCAAAACCTACAAAAGGAAGAATGAGGAGGTCTTACTTCGATTTCAGTAGTGTTACCAGCAAACTGCTTTTTCCATCTCTGCTTTTTACTGTCAGCCTTGTATTACAGTCTGTCCCCTTTTGTACTCCCACCTAGCAGAGGGGCTGTGTCCTTAAATTGCCTAGCAGAGTGGTGGTGTGATCCACTCTGAAGTCTCTTTGTGTGCTAGTAACACAGGACCTATTCAAAGATTTATATTTATTTTTTTTTATTTTTTAAAAAAAACCTCCTGTTATTGTTCCAGTATTTTGGATCATGCTCATACTGAGCACCTTGTGCAGCAAAAAGTAATTGTATTCTTGGAGTAAATAGGCAGCAAAATGGTTTCCGAGGGGAGATTATAGACCATGACTAAGATGTGACTTCTGCGGAGCTTCATTTTAATGGCAACATATTGCTGTATATAAAACATTTAACATAGAGGTAAATTCACATTCTTTGGCACCGGCATCTGAGAGGTTATTGCATGTTCATTTTAACCAGGCAGGCACAACAACAGTTTTATTTTGAGTTGGCCCATAAGCAGCTTTGGGATTATATTGCAAAAACTCTGCAGTGCCTGGATTTTATGCATTCGCATTAAACCCCAACAATTTCAGGAAGCATCTGAGTTCTTGTGCTGCTGATCGCTTGTCTTTCTCCTCACTAAAGACTACGTGGAAGAGAGCAAGGCTGCAGTTATGGCCAAAATCATATGAGCAAATAGAGGAATGTCTTCCTCAATTATTTTTAAAATTAGCCTGCAGCTTGAGGACCCTTTTCTGGCACGTATCTCCCAGTTCTTTCAAAACACTGCTTGCTTAAGCAAGATCAGAAAACTGTGAACTACCACGTCTTCTGAGCCCATAGTCCTCATTTGCTGGGCTTGATTACAAGGCTATCCTGAAAATGGGAGTAAAGTTCAGGACATAGGGCAAATGACAGAGGGCAGCTGAGGTCATGTTTCCAGGACTTGGGGCTGGGAGGCAGGCGGGATTCTGCTCTGAATTGGGATCCGCTTACTCCAACTGCTGAGCTCTTACTCTCTTGTGACACATCAGTGCTTTACAAGGCACAACTGCAGAGAAGATTTATGTAGTAAGGTGAGCAAAGGATTCATGGTGTAGCCTGTGACACTCAGTTTTGGTTTGTCGTGGGCCCTGTTTTACCAGAACTTTAAATGTAATTCAGTATTTCTTTCCTGGAAGGATCTGTGGGTAGAAAGCTTGAAAGTTAGGTTCCACCTGTCAAAACAGAGCATTGTTAGGGACTTCCAAGGTAGTTACGCCTGAGCAGATATGTCTGTGTGGGTTAGGTCTTGGTAGCCAGGTTGTGACAGGGACAGTGATTAACAGTGTGGCTATTCAGTCTGGCTGGAACAGAGAACTGATTTATCCATGCTCTTTCTGGAGATAAGTCATCATGGGCTAACTTGGGAATTGATCCTTCCAGACTTGAATTAAAACTTTAAACTGACCTTGTGCTTCCTGATGCACATGCTGTGAGCATCAGCTGAGACACTCCTTTAATTAATAGCATCATTCCTGACCCTGGCACAGCCTTGCTGGTCTGGTGGCCACAAGCTACTAGATGTGATAACAACCCAAAAAGCTGTTGTGTTTGCTGCCCTGGTGGATTGCCCATCTAGGACTGAGGAGAGCAGTAAAATTTTGGTGCAGGCCTACCTGAACTCTTAGCTGGTCCTAACTATCAGCATCAGCTTGGTGGCTTGTATCACAGAGTGGCTTCAGGCCCTTGGATTCTCTGGTCTCCACAGCACAGCACAGGGGTGGCGCTGCCTCGGAGCAAAATCAACAGGCAGATTTATTGAGAGAATAAAATGCAAGCTGCAGCTTGGCCGGAGCAATTCCTTAATGGTGCCCGAAGTGAGGCTAGAAGTTGTGCTCCAGCTGCAAACTGCTGTTCTCGGGACAGTCGGCTAATGAGCAGCCGTGAGCTAACTGGAGCAAGACAGCGTTATCCAGTGTCAAACTGTCATTGTTTGCACAGGTGTCACTCAGAGCAAACTTTGCTGGTCAAAATCTTTCAAAATCCAGTGAGAGCTGCAGGCTGAGAGTTGTTCTGCTCCCTCCGACTGAGCTGCTCCCTGTTCCCCTTGGCTGAGTGGGAGTATTCTACTCGGCATGAATTCCTGCCCTAAGCATTCCTCCCTCCCCGCTGTGCCCTAGTGAGGGCTTGATCTGCTGCACTGCATCAGATTGTCCTAATCCCCTGCTTCCCATGGCCTCTTCCCTTTGGGGGCCGGGGGAGCCGTGTGTACCAAGCCCTTGGTGGGAGTGCAGCCCCGCTCCAGCCTCAGCAGCTGCCCTTCAGCTCTGCCTCTGCTGCAGCAGCATCTTAACCCAGTGCACTAGTGCTCCTGCGGTAGCATTTGACAGGACCCGTGTTTTATCTAGAGTGGGAACTTTAACCGCCACAAATACTATCTGAAAAATTTTTGCCACTGACCGAGTGCAATTAAAAGCTAAATGTCACACAGCAGTGTCGGCTGCACTTTTCTAGTGAAAATATTACATGGTGATTTGGTGGCAGCAGTTAATTACTTTGGGCAAATGATCTCTTGCTGTGGATGTTTATCAGTGCGATCACATTTATAGTCAAGCTAACCGGCTGGAAAAAAGGGAAGGGAATACTCTGTCTGCCCTTTTGCATTAGGGAGAGCAGATCATCAAGCGGTGTGACTCTTTGCAAGACGGGGACCTGGCTCTGTGCTTTTTTCCTCGGTTCTTCGCTAAACAAAATGCTCAGCGGCAACAGTGTCTCCTGAAGGTCGCTGAGCTGCACACAACAAGAACTGACAGGTCTCTTTCGAGGATCGGACTGAGCTGCAGCAAATCAAAGAAAATGAGAAACATCCGGGTTCAGCAGAGCTCTCAGGAGTGTGTGGAAAGTTCAGGCCAAAGTGGATACCAGTGACTGTGCTTTGTGTGCTCGACACAGATGGAGAGGCGCAGTGAATAAGAGGACTCCCAAATTAAAGGGCATGATTGTGCTAGAACAAGTTGCGCTGGGTTTATAGGGCAGGTGTGTGACTGTCTGGCACATTTCTCAGGGAATACTGCTGAGCTTCCATGAAGACAGCAATGTCTACTGGTGCCCAGAGACATAGTGCCCTTAATTTAACTAAATTGAGTGAGTTCATGGCAAATATATTCTTCTTGACGAGTCTAGTCTAAACTGCACTACATCAGTCTTCTCTGCAATTTAAAATAAAACTGACTTGAACTTATAACATTATAATTTGAATATGCTTAGCTTTAAGTATGAAACAGTGTGTAGGCTGACTTGTTAAGTGTATGTGTAGTTTAAAGGATATGTAGTGCACATTTTTGGGCACCACAGTAAGAATGCTGTGGGATGAGTTGGAGAGGATCCAGAAGAAAGTAACAAGAGTAATCTGGGGAACGTGATCTCCAGGAGAAGTATGGATTATTTTAGGGGTGTGCAGTAGAAGAGAACGCATCTTGAAATACCTAAAAAAGCTGGTTTGAAGGGAATAATTTGTTTCTTATTCTTGGGGTGGGGACAGTTAGAGGGTAGTGGGCACAGGGGAATCTGTAGCAAAGGAGACTCAGATTGGATGCTTGGAGAAACCCTGGGAAAAGATTGAGACTGTGAAGTCTCAATCAGTAAAGGTCTTGAGAAGGAGGTTGAGAAAACCTTTCTCAAAAGCTACTATGGCTGTTGATTCAGCTTTAGAGAAAATGGCCTGGAAAGAAGACTTTGGGAGGTTCCCTTCCAGTCTTGCCTTTTGTAGACAAGGTCAGAATAAACACCAGGCCACCACCTATGCTTTGAGGTGCAATCCAAGTAATTGGCTTCATTGATCTTTTTGTTTTATTACTGCACGGTAAATGACTTTGGTTCGATTCCAATATTCTTTACTCTGGAAAAAGGTGGATTAAATACTTTCTGCAGTTAGGAGCACAGCTATGGTTTCAAGATATTTCCTGCTATTTAAAAGCATTTTATGTATTTGTAAATAATTAAGATAACTTTACAGGCCCCCCTTTCCGCTTTCACTGACATGTTGTGTAGATGTTTGAGTTGTGACTATTGTAAAACTCAGTAGGGTGTCTGGATGGTCTCATAGATAATTCAAACTACTCGAGACACATAGGGAGGAAGTACTAGAAAAAGTTTGGGGTTCTAGGTGGCTTAATACCCCATTTTGGAGAATTTATCTCCATTCTGTTCCAAAAATTAACAAAAACCATAATTCGTGACTAATTTAGATATGATAGCATTTAACCTTTTTACTGACATCAGCGGTTACTGGTGTGTAGGAGAGAGAATCCAGATGCCAAACGTTATCAGGGAATGTTTTCAGCAGCAAAACACTGCTCAGTAGTTAATGGTACACACAATTTTTGCTGGGTTGTCTTGCACACTGACTGTCTTCCAGCAATGCTGCTCTACGTCTGTGTTTTCTTGCCTTCGTGACCCCATTCTTTCTCTAACGTGGGTCAGCAACTACTAAAAATGGCATTGTATACCCGCAGGGAGTGAGGGTACCAGATTCTGCTGTGATGCCTCCAGGGCCACCTCTATGTTGTTGAGTATTATCTCCAAGTATCTGCATTCCGCTGCAGACTTGGTCATCTTACAGTAGGAAGATAACTGGTGAAGGATTGAATGAGATGTAAATCAACTGTTGGACCAAGAGAAAATTGGAGCAGGCTCTCAACGTCTTTCTCGTTAGAACCCACCATAAGGTGTTGATGGGGCCCGGGAATGCAAATTACATTGTTCTCTCAAGCCAAAATTTGCCTGTTGCTTCTCACTGGATAAATTCAGTCCATTAGAGACTGAAAGAGTTTGTTCCAGTAATTGAAGTGTTTCAAACTGGTTTCTGGAACAAATTTATGTGGCTTCCTATGTTGTTTCCAAGGCCCAAATCCTCTCTTCTCGCTACAGTGGAGATTGATAGTAGTTCTATTAGGTTGAGTGGTAGCAAGAGGGAATCTGCCCTTTCTACGGCATACGAATTGTGGCAGTGGGGCTGGGGCACATGCTCCCCTTGCTGGGGTAAAGGTAGGAAAACAAGCAGAGTTATCTTGCTGGCATCACCTTGTAAAAGCCTACAGATGATGCAAGGGTAAAGAGTATGTTGATTTATTTAAAGATCCTCTCTTCCCTGTTGTGTTTACCCAGTGATTCTGAGAAGGATAGCTGATGGATTAGGAGGAATTCTAGAACATCCTGAGTTCACATATAGTATTTATACTTTCAGGGGTTATTGGTTTTTTTCTTAATAAATTGAATAAATGCAATAGAAAAATGAGGAGTGTCGTACTCTTATAGGTTTATACTGTATCTGCACTGCACTAATCATATATTCAGCAAATATTCTGCCCTGACAGTATGTTGGGAGACGGATCCATTCTCTTCAGGGGAAAAATAATTTTTCAATCATGGGGTATTATAGAGAGAGGATCATGGGTGGAGAAGGGTATAGGCTGAGTACAAATTTTAAAGTTCCTTTCTTAAAAGCAGAAGAGAATTTTCTCTTTGTAGATGTCCCTTAGCGTGAGAAAGAAAAATTGTGCAATTGTAGTGATTTGGAGTAAAACAACACTGTGACGCTCAGGGGCTTTCTGTTTGCTTGTCCTCCTGTTCAGCAGCATGCTCGGTCTTGCTCTGCTTTTTCCATGTCACACAGAGGAAAATTAGATAAAGCTGCTGCTGCTGCTTGCTTTCTAAGGAAGGACAAAGGTGGTCAGCTGTGAGTCCAATGTGCCGTCCTGCACGCTTACTTCTCTTGCACCTAACTCCTGGCGGGATCTTGCCTTTATGGTGGCTTAGGGATAGTGTCTGCTCTGGAATCTCTTTCGTATAAAAATAAAAACTGTATAATTTTGGGCTTTGTTGTCTTCTCAACTGTAGAAATATCTGGAATTTTAATCTGAGAAGATTTTCTGCCTAAATCTCCTATTTCCAGGTAATTAACTCTGTGACTGTGCTGAAGAGGTTGCTTTTTGTGCCTGGGAAAATATTGAGAGTGTGAATTAGAAGCAAGTGTAAAAAACCAAACCAGCCAAACAAGAAAGCGCCCCCAAAACCCACCAAAAAAATCCCCCAAACCCCAGCAAGTTCCTCCTCTTCTTGCAAGTTGTACGTCAATGATTACTCTAAGGAACAAGGTGGGCGCTCAGTCGAGAACAGTAGCATCAGTTGTGGTGAGATGGGGTTCACACTATTTCTGTTCCCCAAAAAGGAGATGAAAACAGTCGTCAGGAAGCCATGTGCACACAGACCAAACTCAGCTCTGGCTTGGGTTTGACTGATTTTACAGGTCAGCTTTTCACATGTTCTAGCAATAGCTGGGGCCAGGAGAATCAAATGTGTTTCGTACGCAGCCATGCCTGCAGCATTGTCACCAGGAGCGTAGAAGCCTTCTCCTCACAATTTCCAGGTCAGTTCTTCAGCTTTCATCATTTCGGATTTCTTTCTCAACCCCAGCATTTGTTACCAGTCACAGAACCCATTGCTCAGAACATTCTGATAACAAGCTTCTCTGCCTCGTAAACGGATGGAGTTGGCTAAAAAGTGAAGTTGTACATTAGTGGTGGAGTCATTGGAACAGTGATGATCCATGACCATTTTTTAGCGCCAGATGTTCCTGGATTTCGGTTGTCAGTACCCAAACCCACTCCTAAGTGACAACTTGTACCTTTGGTGATCCCAACCACTGCAGAATGTGATGAGAAATGATGGATATAAGTGAAAAATTCATATATTGTGCCTACTATATATTGGCTTTCACCTCAGCCAAAATCTGGGAAGGCTAACATCAAAGGACACTATTTTGTTGCTTTGAACTGGGAGTACTAATTATAATGGGAGTACTAATTCTAATACTTTTTGTAATGTCTCTGCTAATACCTTGGTTAGTTGTGAATTCATCTTTTCTTTTTGTCCCTCCCATCTAGTTTCTGTTCACCATTAAAAAGAGATATGTGTACGTGGAGAGCTTTTGTCTCTGAGAGAGCTTTCTAACCTTTATCAGACTGGCAATGCCATGCTGGATTGGAACAAGGCAAGCACACTCGAGCCTGTTTTGATTGTTTTGCTCTTGGCATTTTTGAGATTATGCAACCAGGGAGCAGTGCAGTTTGGTGAAGAGAATGAGCTCAAACCTTTAAGGTTACCGTGAGGTTAATAATGAAAACTCATACAGCTTGGAAAATGTGTCCTGTAATCGATGGGAGACGGTGCTGTGTACAGAGCAATTATTCCCAAGAACAACAATTTCCAGTTCAAACAAGCTCAGACGGTATTTACAGTGAAGGGATACTGGGGTCAAGGGGATTGTTTAAGTTCTGATACGCTTTGATGACATCAGCTATGTTTTCAGCAGGAAAGATAAGCAGACGCCAGGAACATAGTCTAGAAATGGTAGTTTCCTGCCTTCAGTAGAATTGCACCTGCTGAGTTCAGAAAGGGATTCAAGAGGAAAAAAAAAAGTCCAATTTTCAGAGCCTGTCCTTTGCACTTGTGTCTGAAAGGAAAGGAGGCAGACAGAAATGTTATTAATCAAGGTGTGAGGAAACAGGATTGTAAAGAGATTTATGTACATTGTCGGCACGTATAACGGCTCTGTCAGCTGCATGACAGCCTCTCTGAAGGGGCCACTGTCTAACATGGTGGGATTTAGAGCTCCACAAGGCTGAGGCAGGTGAAGGTGGGGAGGTTGCTACAGGGTGATGTGGGTCCTTATTGCCCTCGTCCTTTGGGTTTGTTCTGATCACTGCAGAACTGGGAGAAAGGAAGGGGGAACGGAGGGTCGGCACAGCTTGTTGATAGAAAGAAAAAAAAAAAGGTAATTTGTAAAGATTTGTGAGTTTACTTTCGTCTAATTTGTGAGTAGGAGAGGGATACCTGAATGGCTAAAGAGTACCCTCTTTGCATTTGTCTGCTATTGTCATTCATAGCACTGCAGTTGCTAGCGGTGCTGGCTATCTCCAGCAAGAGTAAGGGATAAGGTCTGTTAATCATTCTGCTTTTCTAGGCTATCACAAAGGCGCTGCATTGCGGCATTGCCCCCTAAGTCAAGCTGATACCGCGTGCTGCAGTTTAGCCATACGCTCTGAATGCAGTGTGCCGAATACCAAATGTATGTGCGTGGAATATCCGTCATTGCTGCACCCACATGGCCTTGTGGACTTAAAACACATCCTAAATTTTTTCATGAATTTTATAGCATGCTAAACTTCCATGACCCCCTATGTGCCTCACTCGCTGATTTTAATCACTAGAATAATCCTCTTTGAAAGCTCCTTTAGAATATATCAGCAATACTCTCAATCAGAAATACTCTATTCTCTTCTGGCCATGAACTCTGGATTTTACAGAAACTGAAAGCAGTAGACCAGTATCTCCCATGATTGCTTTTGGGGAAAAATCTGGAGAAGTTTAGTGAACATTAAGGAGAGCCACTTCAGAGCTGCCATGGTGTGCACGGCAGTACAGCATGCAATGTGTGCCTTGCCCTGCGGTTGTTTTCCTCCTCTTGATCTCTCCAGGTCACTCTTTACACACTCCCTATTTGTCAAATAAGACAAATGTGTTTGGTGCTGAGGGCACTGGTCACTGTCAAAGCAAAGATAGATGGCTTTCCAGGCTGGATGGACATCTTCTGGGAATTCGTTTTAGAAGGGTTATTTTTAATTTTTTCATATTGGAGGAAGAAATTTATATCTTTTGACAGTAGTCTCCTGGGGGACTCTTTCCTTTATTGATACTTCAGTGTTGTCCTTTGATGTAATAATCCTGCATTGCGTAGTCTGTCACTCAGGAATGATGAAGTTGGGCTTCTGGTGCGGGGGAATACCACCAGAGCCGAAAATAAAAATAATTATTTAAATCTACAAGACAGAGACAACAGCCATACCTTAACTTAAAGGAAGATGCTACCGCACAGAACCATTCATGATGAATATGAAAATACACCAGCAGCTTGGTTTCACGGAAATATGATCTAAACTGACAGATTTTGTGTTTACACTTCAGCCAAGCAATGTCATCAGCCAACTTAAAATACACAGATACTTACAAGTAGCCCCTTAATTGCCCCCTTTTTTTTTTTTTTAATATACCTCAACCACATCCTGCTCTGTAGTAGTTTTCTCTTTGTGGAAAATAATCTGTTTGTAAATACGGGGGGCAATTGTTTTTGTTTTCCTTGGAACTTCATTTGCAAATGGAATAAGGGTACTAAAACTACCAGCCCATACGATTTGAGCCTGGAGAATTTGTGTTGCTTTGTTCATAAGATCAAATTTTGATATATGAGAGTAAAGCTCATAGGCAAAAAAAAAAAAAAATGCTGCAAAGATAGAGAAATCACCTTGGTTAAATTCTCAGGAAAGGAGAAACCGGACACTTAGATTTGCCATCCTAAGTGAACATGCATCAGGTATAAGACCTTTGGAAAATAACTTTAATTTACATTTCACTTCTAAATTGGCAAGTTGTTACCGGAAGAATTCCTTCACCATTTGCTTTAGTTCCGAGGAACAGTGATTTTTAGACACTGAATGACCAAATCATTGTGTTACTAGTAAACCACAGGACATCCTTCGGTGTAGCTGAGGTTAAAGGAGTTTTATACATTGAGTGCTTTAGAAAGCCAAGTGGCATGGGCTGGGGTTCCTTGTTTCTTTTCCCCAGCCTCTCAGTTGGATACAGTGTAGTTGGAGAGATATTTGGAAAACTAGAATCTATTTCTGGAATTTTGAGTCTGGAGCAAGTTATTTGTGTTTTTTTTATCTGCTTTGGAAAAGCTAGGGGTTGGGAAATAGTAAATGTACAGTCTCCGTTCAGCAGCGAAGGATTTTCCTACTCTTGTTGGTGGCATATGGGATCTATTGAAGAATTTAAGAATCAATTCATAAATGGAAACAATAACAGTGGCACCGTGGAATTAAATGTTTTAACGTTTGGCTAATCACAGGAAGGGTCAAATTTGACATATCTGCCTTTAAATGAAAGGATTATTATGTTTGTTTTATAAGTTTAAACAATTGATAAAGAGTTGCAGGTTTGTTGAGCAGTGCTGTGCCCTAGAACACGCGAGCAGAGTTGCTCTGGAAGGTACTCTCCTTTTTTTTAGCCTGTTTTGATTTTGAAAGTTACACCACTGATGTCAATTTGCCAAAATTATTTTGACTGCTTCAGCTCTCTCTCTAGAAGAATGTCCCTTTTCTGACACGTGCTTGCATTTGACTGTACACTGTATGTACTGGTCAAAAGAAGGATAGGCTTGTGTTAGGTAACATGGCTTCTGAAGGAACTTCATCTTCTCTTACCTTTTTAAGAGATCTTGTTCAGTTTGGTCACTGCTAATCGGCAGCGCTCTTCTATTGGTTACTATTGGAATCACATTGCTGCCAGTGTTAATATGCTTTTGCCGTTTAATTTTACCATCTCCCGCTGGGGATGGGTTCAACTTTTAAATCAGTCTCCAAAGCTTCCGAAATATTCTGTGTTGCATCCAATGCTCTGTAAGTGGTAATGTGTCATTTTGAATTCATAGTTCAAAATGCACACTTAGCATCTCGGGCTGAAATGCTGATCTTACCGATTCTGCTATTCTTATTTCCTTGTTGAAGCCCGCAGTAAACATCCTAAGTAATGAATTTAACTATTAAAGGCACCCTGGACAGTGTGACCTTACCAGAATGCTTTCTCCTTTTAAAGGGATGATTAATAATGGCTTTGAATTGAATACTTGATGTATTCCAAGAGGAATAATGTTTTCCTTGAAAGAGTTTTCTTGCTGTAGGGTGAAATTGCATCTGACATGTTCAGCTATAATCCGGACCTGGAGCTGAATGTTGTGAAAACACTCTGAAATGAGGTACCTTCTCACACCAGTTTCCTAGGAAACTTAAAATTAGTGAATGTGAAGTCTCTTTTTTTTTCCTGTGATATTTGAAAAATTATTGAGATGCATCAGTATACAGATTCAGTATCTCAAGCTTAATTATTTAAATTTCATTTGCAGTAACATATTGTATCTGTACCCTCAGATTCCCAGGGAGGAAATAATTTACAGTGGGCAACTCTGTTCCCATGTATATCGCATGTATAGGGTTGTAAGGTCTGTCCTTGAGTTCTTAAATATATTTCATAAGAATATTGCTGTCCATGTACAACTGAAATGATTTTGGTGCAGAGTCTTTCACTTTCATATATATCACTGGCAGGGAAGTCTGGAGGCCCCAGGGAGGAGAGGTAGTGGGGGCTGACTGGTGTGGGGACTACTGGTGGAGCTGGTGTGAAGCACTCTCCCAGCCATGCAATGAGGGCAAGAGACTGCACCATCCATCTCATCCAGGTCACCTCTGTGCTCCAACCTTCTTCCATTGGCTTGTAGAGCTGGTCTTCAACACAGGTGACATAGCAGTACTGGATATTAAAACCAATCAGTCCTGGGCTCTGGCAGCAAAGTTCACGCTGGCAGAACTGTAAATGTGTGATGTCTGAGTTTGAAATTTACACCTTGTCTCTGTCCATGAGGTCCCTCTAAACTGAGCTAATGTGGCACCCTCCTATTCTGCACCCATCTTCCAGTGGAGATGCTTTTGTGTCTTTGTCTACTCTGAATATAAAGACTGGATTACACTTGGCCATGCTCAGCATCTATCCTGTAGCTTGCTCAGAGCTGATCTCCCAGATCTGTTCTGAATAACACCAAAGAAGAATCACCCTAACTCAGAGCCTGACTTTGCTTCCTCTATTTGTGTAGTGTTGTGTGATTCAAACATGTATGCTGCAAAGAGCCTGATCCCCATGCTGTCATGGCAGTTGTAGTTAAATGTTATTAATCCTTGATTTCCTGTTTTTCCCTTCAGAAGTATTTGGTAGCTTGATCTCAGGGTTTTTCTTAGAACTCAGATTAAAATATAAATAGGGACAGAGGGATTTCCTAAAGGTAAAGCAGTTTTACCAGTGTTTTTAATGAAAAGACTGTAGCCCCAGTATGAAACCAGAAGATCTGTTGTGTGTTACATGAAGACTGGTCATTCAAAATAATGTCAACAAAACAATCTTGCTGCCCCTTGAGACTTATACTTGATAATGTACAAGAGCAATTGAAAGTCTTCTCATGGCATTCATTTTTAATTACTTCTGTGGTACAAGGTCGTAGATATAAGCCACTTGTCAGCCTGGATAGCTTCACAAAGATAAAGACTAGATTTATAGCCTTATGCGGAATTCTGGGAAAAAACAAAGGTCACATTTTTCAAATTTAAGTGTTCAAAGTTGGCCTCTTAAATCTGTCTTCAGACACTTTTATAAACAGCCTGCTTTTCAGAAGTGCCAAGCAGTGGTTCTTTGTGCTGACTTTGCTGGAAAGAGTGCGTGCCCCGTGCACGCGTTTTATTCATCGCATGGGTTAGCTACGGGCCTGCGGCCTCCTTTCTGGTTCTGGTCTTAAATAGCTTTATCTTAACCAAAGGGGCGTGCATTGTCAAAGGTTTTAAATTATTATCAAGACAATTCTTCATTCTTAATCATTCAAGTTATAATGTGGATTACTCCATTATAAGAAAGACCCGTGTCTCTTATTTTTCCTGCTCCAGGTTTGACTGTCATGAAAATAGTGTAAGGATGTTGATATTTCCATGCAAAGTTGGCATGACTGGGAGCAACATTTTAAAGACTTTTGTGGTACGAATTGTTTTACTTCCTAGTGACAATTCTTCATAAAAATGACCTTAACCATTCTTTACAGTGTGGTCCTTTCCAGGCCAGTAGTTAAACGTAGCATAGAGTGGAATTTTCTTGTTTCTAGGCTCTGACTTGAGACTGAAGAAAACTGTATGCTTTTTGGCAACAAAATTTTTAGCAAAGAACTAGCTTCCAAGCTCTTGGTCTGCTGAGGGTGTACTTCGATGTAAAGACATAATAAAAGCAGTGAATCTTTGGAAATATAAATCAACCAGAATTTCCTACAGCATGTTTACATTCTTTCCTTTGTTTAATAAAGTAACAGGTACGAGAAAGGGAGGCACTATGAGAGCCTGTGATAGCTTGGGTTTCTAACAGTCTCCTGTGAGTGCTCTTAGGAAGTTGTTTTAGAGGTGAAGCAAACATCACAGCTAAATCAATGTAATTAAAACAGACAAGGACAGCGTGAGATTTGGGAGATAACAGCACTTGCATTAAGATAACTCCAATTAAGTCCCTGGAAAGTAGCTGCAGAGGTAGGAGGAATAACAACTCCTGAGAGAATATGGGAGAACATTTTATATTCAGGGTCTTCATTTGAGGACTAGTGATGACTAGAAGGATTGGTTTTGTTGGAATTTTTTGCGACTTTTTGGAAAAAAAAGAAAAAATATTAAAACACAGAGTTTGAGTAATGTTTGAGTATGAACCAGGGCTTTGGTTCAGATGAACTTGGATTAGATAATGGCAGAGCAGTAAGACAGTATGGCTCCTTTGTTTGCATGTTCCCACAGGCAAGTTTCATATATTTGTGCAAGCAAAAGACGAGAAAAATCCAAAGGTGACCTCCAGGAGTGACACCACGTGTAACTGTGCGCTGAAGTATGGCAGGTGTTGAGATCATGTAGGGGAATCTGTGGGAATAATCTTAAGAAAACGCTGTGCCTTTTTTTGCCATATTGCTGATCTTCCAACTTGTGGGTGCACCTTTAAGGTTTTGAAAAGCTGGAGCAGATGCTCTCCTAAAAATAAATAAATAATTTTTTTAAAGCCTGACATTTTATTGACAAAGCCCTTTCAAATTAATGTTTTTCAGACTTGTCAGCTGCACTAACACTCTTTGATGTTGCTTTTACCTCCTAGTTTGCCGAAGTAGGTGTTGTCCACTGTAAATAACTATTGTTCTGATTTCCTGGCTCATTTGCTTGAATTTCCTCAGTCGTTGCTACACTTTTGGGTAAGAACGGGTGGACATGGAGACATGGACGTCGTATTTTCATCTTTGCAGGTGAGCTGAAAGCTCATCTGAGGTTACTGCTGATGTGAATTGACTCTGATCACGCTCTACTAGACAGTGTCAGATATGCTGTTTCCCAACCAGCAGCTTGTCAGAATTTTGGGAGGCAGTTGTCTGGTGATGGGGCGGCTTTCTTGTTGTTTTTCACTTCAAGGGAGGGGAGTTTGGTCTGGGTTTGATTTTTTACTTCAAGGCATAGCAGGCACAGTGCTAAGCAGCAGAGTTGAATGGACAGGTAAAAATTCAGCATGAGTTTGGAATGTCAGTGTTTGTTACTTGTTAGAAACAAGAAACACAACCATTTTAGTCTTCCACAGAGGAAACTTTCAAAAAATAATGATGGATGGTTTCATCTGTTCCCCCCCACCAACTCCTTTAAATAGCAGCTACGTCAATGAATAAGACTTGTTGTTGGGGCAGTAAATGCCATGCCAGATATTCCGACCACTGCATCCTACCAGGGATATGGTAAAGAATGCGCCTGGATTTGTCTGCTAGTTTCAATTGCTACGATTGATTTAATGTTTAGATTGTGATAGGGCTTGAAGGACTAAACTAGAATTGTCCCCATCACATTCAACGTTGTCCAGACATAAAGTAAATACCATTTCCAAAGACACTGGTCTGAAAAATGAGGGCAAACAGGTCGGTATGTATGAGTAATCAGACCTGAGCAAATAAACAACAAATATGTAGAGTAGGAGGACATGCCTGCTTTTTCCAAGTCAGTAGCTGTGACGGGAACGTGTACAGTGAATTAATACTTTGTATGCAGTACAAAAGAAGGGCTTTTCAACAAAGGGTAAGGCTTTGGATCAAGAAAGCACGTTTACATGATTTCCTATCTGGTTTTCCCATCGTTTCCACTCTTCTTCAAATCTAAACTGCTCCCCCTCTTCTCTCCCACTCGTAACCCCGCTCACCAGGCCGGGACGGGACTGGGGGCAGCTCTCTGTTGCGTGTCTGCCAAGGCAAAACAGACCAAGCTGCAAGCGCGTAGCAAGTGGTAACGTGGGAGTCGGAGCTGCAGAGCCATTCATAATCCGCATCTCTCTTCCCCATAATTATCTCCGCTACCCGAGAGAGCTGAGAACTCCCTTAAGCCTCCCTGCAAGTCATTTAGATTCTAATTGGGATTTAAAAACTCTCAAAACCTGAGTGGGTGGCTCAGTGCATTATTGCTGATGAATGTTACCCTGGGTGATGCGCCCAGCAGACCCACAGAGGACCTGTGCTCAGCTTTCCATTGAAGAACTATGTCCTTTCTGGTTTTGAGCGTGGATTTGCTCTTTGCCTCAGCTAATTAGGAACCGGTTTAATTCATAACAGCAATTCCATCTGTGGCATTATACCAAAACGTTAATTTAATTTTGTTATGTTGAATCCTTTCCCTTCTTAATGTTTCTTTAAAATGGAGGCGATGAAGCTTGCTTTCTCCGCTTAAATATTTTCTGCCTCTCCTCCCCATTCTGTGTTCTTTTTTTCCCCTCAAAGATTTACTAAACACAGAAATGTCATCGTGAGGACCTTAGCTCTCTAAGGCTTGGCTTTGCAGGCCCATGTCCTTGGGTGGGGTGGGGTGGGGGATGTTTGGGGTTTGGTTTTTTCCCCCTTATGAAGCTCATACTAACTGGTCATTGTTCCCTTGTTGCTAATTCCCCGCCAGACTTCCCTCTTCCTGTTAAACTGGCCCACAACCATAAGCAGAATGATGTGAGAGGGTCCATCAGCACAGTAAAGAGCCAGAGAATTGCACTGCTGGGGCAGAAGTGGGATGACATCACTCTGATGGATTTTACTGTGGCAGCTGCATAGGGACCTCCGTATATCAAACAGCTGATAAATGAAGCATAAAATTCAGAACAGGACTGATGGAGGCTGCAGCACTACTCTGGCAGCTATTTCTAAGGGAGATGAGGGTTTAGCAACTCAAAATGGGTGAAGAGGAGGGTGGAGGGGCTCTTTTCACCCAGGCAATGTCGTCTGGGTTCCGTTTCCCCACCCCACACACCCCTTTTATTTGTTTATCATAAATCTCTGGAACTACTCCCTTCCCCAGCTGCAGTGCACTTTCCTGTGGGCGCTGCACACAACCACAGCCCTCTCTGCTCAGTCAGGCAGAGGGAATGATGTTGTTAGCTCTGAATTAATTTGCTCTGTGAGTGTAAATCAGGCTCCTACTGTTATTTTGGTGAATTATTTTAAATGTAAATGCTACAGAGACAAATGAAATGTGTGGATGTGGTACTGAGAAAGCACACTTGAAAGAGATACTTCAAATACACAAAAGTTGTTCCCTTTGTCATTAATATAATGCTCTTTTAATAAACTATGGATGCTCTTGGCTTTCAAAGCGGTCTGTAATCATCACAGATTCCTGTCCCAGCCTTACCCCTAAAAGCTGTAGGCTGTAAGTCAAGTGAACACAGATAACCAAAATGTTGGGGAAACTGTCTCTAGCCCATTTTCCTTCAGTCCTGGGTCATTGTTCAGGCTTCTGATCCAGGGATATGGCTGGAGCTCCTCACCAACGGGGAGCTACTGGGGTTTATTCTAGCAGAGACATAAACCTATGTGACTTTGAGACATCTCTGTTAAGAGTCTGTGCTAGGTTTGGGGCTGCTGTGCCTAGCTGCTCTGAGGAAACTCTTCTAGAAACTAATTCTCTGTTTCTCCAGTGATAGAGTGGGATTTTTAGTTATTTTTGTTTTTGGACCACAACAACTTGTGTTCACTAATTCCTGGCACTTGGGATGTATGAAGCAGGTCCATCCTTTCCATCCTTTGAGAGAGGAGAGGAGCTCAGACATGGCGAACAGCATCACCTGTGCTAGGTGACGCTAGTCTTAACAGAAATCTGGACTATGGTTAATACTCATTTTCAGTCTGTGACCTTCAGTACATCATCTAATCCCAACTTCTTTTTGTTTCCCACCAGTTAGATAAACAGCATAAGGAAGGTTTCTTTTATTTTTCCCTCCCTGCCGCCTTCTGTTGGTTATTAAGATCGAGGTTGTCCCAGTGCAGCTGTTTTGTTCTCCAGTGTTGGATAGACTTGACCATGGCTCCCAAGAGTAAGCATCCTGCCTGTATGCATTTCAATTGATCCAAACTTACCTATGTGCAGGATGCAGCTGGCAGCCACCAGCTGGGGTGGCCATGAGTTGTATAGCTGTGGTTTATACTGCAGTCGTTGCATGGCTTGGCTCTCACTGCAGGCACAGGGTCCTCTTCTGTGTAAAACCACAGAGCTGATAACGGATCCAATGGCTTTCTGATGGGACGGAGAGCTCTGTAACTGTGTAGGAGAAGTACCTCTCAGGGGTGCTTGGCATCAACCTTTTACACGCTTCCCTTCAGCAAGGTGGGGGCACAAGTGGAGCCCAGCCACGACCCTTCCCATTGTTGACCGGTATCTTTTCATGTAGGGAGTGTAAGGGTGAACCCATATACCTTCTTCCTCTGGACCGTTTTGGTCAAGCTTTATTTGATTTTTATAGAACTCTTTCCTTATGTTTTTGTCCTTGAATGTAGCCTGTCTCAGTGCACTTGAACACAAACCACTTGTGCCAGTTGCTGTTTGCAGTGCCATTTTTTGCATGTCTTTTGCTGCTTCATATCTTCAAGATATTTCTTCTTGGAGTCAGACTCTTTGACACCTTGTTCTCTATTCAGATGCATATAGAAGAGTTCGTGTGGCATTCTTTCTTGAGTTGCTATTGCTAGAATTACCCGTCTGCTTTTGTACTTTAATGATATAAATCCCGAGCTTGGGCTTGGGCTAATAACAGCAAAAAGCAGAGTTTTAATACTTGCACAGAAGGCTGTAGTACTAAATGTTGGTGACAACTCCTCCCTGTCTTCCTCTGTATGGGATTTGTTGCCATATTTAGTGAAATTTATCGGGACGGCCGTATAAAATATGGAGAAATCTGCTTGAGTTAATTTGATGATTGGCATTATTTTTTGACAGAACGTTGTTCTTCGGTGTTGCCTGATTGCCAGGGACAGGTCACATCAGTGGTTTCAGAGGGACACAGGGAGGCCAGCTGTGGCAGTACCAGTGGATTTCAGTGTTTAACGGAGATGAGCATTTGGGAGGGCAGGAATGAGGCATCCGAGTCAACTACCGTGCAGCTTAATAGTTGCCTGTCTAACTAGTACTGTGCTGCTGAGGAAGCTGACTGTTTCAGCAATCTCTGCTAACTTGTCTTTAAAGATTTTTGTATAGTGCTGCTTCTTTTCTACTTGACCTAGTTTATGCTGTGCATGTTGAGTCGGTACCTACATTAAAAGCCTTCATTCTCCTACTTTCTTGATGGGTTTCTGGTGCATTGGGTCACCATTCCAGACTACTGTTTTATTTATTTATTTATTTGTAATCGTGTCTCCCCTGTAAGCTGCTTCAGAGCAAATTCTTATTCTTCATTAGTTTTATTCTTCCCTGGAACATTACTTAGTTTGGGAAAAAGTGTAATGCCTATCTTGGGCCATTCTTCCTCAAGGACTGAGAACTTTCATATGACTATGAACTACGGTTTTTGGTGAAATATGTCAGTGCGGACTTGTCTGCCAGGAAAACTAATCCAAAATGCAGTAGCAGGTTTTGAGACTGCAGAAAATTGATGAGCTTGGTAAGATCAGAGAAGAAAAACAGATCTCTAGTAAAAGCAAACGCAGCTTTCAAGGCACTTAGCAGAGGTATAGAGCCATTTTAAGTAACACAGATAAATATCTCCCTGGAGCTTTTGCTTTTTCGTCTAAGCACAGATCAGAGAACAAATAGGAAAATGTGGGGGGGAAAAACCAAAAGCTTTAAAGATGTCAATGAACATTTTTCAAGCTGAAAATTACTTTTAGCAGTGAAAATAGCAGAATATGCATAAGGCAAAAGTAACGAAGCCGTGCATAAAATAAGGGAAAAGAATGAGATCAGAGGGATGCAAAGAAAGTTTTGAATGAAGTGACTGCTAACTCCCTTCTTATAAATGACTTACTTTTATTTGTTCTTGAAAAAATTTCTGATTTGTTTTTGTTGCTGTACTGGTACACTGAAAGTTGTTCATTACTATCAGACAAATGTTTTTCAGACAGTGTATGAGCAAAAAGTGATACTTTAATGCGCTTTAAAAAAAAAAAAAATTAAGTGCAAACCATGGTAATTCTGCATAAAAATGATTATATCTGTGGCATTCCAGATGGTTTTGAGTTTTATATTAATGGGCTAGGTCTTAGCCCCAGAACTGCTTTATATGCAATCTACACTACTGGCATGTATCCGGTAGAGAACTTTTATATAATGATATGACGTGTCAGAGCAAAGCTATGGGAATGTTTGATTTTTTGTGAAATGTCACTTAAAATTGCGTGGTTGGGTAGTTACACACTTCCACAGAAAATTCTGCTTTAATCAAAAGCTCATATGCACCTCCATGTCCTGAACTGCCATCAGTATTGAGTAGAGTTCCAGGGTTAGACAATGAGCATGTCTTTGCTATGTTGTGTGTATTTATTGAACTTGAAGCATAAGCAATCAAGTATTTAGTTCAAAAATAGCTCATACTCCAGTCATTTTGATGTCAAGTTACTGCACTGAAGTGATAGCTGCTACACTGAATTTACGCCTCACCATGTTATTAGAAGTAATGAAGTGATGTGGCTTTAACAAAACATCACATGTTGTGAAAGCATTGACAGGGACGATCTTTGCACGTGTTGCTGTAACCTCTGACAGCACTTTATTTTGTATTACTGGGGAGCTTTGCTTTTAGGTTTTGAACCTAATGAACCCTTAGGCACGTCTTCTTGGCCCATCGACACAGGTTCATACGGTGCACTTGCATTATGGAGTAAAATGAGGCCTCAAGAACAGGCTTATGCATCCCAGACTCGGAGTGGTGCTTTGCCTATCCAAGCTGTACAAGATCAAACTCAAAGGTTTTTTTCACCTGTTCTGCAAAAATTTTGTGTGCGCCATCATGTGTAACTTGGGCAGCCAAGACTGTCACCAGGAATGATGATAGCAATATCTGTGGTTTCACTTAATTCAATTCTACTACCGTAGCTGTGTCAAGTCAGTTAACTAGTAATTTTAGTTTGTGTCAGGTGTTGTTGTCTGCATCGTGTTTGTGCTTAGCTACTTATTTCATGCGTAGAAATCTTTGTGAAGCCCACCTCTTTGTCATGGAAACTGTTGTCCTAGCAATTGCTAATCCAGATGAATATGTCAGCAAATGTTTTCTTTAATCATTGACATTTTTCACAGATCTTGAGAACAGAAAGTTTATGCTCAGTAGCCTATACAGATATGGGATGAATGAATGATTGGTCAACATGCCACTGAAGGGTATTTGCTAACACCTTGAGGAGACCTTAGGAAAGGTTCCTGCCTGTGAACCAGATGAAGTGCCATTTTCTTCTGTGCAAGGAGTATATATGCCATATTTTTATTTCGCTCAGGCTTATGCCTGTATCTTGAGACTTCAGCGCTTGTTCTAACTACAGACCGCTAACCCTGTGTTACCTGTAGCTTATTCAGAGCTGTGCTGAGCAGAATAGCCCTCCTGGGGCAAACACTTTTTTAGGCAACAAAAAGGGTACTCAAATTAAATACATGTGTGGACAAAGAGGAAGGTGAATGTTTTTCCCAAAGGCTGAGAGTTTCCTTGGTCTAATAGGATTTGGTAAATTGTAATCAGCAATGTATGAATTGGCAGACGTGAGCTTGTTACCTAGTCAAGTCTCCTGTCAACACAGCAATGTCAGAATGAACTCATGTTTGTGTCATCTCTGCCCTGCACCTTTGTTCAGAGCCTGTTTTCTTATTCTTACTTGATCTTTTCCTTTCAACATGCAGCAGTTGTTGATTTTTTTTTTAAATCATACTTTCCAGTCTAGAAAAAAGACACAATCATTTCTGGTAACAAAACATGAATGGAGAAAAATTCTCTGAAAAATGGGCATGCGCCAGGCTGGAATTGTGCCCTGAAATTGCCTATATAGTTTCCTTGCATTTTTTTTCCTGTATGCTGTGCTATAGTGTCCCTCACCCCAGCTAAGCTATACCAATTTGTTCTTTTTGTTGTTGCAGTGATCACCGATGGGGCACTGGATAAGACAGCTCTAACAGATGATGTGGGAAGTGAGGAGGACCTGTATGAGGACTTCCGGAGCTCCAACCACCGCTATGGCCACCCTGGGGGAGGCGGAGAGCAGCTTGCCATCAATGAGGTATTGCACTGGTCACTTTCTGACAGGCAGGATAAGGAAGGATGCCAGTTCTTGCTGTGAATCGTAAGAGAGGTCAACAAGTAAAGCAATAATGGCAAAGTGGATGGGGCTTCAAATATCATTTACTGTGGGTACCACTTACAACTGGGTAATGACAGGGTCTGGGCCTGCCATCAGGGCGCTGTCTCTAACCGTAGAGGACAACGATGTAAGGTAATGCAGAGCCACAGGTCCTGAGCAGGTAACTCTTCTCTTAAGTGTTTTTAGATGGGAAGTTTAAAACCATTAACGAGCAGCCTCATCAGGGCTGGTGTGAGACTTGAGATGTGTTGTACTGAAGGCATAAAGGAAATGTATGTACACTAGGTTGGTTTTTTGTTCAACTTCTTTATTAGTAAATGAGAAGGGTGAAAAGTTTAATTTACGCTGGGTCTGCACTGCTTCTTCCTGTTCCCCAGTAAATTCACTCTAGGGATGTGAAAGATGTGCCTTTTTAGTCAGTGCTTTTAGCTATTTTATAGTGCTGACACTGATTAACTTGAGAACAGCAATTTAAAAATTAACTACTTAGTTTAACTGATGCGATGAGCAACATAGTAACAGGATTTAAGATGTTTTTTCTGTAAAAATACAATGGCTTTGTCTAATGCATTAGAGGTGGCATCCTGTTACCCACAGAATGCTTTTTTGATGGGGTGAACTAATAAGCTTTTTCATTGGAATAGTGCAGCATGCTCACCATAAGAGTGATCTCTTGCACTCTTATACCTTCCCTGTACTCGTTACCTTTACATGACCTTCACAAGATGAGAAGGCAAGGATAAAAGATGCATTACATTTTCTTGTGGCTAAGCTATAACTGAAACTATGTTGACTGAGGCTCTGTGCCTCTGTTTGATATATACAGCGATGGTGCTTCTGGGGTCTGCAAAAGCTCCAGAAAGCTGCACGGTGAGGATAACAGCTTTTCTTCAAAGACCGTAGCAGCAAGTGCTCTTCTAGCAGTTTTCCTGCTCCTAGTGCTCAGAATCCCTGACTACAGCTCTGGGTGCCTGGGGTAAGGAAGAGACTTGCTGTGTTTTCTTCCCCTATTCCTTACATCCAGGTGTTATCAAACCATGGCCAGAGCTTTTTGATTTAACCTCAGCTGTTTTGAACTGTTGCTACCGGCAAGCAAGCATTAGTAGAACATCAGAAAATCTTGAGTTGTGTTCTCCCACATTTAGCCGGTGTGTTTCTGAGAGTCCCAGGCACCGCAGGAGTCAGTCCCACAGTGTGCACTGAGAGTGTGGGAGGAGGATTCTGCCTCTCTCCCATCCAGGTGCTTGCCTTGGTAAGTCTTCTCAGTGTGTCTCATCAAACAGAACGTCCTCTGGATTTTTGTTTCCTGTTTTTAAAGCAAAAGGCAAAATATTTTACTTTTTTAAAGGAAATCTTTACAACTCTTTAAAATCAGGAAAAAAATTAACTTGGCAGTGGTCCGTATATCCATCATGTATGTTGAGGTTTTCTCTTTCATCTCAGATACTGTTCATTATTATTGAGAACAATTGTTTTTCTTTCTTTTCTTCAAAGTTCATTTTATTAGAGTAAGATTCCATCATTTAACTTCTAATCAGGGAAGCAAATGGATGTGTCCAAAGCAGGTGTAATTTGCGTAGTCTTTGAAGTGTATATGGGGTTTTGTTGGCCAGTTGACTGGAAGAAAAAAGATTATTTTTGGCTTGTTCCCTAGGAGTTTGCCTGTTCAGGGGCCAACAAAACTGTAAGAACAGGCAGTACATTGTTTACTTTGTCAACTGGTTCCTACGGGTAATTAATCCACCACTTAGCTTCACTGAGCCTTAGCAAAGTGCTTTCCTACACAATCACTTCCTGGAACAAAAGAGTACAATAAAATACAAAATCTCTGAGCTGAAATACTAAATCTGTGGGGTAGGGATTGTACATGAACAGACATCTTAAGTGTTGGAATTGAAATATCTCAAATAGCTGGCAATCGGACAGGCCTATCTTCAGCTGTCTGCTGGACCAAAAGCTGGATATCGATTAGTCTTGAGTATTTTCTGTAGTAGTGCTAGGAGTGATGTAGGGTGAAGATACCAATGTCTAATCATTTAGTCACGTTTTGTGAGTAGTCTTGTCTTTGTTTTATTGTATTGCAAATTGCATTTTATTGGTTGTGGATAAGGAAACTATGGTAACCACATTATTCTTAGCCTTCTTGGAAGAAACAGCTTTCAAATAAACAGAGAAGGTTGAAATACATTTTTAAGGCATTTGGCAGACCAAGTGTTGCATTAAAAAACAAAACGCCCAACCACTGAGTTTTAGCTCATTTTGGATCAAGAGAAAATGGTTATGAAATAAAAAAGAAACCTTTCATAAAACTAGAATGGTTTATTGGCAAGAAGACTAGAGGGATAAAAGAAAGCTGGGAAGGTTGTATAGAGCCCACCTAAGAAGATCAGCATGAGAGTGTGTAAGAGCCAAGAAAAATCAATCAAAAAGTAATAATAAGGGTTTGGGATGAGAAAAGAGGCAGGGGAAGTAATTTTCTTGGGGCATCTGTTTGACGTTCTTTCAAATGCATTCTTGATGCTCATGAAAAGAGATTTTTGTGTTTAGATTTAGATTGTACTTGGTGGAGTTTACTTTGTGTTCGTTCCAGCCAAAGACCCTATCCTCGTATCTTTTTGCTTCCACCATGTAATAAGGTAAAATGTGGCAAGAGAAAAATCTATACTGCAAATGCATTGCAGTTCTGTCCTTTCAGTGCAGAAATATTATGCATAGGACAGACCATAGCTTCAAGCTTCAGGAATTGTGTTATATGCAGACTGCAGTTGAGAATGTGAGGAATTAAGCATATAAAAAGCCTGTCTGCCCAGCTCTTCAGTGATTGTGGTGATAATAAGGAAAACTATGCTGCTTATCAAGTGATTGGCCTGGACGAGTAGGCTTAGGCTCTTTGCTGTGAAATATCTGATGTGTACAAAGGGTTTGTTCTGTCCTGCTGCACGAAGGGTCCATATAGTGCTCCGCTTTTGGAAGAAATGCAGTTGCAGTTCAGCGTGTGGGGTGTTGAGCCCCTTGCAGCCATAGATGAACAGTACTGTCCCCGTCTTGTGAAAGCAAAGCACTAAGTGTTTGGAAAATAACTGCAAGACTCCCTGGTTTTTTCCTTATCTCTTACGGCTCTATGTTTGATAAGTTTGGAATTTGGTATGTGAAGTCTTATTCCTGAAGAAGTGCACGACTCGTTGGCTTCAGCAGGCCAGGATTTTATCTAAGACATGTAACACCATTGCCTTATGTTTTAAAGTGACAATACTGTAGTATGTTACAGATGTTTGTGCTAACCAGTGCTTGTTGACAAGATGCGATTAAGCTAATTGGTTCCAACATACATGTTTCTGATTTAGCAAAGTAATTCATACAGAAAAATATTCAGGAAGGGGCGCAAACAATACATCTGCCACGTACCAAAGGCAGCAGATACTGTAGCAGTCCTCTCTGTGTCTTACTGAGGAGTGTAGAACGGGGGCTTTTGAGTCTCTAAAGCATTATTCTTCTGCTAAACTCTTTGATCGCTCACTGGGAAGTTGTTCTAAGCTTACCCAGTGCTCCTCTGGGCACAGCCAATTTTAAACAAGACAGACATGTAAACTGTTGTTTGTTTAAAAAAAACCAAAACCAACCAAAACCCAAACAACCCACCAAACAAAACCCCAACCTCGTAAAATGTTAATGCAGATGAAATCAGAACAACATATTTTAATTTTGTTACACGTGAACAATATCCTTCATAGCATTTTTCACATTATCTATCTACATTCCAATTAATAGAAATCTCTTGTGTACTGTATAAGCACAAATTTCAAAAGACAGAAAAAATTTCAAATAGTGCCGCAAAATGTTATCATCCCCTTTTTTAAAAAGAGTACAGAATAGGTTGAAAAAGCAACGATCACAACAGATTTCCAGACTGAAAACAGAATTAGAATTATTGATCACATGGAAGCAATATATAACATTCCTGTCTAATCTGGGAGAGGAGATTTATTACCACTTTTTTATCTTAACGTGAGTATATTGCTCTCCCAACTGATACTAAAGCAAATAGAAACCAGTTAACAAATACCCCCCCTTTTTTTGTTTGTTTTTTTTTTTTTTCCGGAGGGCTTAATTCCCACTTTTGTGTCTTGCGTATTTCTGCAACCAAGGTTGACAGCTGTGGTCCAGAAGCAGCAATTATGATTTATTTGCAGAGTACTGTATAAAGCTCAGTGCTGTCAAGAACAAGAAATAATGTTCCCCAATGGACATAAATCTTTACTGGATCGGAGTTTTTGGTCCCAAGTGCTTGCGTAACTTTGTATAGGGCTCAGATGTGAATGTTCAGAGTATGGAGTCAGAATTGTAACTTCTTTTACTGCCTGATGGATTTAGTTTTTACGGTTCTCCGGTCTGCAAACTTCTAAGGTCATTTCAGAGGGCTTTTTGCAATGGATTTAAAGCAAATCAGTATATTCAAATACTCTATAGCAATTATGTCCCATCAAACATTAGGATCAGGAGCTAAGTGGTCCCAGGGGTTGCCAGAGACATATTTCTGCTTTCTCCCACTGGCAGCTGTGGCTGCTCTGAGCCAGTTTCTCCTGCCCTCATCAGCGTTAGGACTTGGTTGTCCCCTGTGCAAGGGATCCTTCCCCAGCAGGCTGAAGATGAAGAGGGGGTGGTGGAAACCAGCTCATTCAGCACTGTGGATTATCCTCGTCTGAGGACAGACTGTCTTGCAAGTGGATGCTGAGGATTTTGGAAAGGTGGGAGAAATGGGATAAGCTTTCACATTTGCAGTCATGCAGTTGAGCCCTTAGCAATCCAAATGCTTGTTCCCATACGTATGTGTGAGGTGTGAGTAGGTAGCTCCCATAGCTTGTATGCGATGGTCTGTAGCGTACACACAGACCACCAGCAGGAGTTCAATCCACACAGATGCATTTCTATAAACTGCAATTTTTTTAATAGCCCTATTGCTCTGATACTCATTAGGAACAAACAAAGAAACCCAGCCCAAGCTTAGCTTAGTTCTTGAGGCAAGAATAGCACGTGGGGAATCTGACACAGTTTTAACTCCTAAACAAAGACGCTGAGGTGTTACAGTGGAAGGGGCCCTGCACATCCATAAGGGAATGACTGAGTTATGGGGTCGGTCTCTGAATGGACCTAGCTCTTCCTTCCAGGTGCCAAACTGAAGAAGCAGAACAGGAGGGGCAGCCTCTATGTTTCACCTCTTTGTGGGCACGGGTGTGTCCCCACACACGTACTGACATGTTTAAAGAGGGGAAGGTAATGCCCAAACTTTCATCTGTGACTGTAAATCGGACCGAAATACGTCACTCAAAGGAAGTAACTGGAGACAGCATGATGGCTTTGGAGTTCTTACATCAGCCCTGCCAGCTGTTAAATTGTAAAGACTCTAACAGCTTCTGTTAACGCTTGTTAATGATAGCTTGAGAGTATTAGGGGAGTCAATAATGTCTGGTTTTTGCCGGCATGAAATGTGTTCCCAGTTACTGGGTTGTAGAGAGAGACTTGGCTCCACAGTTTTCCCCTTGGAGGAAAAAATGATCCAACAATGTTTTAACTCCTGAAGTGCCAAATCATCTCAAGGTCTGCCTGTATTTTATCCAGTGTATCCCTGGGTTCCCAGAACTCTGTCTGATGCTCCACACCACTTAAAGAAAACATGGCGTGTCTACAGATGCTAATCCCAAGAGGTGTTTGTCTGTTTATGGTGAAGGCTGCAACCAACTTCCAATACTTTGGCATCCCATTAAAAAAGCTCTTTTAATCCGTATCGGTGGCATATGCTATATGGCTAAGGGTTGCATTCGCAGAACGTGTTGGCTTCCTGCCTGACGCTTCTAGTACATGGCGCCACTGAGATCTTCAAACCCTTGCTCTGCTGCACTTGAGTTAGTGTAGCAGGCAGGCGCTAACCCTCTGAGGTCCTGGTGGTCCCTACCTGCTGAAGGCTCTCACAGGCACCCAGTCACAGGCTTCTGGTCTGCCACCCTTCAACCAGTGTTGCCTACAGGACCTGACTGTGGTGTGCACACACTCGATCAGGCCCCGTGCAACAGCCAAGGATAACCTGTGAGCAGACGAAGATGAGTGATTTCACCATTCATGTGTAAAGTGCGAGCCTTGCTTTCAAACCTGCCCTCTGTCTGATACAGAGAAGGAACTTGCCCCTGTCCTTGATGTATTTCACAGCTATCCTTGGGAGCTCCTTCTTTGGCTTTAGGGAATCCTTGGTTTGGTACCTAACTCTCCACTGCCGTTCTGTGGGAGGAGGAGCATTAGAAGCACTGCAATATTTGCACCCCTTCTAAGATTTGACTTCAGAAGTGAAGCATAAATTAAACTGCAGTTATTCTTGCTTGAAATGGTAGCCTGATCGTGTGCAAAGACAAGTCTATTTTGCAGAATCTTGCTGTTACAACTCGCTCTGTCAATGTCTTTATTTTAAAAATAGTTTTTGGGATGTCCATGCCCCAGTTTGCTAGTTCAACAAACACCTGTGATGGATAACAGTGCAATAACAAAATGGATATTGGAGTACAAAGATTTGCTGAGCGAAGCAGATAAAGAAGGAATGTAACAGAGTAGGAATGCTGGGTAAAGGTTAGCGTAGAGGTTATTCCAGGTTTAAGTGTTTGCATAGAGACAGAGGAGTGAACATATCTGGCTTTATACCATACTCATGCCTTAGTTTCCTCTCAGCATGGTTTTGATATCAGAACTTTTCTTAGATTCGTTCTCCTCTCTTCAAATCCTGATTTAGAGAAGCTCCTCTCTGCAAAGTTTTCTTTTTTTCCTAATCCCCAGAATAATTTTAACCCTGTGGTGGAAAAATAAAATCCTTCCTGACTCTTCTGGCCCTTCAGAGAGCACTGTTAATCCCTCCAAAGCTCTCCCCTGTTGGCTTCAGCCCTGTCCTATGACCCAAGGCCCCTTGTCCTACACTTAGTAAACTGGGGGCAGAGTTAGCAGCAAGTTCAGCCATGCTTTAATGCAGTGAAGGCATTGGCATATTCCTTGCAGTTTTAGATTACCACTTTGATAAAAGCAGCAAAACTGCGGGAGCTGCAGGGGGAAGAAAGATCAACGAGAAAACGAAATTGCTGAAGTGCCAACCCCACTTTTCTTCAGGCTCATGGAAAGATTTCCTCTCCCTCTGGAGCACTGGGGACCAGCCCTCGCTGGGTGCCAGCCCTCGCTGGGTGCCCTCGGCATGCCCTGGGGAGTCATACGCCTGCTCCTTGCAGCAGAATGAGGAAATGTTACTTGCATTAACCCCACGACTCCCACACTTGAACACATGCGCGCTCCATAGGCAGGCGAACAGAATGGCCTTTGTCCCCAGCAGCAGGGGACTGACTGGCCCACCTCCATGTGGCACATACTTTTCAGGCAGATTTGCATGGAGTTGTGGAGTGTGATCAGGGCCTTGGAGGACAGGAGTAGAGCTGTGCTGGTCTACAGCAGTTGAACCTCAAGTGCAGTTTCTTTCTTGAAGTTTTGGGTTGAGGGGCAGGTGCAGTTGTAGGGAACAGTGACCTAGAAAGGTGTTGATGGGGTTATTTTTTTTTTTTTTTTGATCCTACTTCTAGCTGGTTTTATCTATGATCTTGAGAGAGGTTCCTGCTTCTGGCTGTTCCACTGACATGTCATGGGCAAGTCTTTATGTCAACAGATTTTATGAAAATAAAGCTATCCAGTATGGACTGAATGTCCTGTTTTTTCCCATTCCTCTGTCCCTAACGGATGCGTTGCTAGTATAGCAGAGGGGCACCCTGTTGATTTAGTGTTGGGGCTATCAATTTCCCTTCCTTGCCCTGCTGATCATCTTGAAAGCCACTTGCCAAGTTTGCTTCTGAGCTGCGTCTTAGATTGTTACTAATTTCTTGGTTGATGGGGCAGGCTCTTGGGGAACAGCCCGTCAAGCCTCGTTCTTTGAGGTGCGTTGTTCTGCTTCATTTTTTCTGGCCTGCTGGCTAAAACAGAGGTATCAGTAAAAAAGGGCCTCAGGAGGCCTCTTGGCCCTGTGAAATTTCTGTCCTGCTTCTCTGTTGTGTAGGACATAAAAATGTCTACCTGTTTCTTATACACATCTTATGTATGTCTCTTACACTCTCATAGCTGTTCTTGTACTCCATGGAGCTTGTTGCTCTCCCCAGCCCTCCTATGGCTCCTTTAATTCTATAAGAAGACAGTGAAGGAGGATTCTCAAATTAACATTATTATATGTCATCTTGGAAGAACTTTACAGAGATGTTAGTTGTAAGCAGTTTCCCTGTTTTCTGCATCCGCAAGGCTGATGTATTCTGTAAGAGGTGAGGAGGCTGAGGAGTTGGAAAAGTGTCATAACACTGCTCTGCAACCAAACACGTTTTTTAAAGATGACAGCGAAAGGAACCCTGTACTCATGTTTTATAATGTATGGGCTCAACAGAATATGCCAGACAGCCCAAAACTATATGACTTTCTTGAAAACTCCTGTATAGTCAGAAAGAAAGAAGTCTTATGGTCTAGAAACTACCAAAAAATAAAGCCTGCTCCTGTTCCTTCCCCTCTCCAGCCATCTCTCTTAAAAACTCCTACAGGGATTATCTTTCAGTGTTTTTTCAACTCTGTATGTTATGCGTCTTCCTCTACCCCATGTTAGTCAACACATTCATCTTGTCACTTACCTTACACTGTTATTAATCTCCTTCTCCTCACCCACTTTGTCTGTTTTCACTGACTTCATTGTGGCTTCCTCTGACCTCACCTGCTTCAGGTCCCACTGCTCTGCCCATGCCTGTTCCCTCACTCCTTTTCCTGACTTGTCTCGGAGTGTTTCTGTGCCTCTGCTTCTCCCTTATTTCTCTGTTCCAGCACACATAGTGCCCAAATGAAGACCACTCCTTGTCTTTCTGTGCTACCCATGGCTGTCAAATTTTCAGCTCAAAAACAGGCTAGTGAAGAAAAAAAAAAAAAAAGGCATTAAAAATAAATTCTAGGACCTCCTGAACACCTCTCTCGGTCACTAAGGATGTTGTTGCCACCCTGTCTGTTCTTGTTCCTCACTTCTGTAATGAGAGTGTCATCTTCTATTCTGACCCCTTTCTGGCTATTGCATTCAAGCTGTTAATCTTGCCAGGTCTCTAAGATGCAGCATTTCCTTTCCTATCCAGCCATCTTACTGTACATCCCATTCAGCCTGTCTTTATTTCAGAGCATCATTAATACAGCATCCATTGTTCTGTCTGTGTCCAATCTTGCATTGAAAAGATCCATTTTCCAAGGCTATTGCATGGATTGTGACAGCCTGTCTTTGCTTCTCTCTGCTTGTTCCTTGCTCCACCACATCTATCGTAACGTGCTTCGTTTTATAGAATCATAGAAAGGTTTAGGTTGGAAGGGACCTTAAAGATCATCTAGTTCCAAGCCCCCCCTGCCCTGGGCAGGGACACCTCCAACTAGACCAGGCTGCTCAAAGCCCCGTCCAGCCTGGCCTTGAACACCTCCAGGGATGGAGCATCCACAGCTTCTCTGGGCTTTGTTTCGCAGGTCATTCCTGTCTGTATCCCTTGCTTGTCATTTGCCATTCAGTACTGAGAGACAGTTTTCCACCTTCAGTCAAACCTAAAAAGCATGCCCAGCACTAGCCCAGCCCACCCTGGAAATGTGTCATCTCCTGTGTGTGATGCTGGAAGCTCCGTTGCCTCAGCTCACACAAGCCCGTGGGATGTGTTGTGTCAGTACGTGGCTCACAGCAGCGACACGGTTCCTCTGACACCAGAGCTCTAGGCCGTGACAGTAATTCCCAGATGCTTCTAACTTGTTAATAGTGATTGTTGCTGCTCTTGAAAATAAAACTTGATCTAGAAGAGCTTGGGAGATTTTCTATCTTTAGTAGAGTCTGAAAGCAGAAGACTGGTTGCTAAGCAGATTCTGTCGGGTTTTTTTGTTGTGGCTTTTTTTTTTTTTTTTTTTTTTAATTGTCGGGGCGGCCTCTACATGGCTGCTTTTTTTGCAGTGTACCGATGTGGCCATGCCTTAATCTATGTACTACACAAAGAAACCGTCAGGCCAGTTTTCTTTCCATTGATAATTATCTCGTGAATCTCAGTACTCAAGCAGGAGAACGACTTGTAAAGTTTTGGCAGTATGAGATGAGTAAACTGTCCTGGGGAGTACTGGCTGTAGAAGTTGTGTGGGCTTAAACGATGCAGTACTAGCTGGAGAAACATGCAGTGGGAGTAACTGTGCTCTAGTAACACAGTGTTACACACTGCAAAATTCACAGCAAATTGTGGGCCTTTGACAGACTGTTTTCCATTTTAGAAATATGTGATCACAAGCGCTTTAAGAAGCCGTACTTGTTCTGATGTTTTCTGGCCGTGGCTCAATAGTGAATGACATCCTTTCGGGAGGTGCTAGCTGCAGTTGTTGCTGAGGGTTAATTCAGTGCATAACAGGGTTGATAGTTGCTTAGTTTGGATGCTGGGCAGAATGTGAGAGTGGGATATTTGCGTGTTAAGGAAAGTTGGTTTTCATGGATTGATTTGCAGGTAGCAATTCTTGCCCCTCTCACAGTTTCATTCTCAGGCCTTGTTTTCAGTTGTTGAACTGAATACCGAGTAGAAATTTGTCCATCGAATGTCCACTCATAGCCTGGATTCTTTTTTGAAAGATGCATTTGAAATGGTTTGATCACCGCAGTGTTATTAGGTGGAAGTATTTTCATCACCCAGTTAAAAAAATAAAAATTAATAGAAAATTATTCCCCAAGAAACTCTTCAACAGGTCAGTGTTGTGAAAAGGGCAGTAATAATTTGGTGATTTTTATGTTAAAGAAAGGTTAAAGTGGGGGGAGGGGGCAAAAAACCAGTCATATTGATCCAGGTGAAATTTGTTACTTGTGCTGTTGAACCATAGAAATTTTCTGCGTGTGCTGAACATGTTCTTTTCCTCTGTAGTTCTGTGTACACAGCATCCAGCCAGCCAGTGATGCCAACTAGAGGGACAGGGAAGTTTGTATTTGCGTCTGTGGCTTCATTGGTGTAGAAAGAGAGAGTAGTGCTACCTTAGAAGATACCTGATTTAGGAACAGCTCGGGAAAACTTGTAAAGAAGTTAGTATTTGCATACTCAGTGCTGTGTTCGCATGGTATGAACAGAGCGGGCACACACACCACGGAGCTGCCTGCCTGGTTTGCCCACGCTCTGTGCCCCACACAGAGAATAAGGCAGTGTGGCTGGGGCAAAAACTATGTGTTTGGGTCAGATGGGCCTAATCCAGGCTCAATTCTAGCACTTCTTCTCCTGTCTTTATTACTTGTTAATATTCTGACACATTTTTCACCTCATCGGAGAGCGGGTGTTGATAAATGACCCAGGAAGAGTATTCTTTTTTCCTCTAGTGATTTTTAGAGCACAGTTTATTTGTGTCTACAATACTAATGTGTCCTCAGCTTTAAGAGGAGTTGAATTGTGTTTTCTGTCTTGTACTTGTAGCAAGCACATCCCTGTTGGTGCAAAGTCACGTATAGGAAGTCCTGGAAATGTGCTTTAGCGGAAATCTAGCTTACTGGTCAGAGCCTTCCTTTCCGAGTTGGTTCTCTCGTGAGAGGGGAAAGGTGCTGGCGGCAGGGCTGCTCCCTCGGCACGGCTGCCTTCGGGGGCCTCCGCTGGGGCACATGCTCTCTGCCTTCCCAGGGCACTGCATATAACTTCACTGCTCATCTCCTCAGTTATTTATTTGCTTGTTCTACTGAAGCACCTGTGCTGCTTATTACAGTTATTAATTTTTCACCTTTATGTACGTGTGCTTTTCAGTTCCTAGTTCAGCTGCTACAATATTGAAACGCTCTTTTCATTTGGCAGACAAGTGGGTTTGTCTCTACACTCCTAAAACTGTCACCTAATACAGTCTTCAAAAGCTTAGGCCCCTCTCGCTGCACATACAAGCAAAGTGATGAGTAAGGGCTGGATAATAATTAGTATCATTTTGATGAGAAGCAAAGGGGTGTCTTTCCATTTCTGCTTTATCTAATATGAGACTGGGGGTTCTTGAGTAATTCACTCCCTGAAGGCTTGGTCACTGATCAGCTTCTGTAGCTCCAGCGTGGCTTTGAGTGCGATCAGGCCGTCGAGGCCGCTCTGCGCTCGCCTCTTGCACCGTTTGAGTGGCAGCGCTATTCCCTTGGTGCAGTCCTGGCTGAGGACGGCTCTTAGAGGGAGGCTTGGAAGTAAATTATTACAATTGCAAATCAGATTCCAATGAAGACTGTGCAACGCTTACATGAAATATACTCCCTCAGTGATAGTTATGCAAACTAAATCCCACTCTACTACAAGCCACGAGGTAAAACCTTCAGTTATTTCATCTCTGGCTGATGCCACCTACCACAGAAGCATGTCTGATCACCAAGGAATAAGAATGAGGCTTTATTTCTGTCATAGAAAAATGCCACATGGTGTTTAGCAGCGTGTGGCAGGAGCTAGAGAGCTCCCCCCCTTCCCCCTGCCAAAACGCTTGGAGTTACCATGGAAGTGACTCCCCCATGCGCAGACGCTGCGAAGGACTGTGTGAGGGGTTCACTGCGGGGGGAGAAAACAAAAGCCAGGTCACAGCTAGAGTCACTCTGCAGTCTTTGTCCTTGTCGAGACCAGTTTCTACTCATGCTTGCTTATTCACTGTGGGGTCAGAAGGGTTACTTCAACTTAACGGTAATTGCGTAATGCTCCAAGATGTACGCAAGGTAAACATGTTATATGTCCCCAGGCAATGTAGTGCAGGAGGGCACTTAGGTCTGTACATCAGAAAAGCAAAGGGGCATAGCTGTGGCTTCGGATGTTTCTTAGAGACAGCTCCAGCAAAGTTAGGTGAAAATATACCCTCCATTACAATTTTGCATCTTTTTTTTCTGCATTTTCATCTTGATATCGGTTTCTCCCAACTTCTCCTTCCACGCAGTCTCTGAGCAGCGTCCAAGAAGTAAACTACTTTCCCCTTTAAGATGTCTTTATAGATATTCAGTCAAAGTTTCTGTGCTTCCACCTTCCAATGCTCGAGCATGTTCACGAGTGGCAAAGATTTCAGGAGATTACTGGAGGTTTACATCATCATGGATTTTAGAAGTTGCCCGGTATCCTATGGCACCAACAGCACACCTCTGCCAGCCTGACTCACCAGTGTGCATCTTGGTGGGTCACTGGAGTTGATATCGATTTCTTTTCTGTGTAACTAAGTGACTAGAGGAGCTGGTAGTTGCTGTGCAGGTTTCAAAGAAGCATGTGTGATCATGCTTCCCATTCACAATGATTAGCTTCTCCTGAAGATCCACGTCCCTCACAACTACTTATGGTAGTTATGGTACTTATGGTGGCTTATGCCTAAACTCAGTTCATGAAAAACCTTCAAAACCACACAGGATTTGCAGAATGCCCAGGAGTTGAACAGTGCAATGAGAGTCAACTGTGGACTTGAAGTACTTTCATTAAATTGCAGTCTGCAAGCTTGGGGGTCTATGTATTATGCTGTGGTGCGTATGGCGGGGAGAATTGGTTTTTCAAAGCCATTAAGCAAATGCAGGCCAAAAACTCAAAACCACCTGGGAGCTCAGGCAGCCTGTGGATCCCAGTAGTTTCCTTTGTATGTGGAGTTCTGCTTATCAGGTCTCGAAGCTTCACTGAGAGCACAAGCCCTCTTCCTACACATTATTCCCCTTGTTCTATATTTAGGCTAGTTGCAAGGCAATTTGCAGGATCTTTAAGTTCATAAACCAGCAAACTAAAATAATTCTAGACTTGATTTTATAATGGCTGAAAAAGACAGATATCTTAAATGCTACAGAAGCATAAGGAGACAGTGGAAGTTGTTTGACTGCTTAGTACTTTCTATATAACCCCTGCAGATGTTAGCACAATTTGGGAAAAAATAAAATGAAATAAAGTACGTGGCCAGACTATAACTCTTAAACCTTCTCCCTTTTAAATCTTTCGCCTGCTGTGTTCCAGGATACATACAGGAGCTGTACAGATCTTCAAGAAACATTATGGGCATTGATGTGCTAATACCTGAAAAAAGACAGCTTTTTTTTTATATGCGTTCTTTCAATTGTGAGAGCAGCTGAGTGCGTTCTGTTCATACCCACGTCAGGTGGCTGCTCCCTCATTGCCCTTCCCAGAGATGGATGCTACCACAGGGGTTTAGCAGTTAGTAGGTTTAAGGGGGGAGCCATGAATTCTGGTTCCTGCTCCTAGGAATGTGTGTGCGCGTGTGTGTGTGTGTATACACACAAACATACACATGTTGGGTTTTCAGATATTTTTTTTTCCATGTTTGAAACTATTGGGTAAAGTGCAGAGTCATCCTCCTTGCACCCAGCTCCACGCACTGGCTACTGTATCATCTCGCCCTACCTCCAGGGGCTGGATTCCTATTTCTCAGTTTCACAAGGGGCTGTGTGTGGGGTGAGCCTGTGAGAACTGGAAGATGTGGAATTACCTCCTGTCAATGAAGGTCCTGAATACTGGGTCCTCCTCTTCCTTTCCTGCGGAGTGCTATTACTGTTGGCTATTGAGTAAGTGGTGGGCTCCACTTTGCTGGCTAGAGGAAAGAAAAGGGCTACAACTGTTGTCAAAGAGCCTGTCCGTGATGGGTGCTCTGCAAGAACCATCCCTGACTTTTCCAAGTGGGAGTGTCTTTTCATCCTGATCAGACACTGGTGGGAGCTGTGTTTAGGCTGGGGCATCTGTGAGCATTCCCCAGGCAGCTTGATGCTTGGTGAACTTCACAGTCCAGCAGCAAAAGGATGAGTTCATAACAGCATGTTTAGGGCACTACAGGACTGACTAGAGGTTTTCTGGTTGCAGAGATTTGGGTTTTAAGTGCCTCAGTCCCACAGAGGTGTTGGCAGAGGCAGCCAAGTCCTTTAGACATTCCGGCTCCAGGATCCTGCCGGGAAGTAGATGGCAGAGTCCAACAGGAGCCACTTCTGGACCCCCAGTCAGAGGGTGGCATCTCCCCAGCCCCAACCGGTGCAGTGGGATTTGCCTCCTGGCAGGACTTGTCTCTATTGCTGGCACGCTCTTAGTGCGGGTGGAAGGATTTAAAAAAGCAGCCACCTAATCCACTCCTGACCCTCCTTAAAAGCCTCCCCTGCACACCGCCACGTCGGGCTGGGCTTGGCGCGTTGCTAAGGCCTGCATGTATCCTGGAGACGGCGCCCAGCAAATAGCTGAGCCGCTCTCTGGAAAGCCAATATCGCAGCCCGGATTGCAGTGCTCTGGCACACTCGGGCTTTCTGCAAGAAGGAATTCAATGTCTTCCTTCTGCTAAAGCGATGGCGACGGTTCCTTCGGCAAAGAAGATGTGGAAACCCACGGATGTGCTGATAAGCATCCCCCTGAGATAAGGGGGTGGGGAGGGGGCGTTTTGGCACACGTGCTGTGCAGTGCCAGCAATGGCTGTGTCGAACCATTTAGACTTCTGCTTTTGAGCGCTGCAAAACAGCTTTTGTTCACAGCCCTCTGCCCCCATCTGTGCCCCTGCTGTGGGCTGTACAGCGTTCACTTAACGAGCCTGCTGCTTTTTTTTTTTTTTTTTTCCCCCCATTTTTTTCCGGGGGCTGAAGCCATGGCAAAGGTCCCCGACCGAAGCAGGCACAAATGGAGTGCACTTCACACTTTCCTCCGCTGCAACATGAACCCAGAGACCCAGCGGGTAGTGGTCTTTGTCATCCTGCTCTTCCTCATCATCGTCAACGTGGTGCTGATGTTTCTTTTGGCATTTCACTGAAGGAGGACTGCCGGTAGTGGTGTGGTGCATGGGGGTTTCCAGGACTGGGCAACAAATCAGCAGGTCAGCATGTCGTTGTCTGCCTCTGGTCTGCTTGTCTGCCGTTACGGTAACTGTGTGTCTCAGAGTACCCCTCCTTTGTTTTTTAATCATCACCTCCTTCCCCACCCTGCTCCCCTCACTCTCCTCCTGTCATCACCTGTGCCTTGCGGTTTGGATCACCGTTAAACCAGAGAAAGGGAAAGAGGTAACAGAGCCAACCTGCTTAATCATAACCGCTCTCCGTGGCGCTAATCGGCCTCGATTCCTAATGATGACGATACTGTGCCTATACGTAGCACTTCTCAGCCCTGGAGAAGCCCCAAGTGCTGCTGCTTTGTTTGCAGAGGGACAGTCGTCCTATATCGAGCCCTTACACAAGGACCTGCTACATGTAAACACCTGCTGTAAGAAGCTGAACCCCGTAATGCCTCCGTTGCTCTGCCACTGTGAACGCTGTGCTGTGCAGTGGTGTGAGTAATGCCCAATTAGCCAAAGTGATTGATCAATAGAGTGCATCAGGAATTTGGGCTGAATAAATGCTGTATCAGTGTGGAAGGAGTGTTTTGTTGGCTTTGATCCTGTTTCCTTTATTAAATATCAGTGCTTTTCTGCTACGTGTATTAAAATGGCTGGCAGAACCACAGCACAGGACATGGCTTGCAGGCCGCATGTTTCTCTCTGCCCAGTAGTAGCCACGCACAGCGGGGAAGCGACTCAAGGAGCACTCTTGTAGACCCATTAGGAGGGAAGGGCAGCAAAGCAGCCCGCTCGCTCCCGGCCTGTTCACCTCAACAATGTTGTATTGGCAGCCCTATACATCACAGCACTTCCAGGCTTCAGCATTGGCATCTCAATGGAGCAACCCTCTACTTGATGGCGTTGAAGGAGACTGATTCCTGGAGGAAGACCGACTGGAAAGGAAGCCACGGTGCACTGTTTGTAATGACACTGCTTGCATTTGTGCCGGAGACTGTGCAAAATAGCCAAGTCCTTAAAATTCATCAGGATCCTTCATTTTGTGTGTTAGGTAATCTGCAGTTTAGGTACAGCTTTCGCGAGGGCAGTGCCTTTGCTGGCACTAGTAGTTGAAGTTACTGCTGTCCTTTGAGACCTGAATGTTTGTGGCTCCTGGAGTCTGATCTGATGTTGAGAAAGGCCGGATGGTGATGTTGTCTCTGTCATCACGAGTGATGTACTCTGTACCAGTTATTTATGTGATGGTGTGTAATACATCAGTGTTGTACAAAACCACGTCACTTCAGCACACAAAGAAATGAAATTTGTACTTGCTGAGCTCCTTTCTGAGTTGAATCTGAGTATGGAACATCCTTGTCCCTGGGAGGAGAGTTTCCTGCAGTGCTGGGTGTGGGGCAGCAGCAGGCCCCAGCTCGCTGCACCTTTCTGGCAATCTCTTATGTATGTGAACAGTTTTGGATTATGAAAAATCTCAAACTAGGCCATTAACTCTATTAGATAGACATTGTGATAAACAGCCACTGGAACTATGCAGTACATGTTGTTTTCTGAAGTAACCATTTCAAAAAAACTGCAAACCTCAGCGCTCGACGCTGGCTTTCAAACAAATCTTTTTTCTCCCCTCTAAACTTTACCTTTGGTCTTAGTTACAGCTGGGGTCATAACTTTACGATGTCAGGTGGAAAAAAGATTGTTTATTGGAAAGGACAAGTGACAGATGTGAAAGCATAGCCCCATCTTCAAATGACAGATGAGGGACAAAAGTATGGCTTTGGGGTCATAGGTGTCAGTGACAGAAAGTTTTTGGCAGCTGCTTGTGAGGGCAGCTCATGCACAGAGTTTGAGCAGGCTCGGAAAGTGCTCGAGCACTCAGAAGCTCTCACCCATCACCTAGTGGGCAAGTGTTCTGCTCTCGACAGCAGTGGGAGCAGCAACCGGCCTCGGCATCATGGCAGCCCCTGCAATGTGCTTGAACTGTCAGTTATTGCTGTCTCGCCTGCTCCCTATCTTGAAACAATGCAAAACACATCCAATATTAGATGAGGACTGTGGTTATTCACAGTGCCTGCACATACACATGTACCTCTGCAGAGTATCCAGTAGGTCGACTCCATTCATTATCCGAACATTTGGCTCGACATATAGAAGCCACATGGGGCAGTTGATAAGCCGAGCACAAATGTCTGCCAGCCAAGACTGATCCTAGATTCACGAAGGGACTCGTGATCTTGTTTAGCTCAGTGTCATGTTACTGAAACACTCCTTGTGTGGCTTTTGTCACAGAACTGGAGACTGTAGCTTCCTGATACACTCTGCCTAGGAAGGTGCTTCAGGGAAGTTTTCCAGAAACTCCTTTTTATTTAATGACCCACAAAATTGATTAGCTAGCTGGAGGTGGTCTTGTGGTGATGAAGTAATTCACCCTCCGCTAGCTGCTGCTTGCCTGGTTTGGGAACACCCTATTCCTGCTGCTCAGTAAAGGACTCTGCTGGGTTTGGAAGGGATCGAATACCAAACCTGGCAATGGTGGGCTCCCGGGGTGGGCACAGCCCTGCTCTGAGCAGGTGAGCGCTCCCCAAACGCTGCAACCTCCTCCTTCCCTTCTCTCTCTGACCTACTTTTACTACGTCTACACCGTACCTGGTAGGGTATCCTTATTTCCAAAAAGTTCCCTTTGCTCTGCCCAGCTACAGCGGCTGTGTCTGTGGGAGCCAGGGCCATTCGGCCTTGCTCTTTTCACACATCAAAGCTCGTGCAGAAACAGCCAGTGCATGCAATGGGAGGAGGAGGAGTGTCTTGCTAACAGCTGGTCCAGTGCCCCAAAATGCTCACTGCTGATACTAGAGAGAAAATGTTAAGTCTCAGGAATAACATGAGTTTGGGCAGTTAATGTCTCTGAGGTGCAGAGCTGCCACACTGCTTCCTGCAGGGCAGGCTCTCCTCTCTGGGAGACGTTGCAGTTGTTGACACTAAGGACCCGAGCCTTCCCCAGCAGGAGGAGACCTGCCTGCTGTGAGAGAATTAAAGCAAAGAGCTCTTTTCTTCAAGGGCTATGGGGAGTCTGGGACAGTGAGAGACAACCTGTAAGAAAAGCATGTCACAGAAAAAGGTAATGCAACCCCTGGTGAAACTGCCTCCCCCTTCTCTATATGGGGCGATCTGCATTACCCCTGCACAGGGCAATTTCACCAGATTATCGGTACCAGAATATTTGGGAGCAAAAAAAGTAGAATTGTTCTTGCATTTAAAAATTCTGCTAAGACAAATTGCAAGATTACATTGGAGGTATGTGTTATAACACTGCCTGCCACAGGTGTTAACGCTGGTTGCTAAGAGCCTGGGAACATTTTTCCTCTTAATATTTAATGTTAGGTGAATTTGAATTTTTTCTTTCCACTGTTTGTCTAGGTGTTTGGTACCTGACTAATCCTGAGGTATCTGTGTCGAGTTTTGTTATGGGGAACCCAGTGGTTTTCCTTCTTCCTCAGCTTCACCTACAGCCTATACCTACATTCAGCTGGAAGCCGTGGTTGACATATAAGCGTTAATCAGCCTGATATTAGTTGTGACTCATTCGAGCCTGCCTCAGATCTTGGCTGAAGAAGCTATGATGGCCGATAAAGCCCAGGAAAAATAAAGCTCGTGAAGGATCACTGAATCACGTGCAAGGGCTGTAGGTGGTGATAGAAGGATGGTGGGAAATGAGAGGCCTTTGGCATTTCAGTGAACAAAGTTGGCTTTTTTTCTTTGCTCTCAGTGCACTAATTGACATGAGAGATGGGTGCTCTGCAGGAAGGCTGTGACTGCCTTCCCTGCAGTCATCTGAATGTCAGCCTCTGCCATGGCATTTGGGCCGTAGCCCCAGGGAGGGAGCAGCATGGCCAGGAAAGGGGGAGCCACGCAGTCACTGCCCCTCTGCAAAGCACTTGGGGTGCCTGGTGCCCGCTGTGCTCTCTGCTCCTGCAGGGACCAAGTCATGTCAGCAGAGCCCTTTGTGGCTGCTGGACTTGTCCTCTCCCTGGGGTACAGAGTAAGAGCTGTGCCCCCACTCCTTTCCCTGTGCTCCAGCCATGTGGCACAGCAGCGTGCAGGAATGGGGCAGGGTAGTGCTCCCCGAGCCCTCCACGGGCAGTTTGTTTTGCCCCTGTATGGGGCAAGTTCATCAGAACATTTAACAGACAAGAGCTTTGCCCTGCTACTGCTTTACTGTGAGCTTCCCGAGTTTAAAGAGCGTCTATGAAGAGAAGTGAGACCAAGGCATCATTTCCAAAGGGAGATCTGGGCTTTAGATTGTATCTTTTCTTAATTTGTTCTCCCAGGCTAAACTCATTTCTGTGGTGATATGTGGTATCTGCTGTCTTTGTGATTTATTCTTGGAATCTAAGGCATGAGCTGGCCAGATAAGAAACGCAGTAAGCATTTAGGATGATACCATCAACAATTACTTTTAATTAATGCTTCCAGTGTTTTGATTTAAAGAAAAAAAACAACAAAAGAAGTCCCATTATGCAGGTTAAAGAAAGATTTTAAGAGGGGAGAGTACTTGTTACTTATGCCATGGGCTTGTTAACTACAGAATGTGCTGGAAACTCTGGAATAAAATTATGTCTTATTTGAATCTTTGTATCTGTTCTTTGGCTGGCATTACCCCAGGCATGACCGTGGTTGTCACATATACTTCACCCGCTCTGTGTCTGTGTTCGGCAGTGGTGGAAATGGGACTTGAAGCAGTAGGATGGAGCTGCTGAAGGCCCACAGTGGCGTTCCCTATCCTGTTGCGTGCATGCAAGCCTTCTGCATTTGTAATTGGTAAGAGTGATAGTCAGCTCAGCTGTGCTGGTAATGCTAAAAGAAAAATGTCTCCCCAGGTACCAAAAGGAAGTCATTGAACCTTTCAGCAGAGGAGTCGGTCAGGTGTGAAGGGCCGTGGAGAGGGAAATTTGGGAGTTTGCTCTCCCTTGCAGCTGACCAGCTGATCTGGCCCCTCTGGAACAAGGGCCTGGTGCAGAGTTCTGCACCACATCTTCCCTTTCTCCCTCCAGGGAGGGAGACCCTAGCGCAGTCCCTTCCAGCATGTTTTTCCGTCCAGACTGCACCTCCAGAGGGCACCAGTTTCACATTGGGCACCTGAATCTCTACTGTCCCTTGGTGGCAGAGCAAGTAGAGCCTCAACCAGCTGGGGGAACAGGGGCTGCCTTCAAACCCCTCCTTCCTTCCTGCAGCAGCTCCTACCCAGAACAGGCTGCTGGGCAAAGCCGAGGTGACACAGGGCATGGAGCAAGCCACCATAGCATCCACACTTAAAAATCTCATGCTTGTTCAGTGTTGCATCCATTTAGGATATCAACACAATAATGGAATTACTATGTTGTCTTCTACTAAGCTGTGCTGGTTTGTAGTGACCACTGTGCCGGGGCAGGACATGAATGTTATTTATGGTCCCAGAGTCTATAGCCTTTGTGGTAATGTGGCTCAGAACAGCATAGTAGAGCTGGGTTTGACTGCTTGTGGTTGTTTTGAATCATGATCTTGTCCAGGCTTGGCATGCTGAGTGTCTGAAGAGTTGTGGCAAACTTTGTATGGAAATACAAACACTGGATATAGGCATCACACGTGAATCTAAAGAGCTACACCAGGATCTCTCAGCAGCAGCCTAACACAGCTTTCCTCACCTCACCAAATGAAGTGAGGTGAGGAATCTTCCAGCAGGAGATTAAGAAAAGACAGACTACCAAGGAGTCACGACTTAGTATTTTTAGTATCCCAGTTCACACCTGTAGCGCCCAGGAGTCAAGACTTGTTATCCTAAGCACTATCTAATTACGTAGTGATAAGATTTCCACTAGGCAGTGAGAGAGGAGAGCCAGGGACCGCAGAATCCCATGGCTGCCTGATTTACCAGAACGTGCTCTGCACCAAGCTGCTTTTGCAAAACTACTTTGTTGTACTGAAAAGCCTGTGGCCACTATGGGAGGGTTGTTCAGGAAGTCAAGGCAACTAAAATGAGAACTTTTGGAAAGAGGAGATACGTTGATCTTCTCCTATTTGGACTAAAGAAGCCATGTTCTGCAGGAGGGACAGCAGGTGCTTCAGCCTCCTGTAGTTAGAGGGCTTGTTTGCAATGGGGTATTGGAAGCAGGAATGTGGTTCTGGTTTGAGGCTTTAGCTTTGTTTAGGCCATTAGGTCTCTTCATTCAGATGGTGTGGACTTGAGACTAATTGATAAAATGGATATATTCAAAAACATAATAGTACAGGGTCTCAGAAGATACCAGGAACCTGCTGCTTCTTGAGTCAATTTTCTTCACCTAGCACAGGACACTTGCAATATAAAAATATAAAAAGGTTGGCGGGGGGGGCGTTGAGTGTACTTAGCTTGAAGAACCTTCTGTAGGGACTACAGAAGAAATGACTCATTTTTATATTTACAGATACTAACCAAAACCAAAGGCTAGGCAGCCTCCTTTGCCTGACAGTGAGACATTATCAAGGATTTTTGTTCTTTTCCTTCTCTCTATCTGATGTTCAGATTTTCCTCTGCCCCGTTTTCAAAGAAAAGGACAGACAGCAGTTCTCAGTTCAGTGAAGAAAGGATCTGAACCAGTGCATGTGCACTGGGAGAGAGATCACCAGAAAGGTGGGGAGGGTGTGGGGGGAGAGAAATCGTAAGTTTTGCGTTACCAAAATGCGTCAGAGTTTCTCTCTCAGTAGAAGGTGAAGAAAGGAAACAGATACTAAACTGTGCATGGTTCTTTTAAGGCTTAGAGACCATCTTTGAGAGCCAGGTCATGCAAATTGCTAAACAATCTCTGTTGGCCCAGCGCATCCGCCAGCACCTACCAGTGTTGTACAGACTTTGGCACAGTGCTGTTAATCCAGGGGAGATGTTTTCACAGGAGATAGGAGCAATAAAAATCACTTCAGCGTGTTCTTTGCAGTGAGTTCCATTAAAATTAACTCATGCACACACATGAAAAAGAAAGCTGTGCACTGTGTTTCTGGCTTACTGCCCGCTGTGAGCCCAAAGAGATGCTGACCTTTTGATGATTCAAAGCGGTTTGCTAGCAACGCAGTTTGTATCTGCTTTAAAATGTTTTCTTTACCCTTATTTGTAAAACAAATTTAGATTAATTTGCCTTCAAGCCATAACTGATTCTGTAACTTGCCGTATCTTTTGGGGGAAGGGAATAGCAACAGTCATCAGTGGGTGGAGAACTCTGGGAATTGCACTGTTCCCTTTCCTTTTTGTTCTGCAAAGAGCCAGGATGCACCATTTATCCTCAATAAATTCCTGTCGGATCAGCTGCAGCTGAACTGTTTTGGATGCCTTTCCCTGGGGGATCTGTACAGTATGTTCCTGCCTTGTCCAAAGAAATAATGGTGAAAGAGGAAGCAAAAAGAGACGTAGAAAGGAAGAACCTTAAAAATAAGCCATGGGAGAGGCAGTGGAATCGGGAGCTGTCCTGCAGTGAGGGAAAAGGACGGGAAATGTCCCAAGTGTTGGTGGGAGTGCACAGAGGAAGGGTGCAGAGGGGAATGGGGCAAGTTTGTAGCATCAGTGGCATAAAAATATATTAATGTAACATTAAGTAAAATTTTCTAAAGCAAATAGTTTCTATTTGGGTGCCTGAGAAACAGCAGTGTAAAAAAAGATGCAACAGCAATTACTCCTAAATGTGAGAACAACTAAACAGAAACACTCTGGGCTATTTCCATTCCCAGGTTGTACAGTTAAAATCAGGGCATTAGAAAATGTAAAAATTGCGTTAAGCAGGTATGCTGCGTATTCTGCAGTAAACATAGACTTCAAAACTGTTGGTGAGGTGAAGAGGGGAGTCAGTCAGTCTGACAGGGGTTTCATCTACAGCCAAGCTGGAAACAGAAACTAGAAACACCGTAGATGTGTGAGCCCTAGGTCAAAGTCTTGTTCAAACCTGAGTTCAACCCCAGGCCTCACCCCTTTCCAGTCTTTGAAACCAAAGAAGATGGAAGACCGTGTGGCTGATTTCCAGGTGCCGTTAGGGCAGCAGCCCAGCGAACCCTGTCACCAACCCTTGAGGAGTTGCGCGCACCCACCTCCAGCCGCCACAGTCGGAGCTGTCGGCCGCGGGATGTGGGGTCTGTGCTGAGCCAGGACAGAGGGGCTCAGCGCACCCCAAAGCACCCCGGAATAGCTGGAAATGGGGGTCAAAAGAGCAATTCTGTCAGAGATCTCGGCTGTTCGCGGTAAATGGGACTGCGGCACTTGGATCCTACCTTAACCTGGAGTGACGGGTGCCACACAATGGAAGAGGTATGAGGAGTGGGTTAGCCAAAAGTTAAAGATACTTAAACCACTTTTAAGCCTTAGAGTATTTCAAGCTTCTTAAGCCACTTTAAGGCTTTAGATGGGTTTAAAATGCTTAAAACACTTTAAGGCCTTAGACAAGTTTAAGCTGTTTAAGCTGATTTAGAGCTTTGGAATGACTTAAGTTCTCTGGCTTTGAGTGCTTAGGAGGTTTGGAGGTCCTTTGAGTTCTTAATTGTAAAGGCCTTTCTGAACATTTTGAGTGAGGCCGTGGCACGTACCCACTCCTGTAACCTGGGCTCAGGGACTCTTTCTCCCTGTAAGGCTCCCAGGCAATGTCTGAAGAGCCAGGTTTCCCTGAGTACATGTTCCTCCCCCTCATCTGGGCAAAAAAAAAAAGGCCAGGAGTTGGACATCCATGTGATAGGGACAAATGGCTACTCCAGTTGTGTGGCCTGACCTTCCTCCATGCGCCTGGCGAGTGTTGCCTGGGTAGGATAAGCGTGTGGGATCTGTTATGTCAAAGCCACGTGGAAGTGCTGCATTTACCTCTGCCGGAGGAGCCCCAGCCAGGAGGACGACAGCCCTAACCCAGAGGAGATCCTAATGTCCTTGTAATTACTGTGTTAGCAATTGCTAATTTTCCACCTGAATGAGAATGTTGCTGTACCTCCAGGAACATATCTGTCTCTGTGAAGTTAACATTTTCAGGGCTCACCATTTTCAAGTATTGGCGGGTAATGTGAATACTCAACATTTCTTTTCTGTTGTGTTTTTTACTACCCCAATGTTCTAAGACCAGCTCTGTAGGGCCACCGGGTAGCACTTTTATCTGTGACTCGGGGTAACTGCTCAGGAATGGATGCAAGTATGGCCTGGCTCTTTCCCTGTGTGCTTTCCCAGGTGTGTTTAAGATTCTTGATGGGCTGTATCTAGATACAATGTGTTTAAATGGCCTTGAAAGACATACCTTTGCTTAATCTCTTTTTAAATCATCTGTGTGTTTGGCTCTGTGGCATCCTGTGGTACTGCCTAATTATGCACCATGGGGAACAAAGTACTGCTTTTGTACTAAACTTCCTGCCTGGTGATTTCACTGGGCGCCCGTGGGTCCTGCGTTACGAATAACCATTTCGTAAGCCTGCAGCTCGTGGCCACCCTCCATCCACCTTTCCCTGTTGCAGCTTCAAGGTCTGTTTAGTTTGTCCTGGCCTGGAAACTCTTCCCACTTTTGATTTGTGCTGCTCTTTGTGCCCTTCTAGTTCTCTTCCCTCTTTCCTTTTGAGTCATTCCTGACATTCAGACTTGCCGACCCTGCTGGAACCGGCTGATGTTTGCTTAAATCTGTCTGCAGAGACATTCCTGAGGAGCAGCTCATTTGGTCAGTCGTTTGTGTTCGTATCTCGTATGGTCATTGGTCAGTCGTATCTCATCACGAGATACCGCTCGTGTTACATTTGTCAGCATAGAATGTCATTTGCCGTTTTGTCACCCTATCACTCAGCATTGTATCTGCTTGTTTAGAAAGAGTGAAAATATGTTTCACTTATACCGGAAAACAGAAGTCTTATAAGTTTAAGTAAGTATCCTCTGGAAACTTGTATGAAAGGTTAAAACGGAAGCTATTTTACAGCATTACTTACTGTAAGCACTACCAGCAACTGCAGCATTTAACTATAACATGTGATATGAGGACAACCTTTTGCAGATCGCTAACAGGTTTGAGAAGAGCTTGGCTCCTGTTGTTTCCTTATGCCAAAGCTTAAGGATGTTAGTTCCCAAAAGCAGCGGACTCCCTTGATGTACAGGTCATGGGAGAGTGATGGTTGGGGCACTGAGGGCACTGACAGGATCTAGATGAGTCAGCATCCTTGTCAGCGACAGGTAACTATCCCCACTCTTTTGTAAGAACTTTCCTGGCCATTTTCAGCCAAAAGTAAAATGGTCTAAAGCGATTTCAGTTGATTTGTTCTGCGTTACAGTAATCAGCTCCCGTAATTTAGGTGAGGAACTGAGAACTTCTTGTATCACTCTGGAGTTTTTCAAACCACATTTAACTGGACTCAGGTGGATGTGCACCTGGCATGCTGTCTCACGCTGTGCTCCTCGCAGGCAGGCTGAAATAACATGGAGCACAGCTCTGCCGCCTCCGCTTTCTACAAGGGTTGCTTCCCTCCTCCTCGAGCACTTCATAAAGGGAGTTTTTAAAGCTTCTCCCTTGCCTGCTGCGGGGGGACCCTCCTCCTCTTCCCATCTGTTTAAACCACTTCTGAGGGGGAATCAGGACTCAGATGATATAAATAAAAGGGAATAATGTAATTAATGCCAGTCAAAATGGTTTTGTGGAAAATAGTTCTTACCAAATAAATGTGATGACAAATTTTGAATGTTTGGTAAATGGAGGCAGCTGTACGAGATGTCACATGAGGAGTTTGACTACAGGCACTGATTAAAAAAGCAGCACTATAGAATATCAGTGTAGCACACTTAACTGGATTAAGATCTTGGTTGACTGACATCTCAGATTTGTTAAGGAGAATCACTGTCAAATTATAATATTTTGAATGCAGTTCTGCAGTGTTTGGTAAATGCCTGAGAGTCCTCCACTATCCTTAATCAGTGCTCTGAAGTCTGTGCTGAAAAATTATGCAGCTGACACAGCAGGGAAATGGGCAACAACTGCCGAGGGCATGGCTCGCCGGGGGGCATGGAGTGCGGGTCTGCGCTTCTGGAGCAATGAACGCACCCCACTGCCCGTGTGGGGACAAGTCTGGTGTAACACTGTGGCAAGGGGGACTTGTTTTACCCTGAAACGTGTAGACAGGAGTAGGAAGAAGCAATGAAATGTTTGCTGTGGCTGTGGAGTTGTGTCAGTTGCTCTGGCACCCGGCAGCCAGGCGGCAAGTCTTAGCTAGCCCAGATTCCTCCCTGGCAGTGAAGGGAGAGAGGACCCCCGGGGGCTCGGTTAATTCATCATGCTACGATAGATGCCGAAGATGAACCCTTCCCTGGGGTGCCTGTCCTCTCCACAAAGGGGAGATGCTCCATAAAGACAATCAAGATAACTCACTCGGACTAAATGCCTGCTGTTCAGATGACAGAAGCTCTATGATATAAATTTCATCTCTGTTGTCCGTCATTGAACAGCGAAGCGAAAAGTTTAGAGAGGAAGCAAGAGCAAGCCGACAGGATGATTTCAACACTATCCTATGGGTTCAGTTCAAGAGAGAGGCTAGCTGGCTTCACCCATGTTCAGAAAAAATAAGTATTTGTGTGAGTGAAGCACTACTTTGGGGCAAGAGTGGAAGTGAAATTTTTCTTTAACTTCTCTGCTGCACTTTGCCTGAGAGAAGGCAGAAGAGAAGCTCTGGAAGCAAAGTGATGGGTGAAGGAACTGGAGCTGGGGCGGCTTTGCCTCTGGGGTCAGTGCTGCTGCAGGCTTTGGATGTTCGATATGCTGACCCAGGTCAGCTTCAGTCTGTAACGCACAAGTGCTGGGGGTGCCGAGCAAGAACGCGGGCTTCACAGCCACTATTTTAGTCCACCGGGAAGGGCTTGGGTTCAGGTGCTCTTCGTGGAAGGTGTCTGGTTTAGGGCCACAGACCTGAAAAGTAAATTACATTTTGTCGGCACCTTCTCCCTGAACTGCCCTATTCCCAGTATCTTCTGATAACTCCTGGGTTCATATTTTACCTCTATATGATGTACTGTACTTGGCATTATCAAGAGAAAGCTATTCAAATTTTATTCAAATAGAACCCAGTAGCTCAAAGATAAATATTTCCTAAAGGCATCTTCATCCCTCCTTCTTTAAGTTGTCGAGATCTTTTATCTCTGTTAATATTGCCTGGGGCTCCTGTCAGAACAAGACCAGGACATACAAGGCAATTATGTCAAGGTGTCCAGCCTGAGACAAAGAGGGATCGAGTAGCTGGAATGCGAACAAGCCCATAGACGTGGGCTTTGGCACGCCGGATCTGTTTGCCCATGCGTAATGGACTTAATTTGGGGCAGCTACAAGCATGGCCCTGGCTGTGCCTCCTCTTTGGCAGCCTGTGCACAGATGTTGCTTGGAGGAGTAATGCAGCAATCCCCCTCCCTCCATCTATCTTTCTGTGAAACGCTGGGCAGCCTGCGCAAGCAGGGCTTTGCCGGCGCCGTCCCTCAGCGCCTGCCGTGTCTGCAGACGAGCAGCGGGGCTGTAGCTGCGGGGGCAGAGGGAAAGCACCTGCAGATGCGCAGAAATGCCAATGCAGTATTAGAGCTGCAGTCGACTTTCAGTTTCAAAGCATCAGTAGCACTGCCTTTGGGCCACAAACACGGCTGTCTACAAACTTAAATGTTGTTATAAACAAAGAAAAATAGCCAATTTTTGTTTTCACTGCAGCCAGCTGCAGTAGCTGTAGCACCTGTAGGGTGGCTGGGTTTGCGTTCTCTGTCTTCTAATGTTTTGTCTTCTAGAGACTGGTTTGGGGCTCTTCAAGAACATGTACTGAGTTGTCCTTGCTACTACAAAGCCAGCACATAAATTTTATTTCATATGGAAATTAATAGTTGTTTTTCAAACCTTTAATTGCAAAGATCAAAACCTGTGGTAAGAGGAACCTTTTGAGCTGAGGAGCTGCCATGCTTGAAAATGGTGAGCGTTCCCTTTAATACCTGCTTCTATGGAAGATAAGCAGCTCTCACAATTTAGCCGGTTGACTGTGCCATGCTCTAACATATTTTGCAGAAAACCTTTTTATCTGCTGGTGTGTTTTATCCTTCCTGGGACAGGGAGTGAGAGTCCTAACCCTTTTTTCCCCAGTATGTTCCTCGAGAGGATGCTGCAGCGCGCTCTGCCCCAGCTGGAGCAGCTCTGCTTGCTGCAGTGACACGCAGTACCGTGGGTGCTTCCGTGCCATGGAAATGTCAGTCCTGGCTCAGTTATCCTTCAGTATTTGCTCTGGGAAAGGGACTGTCAGACTGGATGTATTTGATATATCTGTATCAGCCTGGGGACTGAGCAAAATAGTATGAGGTACAGACTGGTATAGATTGAGGGCTAATAAGAAAATGAGCACTGAGCATGGTGATCATTAAACACTTCTCAGTATTTGTGTCTGCTCCCCTGCCCCCCCCACGCCCCCAGTATACAAGCACGGGCTGAAGTGGTGCAGGGAGGAGACCAGGCAGAGCCTGTCAGTCCGCAGCCATGGAGGTGTTTCAAGTCCTGCTGCACTAAATTAGTTAACTGAGACATTCCAAAGTGTATATAAAGTATTTTTTTACTCTTTATTTCTTGCTTTATTCCATATTGATCATTCTTCCTTACAAATATGGTGTTTGGTGTCAGTTAATCAAATCCTGGCCTGTATTTCAGGTGTATTTTTAATTACTCCTTTGCACAAGAACTGTCTGCGGTAGTGGCTTGTCTGCTTGCCTTTGCCTGTTCGGCCAGGCTGGCGATCGGTCAGCTGTGACTTTCTATATTTGGCAAATCATATTCATAGTATGGCTCCTGTTGTAGAGAGAATATTTAAGATATCAATATGTGGATGGATTAAAATACCAGCTGAGGATTCACTAGTCAGCCCCATGGCTTTCAGTGACCTGGAGAAGAGCCAAGTGGCTCTGTCCCCTTGTGAGCTGGGTGTATCAGCCCTAACATGCTGTTAATGCTAGGTCAGGCTTAGTCTCTTGTCTTCTCACCAAGACACTGAGATCTGACAGCTTGGTACTGTAAGGTATTAATGCCTTCACATCATCACTGCTCTGCTTGTGTGATCATCCAAATGCTACAGAGAAACTCCACTGAGTCTCTCTCCGGCATACTCTGAGCACCGATTCGCAGTGGCATATTTAAACACACGGCAAAGGTATTTTATCTCAGAAAGAGCCATGTTCTTTATGTGCTGCTCACAATTTGTAGGTTGAAAAGCCTGCTGAATGCCACTCTTCCCAAAGATGTATTAGCATATGCCCATTCCCTGAGCGACAGCCAACCCTTTCCCACAGGGCTACGTGACTCGGCATGGCACAGCAGCAGTTCCGGCGTGACCTGGTGGTAGGGTTTACCTAAGCGCAGGTGACTCCCCAGCACCCCGTGTGAGATCAGTGTATTTAATCGGCTCCTCTCTGTAGGGGTGGCTAGAGGCTCATCTCCAGCCACCCCATCACCCTGTTATGCTCTTCTCTCCCTGCAGAAGGGAGGAGCTGGGCTCAGCTTGTGGTCTACACCGTCACTAGTCACTGAAGTCACCAAAGCAAATGGATCCGCACAGGTGGACTGCTCGAAGGAGTAACAGAGCTCTTTCCTGAGCGTAGCCAACACCAGCCATCATCCACAGCCCAGCTGGTGTTCTGTAACGGGTCTGAGAGCAGATTTTGGAAAAATAAACACTTTACATCCACTCTCTTCCCTGCTCTAGTCATCGCTACTTTCTGTTAGAAAGCTAAAACCTCTATGTTTCTAGAAGCCTGACAAGACCTAGAAGTGTTTCAAAAATATGAATAAAGGTTTTATTCATAATGCTGAGCATGCTTTAAGCTTGTCAAACTATATGCAACATGCCTGTTAAGTGAACTATGCGTAAAAAGCACCACACATAGCTCTAACAGCTGTACGAATGAATTATCAAGCCAAATACCCTTTCCCTCCACAGCTCGTTAGGACAAATACCTGCCGTGTGACTGGACTTCAGTGCCTCTGCTGTGTGGTGCATTCCTCACTCTCTCTTGGTGTGTGGCTTTCTGAGGCTAACGATACTACTTCTCTGCTTGCCTTGTGATCAAAGCCTGTCCTGGCTCTAGGAGCTTAGGCTAGTGAGACAATGTTTAAGACTCTTGGATTATTTTCCCGTGGTGCCACTGGCCGGCTGTATGAGAGCGGCATGTCCCTTAGGTTCCCTGCTGGCTGGGCCTCGCCACAGCGACTGCTCACCTCTGCGAAGAGCAGAAACCTGCAGCAGGGACACAGCCAGCCCTGGGGTGGCACAGGGAGGGCAGCTCAGAAAAGCAGTGAGGGGGGGCACCAACACACTGGCAATGGAGATAAGTGGGAACCTCTCATCCTCTCCTTCCCATTCATCCTGTTATTTTTGTCAAAATGGAAACACTGGCATTAAGCTGTTTCTGGTTCAGTGAAGGGGCATTTGCTATCCAAAGGCAGACTGTATTTGAATTTTCTTTCAAATGCCTGGTTAACTCTCTCCGCATTTACTGTATGCGCAATTATCCTGACGTTCCTTTACAACATGCGTCTTTCCTCTTTGGGGAGGGGCAAAAATAGTAACCCAGAGCAGTAAATAACTAACCGTGTGACCGAGCAACGAGACTCTGACATGATAAACCTGCGGGCATCGGGCAGGCGCTCCTGTTGTAGCCGCCAGCAGGACCAGCTTACAAAAATAAACCCCTGCACCATGGCTGAGGTGTGGGTGGCTGAGAATGGCATCAGGCAGGTATAGACACAGTGTTCAAGAGCCCTCTCACAGCCTCTAGCCATGTGCGTTGGGGTGGGTTTGTTTTGTTTTGCTTTGTTGGTTTTGTTTTTTGGGGGTCCTTTTCCTAGAGTAGGCCTTCTATGGGACGTGTAGTAAATAACCGTTGTCCCTCAGCATAATTACTTAGACTCTCCAGGAGACTTATTTTAAGCAGCTTAAGTGCTAAGTTTAACCACCTTGAAGACTTAAGGCTCTATCCATCCTAGACTAGCTCCGAGGCCTCAGAATACTTTCTGCTCTGAAGTATGTCTCTAAACATTGATGCTCAAGGTTTTATTTCAAGGCTTTCCAGAGCAGGGCTGCACTGGCAGCACAAGAGCATCCTCACCAACGATGTACCACTGAGCCTTGTTTGCTGGCTGAGGCAAAGTCACCAGGAAGAAATTGCAGAGCATTAAATTTATATTCTTTACGGTAGTAAATGTACTGTGTCATAATGATTCTGAATAAATGCTATTGAGAGCAAGGTCAGTCGAAGCAACTGCCAGACTAGGACCAACTCCTTTTCACAGTGCTCATGGGGAGCAAACAGTTACCAACAGCTGTTTGGCCCAGCAGCAGCGGTGGTGCCAAAGCTGCGGCCACTTTGGCTGACTGTGCTGCTTTTGTGGGGGGAGCTGACAGTTTGCCTTGCTCTGTCCACAGCTCATCAGCGATGGCAGCGTGGTGTACGCAGAAGCCCTCTGGGACCATGTCACGATGGATGACCAAGAGCTGGGATTCAAGGCTGGCGATGTCATTGAAGTAATGGATGCTACCAACAAGGAGTGGTGGTGGGGGAGGATTCTGGACAGCGAAGGCTGGTTTCCAGCCAGCTTTGTACGGGTAAGAGCTTGATGTTTCTTTATGTCTCTCCATTAGAACCAAGTGTTTGCTGTTTTTCTCCAAGTTTAGTGTTCTGTGGTGACTCCTCAGCACTTTCACATCTTGTTACTATTCCTCTACATATGGCCACATACATCGGGCCCTCCCAGCTCAGTTGCCACCAGTGTGGAGAAGTCCCTCTTTACATGAGTAAATCAGGGCAAGGGTGGTTCAGTTCCAGCCTCTGGAGCCAAGCTGAGCTGCGCTGGCTGGGGAGCTGCCCTGCACGTGGTTTGCAGCCCGGGCTCCTGCATACCCATATGTGTATTGGCTACTTTGTGCCCAAGCACGCAGCATCCCCTTCAGGAGCAAGCAACCAATTCTCTCCTAGGGAGCAGATCCCAGATGCAGCTGGCGGAAGTCTTCACTGTAATGTCCACTTCAGACAGTATGTTTAAGCATGGCACCAAATTGAGCTTTCTCCATCTGGTGCTGGGTCCGCTGCAACGCCACATCCCAAAACATGTAACCACCTGACTCAGGCATGCACCTTCTCTTAGCCCTGGAGTTCCAGAAACATCAGGCTGCTGGGCTGTCACACAGCACTGTATTCCAGGCATTTAAAAATGGAGGAGAAAAACACAAAAAATGTCTTGGCGGTCGTGTGGGACAACTGAGGAGGGGAGGTGTGAAACACTTGATGCTTTTGGGCTAAGCCTCTCCCTTGGTGCCAGCTACAAAGCCCATATAGAAATAGTTCTATAGAACAGCCCAGGCAGCCCCAGCTGTACGCTGCAGAGGTTGGACTAATTTCCAACAGAGCATTCTGGAACACATCCGAGTTCGCTGTGCAAGTTGGGGGTGAAACAGGAGTCTGCGTAACTGCTGTGCACTCCTTTCCTGCTGTGAGGAGAAAGGCTTTTTTCCTTTCTTTGGGCTGTGACTGACTCTGCTTTCCCCGCTTCAGGGCAGGCTCCTCAGTACTGCAAAGGCAATTAGGTGCCTAAGGGCAGAGATTCTCAGCCCTTTAGCTCTTTATCTGGGTCACACCAGATCACAAGTGACCCAAAACCAGGTGAAGCATGAAAGGAGGTGATACGAGGTGATCGGGTGTCTGTAGCAAAAGTCCGTGGAGAAGTGGGGCAGATAGTGCTATAAAAGTTTTGAAATGCTTTGTTATAGATTGCAGGAGACAGTCTCAGCTGGATAACCATTACAAACGGTGGGTGTTTTTGATTACTAGGACTAAACGCTCAGCACTGGTGGGGACAGAACTGCTTTTTTCGCAGTCAAAAGACAGGCCTTTTTTTCTTTCATGTTACTGATTAAGTTTAATTGTTGTCCTGGCTGGCAAAAACCTGTGATAGTATTTCAGGGGAAAGCAGAGTAGTGCTAGCCATTAGGGACGCAGAGTAACAAGTTCTTCCAGCAGAGCACTTACACCACTTACTCAAGCATCTGAGGGAAGATTTCCTGCTAATTATCCCTGTGTCTCAAGCTGGGAAGGCCAGTATGTTTGGGGACTTGGGTAAATCTGCAGGTCTCAGTTACTCCACGCAAGTTTCAGGCCAAGGTCTGAGTTTAAGACTAGGCAAAGTTGTTCTGCTCACAGTGAAGGAACACCAGGATTGCACATCTTGAGGGCTTCACCAGCTGTAAACAGTGAGTAAATGTAATCTGTGCATATATTGGCAAGGGATGGGTTTGCACTCTTTTTTATATGTGGCTATATCTGTGTCAAGTGGTAAGAAGTCCTGCCTAGAAGAAACTATGTTTAAAGTTTAAAGCAGTTCTGTGTCATTGTACTAAAAATGCCTATAGTTACGCATGCTCCTCCTTCGGCGTTTTTCACTTCTCTGTGCTGGGACTGATCATTTGAGTTGCGTACAGGCTATTCCCATGGGCGCTCTGCGAGCTACAATACTACTACCGCAAAGAAAGCTCCTAAGTGACATGCACCAATAATTGCCTGCTATTAACTAAGCTACTTGCTATTGTTGCCAATATAGACTCTGTAGGAGCGAGTGCCTACAAGCCGCTGGTGGTCTTCTCTGCCCGTGCTGTGCTGCCATCTGACGGGCGCTATGGAGGAACCACAGCCCTGTAATGCAGTGCCATCCCTTACCACACCATATGCCCGCTGGCGTCTGTATCTGCCTTTACATTCATGCTAAGTAATCTCGGGGAAGCAGATTCTGAGAAGCCATATGTTATTTTTATTATGAGAACAACAATAAACCTATATAAAAAAAAGTAACTATTTACTGGTTTCCCCCCTCCCTCCCTAAGTGTCCCCTCACAAGTACTTAAGCAGATTTTGCTAGATAAACCGTTCCCTGGCCTGATTTTTTATGTATTCCTGTGACTTCTGTCCACAAGAGATGCTGCTTAAAACCACCCACGTCACACAGCAGGAATGGCCGTCGTGTGGCTTGAAAGTACCCTCCCAAAACTGATTATCTGGCCTTAGCTTTCCCAAGGGAAAAGTGCGTTTACAAGTAATATACACGTAGCAGCCCTTTTCACTCCTTATCCTCGCTCAGTCTTTGGAACATCTTGTGTGTCTGGCACAGCTGCGAGTAAACCAGGATGAACCCATGGAAGATTATCCCCTGAAGGTAGAGGGTGGCAAAGAGGACGACTCCAGCAGTGGCAGCCGCCGCTTTGGGATGGGGCAGACCACCAAAGACCAAATGAGGACCAACGTCATCAATGAGATCATAAGCACAGAGAGAGACTACATCAAGCACCTGAAGGACATCTGTGAGGTAATGGAATAAAGGGGGAAGTGAATGTAAGAACTCGTCTGAAGGATAATAGAGGATGTCCCATTCTTGCCCAGAAAGTGACCCTTGGCAGGTAACTTGTCGTTTCTGAAAAGGAGACTGTATTTCCACCAGAGCCTGCTCTGTTCAATGGTGTTGCATGTTCAGAAAACAGAAGACAATTCATTATGGCAGTATCCCAAATGCCCCTGTATTTGGAGTGCCCACTTGGGCTCTGATTAAATGGAATTAATTGGATTTCCCAAGCCAGAGAAAAGTAAATGTCTAGCATTGCTGTCCTCTTTAATATACGCTCTGAGGTAATATAATCAGCCACTCCAGCCTTCAGGCAAGTCATGCTCAGATCCAAACAACTGGGGGATGTTCAGCCAATTAAGTCTTTCACTTGCAAATACGCTGAATATTGCAACACCTCTTTCTAAAAGAGACACGCTGTCATATACGCTGGGGTAAATGAAGGTAATTAGTAAGAGTTTTGCAGGCACATAGTTCTTCACCGAAATGACACAAAAATGTAGTGCCTGCCAAGAGCCAGCTGGGGAAAGCTGCACACGCTTCGCAAGCCTTTCCTTCTGCAGTGTCCCCCCATGTCCTTTGTACCCTCCTTCTCCCTTAAGTCAACCAGGCATTTCCTAACTCGAGCATCCAAACCAGATCTGCAACTGGATCTAACCGGCCTAAATCTATCCGTGGATCAGTGCTGGGGTCAGAACCCCCCCGTAGCCTGCAGACAGCTGAAGGTGTCTAACGGGACAGAAAGCAGCTCCAGGACTCCTTCAGGTGTGGATTATAGTATTGTTTGAGGCAGTGATGTAACTGTGGCTTGGTATGAGTGGTATTGGAGGAAATAATAGCTAAAACATGGATGCACTTATGCTGGAAGAGGGTACAGGAACCTGGTGTAAAACTGACTACAGTCTGTGGGGTTTTCTGTTGATAACCAAAGACCACACAACAAACGCCCAGGAAAGCTTTCCAATTTGGTTTCCTCCTAGGGCTACATTAAGCAGTGCCGCAAAAGAGCTGACATGTTTACAGAAGAGCAGCTGAAGACAATCTTTGGGAATATTGAGGACATCTACAGGTGCCAGAAGAAATTTGTTAAGGCACTAGAGAAGAAATTCAACAAAGACCACCCACATTTGAGTGAGGTTGGCTCATGCTTCTTGGAATATGTAAGTAAATTTGACTTCATGGAAAGGGGCAGCTGAGCATGGATTAAGACAGAGGATTTAGCAATTGATCTGACAGAACTGAAGCTCTGTTTAAAAAAATCCACCCAACCAAATTAAAATGCCACCACCATCACCCCCCTCCCCCCGTTAGCCACCTCCCAACCAAACATCCTCTAGCTCTTGTGCCTACGGAAACAACAGTTTCAAAGCACTTCAGCTTCTGAGCACTATACTCCCTGCCAAACCATGCTACTTTAGGCAAAATCATAGGAAAATTCCAAAATCTCAAGCTGGACGTGAGTTTACAGCTGTGGTATTTTCAGGTCCATGCAGGATCAGCAACTGCTGAGCTGGTCATTAAAAACATTCAGCTGAGCACAGGCCAGAATACATGTAAATGTCTCGGTCTCTCAGATAAGCTGCACGTGCTGTAGCTTGTAATATACACTGCCCGTCCCCAGCTTTAGGTCTCCGGGCTTCAAAGTCTGGGGAGGATGCAAATTACCAAGCAGCCCCATGTGATACAGGAGTAGGACCTACACAGGGCACTTGCACACAGCGGTTTGAGCCAGGCCATCAGCCTAAAGAACACGGACAGTAAATCCCTTCCTTTCCCTTGCAGCAAACGGAGTTTCAGATATACTCTGAATACTGCAACAACCACCCCAATGCCTGCATGGAGCTCTCCCGCCTCACCAAAGTTAGCAAGTACGTCTACTTCTTTGAAGCCTGCCGCCTGCTGCAGAAGATGATCGACATCTCTCTGGATGGCTTTCTGCTGACTCCTGTGCAGAAAATCTGCAAATACCCACTGCAGCTGGCCGAACTGCTCAAATACACCAACCCCCAACACAGGTAGGACAGCACGGTGGGCAAGGGAGCAGCGAGACCCATCTCATGGAAATGGACTAAAGCAGAAGCGTGTATTGAGGGCAAAGGGCAGTTGATACCACAGTTCTTCTGGGTTACCTTGTAGGAACCAGGGGGAAAAAAAAGTATTTTTCTATCAAGTACATAATTTTCCATTACAGTAGCACTGGGCTTCCCTTTCTCTTACAGATCTGGAGTTGCAAGGTCCACCTTTTAATGGTAGTTTTCTATTTTATTTTTTCACATATCTGTGATACCAGCACATACATACGTTGGAGTTAAATGTTTCCAGTGGTGGTGGTGAAAACTTTACCTCCAAAAGCACTGTTTGAATATACCCCAAAATGTCCCTGTAACTACACTGTAGCACGTCAGGGCTGAGTGGTAGCCATGAACTTTGCCCAGTGCTTCCCCAGTGGGAAGCTGTGGCCTACAGCACCTCTTCGGCACCAGCTCAAACGCTCCCAAATCCATTGCTCAGTTTCAGGGTGAAGGCCCTGCCCTCGGCTCCAATAACTACGTCACTTAATCGAGTACCTGAAATAATAAGCTCCAGAAATAAAACCTGAAAAATCTGTATTAAAGGAAAGTGTTGATAGTGTGGGCCATTGTGGCTTGACTTCGTTTTACCTTCCTAATTACAGCACTGGTATTTCTCAGAATGGTTTGAAGCATGTCTTGTTAAATCTATAAGCGTGTTGTTCTGAAGCTGATCTCTTAACAGAAAGGTCCTTAATGCAATACACAGATGTTTTGAAAATTGCATTAGAGCCAAGTTGTGCAGAGCAGCTCCTTCCCAGCTCCTCTAAACTCACCAGAAGTAGCTGGTGGCAGATGGTGCGTGGGGGAGGGTAGATCAGCTTCTGTCCTACCCTTCCACATAAACCATCATCTCCTACTTGAAATGAAGCCAGTTACTGCTGAACTGCCTCACCTGTGCGTGACAGGATCAGTCTCTCTATGAAGACAGTGGCATTATGAATATGTTGCAGAAAAAAAAAATGAGGCTTGGAAAGCCCTGGAGATTCTTCCAGCAACTGGTGTTCGCACCTCTGTGGCTGAATTTGATGGCTTACCCCCGTCCCTTCCCCAGATTGGGCCTGGATTTGTTACAAGACTATAATCTGTGCCTCAAAACCAGCATGTGTCTGAAAAGCTGCCCACAGAAACATGCACTTCCAACTTCCAGTATAAAACAGCTGGGATAGAACTGCAAGTGGAACTCATGTTTTCTGCTCCCCAGCCCTTGGCCATGCTCCACTGCATCCTTTGGAGCGTAGGTACAATAAGCACGTGTCATTTTGTCACACCTAACACCTCTGCCCTACCCTAGGGATTTTAAAGATGTCGAAGCTGCCTTAAATGCCATGAAGAACGTTGCTCGGCTCATCAATGAGAGAAAGCGGCGGCTGGAGAACATTGACAAAATTGCTCAGTGGCAGAGTTCAATAGAAGACTGGGAGGTGAGAGACCGACTTTCCCCAGGAATTCAGTGTTCTGTGTGGCCCCTCTTCTCCCCCTCCACCAGCTTCTGCCTACAGCAAGATCCTCATAAGGACTGCTATCTAGACTTACCTCAGTTCTGCTGCCCCGTTGTGTTCTTTTTTTTTTTAAATAGCTACGATCTGTTAGTACATCTGAAAAGGTCTAGCACATAACCCAGCTAGACCAGCTGCCTCTGTGTTCCCTGGAATTTTTGCTTCAGCATTTTCCTTGCAGAATAAAATTGGCACGTAGGTTAGTGAAATCCTATTATTTTCCTTTTACCCCCATTTTATCTTGAATGATTTCAAACTCTGGAGCTTAATAAGTCACATTATTCTTGCAAAAAGGCAAGCTCAGATATAGTGACAAAGGAAGCCAAAGATCCCTGTAAACTCATTAAAAAAATAATTGCGAAATAAAAGAAACAAAACTACTGATTTTCTGAATTCTAGACTCAATAAAAGCAGATCATCTCCCTCCCCAAGGATGTCAGGGATGTCTCAGCTCCCTGCTTGTTTTGCTCCTTCAATGTCAGGGATAGATCAGCTCCCCTGAGCAGACTCCCTGGAAAAGGAGACTTTTTACATTTAACACACTATTGTTCTTACCAAATTCAGTTCCCATTCTCTGGGTGCCAAGGGCACGGTGTCTCCCTTACGTGACAAGGACTGTCCTCCAGCACGGGGGCTCCCTCTCATTCCCAGAGGAGAGTTAGCAGGAATTCACACCGGCCCCTCAGCCAAGCTGAGGTTCTCCTATGAGACTATGGGCTTATTTCTTCGCCCCTGGTTTCAGACGGCTGAGACCAACCTGTTCTTTGTGCTGTTCTCAGGGTGAAGATGTCCTAGTCAGAAGCTCAGAACTCATCTATTCCGGGGAATTAACCAAAATCTCCCACCCTCAAGCCAAGAGCCAACAGCGGATGTTCTTCCTCTTCGATCACCAGCTTGTCTGCTGCAAGAAGGTAACCCACTAGCCAGGCACTATCTATTACAATGCGAAAGAACTGGAGTGACCTCCCTCTCCACCCCTTTGTTTCCTTAATACTTCCTGGCATCACACGTGCTTCTGGCACCGAGATCTCTGTGTGCATTACTTGTGGGCTTTTCTTTGACGTCCTGGTGCGTTCTGTGCACCTGACCACAGCAATAAGCTACAGGAACTAATTCTTATAGCAAGAAAGCATTTCACTGCCTCTGAGGTTAGTCTATGGGCTTATTTTATACAGGTAGAAGCACTGTCACCCATTTTCTTTTGCATATGTTTTTTTTTCAACTGCACTTCTATGTGAGATCAAGACCATATTCAGAAGGTACCTGCACCTTTGATGAAGAGCCTTGAGAGTCACTAAGACCATACTAACATCCTATCTAAGTCTGTGCATACAGCCCATGCTGTTTTTCAGAACCTAAGTAATAAAAGAGATCATCTTTTTGTAGAGCAAATCAAAGATAGCTTCCATCGGAATTTCAGAACTGAACATGCCAAATTTTTTTGCACGGTCCACGGCATACAGGTGGTTCCAGGTAACTTAGACATGAGACCCTCACTGTTTTATCACTGCTGTCAAATTTACTTTTCATTGTCAACACAAAAGGTTAATTAGGATCTTCCTGGCTTTCCAACCGGGCCTGTAGGATTTGAGTACTATTTTCTGACACAGGCTTAATGAGGATTTGGGATCATGGCTAATAACACAAGCTTGCTTCTCATTCAGAGCAGCTGATACCCCACAACGGTAGATGCCAGCCCATCCTGACCCCACCAGTAGAAGAAACCATGTGATTCCCCTCACTGACGCCAGTGTCAACAGGAGCTTAGCACTCTGCAATTCCCAAGATTCAAATCCAGCAGATTAAATACTTCATCATATAGAAGAAAACGAACGTTTAAGGAAGGTACAGGAGAGGAAGTAGTAACATCTGTATGAGTCTCTGTGATCTCTCTTACAGGATCTTCTGCGCCGGGACATCTTGTATTATAAGAGTCGGATCAACATGGACGATATGGAAATACTGGATGTAGAAGATGGGAAGGACAAGGACTTCAACATTAGCGTGAAAAATGCATTTAAGTTACACTGCCGAGACACCGAGGAAGTCCACTTATTCTGTGCAAAAAAGCCTGAGCAGAAACAGCGCTGGCTGAAGGCATTCGAGAATGAAAGGAGACAGGTTCAGCTCGACCAGGAGACGGGTACAGAAAGAGCAATGCTCTGAAACCACGTTTTTTGGTTGGCTTTTTCTTTCTTTTCTTTTTTCTTCTTTTTTTAACCACCAGCCAATGCATAGGAGGGAAAGAGGGGGGAAGCCAGTCCATGCTCCAGCCCAGCTCTGGGCTGCTGAATTGCATGTTCTGAATGAATCCGTGCAATTGAAGAAAAAAAATAACGCAAACCACTGTGAGCAGACACTGCAGTATGTCCTCAGGGAGGCTGATGTGTCTTTAATGAGTTCAGGCAGGGCTGACAAAGTAGTCAATACATTACATACAGCGTCCATTATTTTGCCGTACAGTGTCAGTACCCAACTTGGCAACATCTGTACAAAACACATTCAGTCAGTTGCGAGAGAGGGTTTTCATTGTTTTGTCCAAATCCTGCTTAATTCAGACTTGTGTGATCTAATGAGATTTGAACCGCAAGTGGTCTGGACTGGCTTCTTCACCCAGCAAAGGGTAGGGGGAAGGGCAGGCAGTAAACCTCCCCTGAGCGGCAGGGAGAGCTGTGCAGCACCGCACAGGCTGGGGGGAGCAGTATGTGTCTCCTCCAGCTTTGGGGGTACTTTTAGCTTGTGACCTCTCACATCAGGCTTTTCCTACCCCCGTTTCCCTTACTGTCTATGCCAGTGTCTTTCCGTGAGGTACACAATGATGACCTCCTGCTGACAAACGCTATTTTATCTTCAAGGTTTTTCAATCACAGAGGTGCAGAAAAAGCAGGCGATGCTGAATGCCAGCAAGCAGCACCATTCTGGGAAGCCTAAGGGTGAGTCACACCTGAACAGAGAAATGTGCTAGAACTGGGGGTGGGGGGTGGTTCCATATTTACTATATGGGAACTGGTTCAGTGCAGTGGCACTAACAAACTCTTGAGGAGGCCAGATGGTGAGCTCTGATGTGACAATCTGGAGTATAGCTCCTGGTAGATTGAGACAGCTGGACGCAGGAAACTGTTCCTAACTACAGGAGAGCTGCTTTGCGCCTTACTGCTGAGCGCTGCGCCAGAAACCCCGGTTACATACAGGCCAGTGGCTCCTGTTCAAGGGCTAGTTCACAGCCTCGCCCCAGAAGCCAGGCTCTCCAAGCAGTATGGCGTTCCCTCTGTGACAAGAGAAGATAAAGTTCTGTAGTGATCCCCATGATGCAAAGAGGCTCCCACAGGTCACTGCAGCAGGGACCATTCCTGCCCAGGCAGTTGTGCCTGTGGAAGATGGTTTGAAACCTGTGATTTTGGCAGAATGCCGTGGGCAGGTACCACGCTCATTGACAGAGCTGCTCCTTAAACCTGTAAGAGCCAAGGAAGATTTAGCAGCAGCCAGGGGAGAGTGAACTGGAGCATGAGAAAGGAAGGTTCCTGTGCCTGCAGCGCTGTCAGCTGGAGATCCCTGTTACCCCACCTTGCGATGCCACCACCCCTCTATATCCACTTGCTTCCCTCTGGACCTCAGCAAGGCAACCACTTCCTCTTGGTGCTACCAGCCAGCAGGTAAATCCTAGCCAAGTGTCCAGTAAGAAAGCTGGTCTAAATTTCATCAGAAGAAAGATTTGTCTGCAGACAGAGGGGAGTTTGGAAGGAGGCCAGAGCTCTCTAACAGCGCAAAGCCCAAGGGGCGAAGCAGTACAGGAGACCCCATGAGCCAGCCCTGTCTGCAGGCCAGGCACCCACCAGCATGACTCAGAAATCCAGTGCAGGACCTCGTAACAGGCAACAGAAGCACATGCACATCAGCTGCTTCTCCCAAAACAACCAAAGGCACCAGTTAATTTGTCACGAATGATGAGCTACCCCTATTTAGCCCTGCTGCCAGAACACCCGTCAGTTACGCTTCACACGTCTGGAACTTCCACAGCATCGACTCCAATCCTAAAAAGCAGTGCTGGAACTAAGGGCAATACTAAACCAAACCCGGTTCATTCTCCTGCAGCTTTAACAGGGACTGGGGAGGGGGTGGGGAAAGGACCTGTGCTCCACTAACCTGCTTCCCATCTCCTCCTTGTCACAGCTGTCACCAGGCCATACTACGACTTTCTGATGCGTCAGAAGCATCCCACCCTGCCTACCACGCTCCCTCAGCAGCAAGTCTTCATGCTGGCAGAACCCAAGCGCAAGCCCTCGAACTTCTGGCAGAACATCAGCAGGCTGACGCCCTTCCGGAAATAAGGGCGGCCCCGTGTTTGTGCCTGAACCCCTTCTGAGAAAGCACTTTATCCGTCAGTCCTAGGAGGTGGAGCCCAGGTTCTTCCAATCCTTTGTTTACAGAGGATGGCACGTGTGCTCCTGCCTTCCCTATTTATTTCGCAGCCTGACTGGCCGCACTGGCTCTGAGGTGAGACACTGCGTGTGCGCTTGCACATGTGTGCATTTGTGCCAGTCCCATCGAGCCAGCCTTGCACAGCGCCCGAGAGGCAAACTTCCAGGCAGCGCTCACAGGAGGGACCCTGACATGTTTCATCTGAAGAGATTTTGCTTCTCAGCTGTACTTGGACCCACTCCTTCCCGCGGTGAACACGGCTGCTGTCTGGCTGCTGTCAGAGAGGGGATGGCAGCTGACACTCCTGCCGGCTCCGTGTCCACTGACACGCTCAGAACAACAGTTCCGAGTCACTGCCATGATACGTTTTCCATGGAGGGATAAACCCTTCTGCTCTCTGCCCACCCCACTCCCCCCGTTCCTCAGAGACATGATCCTCCTACACACATCTAGGTCAGGCAGTTGGCCTTTGCGGGCACTCAGACGAGACAACAGTGAGTATTGCACTGCGACCTTCTCCCTCCCTTTAGCTCAACGCCACCGATGAACTCCACAGCCCATTAACTGTGCCAATCGACCTGCAGCATGAGTAAAGTTCAAGAATCTCTCTAGTGGGTTTGAGTTACCTAAGTTAGAGAAAAATGTGCCTAATTAATACCGTACTCAATTCCTTCAATTCTCACGTCTCCATCATTCTGCCATATTTCCTGGCCAATGAAAATGCTCATTGTTTGTAATGTGTTTATTTATGGTAAAAATCAGAACTGTGTATTTTGTAAGTCTGTAATTGTTCTTGTCAGATGTTGTTAACTTGATGCCTGTTTTGTCTGGGGTTTTTTTTTTTTTTTTTTTTAAAGAAAGTCAATATTTGCAAACCTAGCTCCCAGAAGTCAGAGTCTGCAGTTCAGTTCTGAAAGACTAAACCTATGGTTGTTATGCAAACTCCCACAGACTTTCAGTCCAAGGGGTAGCACTACATATTTCTGACACCTTTAAAAAAATGGAAAGGCACTTTAAAAGGGCTTAAATTTGGTATTGAGAGTCTCACTTTAAGTACCCAAGTTCCAAACTGTGGCCAAAAAGAATTAATTTAAACCTTGGATAGGAAAAGAAAGATTTGCCTTACCATAGTGAGAGTTAGAAGCCATACTGACTGAATTCCCTAGCTTAGGAGGCATCCTGTGATGTTGGAAGGAAGACACCTGCGCATTCCAACATGATGCTAGTGTGAGTGAGCACTAACTGTCTGCAGAGCTCAGAAATCCAGTGTTTGCTGATGCTGTAGCTGACCAAAATCTGGTCATCCAGGGACATCTGAATTCAGTAGCATGTACAAAGTCCTTCTTGCACTATTATCTTCCCCCCAGACCAGGGGCAACATTTAATTTCATAAAGAAACTTGTAAAAGTGACTCTCAGCCTGTGTTTGTCTCCAACATGTCTATCTGTGTGAACTTGTTTCTCTTCAAAGTCACTCTAGAGATTCTGCTCTTGCAGCTTAAAAAGTGACCACTGATCAGTAGAGGCCATGCTAGAGGTCACCCTCACCAAAGCCATCCTTCGGATGGAAGACTGGCGAAGCAGAGACTGGACCGGAGATGTGCTGGGTGCTTAGGACACTGATCGAGGTTAGCAAGTCACCAGCTCTCAAACTCCTGAGAGTTACATGAATGGAAAACATGTCTAGGAAACATCAATAAAGCTGCAGGGGCTGCTCAAGCCCACTTTGAGCAATCTGGAAGTAAAGAGGAACAGCCAGCACCAAGAAGTAAGAAACATAGTTGAAAGAGAACCCAGCTTCTCCTCCTGGGACCTGCCCAGCCTGGGAAAAAAACATAACTCCATGCTTTTCTAGGCAGGACCACACATGACATCACCATTCGATAGGGTCCTACAGACAGTGGTGACCAAAAACCCCCAAAACTTCCCTCTTGTGCTGCCTCTGCCCTCCATGTCACCCCACACACCAGAGGAACATGGGACTTGCCAAAGTGGTAGCGGAGCCTTGAGAGGCTGGCTTCCTGCCTCACAGTGACCTGAACCAGCAACCAACAGTTACAGGTCAGGTCTGGTGTGTCAAAAAAGCCTCTCTAATGGCATGGAGGAGTTGGGAAGATAAGCCAGTGGGACATTGCACGAATGGCCTTCAAAGACTGTACAAACAGGTGTGGTCCATTGAAGTTGGGAGGGGACAAAAACCAACCAACAACAACAAAGACCAAAAACCCCCCAAACCTCAAGCCTCATTTGCACAGTATAGCTGCATCATCAGCCTTACGGGGCTCAGCATCACCTGTCCTCACCCTCTTGCCCTTTCAGCCCACACCCCCACCATGAGCCCTGGCTGAGCCCCCCACCATGGCCCAGAGCACAGGGGCAGCCTAAGCTTGAGCAGCCAACTTGAGAATGTTTTTGCCAGCTGGGTCTCTCAACCCAAACTAAGATACAGAGTATTTGTTCTGTACACTTGAGAGGGCAGTGTGTCAAAAGGTGGAGGGGGCAGGGGGCTGGGGCTACTAAAAAAAAAAAATAAAAAAAAAAATCAGGCTCTGACAGAAGCCACTGAGATCAGGCCACTACTTCTTGCCAAGTGCAAGAATTAACAGCGACACCTCCTCAACCCATGGCAGGGCACCAAGTGCTCTGCATGCCCTGAGCATTACATGGGTTGGCCATTTCACCCACCACCAGATCAGAGCCTCTGCTAAACCCCAGGGGCTGCAGGCACACCGGCTGCCCCTGCCCCCCCAGCAGTAGGTGGAGGTCAGACGCTCTACTGAGCTAAACCAGACGCAGGAAATGGTGCAGCGCCCATTCCCGCAGCTACAGTATTAGCACACTGCCCTTTTGCAACAACCACCATTCACCCCTCCAACAAGCTGAAGCTTCTACACACCACCCCCCCCGCCGCCCAGGGGCCCAACCCCACATTTGGTGCCTGATGCTCAGGCGTAAACTTAAGCCCAAGAGGTGCTGCTGCGCTCAACCCTGAGCAGAGCAACCCTCCCATGGGGCACCGCAGCATCCCTAGGGCTCAGCTGCCCTGGCTGCACTGCCGCAGCCAGCACCCCGCAGTAACAGAAGGCCATTGTCACGTTTGTGTTTACCCTAAGTGTCTGCATCCTCCTTTCCTTATCTGTGGCATGGTTGTTTTGATTGGCCAGGAAAAAGAAAAAAAAAAATAATAAAAAAAACCTATTGGCACAGAAACGATCAATTCTCTGACCTTACCAGCTTTGCAGTAAGTGGGGGAGGAAGGCTGGATTGACCCCATGAGCCTGGGCGTGAAGGAACCGTGGGACAATTCCCCCACAACACATGGATGCACACACACACCCCCACCTCCTCCACCCCCCCCCCCCCCCACCTCAAAAATCAAGACCAACTGAAGCTGCATTAAGTTGCTCGTGGTCGTGTCCAGTTGCTATCCAAGTGTGCTCAAGGATGAAGATTCCCCCCAAAACCTCTTTTGGTCCCTGTTCAATACCTCGCTGTCCCCATTACAACAGCAAGTTCTTACATCCATTCCAAGTTTCCCTTGCTGCAGCTTCTGACCTTTACAGCGCCACTGAAGTCAGCCCAGTACAAATCCTGACCTATTTTACTGAATGACATGGGGTGACAGTGGCACAGGACCCTAAAGTGCAACAGCTTTGAAGGGCAATAAAAAAAACCAACCAAACAAACAAAAGCCTCTGCCTTTGCCCCCCTAAAACACACGAGAATCAGCTACTATTAATTATCTGTGTAGCAATACTCTGAGCAGTAAATATGCATCAAGTTGTTTAAATTCTCATATGATTTACCACCGCTTCCAGAACTTACTCCATCTCTGACCAGTGATCACGAATGATTTATAGAGAGAAACTTTTTATAGAGATCTAAGTGCCAAAACAGACTTCAGACTTCTCTGGCCAAACAGTACGCAAGTCGATGAAAACTTATTTATTCCTGAGAGAAATAAATAGAAGAGAGAAATACATTCTCTACTTGACTGCCTGTCAGTATTCTTCTTAAAAGGTGTCTTCAGTTGGGATTCTAGTCTTGCAAGACAGATTTGGAGCTAGGATCCGACCCCCTATGCAAGACCGAAATCAGGTATAAAAGCTGATCACACTGAAAGAGGTGGAAACCTGGTAACGCGGTGGGTGGCGTTACAGCAGTGACACCGAGAAACAGGTAAGGATCGAGCTCACTTTGCTCAATGTACCTACCCACGCACTGGCGTCTCAATGGACCACTTTACATCTGAAGAGGATTTTGTCAAGAAATGCCATCCTTTATTTTCTACCTAGCACTACTTCCTGATTCGCTAACCATAAAACCTATCATTTCCTGAACAAACTGTATCAGATCACGTGTAACCGCCATCGGTTTTAAGTGATAAGACACTCAAAAGTCGTCATCTGAGCTACTGATTAAATGGTAAACGTACGTGTGTTAGACAGTGGTAACAGCCTAACCGACACTGAATTTCCCTCCTCTTCACCCTGGCATCTGGATTTTGAATGGAGTTACTCACATTGTACTGTCAATTAAACATATCAGGGAGAACGTATGTGTAGGACAGAAAGTGTGTACGCATTACGTAGATTCACAAGGTCATCACCTAAACTTGTAATCATGAGGTTTTCTGGCATATAAACAACAGGTCAAATACAGCTTCTCCCAAGCTTTCTGAGCTTAGTGGACAACGCAATCCTACCAGCGTCACAAGAAGAGTCCATTTGAAGGATGAATGAGCAAAGACGCAAGACTTCAGCACCCGCTCCTCTGGAGGCAAACCTTCTACATGGCCAGAAATGCAGATTTTCATGCAAAACAAAATTGAAGCTCCAGAGATGAGTCCAAAAAGCACCAATCATTCTAGATTTCAGGGCAGAACCTACCTAACTAGTCAGAAAAATAATTCTGCATTAAGATACATAAAGAGGACAAGAGTCGATACAGTGGTTTGGGATTTGGGTTTTTTTAGGGGTTTTTGGCTCAATCTGTTCCCCTCCTTCTGTAGTTACCCATTTAGGAAGCTTCTGGTGAAAAGCAGCCACATTTCTTAATGAGTAGAATCTGCCCAGATTTCACTTGGACAAGACTTAGGTAAAGCACGTGAATGAATTAGAAGAATGATTTGCTGAAGCTACCAGGCAAATGAACAGAACCACTGGCTGCTAAATAATCTAGTTTTTCCTGCTCTGAGAAAAAGAAAAAAAAATATCTCTGTTTTGAACTATTAGTTTGGAATAACTGAGTCAGCAAAGGTGGGTGTATACACTAGAAAAAATGTCTACGCTTCAAGTTTTGATAGCCTCAAAAGCAGTACAGTCTGTCATCGTAATAAATCAAAATAACAGACCAGCTCCCATGGAGCTAAAGGCTCCCATGAAGCCGCCTTTAAGATCTTAGTGCTGTTTTGTCCCTCACCTGAAGAACAGTGGGGTGCAGGGTGGGGAGGGACCCTGTTTCTGGCTGGCCTAGTCCTTGGCCTCGCTGCTAAACACTGCAGGTAATTCCGGCTGCCCGGGACACTGCTCCACAAAACCAGCCCGTCAGCCCAGCATCCAGAAGCCCCCGCTGCACAGACGGCTCGCAGCTGGGTGTCCAACAGCTTCCAGAACACATCAGAAAGCCAGAACTCCCTGTCACTGATCGGGACAACGGAACACTGAGGCATCTACGAGTAATAGACATTCCAAAAGAACCACAGCTTCAGACTGAAAATGCTACATTTCTTGGGATGCCAGAATGACAGAAATTAGCTTTTCTTAATAAAAAGGCCTTTCATCTTTTGCAATATGTGTCAAAAATATCAGGCTGTGCTCCTCCAGATCTACTGTAGTGGAAGCGTATCTTCATGTAACAGCAGAATTAAATATATCAATCTTGCCACTGATTTTTAAATATCAGTCTTTTGAACAAGTATCGTACCACCGCTTAGGAACTTTGTCAGCACCCGTGAGGTGGTACAGCTTCCAGCAAGTGCTAATTTCTTATTTTACTGTTATAACTTCAAGTGCTCTCAATTCTCATGTCAAGTTTCACCATGTACCTGCTAATGAGGGTTATGGCACTGCAATACCTCTTTGGACAGCAAATACAGTAATTCCTAAAGCTTTAAGAATGAGCTGTTCACGCTTCGTTCAACTGCTGGAGCCTCAGCCTGTGCCTGCTGCTGCTCAAGTTTCCTACTGAAGTTAGCAGGACTGGCCACTGCTGGTGACAAGTAGCAGTACCACATCGGTACGATCACAAGGTCTCAACTACGATGTCCTGTGCCAGCCTACCAGCACAAGGTCCCTGTCCCCAGAGCTCCTGGCCTAAGCAGAGCTGTAGGATCAGGTCTTCGGGTAAGTAATGGGTTAAAAAGTAACAGCTTTGGTAATGGATAGAAATTAAATGAAAAAATCTGAAGCGTTTTCAGATGATTTTAACCCACTGAAGGTGCAGTGTTGTTCATTTAGTTTGATAGCGCAGGGGTGGGAATCAATCTTCGAAGCAGCAGAGATACCAGCGCAAGTCATTTCAGAGCCAGGCTCGTGCAAGAAAGCAGTCAAGAATACCACACGTGAGAAGCCAGAATGCACCCCTGCGTTCTTCTGCCGAGCGCTACACAGGGGGCAGGGTGGGGTACAGAGGACGGCCAACCCGTGCTCGAGAACTGCAGCACCTGCGTTTCACTCGCCTTCATACCCACAGCCCCAGGCTGGTGCGGCCGAAGGGCGCTCCTTCCCGGCCACGCGGCAATCGCAGCTCACCCTGCCTCGGGATTAACACCTCACACCACACGTCATTTCTCGCCACGTCTCCCACATGCTTCCTTCACAACAAGCTGCATTACTAAAATCCCACGGCTTTGGCAGTGCTGCTGGTTTTAGGAAAAATACAGGCTGCTTGTTCCTTTTTGCGTAACTCCTGCCATTTTTCTCCCTGCAACCCCGCCACTCCTCTCCGCACGTAGTGAGCTCTTCTTTTGCACAACTTTGCTACCAAAGCAGCTCCCTCTTTTACAGCCCGTGCAAATGAAATACCTGTGATACTTAACCCAGACTTGTGTACCTTTGCGTGTGATGTTTACATATACATTTGTGAGATGGGAAATAAACAAGCGATCAACTTTACTCTTGTCTAATTCTGTAATCCTCCCCTAAAACATTAACTACTGGGTATACAAGATAAGCCTTTCTATCTGCCATAATCAAATGTAGCTACGTAACAGTATTCTGCTTAAGAGTTCCTTCTATCCTTCCACCCCTGCTTCTTGCCCCTTTTCTTAGAAGTAGCAGCCTGCCTGCACATCCACTACCTAGGCTTGATAATTTTTTTTTCTTCAACCTCCAACGACCTGAAATAATACACTTGCTATCTAAATCACACCGTCAAGAAACACCTTCTCCCCAGCTTCAGCCACCTTAACATTCATGCATTGAGAGCATTCGATCTCAACGGTGAATTCCACACGACAACAGTTCTTACAGTGAGGCTGGGAAAAGCAGAACCACGGAAAGGTGTGTTCCCCTCCCTCTTTCTGAAGCATCCACCTGTCCATGCATTTTACCCTTCTTGCCCAGAAAAGAGCAAGCTATTATAAAACACTACAAATTAGATTAATATAGCCCCAAAATGAAGGTCCAGCTGCACTAATTTAAGTGGACAGTTGGGCTGCTCGGTCCCAAGTTTTCTCTGTCAAGTTTGTGTCTGAAGTACCCTTTAGTGCACACCGAGGTCTGTAGCGATGGGTTACCTGCACCCACGAGGCTCAAGAGCCCTCCCCGGAGGTCTGCCATTCTCTCCATAACACAGGCAACACAACTTACCACAGCCATCAAACACCTCTTACTGCTGTACAATTATTTATATATTTATTTTTTTGAAAGTTGTTCCATGGATCCCATTCTATTCTGGATGATTAAGATAGGATAGCTAATAGCCTGATGGATTTTGAAATAAAATCTAGGAAAGTATTTAGCTTCCCCCACGCAAGTCCACGTAATGCAGCAACACCTGCTACCCAGCACTGTGACTGACATTTCCTACAAAGGAAAATTCCCAGCTAAATGACGAGTACATCACTCTGGATTCCAGGGGAAGCTCACCAACAAAGCTGTTTGTGTTACTTGAATTTGTCTCCGGCAAGCCAAGTGTCAGAAAAAGCAAGCTTTCTTTTCTTCCATAATCAGTTACAGGAAAACCTAAAACTCAAAACGTCTCATTTCTGACAATCACTAACTGAGCAGTTACTTGTCTGGAAGAAGCTCTGGCTGTTATCAAGTGTTTAGAGCTGCCTCTAAAACGAGGGGAATTCTTAGCAATACATCTAACCTTCAGAGCAAGTAACTAACAGCCAGTAAGCGGGAGAGTAACACACATCACCAGGTCACTGCAAAATGAATCTGGGAAGAAAAAAAAAATAAAACAATCAAACCATTACTGATCCACCATTTTGGTACTTCCATGGATACACTTAAAACAAACAAGCAAGGAATCCCACATACAGACTTACAAGTTCAGTACCATGTTTTTATGAGTGTCAGATACAGTACAGAGTAATTCCTCACAACAGACCACCGCAAGAACAGCTGTACCAGAATCCCTCTAACCCAAGAATGATCAGCATCATTCTGGAGAACGGTATTTCCCCTTCGTATCCTCCCAGATTCCAGCAGCCCACTGGTTAGAGAGTAAGAATTTTCATCAGCTCCAATGATCTGCAAAAAAACCACCCCAAACCCATCTCCCTGTAAGAGTGATGCCAGCATAACTGACCAGCAATTAGCTCGAGGTAAAATGCACTGAAAAAATCTGTCCACGGGATTCCTAGTGCTCAACTACTATTTTAGAGGCTGAACTACCTGACTGAACAACAAAAAGACCACCTGTAGCAATAATCTCAAAACCTAAATGTTATTTCTGCAGTCGAATGCAGTTATTGACATTATACCTTCCTCTTCCACTTGTGCTGCTTTTCACAGGAACGTTACCAGGTAAGTTACTGTTATTTTTGGAGACCTACAATAAATGAAAATAGCCGGGTTAGTTCAAGCAACATAATCCTGTGTCGTGTCCCCCCCCCCCCGCCAAGTACACATACTTGCATTTGAACATTAGTGTCATTTATAGCCACCCACACTCCACAGAAACAGGGTAACTGCCCCCACCTCACACCTACTCGGTTCTTTCCCTCGTGGGGAACACTCAACACATGGGTTTTTAACAGCTTTCTGCTCGAGGCCTGGCACCTCTGAAACAGCATTGATTTGGTATCAAGTAAATGCTAAAGCGTTGTGAAATTTTACATCTGTTCCATTTCCTTTGTTTTAAGCTATAAAATAATAAAAAACTCAAACCCCAGGAAATCCAGGAAATGAGGCAGGGCTGCATCACCTTTACCACACTCTCAGGCAGGGCAGCTCAGGGCAGGTTATTCCCCATGGGGAAGCCTTTACTGCTGTGTTCTGTTGGCCTTTAAGAAACCTTACTGAGAAAAGTCGCTTAACTGTTTCACTTTGCTTCGATCAATCGCCAGGTTTCATTAGCTTAGACTTTCAACACACCATACTGCTACACAGCAACACAATCTCTTCGAAAAGGATGTCAAAGACAGTAGAAAAAAAACCCACCACGATAAGCAACACAAGTCAATCTTTATTGAAAACTGAAGTATTAATACATAACAATTCTTGTTACAATAAACGTGCTTTTAAGAATTTAAATCTGAGCTCATCTACTCATTGAATTGCATAAAAAATAAAAAAGTATGAATTTTCACAATTGAACTGGCTCAGAATGGAATCTCCACTCTTGGTGTTGATGCGATAGTTCAATGCGGGAGTGAGTGATGCCTTTAAAACTTATTCTGGAAGACAACATTGACCTAAACTTAAAAAAAAAGTACCAATACAACTGCTCGTAAGACAGTTTTAAAAAAAGTCATAAAAAGGAAACCTGTGTCTATTTCATAACAAACATGGAGAACTATTACTGGGGCCTCTTGTACTTCCATCGCATGCACTCACTTTTTCAAATCTTAGACATGAGGGCAGCCAATAATAGCATTACAATAAAAAAAACCCACTAACAAATCCATTCTACTTAAAACAAGTCTGTACAGCAGCCAGCTAAAAAAAGCTTTCCCAGTTTGCCTGCTAAGTGCCCAAAAGTCACAACAGTTTAGAAAAGTCATGTTCGCTTTCTTGATGTTGAAACTTCAGAGCCCATAAGTTGTTTAGATTATTTTTTGTTGAATCACAAATGGACCCTTACTACCCGTGGAATTCAGACGTTTCAGTGTTCTGTTCAACCCACACAAGAAAAGGTTTCCTTGTCCCCAGATAAGCACTGTTCCTCTTCCCCCTCTTCTGGCTACGAAACACCCCTGATTTTCTCTTAACGCCCCCCCAAGGAGAGGGGCGCACAGCCTGCTGAAAAAGTCCTCGCTGCTTCAGAGGAGATCTCAGAATGAACTTCATTCTTGGCGAGGCCTGATGCACAGAACTATCCTAACTTTGCTGCAGTTGTTCTGTTAACCGGCATTCTACCTCCTCAAATCTGAGGGTCACTGCAGGAAGCTTAGAGTTGGCAAAATACGGGATTAGAAAGCTGACACTGATATTAATGAGCACGATTTGAATGAGCTTAAATCTTTATGTCTTCGGAACAGGCGTTCACAAACACTTGGACATGAGGATGAACGGGACCCTCTGCACATGCGAAGGTCAGCCAGTGACACCTGCTGGAGAAGGCTGGACATGGACCGTGCCTACTTCCTACCAACTACTGCACAAACCACAGCCCGGGCAACTGCGAATTACCATTCGACCACCACAGCATCCTACCCTCTTCCCCCAAGTGCCAGCTGAAGCATCACCATTGCTCACGTCCCTACGACGGGAGGTTTCACACACATGGTATTTATTACTCTCTGGCAGGAGTTTAAGCCCAGAGTTAAGTGGTAGTATGGGATCGCTGTGCTTACCTATTCAAGCAAAAATATGTCCTAAACCCAAACAAATGGTGTATAATACTGGGGAGTGATTCCAAGTCAATTCTGACCATCTCTTGCTCAGACACCTTAAGTGGCCTCACTACCCAAGCGGCAGCGAAGCCACGACGCTCCATCAAGAGTAGTCAATGCTGAGTACCCTGGTATACAGCTCTGTACCATGAACTATGCTCAGACAACACTAAGACACGGTGGTACTTACGGGTGGTGGTGGTGCTTTTTTTTGTTTGTTTGTTTTGTTGTTTTTTTTCCAGTGGATGAAGCGATACAAGGAAGGACTTCAACTAAAATAAAGGATTTTTTCATCTACCACTGCATCTAAGCATTTAACTTGCATAGTACACTCAAAAAGAAGCTTTCTTGAATGGCATTCCTGCACATCTCCTAGAAACGTCAAACAGGAGATGGTTACAACAAGCAAAAGCAAGATCTAGTAGTAGGTTCTCCATTTTCCTTCCTAGTGTTCCGTTAATAACCACCACGCCACTGACTAGGGCTACACGTTTTTCGTGCCAATTATTAGCCATTTTTCTTTTGCTGCTGCTACATTTAAAAGACATTTTGATCAGTTGTTACTGACATAGGGAATACCTCAGTTTTTAAAAAATACTTTATCTAAACTCAACACCTGAAATTTGAATTTAAAAAAAAAAATATCTTTCTTGGACTTCTCTTTGTTATTGCTGCAACAGTTATTTTCAGTTCCAGGTTTAAAGTATTACTTCTTTTTTTTTTTAATCATATAAAGCTGCCATAAAAGGGTTTTTTTGTTTGCTTTTTTTTGTTTGGTTTTTTTTTTTTTTAAAGAGAAGCTTGATCTGAAATGTCTCTACTGCACTAGCTCTTTTCATTTGCTGAGGAGCTCTAGTGCAAACACATACTGCGTATTTATTTATAAAGGAATTCTAAATAGGGAATGTTATATAAAAAGCAGGAGAGAATGTTTCATAAGACCCTCACTGTGTAAACGCCTTTTTAACGATGTACAGTTTCCCCCGCCGCAGTTTTATATCCATGCTTTCTACTATTTGCAACAAAATACCATTAAGATAGTTATATATACACATATTCCCCCCGTCCCCCTGCACTGTGCTTTTGGTTACTTTCCGTATCGACTACTGGAGACGCGCTCCACCCTTCCAGTAGGTTATAATCGCTCGAACCTGGAAGGTGTAAGTACCTTTTAAAAAAGGTACAGTTTCCCCCTCGTGGATGAATCCCATAACGCAACTTAGAATAAAAAGTGCTCAAGTAAGTGAGACTGCCTAAATGTTATGGAATATTATACAGAGACCAATTCCAAGATGACATTTAGGAATCTGAAGTCAGAGCAAATATATAGGAAGTTCTATTCATTCCTCAACTATTTACCTATTGCAGCATTCATGAAAGTTCTCTCCTATGATTTTCAAAGCTTTAGTTTGTTGGGTGATGAGACAGGAGACAGCAAAGCTTTGAGCTTGTTCTTCACAGCTTCTCCCCAAAATAGCACTGTTTCATTCCTCAGCTCTGTTAAAATCATGCTAAGACAACAAAATATCACTCTCTACTAGCTAAAACAGACAAATGGCCTGTAGTAATGTTCACTGTACTCTCTGGCACACCTGACTAATCAAAGCTGCAAATCTACTACACAAATGGAATTGTTAAACAGACTTGAACAAAGCAGTACAGATTCAAAGAAGTTTGTGTGGGGTAATTTTCTGCTCCATATAAAAACATATGGAAATCCCTAAGCTGCAGTAAGTGCTCATGAGTAAGGTTTAAAGTACTTATCCCAACATAGTTATGTTCAAGGCATTAGAAATAAGGGGGCCGTCTGCTGACAACGATTCATGCAAAATAAACCTAAAGTTTATTAAACCAAAATAAAAATAAAAGGAAGTACAAAATATGTAGAGTGCTTACTGTAAAAAAACAAAGTTACTGAAGGCTCTAACCACCAAGGGGTTATGAAGGTACATAAGCCTCCCAGCAGGGCAGAGTACTGGAACGGCAGCATTAAATCAGCACTGATGCTACCCTGAAGTAGCTGCCAAATCTGTATAGGAGCAGAACTCCCCAAAACAAAGCGTAACTAGATACACAACTTAAAAAAAATTTACTTCTGAATGGAAATAAACCTACAAGAACAATACAGCCTGATATACCTCTGTGTAAACGCTTAAAAGGGAACAACATTTTATAACCATTTACTGCATAATTTATTGCAGGCAGAATGTATCCAAAAAAAAGAAAGTTGCATCTTTCTGGAATCGTTAAGTCAAGCAGGTTTAAGAAAAACCTTGATTTTATGTGCAATATTCAAATTTAAAAATTTAAAATCTCTCCTGTAACAATTTTGGTATACAAATGGGTTCTAAGGCTAGCCCTTTATCCCTACAGCATTTGCTTTGAGGTACTTCTTAAAAATTGAAGTTGCAAGAAAGAATATCAGAAGTGACTCATTGCAATGAAATGCTAATCTGCAGTCAGTCCTATTTTATGTGCTTCCAAGTGCAATTCAGGAAGTAAAAGAAGAAAATACTAAGAAAACACATCAAAATGCTGTAACCAACAAATGGCTCCTACTTCAATTACAAATATTTTCAGGAAAAAAAAAAGAGAACAGCTATTTGAAACCTTTATATTCTGGCAGCCCTACTACAGCATACCTATAGTCCATACTGCAAGTAGCTATTAATAAGGAAATTGTGTTAAAATGATTTGTTCCCCTTTAACATACTCATCAGGCACACAAGCTTTCCTCAGAATAACATGCAGCTGAACTCCTCCTGTTTGTTGTAGAAAGCCCTGGCGTTTCTTAAGTTTCAGGAAAGCAAGCTGGATCAACTGCACATACGTTTTCAACTGACTACAACATTCCTTAGGAAAAACAGCACGGATTTCCTGAACTGAGAACTAAAAGAAAGTGTTTTTCTATCGGTCTGTGTGGCAGTCTCACTTTGACACATCTTGCATCATATGAAAGATAGCACTGGATATACGTCTCCCCAGGACATGCAATTCATTACGCAGGTGATGTCACCTCCTACTATTCCTAACAGCCAGTTATGCCTCAAGGAAGTTTGCTTTAGTTACTGGCACACACAGCGTTACCTTTGTCATTTCATTCTGATCCTTAAGAACATCTGTATAACACTGAATCCATATAGTGAAAATGAAAAGGTATGAAGTAAACTAATAGTGTGCGGGATTTCTACAGCTTGTCTGACTCGTTTTCCAGTCACTCCAATTGAGTAGTTGAATTTGAAAAGAATACATCACTTAAATAAAAATATGCCCCTTTTAAACTGGCAACTCCATCAACCTGAAAAAGGCTGAAGCACTTATCTAATGTATATTATGGTATTCTATAAAGAAACTCACTTTCATGATTCTACCTTTTAAGACCCTGCATACATTACAACAGTGCATTAGTGATACAAGTTGTAAAATACTTTTCGGTTCCTTTGGATTTGCATATGATGGTTTTTGCATCAGTCACTGCAGGTAGATTGAGCAAGCTTTGTTTTTGTGTTTTAACATGCATTCAACTAGATATGGATCAGAATAAATTTATACTCCCTTTTTATCATTATAATTAGCTAAAAAATTGCAAGACAGTCCACAAAACAGGATTTGCTTTAAGACTAACTGCTGGAGTTCCAAGATGTAAGATATGCAGCACTGGAAAATCTTCAGTGATCAGGAATTAGTAGTGTTTAGCCAAGTGTTGAAAGCATTCAGAAGAAAAGTCCTGGTTGGAGGCATGAGGGCTTCAGCACCAACTTTTAAACCTCAATTTCTTGATTGCATATCTCCCATCTTCAAACCTACATTAAGACGGGGGGGGGGGAAGTAGGAAATAGTCTTAATTATGTGAAATACTATTTGAGCGTGGCAGAACATTTTAACACTGCATGCAGCACACTGATACGCACACACAATGGATGTTGAGTAGTATATAATGCTACCCTCCCACTTATCCAGTCAACTGAAACCTATAGGCTTCTAGGCTAAGAATTGACTACAGCGATTTTCTCCTCTCACGTCCATTCCAGCTGTCCATCATCACTAGGAGTTTTGTCTTAAGTAGAAGGTGCAATATTAAAAAGGTATTTTATGCTAAACTTAATTACCAGCAGTCATGAGTTTAGTCACAGCAAAACTCTCACTTTTTATGCTCATGTAATGCAACATTCTTGGCTGTAATATTGTATGTGAAACATTTCCTATCTGCAGACTGATACGGAGCATCAGAGCAAAATGAGAAACAGCTGTTGCATTACTAACTCAGAGGGAATACAGTCACCTGTAATCACAGAGCTCTCCTAACTGCTGAAACAGAAATCCAAAGAAATTTAAAACAAAGTTAACTTCGTCATAAACTAAATGGATTGGAAGTGAAAATTTCTAGTTCAGTTGGACTGACCAGTCCTTAGTTCAAATTAAGCTGTTCTCAATTTATGCAGAAGTGAGGCTCCCAAAAACATTAGGCTTTGCGTCAGTTTGACACACATTATGCCCTCAAAACCCATCCCACCTTATAGCAGATTTCAAAATTAAAACTCCTTTACTTGAAACCCATGATCTAAATTTTGGTCCACACTAGAAATGATCTTTCCATGCTGACTGCAAGAAATATGAACTGAGACTTACCCGAAACAGAGCAAATATATGAAATTAACTCAAGGTTGTGTATTTGTTTCAGCAGCTTGTGAGAAGGATTCACCCTCAGTGCAAGGCAAAACACACACCTTGCCTACATACTCAGCCAATCAAAAGTAAAACTACAAAGTTACACACATTGCTTCATTCACGAATCACAGTACTGATGAATTCAACAATTACCAATGAATCCAAAATACTGAATACATTTAGTCACAGATGTATTTTAATAAGGCTCATTCTTTCATATTCAACAATCATGAACCATGAAAATGTTTCATAATTTCTGGAGATACAGACCACTGAAGAAGTCTGATTAGGCTTCTCTCCCTGCAGGGAACAGCGAGTACATAAGCAATAATTTTTGTGTATTCTTACTCAATTAGAATAATATAGAAATACTCCAGACTGCTTACCTTCTGAAAAATCTCCCAAAACCAACCTGCAATGCTGTCATTTATAAGAAAGATTAATTGCTTTCAATCTAAACGGGTAACTTACACTGACTGCCAGGATGATCACCACTGTGGGGGCACATAACTATAGGTTGGTGTTCCTGGAGCCCGATATGTGGGCATAGTAACTGGATGAGGGGCTACTGGAGTTGGGGAATGAGTTGTCAACAAAGTACCTAGGACGAAGAGAACATTTTTTTCAGTAAGCACAAACTGTAATACAGAAAAAGAAAAGGAAAAAAAGTTAATTTAAAAAAAACCAAACAAACAAGCACTATTACAGCTTGCTTATCTTCCGATTTAAAATTACTAGCATCGTTTTGCTCTCCAGCCCCAATCTTCCTTCAAACATTTACGCAAGAGGATCATTTTGATGTTTAGTACAATGCACACAAAGATACTCCTTACTCAAAAATAGCTCTAGCAGAAACCCTGCAACATAAGCATTATTCACTGCAAAACTTTTTCCCACAGCAGGCATTACACACCATAAGAATATCAGATGGTAGAGATAACTTGACTGATAAATCAGAATAAATTAGTTCTTGTTTGCACTATTCCAGATAGGTTTTTACAGACTTCAGAAACAAACAGGCCGAGACAGCAAGGTCTACAGTGCTTTGTAAGAACAGTAACAAACACTGGGATAACTCGCCCACATACGAAACTCCACTGTTAGCTCAGTTTGTGATACCAAGTTCTCTAGTTTTGAGATTCCTCAGATTAAATTATAAATCTGACAAGATAAAAACCAGAATCTGAAAACAAGCTCATGGCTCTTGTTTTTTAGATTACTGAATTGAGCATCCTTTGAGTGAACGTGAACATTTCTTCTACGCCCACTGAGTAACAAAGAATGACATGCCTTTAGTAAACTAAACACTCACGGATGAGTTTAGATAATGGTTACACAACATTTTCTCCAAAATACTACCACTTAGAGAGTGTGGCATTAGGAAGCAGACATCCCTAACCATTGTCTAATGCACAGAAGACCTGCAGGCAGTGCAAACACATAAAATGTTGTATCTCGACATACAGAGAAGGTCAGCGATATGAGGGTGGGTTGAGAACACCGCATTTTCCTCAGCCTGAAGAGGCTGCTGTTTTCAGCTAGGCATAGAGAAATGTATGAGAAGCCAGACTCTTTGACACTGATAAGCAAAGGATGCAAGAGTAAGTGGAATTCCATACGGATATACAGAAGAACTATTCTACCATAACACTAATATCTGAAAAGAGGATTTGATATCTCCATCCTTAGAGATGATCAAAATATCACTGAACAAGTATGAAACCTGATCCAGCTGGACCCAAGGCACAGCTCTGGCACCACATTTTTGTAATTCAGCTGTGTTCTGTCTCGACCTGAAAGGAAAACTTCATCAAGAAAACACAAGGGTTCCGAGCTCATATACCTGCTGACATTGCCATGGTAGTCCCAGCCACCATCCCCATAGTCACACCGTTTCCTCTTGGTGGCGGAATCGGAGCAGGATACATCGTTGCTGGCATGCCGTTAGGCTGCACAACTGTGGTGTGGTGAATTACGTGGGGTGGTGCTGCATATAAAGGCTGTGTGTAATAAGTGCCTTGCTGTTAGAGAGAAAAAGGAAATTAAATAATTATAGTTTATCTGGTGGGGAAGATAAATGATGTCTTCTTTCACAAATGTATCATAAAAAAGTATTATCCTAAAGATGCAATGTATTTACAGAGCAGAAGCCAAAACATTAATTTCAACTATTCCAATTGCATTTCACTGGCAAGCTTTTTAACATTTGGCCTCTTTTTAAGGCATTTTGGATAACATTCAAAAGCAGGGACCTTTGCAGAACTCCAATGCTGACTGCATCTCCAGCAATATGGGCTCATTTGTCATTCCTTCCCTTCATTTCAGATCTTTTTATATATTAATCCATGACAAAACTTCTCTCATTCTTTCACAGCTTTTTATTCAGCTGCTTTTAGTTAAGGAACCAAAGGTTTTTAACACATCTAAATACACTAAGCAGACTGGATAATCCTTGTTACGTACTTATTCTCTTCAACTACTGCATACACACCAGCCGAGTTTCCTCTATGCAAAAAGAGGGACAACTTTTCCCCAAAATATCATGTTTACTAAAGTGGCTTAATTCTATGCTTTCTAGTAGTTTTCAACAATTTGCCTGCTCTGAGACTTGACAACTCCGTGAATCAGAACAGAGGCCTCCTAAAAAAAAATGAATGCAACTTTATGATAACTTTTGAGAAAATGATATCAGGATGCAGTAGCTATAGCATCCAGCACACACTTTTAAAACTACTGAATCTAGTGTCTCTTCAAAGACTGAACACACTCAGGAAGTGCAGAGTAACTGTCATGAGAGAGAGAATGTAAAAGTGCACTCTGTAAATCACTGTAGTAAGTATTCTCTGGAGGCAGCTAAAAATTCTCTCCATCCACAAAGAAACAGATGTGATGTAAAGTTAAGAGTTTGAGCGGATATTACAAGATGAACAAAATGCAATCCAAACACAGGTTTTTTGGGTTTGTTCATTTACCTGTGCATATGGGTTCTGCTGTGGGTAGGCACTTCGAACTGGGTACACAGCAGTCTGATAGGGATTCGGCGATGAGGAATAGGGTGGCACTGCACCACTAGTGGGTGAACAAGATACTTTATATGGGGTGCCTGGCGTATAACCTGAAACAAAGGTAAATCTGCATTAAAAACATGAAAAACAAGTGTCAGTACACTGCTTTCTAGAGTCAGAGGTAATAGTTTTCTTTATTTCCAAATTCTCTAATCTTCATGTGAGTACTTAGTAGGCTAGTCACAATATCCAAGCATAAGTTCTACCATTTACTTAATACTGATAACAGTCTGAAAAGAATACTTGACCGTGTCAACTAAGCATGAAAAGTTAGCTGCGTTTTTGCACAATTTGCTTTTCAAATCTATGGCTATCAGGGGAAAAAAAAAAGTTGAATTGTATTTTTGTAGTAGTATCATTAAATACTTGGATTTGGCATATTAGTCAGCATTTCTACATAGGAGGATTTGGCACATGTTAGTATCAGCCCGGTTCTCAACACAGCCCAAATTGTACTAGCAAAACATAGTAATGGTTAACAAACCTGACGTTACCTTGTGTAGAAGATGATACAACACAAGAATAAGAAATTCAAAAGTTAGAATCACGTAAAGAGCTCAAGATGGCTTTTCAGAGAACTGAGAGACACAATCTGCAACCTCTACTTCAACTTAGATTTATTCGTATTTGTTTTCTGGCATTTTCTGAACTGGCTAAAATAAACACGAAAGGCCGTATCTTAAAAAAACACAAGCACTGTAGAATTCATCGCAAGTGCAAATTAGATTTCAAAGGCACTTTAGTATCTTTAAATCTCTTTTTTGTGTATTACATACATAGACATACCCTTAATCATCACTTAAGAATTATTTTTATATATTACAATAAGACTTCAGATGCCATCAGAAAGAATTTTGCATTCCTATTAGAAAGCCCCCAAAATCAGTCTGCCTTGTAAATGGTGGGAACTGTTCAATTTTTACAGAGATAAGTAGCAACTGCTGATTCAGACCCTGCCTAAAGACAGTTCTTCCATAATTTCTCCAACCCTCATCAGCCAAGGCCTCAGGATAACAGAACAAGGGCTTGATGAGGCATGGAAGAGATCTATGAAAGGCACCATTGCTGCTGCACGCTATACTTCCATGATTATACTATGGCTTAATGGCCGAAGTGGGAACAGAAATACCTTAGCAGCAGCATCCCCCAGCAATAACATTTAGGGTAGTAAACAACAGGCGTGAGCTATTCTGGAGAAAGTATCAAGGCCCTAGCCTGTGCTATGCTGAAAAGGTCTTGGGTCTTATGTAGGTCCACCACACTAGGAGATACAACATCCACAGATACGATTTCTATTTAGTTGGCATTGTACACACTGGTACTAGGGCAACACAAGGAAGAAAAAACACTTGGCAATTATAGAAAAAAAATGAGACTATCAGAATAGAGATGAGGTTTACTTTAAAAACTGTCTAGAACGTGCTGACTTCAGTACAGAGAAGAGATCTGAAGCCATAAAGCAGAGAGAACACTGGTATTTGTGTTGTGACAAATCAGCCTATGCAGACAGCATGATGACAGATGACCTTCATTCTTTTTGCAGAAGTCTGAGTTCCTTTCCAATTTCATGCCACCCTTCAAACTGAAAATTGTTACGTTAACAAAGAAATAGGTTTACTTTGTGTGGTTTGTTTTTTTTTTTTTAAATAGAATTTATCACCTTTAGAGACACTAAAGAAAGCTAGCACAGCACTTATTCTGAACTTTTGTTTTTAGAGATCCTAATGAATAGAGCATGCTGAGGAAGTAACTACTATGGAGAGATATTTGTGTTGAAAAACTCTGCTACAAATGCCGATCATGAAGCACCACTACTGAACGACCACTATGTCCTCAGTCAAGCCCACTCTCATTCTAAAATCCCACTAATACAGCTGTACAGGCAATTTAACTTTCATTCTTGCAAAGCGGTACATCTGTACAAGAAGTACTCTGCCTTCCGACTTAATTTTTTTCTCCCTTACAGGGAGCAAAAACCTTAAAAGTAAACCACATGGCTATTCAAAACCACAGAAATTTAAGAAAGATACCTGTAAAAAGGTACCCTTTTTCAATAGCAGTGCCATGGCATGTTCAAATACTGCTGCGTGATATGAATTTACAAAAGCTTTGATTCTAAAAACAAACAGTTACATCAGAAAAGTTAAAAAAAAAAATCGCAGCTGTTAGGACAAAGTACTTCAAATTGTTATCTGCCCAAATTAGAAAATATGGACATTTTGAACTTTAGTTCATAGCTTAAAGAGTAGCTAAAAATTAAAGCTATTCTTAGTTCTGAAATAAAAGCTTATTTTCTATTCAACAGCAATGAAGACTCTAATAGTTCTAGCTTTAAAAAAAAATAAGGACATTCAAAGATGGTATACAACTTCTATACCTCTTTACTCCTTTTTCACACAAAAGTGAAAAAGTTCTTACATAAGTCTTGTGATTTGGTAAATTGATCACATGCAGCTTATCTTCACCTTCCTGCAGTAGGATCTGCAAACTGCAACCAGTAGTAAAACTGGAACTACCTTTCAGTTATTTGATCCTAGAATCAAAAACTACAGCTACTCCTCAGCACAGCAGCAGGAACCCTCGTGATAAGTACAACAGACTACAGAAGGCAGAGACAAATCACTAAGGCAATCTCAACCGTGGAACTGGACAGCCTATCAGTAAGTAATACAAGCCGATAATAAAAGCCCACACATGATTTTGATTCCCATGCTGAGAGCTACACCCTGACGGGAACTGCTCTCAAAGAAGTTCTTAAGCAATCCAGTGCAAATGCAAGCTGGTACCCCTAGACATGACACCTGCACGGAGGCAATACCCTATCCAAAGGATATTTTTTTTTTTTAAATTACTGTAACTTGTAATATCCATCCCTTTCCATGACTTAAATTCAAGACTGAAGACATGCCAAAATCAGTTCTGCACTTGCTATGCCTCTAAGCAGCAAACTGCACAGAGTCACAGGTTGCACCAACTAGAATACTCCACAGTTCCAGGGACAGCTACACAGCTACACATTTTAACAGGTTCTGCAGGCAAACATTTTAGATGACTTTCTCTTGCCTCGGTTATTGCTGCCACACCCTTTGAAGAGTCTCCTGGTAGTTAATGAAATGCCATGCGTTACAAACTTCAGCACTGAAATTCAATACTGCAAGCAGGTTGCCACACCGTGAGCTTCCTAATTTCAAGCAGCATCCTTTCCTCACCCTGAAAGTTACACAAGGGCACTCAGGGACAAAATTGGTTATGTGCCACATGTATCCCTGAAAAACTGGTGTAATACCAGCAAGTTAAAGAGCTCCTGAAGATGGCCCAAGTCTACATTAACAAAGCAATGTAAGGAATTCCTTGGCGTGCAAAATAACCACAGGGAGAATACTGTTCTATCAGATGTATGTTCCTGGTTTAAGTGGAAATTAAATGAGATCAGTTTCTGTTTTGTTTCAAGCATTAGCACATCAAAACCATCTTCTACTAGTGAAAGCAGAACTACATGAAAAGAACTTAGGCAAGTGATTTGGTTTCTGTTGTGTCTGGTTTTCCATCTCATTTTCCTAGGCTCACCATGTTCCCCTTCTCTTAAATGACAAGCATTCAAGTGCAGTTACCTAAATCCTCTCCCAGTATCCACTGTGGACAAAACAGTTTTACCCAGCATTTCCAGACAATTAGTTCGTGCAAGATAATTTTAAGGGCTGAAAGGCGGCAGCAAGCTGAACTCCGAAAGATACGATTTAAGAAAAGGATGAAAAAAAAGAATTTTGAAGACAACAGAAGAAAAAACAGGAATCTGGAAACAACCAGTAGGCTGCAAAGCAAGGAGAATCATGAAGGAAGCAGCGAAGGGAAATGCAATGCAATCCTCAAACACCAGCCTGAAATATAGAAACAACAGCTAAAAACTCATCTTCTACCTTCTGTGAAGGTGAAAGCAGTATGACTTAAGACAAGATTATACTCAATTTATCAGATGATTCCTTATGAGTCATATTCAAAGTAATGTAAAACTTATCCCACAGTATAAGTGTTATTGTAAGCCCCTACAAGCTTTTCCTCATTCTTGGTTCTAACAGCTTCCAAACTTCAGTTACTGCTTTGATATACCTATTACACGTACCTGTTTGGAAGGTAGGATTTGCTCCAGGATACATATTAGGGGAATAGGCAGGAGCAGCCGCTGCATAGCCCATTGGGAAGCCAGCTAAAAGAAAGAACATGTCAAAGTTATTTTCTAGACTGACTGCTCAGTCTAACCAGACTTCACTCTCAAAGGTTCTCGCTGTATATCTTTTAATTGAGATAAGCTGAAAGATAGCCTTCAATCACACCTCCTCAACTAAAACACCAGGCTCCTCTTCTCCCAAGCCACCCGAAGCTGAACGCTAGATGAAGGGAACAGCTAAGGAGTCACAAGTGCCATTCTCCCTTATATCCCTGCTTCAGTAGATCTCGAAGTTGGCCAAGTAACTCTTCAGTCGGTTGGACAGCAAAGTCTTATGCAACTATCCAACCCTCCTCCCCCTGCCTCAAGTTAAGACCCGATGTATGTAAAATATTTATCTGAAGAAAAGAGACTTTTTCACAGAAATTAATCCCTAGATCCCCAGAATTCAGAGTGACTCTGACACTCCAGATCAGAGATATCCCAAGTAGAGAGTACAAAGCAGCCTTAGGTAGTCCAAAAATGCTTGTTGCATTTGATACAGGCTTGTTATTACACTCAGGTATCAAAGAAGCTCACCAGTTTCAGGCACGTACTATGACAGTCAACAGTAACAAGTGATTCACTGAGGTATCAGCAAAACCATAGGTAAAAGAATTCCATACCAGAATACGAGAACCACTATGGCTGAACTAACATCGCACTATACTGTCCTCCAACATAAGGCGAAAAACAGCATTAGAAAAAGCTACAGTTACTTGAAAGATAGAAAGTTTATTTAGATTGTAATAAGTGAAATTTCTGAATTAATTATAGCTTTTAATCTTTCCAGGAACTTATTTACATTATTTCAAAGTGTACAACTGAGTAACATCTGTATTTACAGAGTTCCTACCATATTTTGTTATCAACATATAAAGATTTCAACTGCTCCAGATAAAAGGCAATTACTATTTGCATATTCACTATCAGCCCTAAAGCTGCTAGTTTCAAACTGCTATTCAAATTTGAAAAAGTTTCTGTTTTGCTATAAATCCCAGAGTCCTTAGCAATTACTCCTGATAAAAAAGAATTCCTTAGCTCAGGACTATATATGCTAACCTTGTTTTGTAAAGCACTCTGTAAAGATATCAGGTGACAGACACTTGGCACTACTATTAGGTGGTCAGCATGGATAATACTAAGAAAAGCATTAGGCTTAAAAATCAAAGGTAAAAATAACTTATCCAATTCATAACAACTTTTCAGAGTATAAATAGCTCTTAAGTTTTCAAATTCACAAGCTGCTAGTGAAAAGCTTTAGTAGAGCTTTACACCTTACTCAAACCAACTACACATCTGCAACATTATTTCTGTTGTGTACATTTTCAGTCCTCTCTTCTTTCTTCCCAGGTTTAGCTCCACAGTAGAGGACTCCGGGCTGCTCAAGAAACAAGCTCTTTGTTTAAAAATGTAACTACAACAAGCAGCAGTTTTAACTTCTACACAGAACTCTCATCCATGGGAGAACATTTGAATATTGGTTCCTTGCTACTGTAAACCCATCCAAACCCTCAAATAGATGTAGTATAATATAAACAGCTATTAAATATGCAACAGCTTTAGAAACACAGTGCCTTTAAATAACACATTCCACCTAGCGATAGATTCATTACTTTCTATTACCATGCAACCCAGTAAATTCAATGATTCTGAATTGAGAATCTCTTGCTTTTAAATTAGGAGAGGCAAAGAAGGGAGATTTAGTCATGCAACAGTTTGGGGTTTTTTTTAAATAAAATCCTAAAATGCAAGACTGCTTTTCATTTTAGAGAACATGTTTTGCATTTATCCCACAACCTTTAAGCCTGAACCAGGCAGCTCAGCAAACTATCTGTAAGAGTGCAACACAAGATCTCATTGATTAAATTGAATTTTGGGGTCACAGTTGCATAAACTGACTGACTGCTGTAAGGAAGAATTTTGAATGACCACTTTGTGGCATGACACTTCTGTAACAATTATACTTCAATTACATATATTTTAGTTATATTAATTTACAATGAAGTGAAGACTGGTAAATACACAGCACTTACGTAATTCAAAATGTAGTCTAATATGTTTAACAGTAGAATAAAAGATTAGAAGTTGCAATGTTGTTTAAACTGCTATTTATGAATCTACAAAACATATATTCCTAATTAATTAAGGTACCACTTAGGTCAGTGTAAACAAGAACTTCAGTGCAATGTTTAAATGGTTGTAAGTACAAATGAAACCCTGGTGTATATAAATCTGTGTTTAGAAAATGAACAGAGGTATAAATATAAAGTTATATTTAAATAATTCCTAACCATCTTTATCTAAAGCAAAAGAAAGCCTTGGAAAAGTACTCTATTACAAATGTAGCAATAATTGTAACTGATACTAATTAGTAAACCACTGCTGCTTGCCTTATTATAAAATTGCTGTCATCCATACAACTAAGACAGTTACAGACAATAAAATCATCCCGTGGGACTTATGGTTACACAGCATCAGCTTTACAATTTATTACTGCACCATTTCAGTCACTCAATAGACTTAAAAACGTTGCAACATATTTTTGTTTTCCCCTTACAAATACTGTGGAAATCAAGAAAGGTACACTAGTTCGAGGAAAAAAATAAAAGTAGCTGAAAAGCAAAAATAAGAGTTAAAAGGTTTTTGAGACAATCAAGTCAACAGTGAAGAAAATTCATTTATGCAGCAGTATTTAGAAGAAGGAACAGAGAAGAGTGGAACAGGAAAGGAGGAACTCCAGTACACTACCTAAGCTGAAAAACAAATTTAAAATTGGTAAATACCCGTAGAAAAATATAGTACAGCTACAAAGAATGTAAACAGTAATGGCGCAGAATGATTTCTAGTTCCCAACACAAACACCAACTAAATCATAAAACAGCCTCCCCATAAAAGCTACAAAAGTTTAATTGGCTACAATACATAACATCTGAGCTGAAAGACCCTCCAGCCTCTCCCAGGATAGAATAATTCCCTTACCCTGCAGATAGCAGAAAATAAAAGACTGCATCAAGACATACATGAAATGTGTCTCAGAAGCACACAGCCCTTCTCTTTGGCTTTCCCCGAAAGTTCTGTCCAAATCTTATCATTTCCTTATCGTTGGGTCATTCTGAACTATCTGAAGATCAGAAATCAAGCCTGCTTACACACACATTAGGAGATGAGGGGAAAAAAACCCTGGTGAGAAAACTGAAGTCAAATGAGAAGCAGAGGAAGCAAGAAATATATATAATTTCTGTCTTAAAAACATTTTTGGCCATGTTCTTGGTCCCATGTTTCATGCTATGCTTCAGGCAGTCATAAAACAGACAGCATGAACAAGAATTAGAAGATAGAAAGGTTAACAGCACCAGCCAACTAGCAGCAGAAACAGAGTGACTCCTCTTCTTGCAGGGCGTAATTATTAGAGCTCCTAGAATAAGCTGCTTCGGAAGAGATACTGAAGTTAGAAATATAATAGAACAACTAACATGACTCTTGAAATGTCACTTTTTGAATTTAAGAAAACCTCACAAAAATACCAAAACAGATTACCATACATGAAACCATTGGTAAGTGAGTATTTCTTCTTGATTACAGAGACCGGTGTAACAAAAATGCATTAAAAAAAAAAAAAGAAAGGTGTTACTTACCTGGATAACCAATTCCTTTGGCATTTGCATAGGGAACCCCAGAAGATCCAGGGCTATACACAGGATTCATGGTTTCAGTAACTGAATCAGGGGAAGAAAAGAAAAAAAAAAGAAAAAAGTATTTACTCAAGTATAGGGAAAGCTTGGAATCTCATCAACTAAAATGGAACTGGAAACGAGGGAAAGCCTATCAGAAGGAAAAGTAACAGAAGAAAAAGCAGCAATTCCACTATTCATCAACATTAAAACTGTAGCTACGAGCAAGGGAGAGTCACTGCAGAAGTTTTAAAGCATCACAACCCTCAGTCGGCTACAGAATGTGTCCGGAATGAAACATTCCCTGTTGCAAAGCCTGCCTTCAAAATAGTTCCATCCCTGAGAGCTCCCCCATGGCATGGAAATCCATAACCCACTGCAGGAGTTCACGTGCGTTGGACTTCTCCCCCCATGTCACCTATCAATCACTTACCCATCTACCATATACCAATCTTGATTTCTTCCCATTTCTTTCTTGAAGCATCTAGCCAAGGGATGCAAATACATACTGCCTATTACTACTGGCATTTCCAGAGTGGGATTCCAGTCCTTTACCAGCACTAAATTCATCCACCATCAATAGCCCAAGTATTACAGAAGTAAGTGGCAAAAGACTGTCTGTATTAGACAGGTAGCTCTCATTTATTTGTTTACTTGCTGCTAAGTTCTTCAGAGCCTATGAGAAGCTAACAGTTGTGTCTGGTCATTTCTGAATTATGTACTCACACACCAAAAAGGCACCTATAGCTAGCACCACTGGCAGGAATAAAACCAAATCCCCAGTTTTACATAGGATCTTGTACGTAAACACCAAGGAAAATAAAATGGCATTGAAGATGCTTCTTAAATTTTCCTAGTATGTCTATATACCAGAAATATAAGTCACTGCAGCACAGCTCACAAGCAAACCTACCACGTACCTCTTGTAAGAGTACTGTTCACAACTTATATTTTAGAAAAAAAATCCCCATATTTTAACCACAATATCATCAATCATCTGATTTTCTGCATATTTACACATTTACCACTTCTTTTCCTACAAATAATCTCTGACACCAAGACAGGATAGCACACTATGAAACCAGACTTTCTTATTAACTCGTAGTATCTGATACTTGAGTCACTTCCTCTTCTACATCTTGAGATGCTGTCTTACTTAAATGAACAGTATGTTAAGCAGTTTAACACAATTTAACAGAATTTTGTAAATAAAGTCTATGAAGCAAGAAAGAGCAATGATTGCACATGAACTACTTTACTTACAGAATAGGTTATGGCAGGAATCAGAGCTAAGTTTGTCAGTATAGCTGCACTGATAAACCAACGTTAAGTGACTGTATGAAGTGTAAGTAGTTTGCTTTTTAAAGTAACACTAAAACCAGCTCTGCGCCAAGAGTTTTAGCAACTCGTAGTACACAACAGAAGTAAAAGAAACACAAAATTAGGAAATCAGAAAGCAAATGCTGTCAGAAAGTCTATCATCAGGTTCATAAAACACTCAAACTTGATGTAAGACAGTTACAAGATTCATCAGTTTCTTGGACTTTCTCTCACACACGCTTAGCAATAATATAAACTTAAATAGCATGATTTTTTCCAGCTTCATACTTGATTACATAACAAGACAACGGAATCCATTAGGAATGAGTCAAAAAAGAACCAACCTGCCATTTACATTGCTTAGTATGAAGAGAGTTCCCCAGAACAGCATGTTTTAATCACCTGACCAAAATCAAAAAAGCAGTTTGACACAAATCTCTTTGGAAATGTTCTGCAGCAAATCAGCTGTCTTCAAGTATAGAGCATTACGTTCCACTGAAGCCCCATGGAGTTTTACTAGCATTAACTCTGCTGTGCCACAACCAAGAGGCGTATTTTGCTGGACTAATACTTTATTGTAGCTAGACAGTTACTTTTCCCCCCATACTTTCTTCTGTGTATCCTCTTTTCTAAAGAATGACTCTCATTTTTGAAAACTTTCAGTCTGTTCCCTTACTATCTCCCTGCATTTCCTTCTCTGCTCCTCTTTCAATGTTAATTTTGTCACGCTTTGTCTCTAAATTTACAAACACCCATAAGAGGTTCAAGCTTCACCTCAGTCTCAGCATTTCTGAGTTGCGAGGTAAAAGTCTTTACGGAGGTGGCCATACCCTTCCACTCAAATACAAACAAATATCTCCCACACCCCCATATTCCTACAAGTATGTTGCTCCTCCTTGCAGTCTCTACAGCAACTAGGAGGAAAGAAGACCCTGTAACCCATTCTGAATGGCAACGAGAAGAGGCCTAGAAAACCAGCAGGAGCATTCCGTGAATATTTGGGTAAAATACAATAAAAAACCCCACCAGTTTTTAGAAATATTAGTAGTCAATGACTGCAGAAGAACACAGTGACACACATTCTGGGGGGATGACTTAGAAGCCATACAAAGCTGAAAAGGTACAGAAAATGAATAGAAAAGGTCAGACAACTCACCAGACAATCTCAAAGGAAGCGCAGATTAAGAGAAAGGAATTCCACTTAAGCAAGGGGGAAAAAAACCACGGCACTGGGAGCCTACGAGCTGCCTCGTACTGGAAACAATGTCAACTTCCACTTCAAATGCATCCATACTTCAAATTTGTGCATGTACACACAAACACACACTAATTCAACTTTGGCTGAACAGGTACGTACTCTCACCACTTCTGCTTTCACCACTGAAATACAAGTACAGATACACCAGCTTATACAAAAGCTGCTTACGCTTTTTCTAACGCAGACAAAACTTCAGATGACTTCTAATTAAAAATAATTATTTTCAGGCCTTCTCTGAAGGACCCAACATGTGTAAGTATAATTATACAGTATTACCCAGTGGTTGCAATCATCCCGCTCTTACCGTAATTTTACTTGGAAGGGCATCTGTTGTATTGAAATATGGAACCTTGCAGTCCACTTCCCCGTAACGCTCAAAGTCCACATCAAATGCCAGGGAAGCAAGTATAAAGTGAACCCAAAGAATCGTGGCTTTCAACCTTTTTGTTGGCATCCCCTCCAAAGCATTCTCATGTTAATGTATATGCAAATAAGTGTCTACTGTGCATCATCTGTATATAAATTGCAGAGAGTCAACTGTATATAAATTACAGCCAACTAATTCTTTCAGCTGAAATGAAGGTAATCATACTTATTAAAGATGCTGCAATTAAAGACTATGCAAGCATGCTTGGGAAGCATGAATGCTTCACTTTCCGTTCTTGCCGAAGCCAAACAATCAAACTCAGTTTTGATCAAGCCTGTTAAATCTCATCTTGGGACAGATACCAGGATAATCATCCTTCTCTTAAACCCATGTTTCAGGAAGCTGAGCACAAAGGCCAACTGCTGCTAATACTGAAGCTCTACCACTCCGAATTAGATACGCTTTTGCACATAGCTTTTCCTGCTACACTCAGAATGAGCACGTTTCTAGGAAATTCTGCTTTTAAAAATCATTTTACAGAGATACATGCAAAAAACCACAGATCAATGCAAATACCGTAAACCAAACTGCACATTCCTTTGTAACAGATATATTACCATAATATATTTTCAGAGTTGTGCAGAAACACTATCAGAACAGTATCTACTCAGTGCCACTTTGTGCTCTTTTTATGACAACTCTATCACAAGAGTTGGGGAAGAATCTCTCTTAAATAAGTACCTTGTCTAAAGCATACTGTTGTGGTCCACTAACGTTTTCATTCTTGGAACTTAAGCAGATTCACTTTAAGTCATTACAGTATTTAACATATATCTATCCATCCTGGAATGTTTTTAAAATGCTGTACAAATGACCCAGTTTCCACTTATATACTTCAGCAATGTTAATTATCATCTTAGTAGTGTTCTACATTTTACCCATTGGATTTCCAGTCAAAGCTTAACAGAAGTAAAATGCAATTTCTTGAAGTCTGGTAGTTTGTAACGTAAAAAGAGTCCCTTCCACTGCTAAGTTACAAACAAAATAGTTCAGGACACTCCTGCTCTTCAAATAACTGACAAGGATTAAAGTCTCAGTTGCATTATGTTCTGTTAAAACTTTAGCCACCAAAACAGGCCCTTTGATGAAAATCCTAGGCCAAGTAACAGGCTCTTTTGTCACAATTAGTTTAAAAAAGGATGGCTCATATCAGCAGGCATTCAAGACTTCATAAAGTCTAACACAACACTTCCCACGCTGCATTGGTATTTGCAGGTAGCGTGTGCTTCATTTCTTCCATTCACCCAAGACCTCAGGAAAGGTCACTGAATTTTACCAGGAAGCATTACCCCTGTTCAAAACAGGGGCTGGGTTTCTGGGAGTCCATGACTGAAGCCAGCTGGAATCAACGCTTACACAGAACTGCCACGCTTCTGGCAATCAACCCCACTCCCTGCACTGGGACAGCACTGGCACTCTAACCCCTCGGCAAGCTACAACACCTAAGTTAGATGGCAGAATTCAGGGGTTTGCTGGAGTTTCTTGGGCAGGGGGTTCCTATGTTTTCTTCCTACCAGCTTGAGAGAGCTGACACCCATCACCAAAATGGCTAAGACAACACCAGTTCCAATGCAAGGAAGGGAGGAGGACTGGATAGCGGCAGTACAGACTGAGGCTGCAGAACCACAGCCTGGAAAAGGACAGTTAACAACTTGGCCCAAAGTTCTTGCATAAGGCAAAATACAAGGATGGAAACACCACTCACATGCAAGTCTTCCTCCCCTGCTCGATGTTCTTGTCATAAAATAGAAAGAATGAGACACCTGCAATCACCATTCTATGTTTTGCGTGCACACAATTATTTCTGTAAGACTACAAAGGAATAGAGTCGTTTAGACTTTTTAATCCTTTCTAATGAATACAGTTCTCATCTGTAAGCCTATTCTACTAGTGGTTTGTTGTTATATTGGGGTTTTTTTGTTGAATAACAGATTTTAACTATACATACATTAACACCCATACTACTTGTATGACAGAGAATCTGGTTATATATTCAAGACTTAGAATTAGTTCTATATGTCATTCACAAAAATAAAACTTATATCAAAAATGTCATACTAAGATCCTGCTCGTGAACTAACTTCATTTGTTCATTAGTGGCATTGTTCTATTCTTCAAAAAAAACCCAGAACATTATCAAAACCTTTTTTCTTCAAAAACCGCATTACCTATGGCTAGATTAAGCAAATAGCCCAGCATTTCTTGAAGCCTACAATTTCTGTTGTTGCCACTGCACAAGGGGATAAAAATTGTCAGCTCAAATCCTTGCATCTCCTGCATAATTTTGAGATCGTGCATATTCTCATTTCAAAAAAGCGGAGTAGTGCCGCAAAATCATCTGTTCCTCATGGTATGAGTCTTGGAAGCCTATCTATTGCCCAATTTAGGAGAAGTTAATCAACGATGAAAACAGGGGGGGAAAAAATCAAATTGGAAGAATAAAACTATGTGAAGGAATCTTATTCACAACTTTTTGGTTAAAACCTGAAGCTCTACTTCTTGGTAGATTTCTATCCTACAAAGCATTTTTTCAATTAATTAATTCTCAGTTTACTCCATGTTCATTTCTGAAATAAGATGAAACTGTCACAAGTTCCAAATTGAGATAGAATCTCCAAAAGCCTCTTAATTCCTCCTACTTTTTAACCTGAAAGTTAAAGCATGTAATTACTACCACAAAAAGTACAGGTTGGGAAGCATGCGTTGTACAAGCATGGAAGTTTTATGACACTAACAATTATACATCTTACAGTAAAATCACATTAGAGCAGACAGAAAGTCTAGTCAAATTAGGTAACATGTACTCTACTACTGAACATTGAAGAACACATTAAATCCAGCTCTTCTCATGCTGAGAGCTGTATACCACCCCTTACTTAAAACTTAACTTCTTACGTTTCTCAGAGCACAGATTTCATCATTTGGCCAGTGTTTACAGTTTGGTTCCAAAAGTTCTAGAAGAGCCCTGGAAGCGCAGTTTGCACCAGGCCTTTTTTGGTTTTGCCTCACAACTCTTCCTAGAAGCTACAGACAACTACAACGTTGTTCCTTCCTCCAGCTCACAGATACACAGGTAACAGGGCAGATACAACGTGCAAACCACGCACAGCCTTTCACACGCAGCTGAAGCTTACTGGCACTGTTTATTTGCAAATCCAGCCGACTGAGCCCCTCGTGACACTATACCGAATTTTTATGAAGTTACCAACGGGACAATCTTCAGCAACAAACCAATATTCAAGACGCCCCACGCATTCAAAACCAACCGACTGCGCAGAGGTAACCTGAGTTGCCGGCAGCGCCGGAAAGCAGAAGGGGCTGAGTCCCGGGGCGGCCGCAGGCCCTGCCCACCCCGGTGCCTCGGGGCGGCCGGTGACCGGCTCCCTGCTCCGCGGGCCCACCACCTCCCGCCGTGCCAAGGCCGCTGCAGACACCTGTTACCGAGAGCCCTCCCGGCCCCCGAGCGCCGCTGAAGGTTACTGGCGGCCCCGCCTGGCGGAGAGCGGTGCGCAGCTGCCCGCCGGCCGGCAGCGCTCTCCCCGGCATCGCCCGCTGCGCTGCCCGCGCCGCCGCTGGGACCCGCCCCCCGCCCCTGCGCCGGGACCCGGGCCCACCCCGCCGCCGGAGAACGGGTCGCCGGGACAGCTCCGGGGGAGCCGCCAAGCGGCACGGCCCGCCCGGGAGCCGGCGGCGCAGGCCGCGCCGGAGGCGCCGGGCCCGGGCTCCCTTGCATAACGGGCCCGGCCCGGCGCGGCGGGGAGAGGGGGGGGGAAGGAGCAGCTCCGGAAGCCGGCGCCACCCGCGGTCGCGGCGGGCCTGGGCGCCTCACACTCACCGGGCTGCGGCGCTTCGTGGTGGCGGCCCGGCCGTCGCTGGCTGTCTCGCTGCCCGGGTGCGTGCGCCTGTCGGTACGCGGGTGCGGGGGGAGGCGGCGGCGGGGCGGAGCGGCGGGCGGGGCCAGGCGGCGCTGTCTGCGCGGGGCAGGGGGGGGCAGTGGCCGCCGGGCGACTCCGACTCCTCCGCGCCCGGCCGCACCGAACAACTGCGCACCGACCCAGCGCCCGACGTCACTTCCGCGGGGGAGGGGGCGCGCGCACCTAGGCGAGAGGGCGGAAGCCGCCGTCACGTGGGCGGAAGAGCCCGCGGGCCGCCCCCCCGCCGCCGCCATTACCGGGTGGCGGTGCCTGGGGCGTACCGGCGCCCGGCCGCGGGGCCGGGGCTGAGCAGCGGCGGGGCGGGCTGTGGCGGGCCGGTTGGCAGCGGGGTGCAGGGCTGAGCCCCGACGGGAGACGGGTGGGCGGCGGCAGGGAAAAATTGGAGACCAGTCTGAGGTGAAACCCGTGAGGAAAAGGAGAGCTGGGCTATACAGCACCGCTGAGCGAGGCGCCTGGGCGGTACTTCTGTCAGTGCAGTAACTCCTCGTGGAAGTTTTAGCTTTTTCGGTAGTTTTTGTTTGCTCAGAGCAGGCAAAACCATGAAACTTTTCTAGAAATCAGCACTGGACTGAGCTCGGTACAAAGCTGAAAGAGCTGAGCGAGGCGGGCTTCAACAGATGTTAGGATTTTAGGTCAGGGAGCTTTCTGACTGCCACTCCGTCCTGCCACTGACGGGTGGAAGACACCCTTACCATGCGTGGACCTAACCAGGCCTGCCAAGGTCACCGTTTTGTCCTCAGACAAAACACTTGGACTTCTCACCTAGAATTAAGCTTTTCATAAAGCACTGTGCATCTGCTGACGATGGGACAAAATAGCAACGTACGGTAGATGGAATTTGGCCCAGAGACTGTGGGCATTATTGAACGCGCAGCAAAAGAGACCAAAGTGAGAGCTGTGCAGAATTCATATCCTTCACAAAATGACACGGAAAGCTGCGTGTGCTTGTCCTAAGCCGAGACAGCACTGGGCACTGCTCAGCAGCTGTTAAGGGAGCGTAACTCTGAGCACGTGGAGGCAGCCTGAGCAGAGGGCATCTGTTGGGAAGGGTCTACAAACGGTGCCATTCGGTCAGAGGTGTTCCTGGCAGGCACTGTGATGAATACTACCAAAGAGGGGGCGGCCAGCATGACTGCAATTCCAGTGTTCATTGATCCTAGGTTGCACACGAGTGCACAGGCCAGCATGCTGCTGGAGAGTGATAACTGGCGTCAACACCAAACAAACTGCAACAGGTCGGAGGCAAATGGCCAAGCGTCGGCCTGTCTCTGGTGACAATTGGTGATGGGGCACTGCAGGGGTGTTCTGAGCAGCAGCCCTGCTGCTGTAACAAACTGCCCGGCTGGACAGACAAATGTTACAGATAAACCAACAAGTCCTTAAATCCCAAAGGGATGACAACAAAAGATACCAGATCAGCTTTTTGTTAAAGGTTTCCAGTACAACAGGTTGAGCTCTGGCCCACACAGCCTGTGCAAACGGGCCTGGCATTCATAGGCTTGCCTGACGTTACAGGGTGCCTCAGAAACCTGCTGAATTGGGTGACTAGGTTCACTAAAATTTCCCTTGCGTAGGGATATGCAACATGATTAACACCCCTTTCTGTTATCCCACTGTGAATTACTATTAAAAACCATAGGGGTATTACTGTTTGTGCTAGATAGCATTCTGCAAACTATGCCTAAATTGTAAGCTTAAACTTGTCTCATGGGGTAATACCATATACCGTGGTGGAAAACATCCCAGCCAAAACAAAAATCTGATACCAAAGAGATGGCAAAGCAACAATCTTAACTTTTACACACTGGCAGCATATACATAAGCCAATCACTGTCTGGTTTGTGCAATTATTAGTCTCATATATTAACTATGTATTGATTGTATGGTGCGCAACCCTCGTCAACCAGTAAAACACAAACATATAAATGTGGTTGGAAAAAAATTACAAAAAGAAGGAAATTATTTTTAAACACTAATAAAACTGAAGACCTGATATTTCTCTTGTACAATGTCATTGCTTCAGTAGTAAAATGTAGAAGTGATAATGTTCTCTGGAGCACAACTGCAAATTGATTCACAGCTTGCTGACATTTATGACAGGTGGGACAGCTTGCTCTTTTCTAATTATCCTCAGATGTCTCCCTCTTACTCTAATATGCTTTCCAGAAAAGTGAACTGACATTCATCAATCATGCTGGTCAGCTGCAGAGCAATACTACAATAAACAGAGAGTTGGTGCATTGACTCTAGCTACCTTACAAAAAGAATGCTACCGTTAACACCTGGAGAGGAATGAGTACAATGGTGACTCATAAATACTGTCTCCAGCATTACAGTGCAATACTTTTCATAAAATCACAGAATCACAGAATGGTTTGGGTTGGAAGGGACCTTAAAGATCACCTCGTTCCAAGCCCCCTGCCCTGGGCAGGGACACCTCCCACTAGACCAGGCTGCTCAAAGCCCCATCCAGCCTGGCCTTGAACACCTCCAGGGACAGGGCATCCACAACCTCCCTGGGTAACCTGTTCCAGTGTCTCACCACCCTCACAGGAAAGAACTTTTTCCTAATATTTAACCTAAATCTCCCCTCTTTCAGTTTAAAACCATTACCCCTTGTCCTATCACTACACTCCCTGATAGAGAGTCCCTCCCCATCCTTCCTGTAGGCCCCCTTTAGGTACTGGAAGGCTGCTATAAGGTCTCCCCAGAGCCTTCTCTTCTCCAGGCTGAACAACCCCAACTCTCTCAGCCTGTCCTCATAGCAGCGGTGCTCCAGCCCTCTGATCATCTTCATGGCCCTGTGCTGGACTCTTTCCAACAGGTCCATGTCCTTCATGTGTTGAGGACTCCAGAGCTGGACACAGTACTCCAGGTGGGATCTCACCAGAGCAGAGTAGAGGGGTAGAATCACCTCCCTCGCCCTGCTGGCCACGCTGCTTTTGATGCAGCCCAGGATGCGGTTGGCCTTCTGGGCTGCAAGCGCACATTGCCAGCTCATGTTCAGCTTCTTGTCCACCAGCACCCCCAATCCTTCTCCTCAGGGGAGTGTTTCCTCTGTGTGTGGTTTGTTTGGGTAAGAGGAGAGACACCTATCTGGGGGATGAGAGGTCATAACTGCTGTAACCACACTAATGATACAAAAAAATTGCTTGAGAAGATGTAGTCTTGGACACTTCAATATATCTGTTGGAGGGGACTCAATTTTTAGTAATGAGGAAGAGACAATAACGGCACTACAGGGAAAGATACCATCTACTGTGAGCTGGTACTTGCGCCAAAACGAATTCTTCTGTTTGTGGAATATTCCATAATATTGGAAACAGCCAACACCCCACCCCCCGCTATTCTGCACTGCTGAGAATCTCCTCTGCTATCAGCTGTCTCATCTGGAATTGCTTCAACTGTTCTGGAAATCTGTGCGTCCGCGATACCTACAGACTTGCCCTGAAGAGAGACGACTTGGACAGCCACCACCCAGTGGCAATTAGAAGCTATTGCAATAGCGTGACATTTTCACCTGGGTAACTGTTTTCCAGTTTTGTAAATAAACGGATAGGCCTTTACTGTCGTCTTATTACTTTGTTTTGTGGTTTTGAACTGTGTTGTCTGTGTATTTTAAACCCATAATACACATTCTAAAGGAAGCAAAACTTACTGGCATGCAAGTAAGAGCATGCAATGGAGATGTGTGGAGGGTGATGTTAATTCAGGATATATTTTAATAGCTTGTCTATATTGTTTAGCAGTCTCAAATGAGCCTGTAATTAAAAAATAACCCTAAGAGTTGGTATCTTGATTGAAAATTAGATTTTAGGCAGTTTTTATTGCCTTCAGTAAGAGTGGTAAATGCTATATTCACAAGCATTTCTCATTTTTGCCTTCTTTCATTCCTACCCCTTTCCTTCACCATTCAGAAGCTCTTCTCATGCTTCCGCTTCATATTTTTTCCACAAGATCAAAATGCCATCTCTGTGGGCCTTATCACTCTCTCCAGCATTAAAAGTCTTCAAAAGTGTACTTTTTGATCAAACGCTTTGGGTGACAAACATAATTCAAAAGGTGTTATGCAGATGAAAAAATGTGCAAATGTGTTCTGATTTTCTGAGGGCATCTGCCAGAACCCTGCTGACACACCAACCATATGAAAATATCTCAGAATGCTATTTTCCCTGATTCTTTCCCTTTCTCTATAGTGGGCACATTTCCTTTTTATGAGAGTTTAATTCCTTGAGGATTTCTGTATGGGCCACATGCTTTTCTACAATGACAAGTCCATCACAGGTATCTTCATCAGGTACACAAAAGCCTCTGAAAAAAGTAGTCCATGTGGTCACCAGCTGTAGCACAGATCTAACACAAATTCAGACAGGAAAGACTTATTATTCAGTAGAACCATTTCTTTTGATTCTGTTTTATGGGCATCAGAAGATTTATTATTCAGTAGAACCATTTCTTTTGATTCTGTTTTATGGGCATCGGAAGTATTTCCACTCAGTGCATACCTACTTTATGCACAGCTAACATAAGGAAAGTATGCTGTGCCGCATGTAAATGTATGTATGTAAATATCAAGGTCTCAATTCTACTCTGTTATTACACAGTAAAATCCTTAATCTCCTGGTTAGATTTCTTTTCCACTAAATGGAGGCAGGTTTTAAGCCACTGTGTCCTATTGATAAACATGTGGACAGCTTTTGTACACTAGGTATAGAGCTGTTCAAAGGCAGAGCAAATAACAAAGAAACACGTATTTTCTACGTTTCTATTAGTAAGAGCTTACAACATGGACCACTGCATTAAGGCATTTAGTGGGGCTTTGCAAATGTTCGTTAATGTTGTGACTTATTTTAACGACGCAAATCATCAGCTGCAGTTTTGCTGAATACTATTGAAAGCACTGTAATAATCTCCTTTAGTTTGTTGCAAAAGCAGAGGAGAGAGACTTCCCAGACCGATAAATGCCATTAGCAGTTGTTCTGGCAGAGTGAACACCTGCTCTGTTTGCTTAGTGCTGTAAGTCACCCTGAGCCTCTACAAATAAAACTGAAATTCTTTTGTTAGAATTTAACAATAAAAATTCTACATAGAAGTAGTTAGAATCCCGCCCCCCCCCCAGCTTCAAGATAAATAAGCTGCTACAGATAAATGTTTAACAGCATTCAAACTAGTATCAGTAGAATATTTTACAATTCCCAGAGAGTGTTATGGAATACTATATTCAATTTTGTCCTATATTTGCCAGAATCAAGAGTAAGAATAATAGCACTTAGAAAAGGAAGCCAATATGTATTCCCTGTCACTGACCCGTTGCTTTTTATTTGATGCCAATGTTTTGCAGAAGAAAGAGAAACAGGGTTAATTCAATGTTGTGAAGAAGGAAATAAAAAGAATGTTATCATTTTGATATCTTAAAAAAAATCTATTAATTTTTTGCACCCTTTTTCATTTGTTCATTAATAAAGTGAAAGGGTATATTTGATCTTATTTATTATTAAGGTCATCAATTCCTGATTCTATTTATTTCTCCAGACACTACAATAAATGACTTAAATTAAGCAGCAAGAAGTCAGGAGCTTGAGTCTACAGAGTCTTTTGCAGACAGATACCAGCTTGTGCTGCCCATCTTCCAGCCTACTGGAAACTAAGTAACAGCACTCCCCTCGAAATCACCAAAAAGTATTTGCTTCAGTTCAAAAGTCTGTCTGCAAAAATTTGGATTATTTTCTAGAATCTGGAAGGAAGAAAAGAGAAAATACTAATATTTTTCTGATACTCCTGTTTTAAGCACGTTTCAAATATATCTGATGCTGGTAGTTCTTGTTAACAGTACACAAATGCATTTTTGCACAATGTAATTGTTTAACTTTGGTGTACCTGCAAGGATTTTTCTGTTGCTATTTTTTCTTGTTCTTAAAAATGATATGCTATCGTGAGTGTGGGCTACATTCTGGAATTCATGGGCATAAACAGTTGTCTTTTATGCAGGATAAATGTAGGAAAATACATTTCTTTATGGAATAGACCGTGGAAACATTAAGTGCCACCCCCCGAAATACAGACTGCATACAAGAGGGCTCAGCCATCCAAGCTGTGTGGGCGACGTGATTTCACTGGCAGCTGTGTGCAAGTGCAGCAGTAGGCTGGCTCATACAGTTCGATAGCCTCATGTGCGTCTGTCCAGGATGGTAACACCAGCAGAGGATTCCACGGAGGAGCCAGAGAAAGCTAAAACAGCAGTAAGGACTAGCTTTGGGATCATGGCCAGAATGAACTTGTCTGGCCAACTGCTAACTGCAAGGGACTAGATACTATGAGTATCCTTAATTCCTCCTGTGCCCAAGGAAATGCACCTTTGTATATTCTTTAGGAAAAAAAAAAAGGCTACATCAAAGTAATACCCCACTTCATCCTCAGTTTCTCCTAATGGAAAACAACTGACAAGATTCCAATAGAGATCACTTACTCAGGTCAAAACCAAAAGCTGTATTCTTGATTTATAATTCTACCTGAAGCGGTGTTCTGGGGATATGAGGTGGATGGGGTGGAAATGGGAAAGAGCCTAAGTTTGCAAGGGATGTGATTTGAGAGATTCGGGGAAGGGGCTTTGGTAAAAACATGCACAGCATCCTTACTCTGCAAAGCTTTTATATACCTGTTTAACGTTAACCATACGTGCAGGTCTCACAGAAGAGTCCTTCTCCCTTTCTCTCTGTTTCTGCTTTCACTTCTTGTCCCCAGGCTGCACTGAACCCAAACAAAGGCAGTTAGAGATCAAGTGTCATTCAGCCCTGGAGCAGCAGACACCATGGTGCACACGCAGTCAATTGGGGACTGGGCACAGGCAGCCAGGCAGCACATAGGAGTTCCAGGGACTAAACTGTGCTTTATGCAGATAGAAACATTAGCAAATTCAAGCTATGAATTTTAGGAAGGCAAGACTGCGTATATGAGAGATGAAATTTTTCACAGGATTAAAACTTGGCCAAATTTGGGTTAGTTCTTAGTAGGAGAGCAAAAAGCTGTGTCTGTGACAGCAAGGCATCATCCACGTGCTCTACAGCCCTGTTCCAGGGATTGCCGAAAGGCTGTAAGAATCTTCTCCATGAAGGCAAAATGTTGTTTTCTTCCATAGCCACATTCTTGACTACAATTGAAAAAAGTTAGCTGAAACTTCAAATTATCAAAAGAAACCTCTGGAATGTAAATTGGGCTGAATGGCATTCAACCTGAGTGGCCTCAACTTGGCGAAGTTATTAGAAGTAGAAAAACGAAGATTTATAATGGGATGTGCCATTGCCTGACAATGTTCATCATAAAGATATGTGTCCGTGCATGTATGCCTGTACACACACACACAACACACACTTATACATATTACATTGCTACTACCATCACTGAAGATGGCATAAATAGCCCCAAATAATTATATATATGGGCAGCAAAATTGTAAGAAGACAGAGCTGGACATTTCAAGGAGGTTAAAATTGCGGCAAAAAATGTTCAAAGTGGCTATGAAGTTAAATGGGTAGTTGCTATTTACAAATATGATGATTACATGCTGTTACCATGGAAACTTGGGATGGAAAATGAAACACCAGTTTAGCTTCATCTTGAAACTGCCCTGATTGGGAGGAAAACAGTATCTGACATTCCTCCAGTAGAAGACTGATTGCCCCTCTTAAAGAATGTACAGTATGTTTCTCCATATTTTTAGCTACTATGCAAAGTTCTAAACCTGCAACCCAATGAAGATAAGGCTAGGATAATAGATGTCTATGTTGTTAAGAATCACAGCACAGTATGATTTATTATTTTCCCTATGCTATTTACTGAAATGGTAACTATTAAACATTTTCTCTTCTAAGTCTGCTTCAAGGGATTTTGTGTCACATCTAAGTATGTGGCCTGGTAATTCTCCCCAAGTACATTTTTTCCTTATCTGTATTTCTGCTTTGACAACATAACGAGTGAAGCATGCTCTAAGGATGTGACTCATTTCCATCAAAACAAGCTTCCTGAGAACCACAAAAGAGGCATGGAGATGACCACTGGCCCTGGAAATTTTTAGGCCAATTCTAAATGTGAATCAGTTGGCATCATAAACTGAACAAGTTATTCTTAAATAAAAGATGTACCCAGTGAGATCGCAGCAAGCACTAAGGCTGGAAATCAGAAGACTACACAGATGGTACCATCTGTCTGTCTTCTGGGAATCATTCTGGTGCTGAAAAAACCCTTCCAAGACAGATGCTCAGAGCCACAGAAGGGTTTGCTGACAGACACACACATGACACCTGGCAATGTTGTGCTGTTTGCCAGGTATCCGTACACAAACGGAGCTGGCATATTCAACGCGCCAAGGCCACACAATCAGTGAGTGAAGGGTCTTGTTGCCACAGGCTGGAAGTTCCATTAAAGATGTGATTAAAATCCTTGTTCCAGCCCGAGTTTGTATGCAGGAAAAACTGCACCTGTTTGACCTCTGTCCCCGTCCCCATCTCAGGGGTGAAAGTTGACGACTGGCTCCATTTGTCCCACCAAGTCTTTAATTCAAAGCAGGGCAGCAGGCCAAGAGCTGCAGGCATGTGGATGTACACTGAAGCTTTAAGATGAGTCTTTAAATTTCTTTGATATTACTTTTTCTTAGTTTATACAGAAAGTTTGTTACTTTTGTTATACACAGCAGTTTACACGCCAGCAATTCATTTTATATGAACACACAGCATCCAATTTACATCAGCTGCAATTCTTACCTGTTTCATCAGGAAGAAGTGTTGTCATTGCTATATGGAAAGAAATACCATTTGCAAAAATCCTGAACTTGTTATTTTTCTTTTGTTTGGGGGGAAAAACTAGTTTCCAAAAGCTGTGCTATTTGACAGCTGAATGCCCTTCATCTTTGTCACTTCTCATAGTGTTTATAAAGAAGTTTCAAATTATAGGGCTGGAACCCCTCTGCTATGAGGACAGGCTGAGAGAGTTGGGGCTGTTCAGCCTGGAGAAGAGAAGGCTCCGGGGAGACCTTATAGCAGCCTTCCAGTACCTAAAGGGGGCCTACAGGAAGGATGGGGAGGGACATTTTATCAGGGAGTGTAGCGATAGGACAAGGCGTGACAGTTTTAAACTGAAAGAGGGGAGATTTAGGTAAAATATTAGGAAAAAATTCTTTCCTGTGAGGGTGGTGAGACACTGGAACAGGTTGCCCAGAGAAGCTGTGGCTGCCCCATCCCTGGAAGTGTTCAAGACCAGGCTGGATGGGGCTTTGAGCAGCCTGGTCTAGTGGGAGGTGTCCCTGCCCAGGGCAGGGGGTTGGAACGAGGTGATCTTTAAGGTCCCTTCCAACCCGAACCATTCTGTGATTAAAATTAACAACAGTGAAACACTGCACTGAGACATTTTCAGATGGTAATGATTCTACACTTCTACTCTGACAGATACCTCTCTCACTCAAATACACATTTGAAGCACTTTAAAGCAGAAACTTCCACTAAGATTAATATACTCAGCTTGACAGTTCCTAGTCCAAGTGCTTATAATGGCAGAGACAAAAGTCTTGAGTAGTTATTGTAGAAAAGCAAATGATCATTATCTGCCAGACATTTCCATGACATTTTAAAGAAAAAGAGAACATTCAGTGCTCTTTGCACCTCCTTCGTGATAATGCTCACCAGTGATTCCCATTTGCCTATCAATATATTCTGCTTGGAAAGTTCAACTAATCCAGCCAAACGCTGACACTTATGTGACAATAATAAGGCCCTACAGAGAACCAGTTTCTTCAAGAACTACTGTCAGAACTTTATTGGAACTAGTAGAACTTGATATTCACTAAAAATGGTTAAATAGTTCTTCCTTCGGTTCACTCTCTATTAAGCCTGTACCTAAAACTTTCTTTAGCCCCCTACACTGCCAGGCCTCATGGCACGCACAGACTACCTCTGACAAACCCTGCTTCTAACAAGTCTCTGCGCTTGTAACATCGATCCCAACAGCAAAAGTCAATTATCTAATTGTTAATTAGACATTAGCCACAAGGCTGACCACAGCCGTGAAGATGTGCGTAAGCACGGGGAAATGGAGTTTAGCTATGTCTAGTTTGGACAATATTGAATACATTTCACTTTTCAGTGCAAAGCCTGACTCACCAAATTGGTGACCTCCCCCTCGTTTTTAATTACCAATCTCATACTATCTGATCTAGACACAACCTTTACCAGGGAAGCATATTCTCCCCATACCACATTCTGCATTGCTTTTTTCTTACTGTTGAGTAACACCCAGGGAAGTACTATATATTGAAACTCCATTCAATAGGGATATTTTTTATTATTCTGATGCTGCAAATTGTGAAAACCTATTATGGCTAACTCCCTCATTAAACAAATATTTGTTCAGGTCCATAAAACATTTTTATGATGAAGTTAGGCTACATTTAATGAAATCAATCATGTTTCATAGCCCTCTACCACAGGAAAATACAGTTGTCAGTTGATGTCTTAATTTACAGTATGCTATTTTGCATTGTGGCTCTGTTTAGTGAATAAGCAAACTTTACTGAGACTGATCTATAAGACATTAATTACATAAACATACTGTATTGCTTGATATAAGCAGTGTTTTCAGCCGTGCTCTCTGATACTTGATGTTAAATTACCACATAAAATTAAGACTATTTCAAATCTTCATGGTGCCTTGGATTTTACATTTTGATTTCTGAATTCGCTAGCAGATATGTTAAAAATATCAAGCAGAAACTCTTCCTACAGCTATAGATCTAAGAAGTGCCTAGAATACAATTCATTCTACCAAGTAAAATATGTCACATTTTCAAGAAAAGAACAGAACATTCCTGCTTTTCCAGAGGCTTCATGTGAATAACTAATGCATCAAGTCTGCAACTAGCAACAAAGAAGGCTGGTATATCAACCAAAATTTTGTATGCTTTTTTAAACCTCTGGAGTATGTAATGTTGTTATCATTCTTTTCTCTTCTTCTTTTGTCCTTTTTTTTTTTTTCAGGCTAGGTACACACTGCTGTTTTTAGCAAACTTCTGCAAAAAGATGTAATCCTGCACACTTGTTTGCAAATGTTGGGTGCTCTCCTAACTTGCACAATTTAACGCAGAGGGCGTTTATTAGCAAGTGCTACGTTCTGTGGGGACCTTGACTTTGAATTCTTCATGACTTTCTGACACTAGTTTCTTTTTCTGAAGTATCTGGATTTTGTAAAGTGGTCTTGCTTTGAAAGTAGTACCTGACTTCCATAAACTGAATTCTGGACTAGGTGACTCTTTGCTGTTTTGTAATTGCGTTGCTGATGGGTTAATCGTAGGTGTTCAACCCTGCCTGTCTCTAATAAAATTTTACTTTTCAGCATAGGTAATTTACAGAATTTAACAGCTGATCCCTTACTACGCAGTCAACTTTCTAAAATTATAAGGTTGGATGCTGAACTTTAGATGAACCTATTTCACTTTCTTCCTACTATCAGTTTAAGAAGGTATAATCTAGTCACAAAAAAAACCTGTTACAAAGATCAACTTCATCACACAACAGGAAGGCTTAAATTTCTTTTTATAGGCATATATATATATAGACATAATGCAAATAAAGGCAATTTTGTAGCACCACATATTGATGGAAGTGTGCCTCACAATCATCATTAAACTTCTGTAAGCAGTTTGCTAAGAAATTGAAGGCAATAAATCCAATGAAAATAAGTAATGCATAAGGATGCACACAATATGCTGTTCAAAGCTTTCTGTATTGACTTGCCCTTCAGAGTCCTGCATTTGGGCATAGGGACAATGCCTGTTGTGGAATCTGTGTTATTTTGTTTTTTACTGACTATATAAAGCTCTTCTAAACTGGGTTATGCCTGGTATTCTTTCTAACATCCTTCTTCCCTTACGTAGCCCATATCTTAGAGGAAGCATAGGAAAAAGCTATGAAACAGGTCTAATAATTTTCGATTCTGTTTGGGGGGAAAAAACCCCTCAAATAAATGAATAATTCTGAGTATCATGAGCTCTCTGCATTTCTGCAAGTGTCCAGAAAATGCCAGATACACCCTATCTAAACAACCTCTTGGTACATGATCTTGTGGTACAAGTCTGATCAGTTCCATGGAATTTCCCCTGTGCGTTTTCCCCAGTTCAGCTGCCTGACCCTAGAGTCACAGATTTTTTTCTCTGCCGATGCAGACGCTTTCAGCAGCAAAGATTAAGAACAAAACAAAACCCTCAAAAGTGAGATCCTCATGACAGACACAGTGCTTGGTTCATGCTTGAATTCAGCTCCTGTTCCTGGAGGCACATGAGCGCAGGCAGCTGCACCCCCCCGGCCTGTGCCCGCATCTGGATGCCCCAAGAGCCAGCTGGCTCTCTCCCGACTACAGCCAGGGTACAGCCAGGGTACAGTTTTCTATTTACTTGGGCATTTTTAAAGTATTGCTGGATCATAACAACAGTATCTCACCACAATAACAGCTCCTGGAGTGCAAATCTTTCTCTGCGCAAGTGAGTCACGATGGGCTTTGTTACACTGGATCTATTCTTCCTGTGAAATTGAGTTTTAAAGAAACCAGTAATGCCCTCTCAGCTGCAATAAGAATCTTCCATATACATGCTGCTTTCATAGCAATTATGCATCTGACGAGTGCTGGAAGATGTAAATCAAAAGAGTATTCTCCTCAGCTGTCCCCATTCCCTTGAAAGGTCTGTTTATTCCCCGGTAAACTGAGTGCACTCAGTGTATCACTGACATGAAAATAATTAGGCTACTGTCTGCATCCCTTCATTGTGTACCTCACTGCTTGCCAGTGCTCTCAGCTGAGGCTGGCAGAGATAATTCCAGCAGTGATGATTTTTTCATCAGCTTCATGGTATAAAGAGTGCCACTAGGAACCAGATACCCTCTTCTTCCCTGGCTGGCAGTCTTTTGACACAAGTACAAAATGGGAGTCCTATTTCAACTTGGCATCATTTTTGCCTCCATTTTGTGTGAAAGCAAAGGGCTCCCGGGAGGTCAAGGAAAGTTTTGATGAGGGCAACTGCGTGGATGTAAATGGGAAAAAATCCATTTGCAAAACCTGACATCCGTATTGTATTTCTATTATGGTTGTATTAGATGTGGCGATGATGTGTTTTATTCCTACACATGCTCCAGGAATGAAGTATAAAAGAAAGCTGACAAGCTCCAAAGTAAATTGGTGGGGATGCTTTTTACTGTCTCATAAGGAAATGGTATTGCTGTAGGTCATCTAATTTACAGATTTTTCTGTCATCATCTGCTCTTGAATTCAAAGCACAAAGGCCGGGGTGAGAGCATTAATGACATACAGAGGTGAGAGCATTAATGACACACAGCGATTCAATGGATAAAACCAAAGGGGAAGCATGCAAGTCAATTAGCAGCACAACTCGGCGATGGCAGCAGCCAGCCCTCCAAGACAGAAGTTTCCAAGAATGATTATTACAGTGCACAAGAGCTAGGGATTTCAGCTCAGCAAAAGGAAAGCATACTAGACTCAGACAAAGAAAGAGAACTTGCTGTCATCACCCGCTTATGTGCATTTTAAGGGTAATATAAATATTAATGCCTTCCAGCATTTTTTTAATGTACCTACGCTTTTTAATGGGACAGGCGTTATTTAGGTACAGGGAGGAGCTCAGTGCTATTGCAGGGCAATGCAATATTAATGGGAGTAATATATAGTGTTCTAAGCCCTTCCTCTTCCCCAAGGAAAGAGCTAACAGATCTTTCTGCAAGCTTTGGAGAAATGACGACTACTATGCAGTGCAACCACCGCAGGTGAGCAACAGTGAGTGTTAGAGCCACTATTTCAGTTGAAGCCAATGTTCTCTTCAAGTCAAAGTGAATGCATGAACCCACGTGCTCTGTGCTTCTCAAGGAAGAACTCATCTTGGACCACGTTTTCAAGACATGTCAAGATACAGTGAGAAACCCTACATCCAGGGTTTTTTCTACTTAGCCGTAGGCCCCTGATACACCTAAATTAGGAGAAGGATCACTCTAGGGTTTCAATAGAGAGATAATGGCACCCTTAAAGAGTGACTGAAATCAAGATGGGTGGAAGTACTCCCTGGAGAGGCCTTTCTGTCTTCTGGAGATCATAGAGGGAATCTAAAGCAACTGCATTACTGTCCCAGTACCTAATGTACTGGGAAGTTTGATGGGATGAATTGGTACCTTAGAAGTATATGAAAAGTGCCTCAGAAAGTTAAGAAGAAGATGATGCACCTCCTTAGATTATTTATAAAATTGATTCCTACCTGCTTCTTTAGGCACCTAATAAGTTGGCAAATCCGAACTTCTAGCTATACAAATGAGGACAGCATAAGGAAGCTTCCAGGAAATCCTATTACACATTATAACTTGTCTGGCTTCATTTAGGCTCTGTCAGCAGTGGAATTATCACATTACAGTGGCTCAGTGGCTGGCAAAGAAAAGGGCATCATGAAGGGACTCAGAAATGAAATGTCTCCAGATTAGCGATTATCTTCATTGACTCATTGAGTTTGAAGCCAAAAGCACACTCAGTTAATCTAAGCTTCCACACACTGAGTGAGCAGATGTATAGACGATATGCAGATGTGTTTGTTGTAAATGCTGTGGAAGGAACATAAATAAATGGATACTTGGATTTTCTACATGGAGATCCCTTGCTGGCTCCAAATGTCTGAGGTGTTGTCAAATGCCAGCTGGCAGGTCCCAATCCTTGCTGAACATGAGGGATGGGCATTTTTACCTTTTTTGACCGTACTGGCCTAATGCTTTGATTCAGCACAGATGCCTATCAATAGGAACAGTCACAGGGAAGGCAACGCCTGAAGTAGACAGCTTTTATGCACTGAATTAGGACTATTAGATCTCAAACTGTGCTAGTTCTGAGGGAACATGAACTCTCTTGATATGCCTTAAACTTTGTAAGTGCCTGTTCTGCAATAATTTATTCTCTTACTTATATTACAGTAGGGCCTGGCTGAGACCAAACCCCACTGTGTAGGGTACCACACAAAACACAGCAGGAAGAATTCACATCCTACAGATCTAACATTCTTCTGAAGGTTTGTAGCTTTTTCAGAGTCGAGTGACACTTGAACAAAGAATGTCTGAAATATTGCCTTAACTCTTATGTCTTTGGCTGAAATAATTTCTTTGAAGACATGGATGTTGGCTGAATGTTATTGCCGAGCTGCAAACCAGGCAGCGCACCTTGAAAAACTGACACAGCTGGCAATAAAACTACAGTGAAACCACAATCCCTGAAATCACTCTATCTGCTTTTCTTGCTTGAGTGGTTTTGGAAAACAGCTTTCTGCTTTGGAGCCAACTTATCAACCTGTTCAAAATAAGCAAACAGCACGGTATCTGCTGAGTTGGTCTCAGAGATGGGTTGTATTAACCCTTTTTGTACCATGTCTGTTCAATGATAAGGTACTGGAGGAAGGGCTGCCTCGTGGTTTGCATACATACAGAGCACAGAGATGCCCAAGCCTCTGTAATTACTGTGATACAAATGACAACAGAACTCTCCATTTCTGGTTGTTGTTAGATCATGGGTCAAATCATGTAAAGAGCTTTTAGTGTTCACTCGGAAGCCTTTTTCATATAGATGAGGTTTTCAGCAATTGATCCACACACTGTGAAAGTCAGTTGCATATTGGCTCCATGCCTGGAGCTTGATTGTTCCCATCACTGGTTTCTGGTGAATGCTTTCTGCAAGGTACATAGAAATTGTCAAGTAATTGTCTCTTAAGCTTTTGTACATGCAAAGAATATACAATATGGAGAGCATTATCCTCTCTACATTTATCAACTACTGCACAAATAGGCGCTGTCTGGAGTATTCTTCACTACATTTTAATTAAGGGCTGTCTCCCCCAGTGCTGGCCCAACACATCAATATAGAGGAAATACCTTCAGTGCTTCAAATAGAAATCTTTACAATTTTCATTTTGATGGCATTTTATAGCAACCTGCAAGCACTTCCAGACTTGACACAGTAAGGAAACAAAAGGCGATAACATTTCTGCTTTGACTCAAATCCAATATGATCATAGCAAAGTTTAGGCTGCCAGCCCCTGTAGCAATGTTGTGCTATCATGTCAGTGGCGATAGAAAGGATGTCTCTTCCTTCAACCTAGGCATATACTTCCATCCTTTGTAGCCTTTCTATAAGAGGGGAACCTAGGTGCGGGCTGCAAGGGAACTGCTCTGTATGCCAGTCAGATTCATATCTGGAACATTTCAGCTTGATATGCAATCTATAGTTTTGCTTAGACAAAGAAGATTATCCTGCATATTGTTTCATGCGCCTGCCTCTTTCTACTAACTCTGCAAGTTGAATGCTGATGCAAGGTGCTGCATTCTCCACTCTTCCTCTTGCAGGCCATGGGCCTAAAACATTTCTGCGTCAATGTCCGTGTATGTGCAAGATAAATATCCAGTCTCAGAAGTGACAGAGTAGAGGTTTGAAAAGAAGGAGAATTAAGTAAGAAAAATCATTCAGGAGAACTAAATACAAAGGGGCAGATGAAGGGAGACACTTCTGAGGCAGACTTTACTGGCCTTTATCTTGTTCTGATGGGAGATAATTTGCTTCTGGCTTCTCTTAGCAACAACAAATGGCACTACGCTGTGTGGCGGCCCTCGTACTGAAACTTGGTCAGAGGATCTCAGGGGGAATATATAGCTTGGCAGAAATTACTCTTAGCAAAGAATTCAGAGTACCTGGGTTTGGGTGTGTAGAATGCACTGGCCCTCTTTCAGGACTGTTTCTGAAAAGTAGCTGTGAGATTTTCTATTTTCACTCAGAGGAAACCAGAACACCTCAGGACTGTATAGCAGAGCTCAGCTGTAGAAATAAACCACTATCAGTCAAGAAGCTCTACCCTTAGCCAGAGCTCCAGCTGCTTACTCAAAAGGCATGCAGAGGGAGATGCAGATATTGGAGTCTCTCCCTATAAAAAAAACAGTAGTCAAACACAAACACTTCCTATGCATTTCAGTGTAGCTAGTACACAGCACAATAACTCTCAGGAAACAACGAGTCACCATGACAGATAGTCACCCTCCATCTTGTGACAAGGTGTTTAATGTCTGACTGATGGAAGAGAAGGGAAAAAATATGGGGGCCTAATGCAAAACCTTCTAGAGACACAATGACTTCCATTTATTCTAGTGTTTGGCAGGCTGGGTTTAAGAGGGCAGGCTCAATATGCATTTGAAGACAAGACAGAGCAGGGTCTTCAGAGCAAGATGAGGGAATTGACTTTTAACTTACCAGTTCCAGTGAGCTTTTAGAACGAAATTAAGCAAAACAGATGCCCCCTCATCAACAGTTCTCCCAAAGTCAACTCTTGCCCTAAGTCTAAATCTTCATTAATAAGCAGCATGAAACTGAAGCTTTCTTACCTAGGTTCAAATATAATGATAGACTACAATATAGCTCAGGAGCTTCTGTGGTGGTGGCCACTGGGCTATGGCCTGGCTACAGGAGGTGTAGATCTGTTTCACCACATTGGCACAGATTTTCGAAGTGACTAAGTCTTACTGTCCCTGTGCTTTAGTCCCTTCAATGAAAACAGAGTGTAACTACTCTTTTGGTTTCTCCCTCTTCCCTTGCCATGGCCTTCTTTTGGCTATGAGTGTAAATCCTCTCCTTTGTGCATGTAGAACTGTCTTTAAATGCTAATGGAATAGTACAGCCAATGTAAAGGTGAGAGTCAGAGCCTAGATAATTCCAAGGAAACACTCCCACTGATGATGGCTGGCTGTCAGGCCCAAACACAGTTCTTAGTGGAAAACAGAGATGTGTTGTGCAAGTTTTTTTTCTTCTTCCTCTTCAGAATGGCTGTGATGAGACAGGAACTTTTCTGCAAGTTGCAAGGGACCTAGCCCATCCCTGATAATCCTGTGCTTTTCAAAACTGCCTACAAATAAAAGTGAAATCCAAAACGCAGTTCCTGCCAAACAGGCCACATGGCTTTCTAGTAGCGTGACCTGCAGGGATGTCTGATAAGCACGTGGTCTTTCTCCTGCCAGCTTGTTTTTAATCAGATCCAAACAATAGAAGCTGACAATGAAATCCCAGAGTCTCACCCAGAAAGTTCCTCAGCTTTTGGCTGGACTTTTTGTTTGTCTGTTGTTCTGGGTGCACTCTGCAATCTGCTGCCTGGCCTCGCAGCAGGAAGCCGCAGACAGCATCTGATTTGCGTGTACCTCTCCAGACTGTTTCCTCTGAAGACATCATTTCATTGCAGAAGCATACTGAGGTGTCTGGAGTGCTCCACGAACCACAGGCCAGAAGGAGGAAAAAGAGAGGAATCATGGTTTCAGGTATAGGTCAAGAAGAAGCATCTTGCAGCTCTGCCACAGCTTCTCATGCACTAGGGCAAGTCTCTCTCTTGCTGTCAGTATGCTAGAGCTAATCAGGCATTGTTCTGCTTAAAGGCAAGTCCCATTTTCAAAAGCAATTTAGGCTTTTCTCAGTTCTGAAGCCTTAGCCCACAGATTTTCCTAAGACACAGATGTCTAAGTTCTTGAATTGCTGCAAAAATGCTTATCTGTTCTGTCAATGCAGTAGATTGTTGCTCATATCACCTTTAGCAAAATCTATCTCTCAAGGTTGGTGAGGGCTGGGAAGATGAGCAAAAGACGAGTGGAAGACCCTTCCTGCGTGTCTGCCATCACAATATGCCTCCCTCCAGGCCTAGCACATGCCGGGCTGCACTGCTGAGCTCTTATTAGTAGCTGCGTTCAGCTGGAACAGAATGTTTCTGCAGTCTGCAAGCAAACTTCACCTTCCAGATAAGTTATACAGATATGCCATGTTTTGCAACTGCATGTTATGTTTTGCTATATGGATATGTTACATTTTGTAAATTTGCATGGAACAAAACCCAAAGCAATTTAAAAATCTGTGCCCTTCACTTCAGCTCCTCGCCTGTAAGACAATACTCCTGTTAGGAGACCTGTCTGGACTGTAGTTCCTCAGAGGGAAGGCTGTCCTCCTCTGCCTGTATACTGCAGTCCTGTTCAGAACCTCCGTACCACACCACAAGAACCCTCTTCAGTCGCTACGTAAGCACTCATCTCACGGGACAACGTGACAAAAGCTGATTGCACGATTAATTTCTTTTCAGGTAAAATGTGCCAAGGAATTTTAATCCTGGGTGCAGGTCAATTACCCACAAGAATGGTAGGAGATAAGAGCTAAGAGTCTTTTCCACAGGAGAGAAGGGGGTATGTTAAAGCAGTCTGAATAAAGATTTTTGTCCAAGTCTGTGATTTACCTTTCTGTTTGGGACTATTATGTACATGGCTAAGACAATACAACCTTCTGGAAAACGAGAATTATGTTCTTTTCCATCTCCCTCTCAACAAGGAAACTTTATAGGCTATGTACAACTATTGCAGAGTTGCTTAGTTTCACAAACACTTAATCAAGCTTGCTTTATCTTTGGACCTATCCTCTGGTCTGCTATTCTCACCTATTGCCTAAATAGTTTCAAGTTGCCCATAACCTTCATATTTAAGCTTTGGAAAACTAATAAATACAGTAATAACCATATAACAAATTTGGAGTCCTAGTTCTTTAAATTCCTCATCCAGGTGTTCTCCAGCAGCAGCTCTCTTTCTGTTGCAAACACGGTTGTTTGGTCAGATTATTCATATTTTTCTTGATTTTAATATTTTTCATTTCATTAACTTGCAAACAATGATGATTCTTAATATGATTTTTTTAGCCTGGTTGAGGACTGTATTAGCTGTAGTAGTATTAACAGCATTAACTATAGTACTTATAATAGTATTGGCGTGCATTTTGTTTAAAATAATTTGTTTATCCTTAATGCAAATGTGTATTCTGCTTGCTTTAGAGTCAAATTATATTTTACAAACAAAAGTAGGAGATTTGAAATACAGATTTTAGCAGTGTATAAAGAATCTACGAAGACCCTGAAATGACTGTGAAAATTCGAACGCTTACGTTGGTGGCAGTCAAGATTTAGCATGTACTGAAGAGATGGGTTATATCAGTTGCATTATGACAAAGAATTAGAAGTCACCATATGGCTCAATTTTTCCAAATAGCAATTTCTTAAGCATTTAGCAATTTAGTCTTCCAATTGATTTTTAACTGGCATGTTCTAACTGCAACTGGCAAGTTGAACTTCTTGTTTTAGATTTCTTTGATTCAGGACAAGAATGGGAGATAAAAAAAAAAGCGGGTTGGTAACTCTGAAACATTCCAAACATTTTTTTTAAGTTATTAGGGAGGGATGAATCTTATACCATGCTTAGAACGTGACCAGACTGAAGGCGCAATTATGAATAGGCTTAAAAGTTCAACAAAAACCTTCTCTTCCATGCTTCACTGGCAAACAATTTGAAAACAATCCACATTAGTAATAGTATTCATCTAAATATTCTAGTTCTTTTGCTCAGGGTACTAAGACTCAGGCCTTCAGCTCAGCTAGTTAGAAACTTCCTGACGAAAGTTTCATCAGCAAATGCAGAGCCCGACATATTTACTTCAAAATATTTCAGAATTTAATGAGATGATAAGCCTAATATATGCTTGCATGGGTTTCCAGTATATGCCTGAGTTTCCGGCAGACTGAAGAGCTGGTGTTTCCTGGATCTGTGCTTCTGTTGTGCTCCCTCTTAACAGGACCTGTGTGGGGTCACGGCCCGATTTTCCAAGGTCAACATAGTATAGGACATGGTCCCAAACAGCTACTAAACAAAATCTTGATGTTCTGTGCCCACAGAGGCAATTCATTCAGGAAACACCATGAAGTTTCTCAATGAATTTCAAAATGGTTTTAAACCTAATCTGAAAAATCTAAGTTTTATATAAACCCAGACAGCCAACACTGAACACATGCCAAAAGGCAGCTGTCCCCTCGTCACTGCTCGCCAAGGATAGAATCTGCTGAGTTCCCAAATCCTTAAGAGGAGTATTTTTCATTCCAGATGAAAACTGCTCCCTCCCCCAGTATAAAGATTGTCTTACCTTCCACCTCTACCCCAGTACATCCAAGTTGTTGAAAATACTTTTTCAGCAATGAAAGGTGAACAGTTTTAGCCCCAGAGAAAGGACTCCTACATAAAAAGGAATGACTTTGCTGCAGAATGTGATGTACACAAATCACATTTACTGGTTGTTTCTGAAACCTGCAGTTCTGTTCACAGCTAGATGATCTCTCTTTATCCCTCCTGTTCTGCCTTCACCACTTCCACGGTACTTCAAAGATACATCAAAGCATGCACTACACCACAGCCGTGAACTACACTATCACAGGCTTTCTAGGTAATTTCCAGTTAGACTTGCTGTTGTGTTCAACAAGAGCGAAAAGATGGGCAGGAGGAAGTCTAGGAGCTTGTTGAAAGATTATGTGAAATTGTAACTATGATGAATGCTATTTCTGTATTGTCCAATCTTAAAACAAAAAGAGATTGGCTGAAGCCAACCAATCAATTATTTTTTTCTTCTTCTTGTTTTTACTAACTGTGATGACAGGAGTCATACTCCCTCCTATGTTACCAGGATCAGCCTGGGAAAACTTACATCACCCAGAGGAAATCTCCCTAATATTAGTTAAACTGTAACTACCTCATATACTTTGGGTTAGAAATGGAAAACACAATTTGAACTGTGAAAATAATTAACCAGTGATACAGTGCCTTCTCCATCGGTTCAGGTTTTGTGGCGTGTGGGCAGCACTGACCCAAATAGAGTTTAGAGCTGTCACGCAAGAATCCCGGAGATGCAGTTTCTGGCTGGTTTATGTAAGAGGTCACAGCCCAGCCGGCCTTTTCTGGCCTTGAACGCCCGTGTGACTGCTTCAACAAAGTGACTCTGCCGTTCTCTGCTGCAGTCCCATAGCATGAGATCAGAAAGCGTCCTTCATAATTATAAATAAGATAAAAGAAAAGAAGTAAGTCTAAGAGTCCTGGTGCGCGGGGGCTGACGCTGTGCCGGGCTGCACCCCCCGGCGGGGGTGGGTGCGCAGTTACACCGCTGAGGCTCGGCGCGCCCACATCAGCCGTAAGGGGGTGGCTGTCCCGCCCGGCGCGGAGGGACCCCAACAGGGGCCGGCACCTTCCCACCACGGGCCGCGGGCTCGCACGGAGCACACGGCGCGTCCCGCCAGGCCCCGGCGGTGGCGGTGGGGGGGGCGCGGGCCCAGCCGGGGCGGCGCGGCGCGGCGCGGCGGGCTGACGTCAGGACGGGGCTGTCGCTGCCCGCGGGCGGAGCGGGGCCGGCGGCGGCAGGGTCGGCGCGGCAGGTAGGGGCGGCGGCCCGCCAGCGGCTGGGCACGGCGGCGGGGGGCGGCGGGGGCGCGGCTCGGCGCCGATGCCCCGACCGGCACGGCTCGGCACAGCCCGGCACCCGCGCGAAGGTCAGCGGGGCCGCCGAGCAGGCCGGGGCCGGCGGGCCCGGCAGGGGCTGCGCCGGTGAAGAGGGAGCTCTCGGGGCGAGGCAGCCGCGCTCTGCCCGCTGCCCGGGGAGGGGGCGCGGGGAGCGGAGCGGTCGCGGTGCCCGGGCAGGCGGATCCGCGGAGCAGCTGCCTGCCGCCGCGGCGGGGCAGGAGCGGGGGGGAGAGCCCGGGCCCCGGGCCAGCCCGCCCCCGGAGGCCTGTCGGGGGGAGCGGGCCCCGGGGGGAAGAGATGGGATGGTGCCTCCTCCAGGCCGTCTGTTTCCCAACACCGGGTCGCTCACTGGTGAACCGGGTTTGAACCGAGAGCCACATGGGTGGGGCGTCGGCTAAAACAAACACCACTTCATGGAAAAAGGCCTGCGAGGAGCTAGTGGCAGAGGAAGGAAGTTCCAAAAATAGAAAACCTGTTTTAAGGGGGAGGGGGGCAAAGAGGGTTACATTTAACGCTCCTCTGAGCTTTGCGTCGTTCTCTGCCTGAAGTCTTGGGAAGAGAGCGACAGCGAGGTGTCAGTGGGACAGCTCTGGGGTTCGGCCGGGATGGCTGAGCCCCGTCCATCCACGTGCGCTGTGACATCTGGTCCAGTGCTACTTTGACTGCATTAATCAAAACTGCTCTAGTAATTACAAGCTGCAGGTAGATACACTTGATTTGTTTTGAAGTTTGCTTTTTTTACCAGCCAACCTGGTTTGAGAAGTAAAGAACTGGAACAGACTGTTAGATATTCCACATTATATTCTGTGCAAAAAAGGAAAACTGCTGTTCTAGGGAGCAGGAAGGAATAGCCTCACCCCTTTGCTGCATTTACTCTTAACTTGTGTTTAGTTTAGAGTGCTACTACTTTTAGATTTCAGTCACCAAGGAGCTTCTGTTGAGGTTGGTGATAAATTGATTTATCTTTGTTTAAATCCCATTTTCCATGTTAGAATCATAGAATTGCCTCAGTTGGAAGGGACCTTTCAGATCATCTACTCCAACCATCAACCTAACACTGACACACAAAAACCATCACTAAACCACATTGCTAAGCAGAATGTTGGTTTGCACTGAGCTAGTTTAACAAGCAAATAAATACTCAGTTGCAACTTACCTTGCCAGCTCTGATCTATCTCTGCAAATACTCTTTTAAACATAATGTGGGTTGATTGTGAATACTGTAGAGGACTTTAAGTGAGTGCCTGTGCTTAAAAAGGGACAGAGGAGAATATCTAATTGTTTTTGCACCTCCTCCTTCAGTGCTGACAGATTGTTCTGTGTGATTGCTTGCTCTCTATCCAGAGCTTAAGTTTTGGGCACTAATATTCTGTGCTGGGAAGATGTAGTTGTTGCGTCTGAGGTTCCATGTGAGGTGCTGTACAGCTGCTGAAGCCTCTTCTGCTGTTGTAGCTCTCGATAGCTGTGAGACATTCTGTAATGCGAGACTTTGATTATGAGGCATTCTGCAATGACAGGCAAAGCTTAATTTGCCAAGAAAAATGTTTTCTTCTTCATTTCTTCCCCTTTATGTGTCTAAGTTAAATCTAATTATGCTGTTGTGTAACAGAGTAGGTTTAAAGGCAGCAACAAACATTCAATGGCCTAATCTAGCACTTGGAACAGAACTCGAGTTCATGCAAGATCTTTAGTGGCTCTTAGACTATTAAAAGGCCTCTGGAGATACACAGTGATTTCACCTTAGCGGGCAAATGGGAAGACATGGAAGCACCATTGGAGAGACCCATTTCTGTGAAAATGAAGTGTAAGAAGACTCTTTCCTTGTAAAGGAGAATCTAGGGGGAGAGGGGCATATCCTGGGGTGGAGAGAGAACGAGGCTCAGGTCCTTTGTACCGCTTTGTTACTTTGGAAGAATAAATTGGCCTCTAGTTCTGAAGCTCTCCCTCTGTAGACAGGTGACAACAGCATGCTTAGACCTCAGAGCAGGACCTGATGACCAGGATTAAAGCCGGATAGGAGTTTGACACTCCCTTTGAATGGGCTGTCAAATATATGTTTGTTTTCCCAGTGAGCTGGGTACAAAAGCCAAGAGTAAGAGGTTTATCTTGGAGTTTAAACTTTAGCTGCAGGTGGTTCTCACCATCACACCCGAGCCTGTGCTGGATGTGGCATTCCTTCAATGTGAAATCCTGCTGGCTATAGTCTTTACTTGTGAGCTGCAGTATTTGCCCAGTACTGTGAAGAGGACAGAGCTACAAGTAATATCCAATAGATAGCATATGTACATCCATCAGAAGATAAGTGGATGCTTACTAACTATATTTTACTAGAATATAACAAAACTCTATTCTCTTCCTTTCTCCCAGCTTTAAACACCTGTCTTGTCTGGGAGGAGTTCCTCTGTCTATCAGATCTACTAAGCTACCTTTCCTCACCTCTTCTTACACTGCTACACGTAGAATGTTATCTGGTAGGTTTAAGTATCTGTCTCCCATATTGGCTTACAAGCCCCACAAATAATTTCTAAAAGAGGCAGCCTTCTCAAGGGAGGCTTTAAAATGCTTCTGTTCTTGCTTTTCTAGTTCGATTGCATCCAGATAGTTGTGTTTTTATTAATCCATTTTAAAACAATCATCACAGCACCATTATGCTATAAAATAAAAACTAATCCTCCAATATATCCTGTGCGTGATCTCTTTTCTTTAGCATGCTCGTAAAACAGAATGCAGTGGCCGAGTGCTTAATGTCATGTGTGATAACTTGAATTTAATGCAGGGTCCTTCCCATCCCATTTCAAGCTTCATTTAAGTCCAGGAGAAACAAGAATCTCACTTTATGGGCTGAACTTTTACTTATTTCAATTCATCTTGGAGGGAGCTAGTGATGATTTGGAAGAAATACAAGTCATAAAAACAGCCTTCTCCTTCCTGTTTAAGACTAAACTGTTTCAGCTTTTGTTTTGGCTGGACTTTGAGCCAGTGATTGAAAAAAAACAGAAGAGGAAGTACAGAAAAAGGCAGCTACAAAAGAAGTGAGGGTGCTTAGTAACTTGAGACTGCAGAATACAGGAAGCACATGTATGTCAAAAGAACAAGTTTGAAAGGAACTGGTGGTGAGTCAGGAAGCAGTCACTCCAGCCTGTCTTTTCCCCGTGTCACAGGAGTGGTAGCTGTAAGCTTGTGCGCTTTCCAGTTAAACTTAAAAGTGGTCTCTAAGCGTCACACTGCTACAATTGCACATTTGTTCCATTTTTTTAAGTCCTAGAGTACTAGTTGTGCCTTGCTGAATATCTTCAGCTGAGATCTACCTTGTCTTTCTGCAATACAAGCTGTGTACATGCAGCTATAATATATGACCTTGACCTTGAGATGCCTCTTTCTAATGTATTATTGCGAAATACTGAAGACTGCTTTTCTCCCCCTCACCCTCCTCTTCTGTCCACTAGATTAAACAATAATGGCATTTGTGAAGAGTGGATGGCTGCTCCGGCAAAGTAAGTCATGGGCCTTTTACCTCTTTTTATCCCCAATGTGTCTAACTTCAAAAAACATCACAGTGATTTAGTAATTCCTAGGTCTTTCTTAAAACACATTTCTAGCTTTGTGGGTTGGGTTGGTTTGGCTTTTTTTTTACCTTTTACCTTCATAAAATGACCTGTCATGACAGCATTTCCATGTGAGCTTTTGGGTAAACCAGTGGGAAACAGGATATACCATATCAAGGTGTCTGACTTGCATTCAGCTTCAGATGCTGCCCTGTAATTAGTGCTGTATAAGTAGAGACTTGGAAACTTTACCTGACACCTTAACTTAAAGTCTTCAATTAGTCATGCCCTCTGCTTTTTCTTGCAGCAAATTAGAACTAAAGCGCTAGGTTATGCACTTAAAATAAACTCAGTTGTGACTTTGAATGCTAGATAAAATATGGAACCCAATCCTGTAATGTTATGAGGTGGGCATGTTGTAGTATAGGATTTTGTTTGTCACCTCAGAATGTCTGGGGCAACTGTGAAGGATTTCTTGGTTTATTTTTTTATTGACTTTAGGACACAAACACTTCCCAATATGTGCCCTTAAAAGTGACTGTCTGATTTTTAAGGTACTATTTTACGGCGTTGGAAGAAGAACTGGTTTGACCTGTGGTCCGATGGCCGCTTAATATTCTATGATGATCAAAATCGCCATGATATAGAAGATAAAATCCACATGCGAATCCATTGCATCAACCTCAGAGTGGGGAATGAATGTCGAGGTAATAATGAAACCTTCAGGATTTGGTTATTCAGAGATTCTTTACAACTTCAGTGCCTGCCCAGCATACCCTTTACAACACTACTGCAGAAGTAAACATATCCAAGAAGCGTGCACTTCATTGTTGTTAAAAAAACCCACCATCCCTCATCCCCCCAAAAAACTCCAGCTCAACCAATTACTAAATTCCCTTATAGATACCCAGAGCATAGTATCACCACGTGATATTGCTACTTCCTTTTAAAACTTAGCGAGGACAGTGTACCATGTACGCAGGTGGCAGGCACGCACGTGAGAGTGGGATGTTCATTCACGGTACATTTGTGTGTCTGATGCTAGAGTGTTACTGGTGTAATTATAGCACTGGCTGGAGTGATAGGCAGGACTAGAAATAGGAAACCTCAGCAGATTTTTTTCAAGTATTACTAAGTTCACTTCTAGCATTTGTTAGTACTCAACTTGATGCTGACACAAGTGTTGGAGAGTACTTATTATTAAATATGGATTGGTTGTGCTGTAAGACACTTGCATTCCTTAGGACTGATGTTCAGAGATACTTGAGGACACTAAAGAGCGAGAACAGGTTATTTCCTTCTGTAATTTGTTCTGATGCCACGGAAAGCAGCTACAAATGGCCTTAGTTCATTTGTCCAGAGTTTTTGCATACTACCTTCTTGTAAATGCAATGATGAAATTCTGGTTATAGATATTTCATAACTCGTCTCTTTTTTTCTGACTCAGATTTCCAGCCTCCAGAGGGGAAGCAGAGAGACTGTTTACTGCAGATTGTTTGCCGTGATGGGAAGACAGTCAACCTCTGTGCAGAGAGTGCCGATGACTGCCTGTAAGTCTGCCAGAGAATATTGATTTTGCTGCCTCTTTCTCTTTTATCTTTTTCTTTCTCTCCTTAATTATTTTCCCTCCTTCGGACTTTCAGAGACACATTTTAAGAAAGTTTTCAAACAAGTAAAAGCAAGCTTTCAGTGACAAAAAATGTAGCTTTCCTCTAAGAAGTTGTCTGGCTCATGCAAACTAACTGCAAGTTAAATCACTGAAAACACCAAAGGGTGAGGAGGAGTAAAAGAATCTTATTAATATGGTTAATGTGAGACTTGCTGAACGGATTTTTTTTCTTCACTTTTCCCATTCTTCGAGTAGTACACGACCCCACATAGTCCAAGGACATCCTGATCAGTAGTGAAAGGAATATACTCCATTATTGTGAACTCTCAACTGAGCTTGGCTATGTATAGTTAAATAACTTCCAGCACCAGTGTTTGCCCAGTATGCGTGGTACATCAAACATGCTCCCAGCCATATGGCATGGGAGTATCTGTGTGAAATATACGTACCTTCTGTTCAAACTGCAATAGTGTCAAGATCCACATTCTCTAGTCAGCACAGATGCAACTGTTCAGGCAGGAGATACAACTTCTCTGGTGCACCTCATCCTATTTCCTTATCCCAAGCATGGCTGCATATTACCTGGCTGTTGGGCTTGCAGTGAGGACCTTCAAAACTACTTCTGTTTCTTCTCGTGTTCCTCCTCCTTCCTTCTCAGCTCTGCAAAGAAAGTAATTATTTCTCAGTCTTGGTGAACATCTTTGTGCATTCATTTTAGTGTATCATTAGGCCTTGACACATGCAGTATCTTAAACTCTGCTCCTGTAATACATCTCGTTGCTAACCTTGTTCTTTTCATAGTCCAAAAAAGAAAAAGAGGCGTTAATTTTTATCACCGTTTCACTAAATGATGGTATTTTTTTCACAGGGCGTGGAAAATTGCTCTCCAGGATGCCAGAACAAACACAGTAAGTGTCTTCTACCTAGACTTTGTACTGATGGAAAGCAGCACATCAGTGTTGTCCAGCAATTTACTTCTGAAATCGTGTTCCATATTTCTCTGCTACAGAAAAACAGAGTCATGAGCACGATGCTAAGGCTTGTGGGTGGGGAGAAGAATGATCCTCTGGATCACGAGCACATGTCATCCTTGCAGCCAAGTCAAATGTATGCTGGGTGGAAGTGAATGACTTCAGGGAACAATTTCTCTGGGTGGAAGTGAATGTTTGGGAAGCTGGTCTGTAAGAGAAGCGGGCACTGAGGCTGTGGACCTCTGCAACCAGTAAAAATGCAGTTTTCACTGCTAGTGTTTGTTGCCTACCAGCCGCAGCGCTAAAGGAAGCTCACTGCGAAGAAGCTGTTTGTTAATGTAGATCCATTACATTGTGGGATGCTTCTTGGTGGAGACTAGGGGAGGAGCAAGAGGTGTTGGCAGGCGAGTGCAGGCATGCCAAGGGGAGGAGTATATCACCTCTGCATTGGCATGCTAGCTGTGGAGAGTGAAGAGGTCACGAATCATGAAAGCCTCCCTGTGAGTCTTGGAGTTCTCTAGAGAACTGTATCTTTGAGGAGCCACATCCAGCCACTTGTGGGTATTGTTAATTTGTTTTTCCTCCAGACTGCCTTCCAGAGTACTCCTCAGCACTAGCTTTCTTAGATGGCTAAACTGAACCAACCTGAGATGTTTCTGTTTCATGGGGAAATGCTGGGTTTTCTATAATCTTATCTCCGTTTTTGATGAGTCACATTAACATTGCCACTGTACTGGGGCATCTGTCATATGATATAACTTAGATCTGTAGATACTCAAAGCAAACGCTTGTCATAGCAAAACTACCCTGGACATGATTGCCTCTGACTGTAGCTATGCTATGCTGCTTCATGGTGTTAAACGAGAAGTGAAAGAATTGTTCTTATGCAGAGGACACAACACTCATGGTTCTGTCTGCTCTAGCTTTAGGGGCTTTATCTTGCTTACGTGTGAGATGGTGACCCCTGGTTTCAGGAGCTGCTGCTTTTCATGTCTCGCACACTCAGCTGACAGCCCTGGTAGACGGTATTAAAAACTTGCCAGTGCATCACCTTGGTCAGCCAAGGCAGACCCCTGCTACTGAAAGCAGGGCAGGTAGCTCTCTGCACAAGTAGTATCATAAATTAGCACTTCCCAAAGCTATTAAAGGTCTCCAACAAGGACTTGAACTAACCGGGTAACTGAGTTTGAGTCCATCTGTAGAAGTCTGACACAGCTTTCAAAAATACTGAGCAATCAACAGTGCCTCATAACTTTACTGGAATAGCAGGGTGATCACCCTAGCTTTGAGAACTATGTCATTTACAGACATTTGCAGGCTTTTGTCAGATGCCTATACAGAGTTCCCTGTAGCAGAACAGATTATATTTATTGCTAAGATGTGAGCATTTGCTGGACTTATTCGCAGGTGATGGTTATACCTGCCTCTTCATACAGTGCTTTCACCAGTGTGTTTCAAGCAATCTTTAGAACCTCCAACACAAATCTGACCTGGGCTATGGCCATAGTATGCCCTACAGTCCAGGTGCAAGAGACAATAGGAACATTCTCTATTGAGCTATTAAAGTGTTCACTTGTAAATTAAAAAAAGGGAGCTGCTTTCTTTTCTTGGGATAGGACACTAAGAGCATCACTGTAGATTTCTGATACTAGGGGCAAGAATATGAGGCTCTTGTAACAAATGTTAATTATCTTTGAGAGCTCCTTGTAGGTGGATTCAAGTAAGTCATCACCTTTGCCTCATGGCTGCCTTCAAAAAGGACCAGAATTATGGGTGGCATTTCAAAGTAATTCCCTAAAAACAACCAAGCCCCTCAAATCCCTACATTTAAACTTCTCTTACTGCATTTTTTTTTAAGTCTCCTCACAGACAGAAAGTGAGAGGTGGCTAAGAACTGTGACAATGTTCTCCTAAAAAGTTCATGTACCACTTTTAGCTACTGCGTTTGTTTCCTTTATCTGCTCTTGCAGAACATGATGATACCACTGTAGGGTGCCAGGAAGCAGCTAGCTTAGTTGTGAAGACTTTTATCTGAAAACAGAGGACGAAAAAGAGAGTAATTTCTAAAACTGAGGCTATCAAATGAGGGAAGGAATCAGTATGCTTGCATGCACATGTATGCACATGTGCGCACACACACGCAGGTATGAAGTTTTATGGCTCCTTCCTGTGGTTCATCAGGCATTTGTGTTCTCCCAGGTCTGCTCTCCAAGTACCTTCTTTTTGCAGCGCTTTATAAGGTACTCACTGCTTTCTTAACTGCATCATGTCTAAAGGTTACCCCTTCTTTGGTGTCATTAAGTCTTAATCCTTGCACTACTCTAACTGGCTACCTGTAGGAAAAGGTGATAACTGCTACCTTTCCGTGGTGTTTAGGGCTACGTGGGATCTGACGTGATGTATGATGAGACAGCCATTTCCTCAGCCCCTCCTCCCTATACAGCTTATGCTACACCATCACCTGAGGTAAGAGCGGCAGCTGGGAAGCATTAAAATAAGTGTGGTACCAGAAGCAGGTATTCTTCAAGCACCTAAACTGTAGTCCCAAAGTGCTGTGTTTCACAGTTAATCCAGCTTTAAGGTTTGTACAAAAGGAGAGCGAGAGTAAGGCTCTAACAATCTACTGTCACTCCTATTTGAGATGGATTTCCTTTGAAAGGGATGAGGCAGATTTGGCCAGGAAGTATATAAAGTGATGGCTGCTCAGTGAACTTGAAAAATAAAGCTTCTTAAAGACAGGGCAGAAGTTATTTGGCTAATCTTGAAAAATATTTGCCATGGAGCTTTTAACGTAAGGAGGTGTGACTACACTTTCACACTGTGTAAGCACTGGAAGAATATAAAATCAGGAGTTTTTAAAATAGGATTTAATGACTGGAGATGTCATTTTAACACACAAGGATTTTGTTGTATCTAACAATAACTCTAGCTTCTGGATGCACAGTTCTTTTGCAGTGGAGCAAGAGCAGCATTGGGACTGAACTAGTATATATTGGGGGTTTCTGGATGTTCTGACTGATGTGCGGTGATACACAAAGGGATAGTTTGGGGTAGTATTACTTTTGCACTATAGGTGCTCTGCTCCAGTCCCTTGCTGTTAAAAATAACAGTTAAGAACTAGATGTGGTACTGGGAGCTATACTGGACCTAGCAGCAGGCCTCCTCTTTTGGAGAACAAAATTGCTTCCAAAACATACGGCTACGAAGTATTTGTCCTGAGTCTGACATTTATTTGCAGTGTGCTAGAGGAAAGTTGGCTGGAGTTTCTTGGGATCGACTGCTGCCTGCCTGGCGCTTCTGAGCTCTCCAGAGAGCTCTTGTTGGCATGAGGGCAGGGAGAAGAAGCTGGTAAGGCTGCTGTGGCTCTGCCTGGTGATCCAGGCCCTGCCTCTGCCATTCACCGTCCGGCAAGGGTGGAGAGTGAATGCTGCTTAAGAGCACTTATTTTTTCAAACAGCTGTTCTAAATCCTTTCCAGGCAGTACATAGACTATATCAGTACAGACTGGATATTTTAGTGAAACTTTAACTGCATTAGAAATGAGGGACAACTGAACAAAGTGCATAATCGGATACATAGCAAAGAATACTTTTGTAATGGACGTTTTTGATTTCACCAGGTCTATGGCTATGGCTACGATCAGTACAACGGCGCATATCCCCCTACTGGTCCTCAAGTCTTCTATGCCTCCAATGGACAAGCTTATGCTGTTCCCTATCAGTATCCATACCAAGGTAAGCAGTATCAACCATATCCTTCACCTTCCTAGAGAAACTATTTGAGTCAGTCTTTCTGGCTTTAATTCTATTAATGGCCAGCCTTTCCCACCCACCCCTCCTGCACAACAGGGTGATAGAAAGAAACCAGACTCATAACTAGAATCAAGTCCCCTTACCCTTTCATAACAAAGTAAGTGCAGTGAAATTTGTATTAAGTGATTGAACCTTTTCAGTGTGATCTAAACATATTTAAATTACTTCATAAACTCTTCGTGATGCACACATAACTCTCTAACTACAGTAGGCAGCATTTTTTCTAAGGAAAGAGAGAAAAGTCAGAACAAGATTGATTCAGTACTCCATATTGGGCATTGATGGAGCTTTTGAGGTATAACAGGAGCTTATAACACCTGTTGCTGTTATACCTGGCTTAATTATTTCAACACTGATGTTCAGCTATGACCTCAGAATTAAATGCAAGTTTCAATGGTAAATCCACTCCCAAAGCATGGTGGTAACTGGTTCCTTCCCTGCGTGCTGGAATTGCTCTAAGGCAGTATATTCAGCCTTGTAAAGTCTTCTATTGCTCTCTTCAGGCTTGGATAGCTTTCAATCCAAATAAAAGAGGAATGAGACTAAAATTTTAGGGTGATCTTTCAAGCTTAGTCACCTTAATTTAGGATTAGTTTTGCATAGAGAGCCCCAGTCCTACAGAATTGGGGCATTAGAGTAGTGCGGGTAATAAAAATCAGAAGATTTAACTTACTAATTGCTTATGATCTGGCTCTGCAAACAAGAAGCTCTATTCAGAATTTTTTTCAGTTTTGAGGGAGATTTTTGTTTTCCGTTTGACATTTGTCAGGTTATTTAATTTGTTTTTCCATTTTTTGTTACAAGGGAGGTGCATCAGCCTAAAGCTTTTGAAGCTTTCCTAACTTAAGTTAGTGAAGTCCTAAGATACAGATCATATATCTATATCTGTATCTATTGGTTCTCAGCAGATGACAAGCATCAGCTTGTTCAACGTCCCAAGAACCATTTTTAAACTACCAGCAGGCCTTGGAAATCAAGCCTCAGAAACCTGTATGATAAAAATGCAGTATTAAACAGTAACTCTCCTACACAGTTTGCAAGTCCAGTGTGTTAACATACTAGTTATAGGTTGGGCATACTAACCAAGCCTCGACGTTTTCTTTCGCTAGGGTTACTGCAACTAAGTCTTGGGGGTCAAGTTCACCCCAGCAACTAACTTAACCCCTGTACGTTTGGTTTTATTGCTCGTGCTCTGAATTGACATAATCCTTCTTAGGAGGTTCCTAGTCATGTATCGAGTCAGTGAGAGCCTTTTCCACTTCTGTTACTTGGATTACTTCAGTATCTGTTACAAAAAACATTGCAATATCTTCAGGAATACTTAATCTTCCTGAAATGCCTGGAAGGGAAAGCAGTACTATTATGTTTGCTTTGCAGGTAGGAACTAAGTCACAAAACATGACAGGTGGAATTTGTACAAGTCTGTTGCAAAGCAAGGGTCAATTCGTTGTTTCTTGAGTCTTAGGTTAATTCCTTACTACTGGGACAGTCTTCATCTGAAAATAAACGTAGCAGCTGTCACCACACAACAGATCAGTCCAGGATATGAAGGCTGAATTGAAATAGTAGGCAGTAATTGTAGAGTAAATAACTGATACACAGCTTCTGACAAACTACTGGCTTAAGAGCTACCAAAGATATTTTTGGGGGGAACTGCACTGTTTCTCTTAACTTCAAGGCTGAATCAATTTTTAGACCCATTTCTTACATTAAATCCACTAAGTGTCTGATAGAATGATTTAAGTAATTCATAGGTTCTTTGCTAATATAAATGTAGAACAATGTTCAGTTTTACATTTGTGATGAGTTTTTCTCCCAGATATTAAACTCTTAGGAGGCTAGAGGTGTTGCTATGCCTCTGGATTTATTTAATACATGTGGAGGCTGAATCCAAAGCAGAGATGTATTCTACTTGTGTAGCTGACATCATCTTAGTGTTCAATGGAAGGAAGACAGTGAAAGATCGGGCATGCTTTGAAATTGCAATGCATGATATTAGGATACACATTTCTTCTGCCCTCTTCCTAATAATTTCTTATTACCTAGGACCTTACGGGCAACCCCCTGCAAACCATGTCATCATTCGAGAGCGTTACCGTGACAGCGATGGAGATCTTGCACTGGGAATGCTTGCTGGAGCAGCAACTGGAATGGCTCTGGGATCATTATTCTGGGTCTTCTAGATTACCCATTCCTTATCTCTGTAGTTCCAAAAACCTTTATTGTGTGCAATAATATATTGGCAATGTTGTTTACTGTTAAACTTTAAGAAATGCAATAGTTATTTTTTAGTAGTGATATGTTAATAACTGATTCTTAACTGTCCTAAGGAGAGTTTAAAGGCACCATTTAGTTAAGTGGTGGGAGATGGCATGTGCCGCTCTTGAATTGTTCTGATGTTTGGAGTTACAAGGATCTGTACCAATAAGGATCAATATGAGCACCAATGTAACATGGTAGCAGTCACTAGCTTTATGAACAGACTCTTATTGTAAACACCGTAGAAAAAGTTGATTTTTTGGGGGGTCTAAAATCTGGTCCAAATCGGCAGTTTACAGGAGCCCTGCGTTAAAATATATGTACTACTGGCTTTTGAACATTCCCTGGACAAACATATAGCTCAGCAGAAACTCCTTAGCATTAGGTAGTCTGCCATGCTTAAGGATTTTTTTGTTTTCAAACTTGCCTGCAGATGGTAGTTTATTTTCTTAGATGGAGTCCTGTACCTGTCTCTCACACCATGCAGGTGAAGTTGTCTGAGAGAACATATAAGCAGACCGCTAAGAAGCAGCAGCACTCCTCCGTTCTTTTATTCTCCCAGAAATGTGAATTACCAGTGACAAGACATGTTTGTTGACCACCTCCCTTGTTATCCTGAATCACTCTTCTCTGGTCAGATGGAAGTAATGGATCTTTAGCTTTACAAGTGATCTTCCATGTCTGTAGAACAGTTGCCTCACACACTGTACCAACTGTATTCCTGAGTAAGAGGCCATTGTCTAATGTCTCTGCTCATTACTGCTATTGCTCTGCAGAAGGAAAACTAACTGGAACAACCCTTGCCCTATTGGGTCTACCAGAACCCCCCTGCAGGCAGTAATAGTCAAGAGGGGAGAGACAAACAGCACAAGTAGACCTTGCACACAGGCATTTTGGTATCAGCTGCCTTGCCATGGCTAGGATAGAATGTCTGCCTTGTAGCCTCCAAGGTTTCCTGAACGAGGTTCATCATTTGCAACTAGTTTCGCGTACAGCTGAGCCTGGGTTTGTTCTATGCACGCTCCCCTCTCAGCAGGTCTCTTCTTCCCTCCATGACTTGTTAAGGAAAATGCTCCAAGGAACCTGGCTGGCTTTGCTTGTCTGGTTCCTTACACAGTGTGCTCTTGCAGGCTGCTGTGCTACGGACTGTAACGTGGAATGGAACTGTTATGTGTGTTATACGGCGTATTACCTTATTGTGTTGTAACCCATGCTGAACTGTACTTGGCAGGGGAAAGAAAGCTCTGAAGAAATGCACATGCTTTCTTATTCAGGTAAAAGAGGCAGGGTGCCTAAGTTGAGTTCTTTATAGTAAGAGGACTTATTTTTATACTTCCCCTTTCAGCTTCTTGTATTCATACTCTTTTAATACGTTAAGTCTTTCTTATGCTTTCATTCAGAAACAGGTTAATTTCCTTAAGGTTCATGGGGTTTCAGGTATGTCAGGAAAGATGAAAATAGATGAGAACTTGCACTCACATAAATTCAGATCAAGCCCCAACCTTTTTCATTTCATCCTAAGGTGACCTTGGCTCTATCCTACATATTTAAGCAATAGAGGTCTTGGAGAAGAGTTTGGGTAGCAGTCAGGGGAACCACTAAGCTTTCATGACTCTTTGGACCAACTCAACAAACTGAAATCATTGTGAGGAAACAGACGAATGTAATCTTGGCTGCATTACTAAGAGTGGGTCTAACCCACAGAATGTAAACTTCTTTCAAGAAACTGGCTCAGAGCCGCACACCAACGTGCATGCATGTCCTTTAACAGATTAATACAAGCTGCATTTGTTCTGCCAGTGGTATGTACTGGAAGGACTTGTTGGAGGTTCAAAAGAGAACTAAAGCAAAAGTTTCCTATTGCTAGTCCAAACCAAAAGAAATTGGAGTACACTACTGAAGTTCTTTTAGAGGCCTGGTAGCCTTGACGTCAGAAAGAGATGGTGACTGTCTGGAACTTAAGTGAATAAATACTTCCACCCTTTCTAAGGCTTGAGATAACCTTGAAGTGATTACAGGTCTACAGTGCTGTTTTGTGCTTTGCAATATGACTAGTTCCACAGAATGCTTCCATCTCCTCTTCTCCCTATGTGATATTTAACTTTAAGGGGTCGGGGAGAACAAAATCATTGAATATCATTGTGATTTCTTTTGAATTCCATAGTGATTGTGAAAGAATAGCACAAAGCGTATCAAGCTAGTAATTTATTTTAAGTTCAGAGTTTTGTTGGGGGGGTTGTGTGTTGTTGGGGTTTTTTGGTTTTTTTTCCTCCCCTCAAGAGCTGTTGATCACAGCAGGGGAACATGTCTCTTGCACTTTCACGAAATAACTGAATCTAGGTCCCCAGTTTCTTCAAGTGAAGTATATAAGATAAAGACTGTTGATTGTGAAACATTCCTGGGTTGAATTCAAAGCAAGAAATTATCTTTTTAAAAGTTCAAATTGAAGTAAGTCTCTGTTAACCTCACCCCTTCTCAAAGGGGAAGAAAGTTTACAAATTGAAGCTGAAGGTTCCATTTCCATCTTGGTAACAACAGGCTGCTTTGTACAAAAATCATGAGCTATGTTTCTATCCTGGTAGTATAGGCATTTAGAAGCTAGAAAGCAAATGTACGAAAACTGTGCTAGAGCATAAAATCACGAGAGTAGTTATGCCAGTGCAGGTGCTTGTAGTCTTTCTGATCTCACTGCAGAAATAGAAATGGAAATGTTTTGGTGCACAAAGCAGCAGCATGGCAAATTCCCTGGTTGTTAAAGCTCAGACTTGCTTCCTGAAGACATGGCCGTACCTCCTGTTGCTCAGGAACAGAGTGGAGGTTTGGTCATATCTATAATGATGTCCAGCTGGATACACAGTCATGACTCAATAGCCTTTCTCTGCCCAGTCCAGTACTCCATATATCTGCTGTTTGTGTAGATGCTAGTGTGAGCTGAAGGAGCAGGGCCAGAGTGGATTTTGGGGTTTGGAGGGACTGCCGTGCCAGCTTCTGCAGATAGGTGCTACCATAGTGATGGGAAGAGGCAGTGTCAAGATCACTTTCAAAACAGATTGAAATGACAGTCCTGAACAGGTGTTTGTTTCTGAATGGTGCTGTTCACCACGCTGTGATTCCATTTATACCTGCATAGCACCCAAGCACATGCTTTCCTACCTGGGGCCCAATACTTGACTTCCCTAAAGCCGAGAGGTCTGCAGCCACTACAGTGCCACTGTTTTTTGCAGTGTACACTATCAGTTAAGGATGACTAATCTGTTATATAGCAGTTACAGTCCATTCAGAATCAAATGGCAGTGCTTACAGAGGTCATGAGTTTATATGTTCATCTGTGACTGGTGACTTTTGGACAGAGCCAGGCTTCCTGAGAGCAGGGTGGAAATGGCTCAGCCTTCTTAAGTCCAACCACATTAAAGACGTGAACGAGGGCCCCCTCCCGAAGTCATAGTTACATGCAAAAACACAGCCGTTGGCTTCTTTTGCTTAAACATGGGGAGCTAAAGGCAGCCTCTTGTACTGAGTGGGTAAAGGCTTATGAACTAGAGAGGAAGGGGTGGAAAGTGTTTATCTACAGAGCAACTGCACTGACTTTTGGCAAGACACATCCTTTCTAGTGCTGAAGCACATTCTGAGATGTATCTAGATGGAGGTACCCCAAATGTCACACAACACTGGCTTCATTTTGTTTGTTCTTCAGTGAAGCTTCAATAGGTGATGGAACCAGCAAAGCAAGCTGAGTAAAGGAGAAAATTCACACCCATGTTCCTCCTCATGATGACTAAGATAGATATATGTAAGTCATGGAGGGTAGCATGCAGCAAATGTTCCTTCCTCCCAGGTCCTTCGTGTTCTCGTGCACTATCTTAACTGCTGTTTTACTGTATGACCTTATTCTCATTGTATAATTTATAGCAAATAAAATTCATATTTACGTGTAATGGCTCTGTCTTGACATGCCTACTAGCCTTTTTTCAACATTTCTCATTTAGTCTGTAGACAAATACACAGTTTTCAAACATGTTTGAAAATTTGATTTGTTTTGAAAACATGTTTGGAACCAAAATATATGGTTTTCAAACATGTAGTTTACAGCAGGTTTCCTTTGCAAGAAAACAGTACCGTGCAACTCCAGTCTTTCCTAAGCAATTACAAGGCTGACTTGACTTGGTAGAAAACTGAAGTAAAACTGTGGCTGTTGGAGAGCTCAGGCTGACATACCTCAGTCATCTCAGTTACCATTTCATAAAGATGATGTAATGTCTGTGAAATCAGCAAAGTAACTCCACACTAACACCACTATATCAAGATTAGAGTTAAGGCCTATTTCTTTTTTAATGGAGTTGAAGGCTTTGACTCAGAAATGCTTAATCTTTGATATATGCAACGCTGATCCAGATTTGCCATTTGACATTGTGTTATCACATCAACAGATTTGTACTGTTTAGTATTACAGTAAGCAGCTTGGAGCACAGATGTTGCTCTGGGCAAAATGCTACTCGTTGCTGCATTGGTATTTCCTGTTGATGAATTGCTTCAGTGGAATACAATCAATAAGTTTGCTTAGACAAAGACACTAAATGACCACACCTAAAGGCTGACTATCTTGCACATTTGCTGGGAATTAAACTATTTGTCAGAAGGAAAACAGTATATTTTGTAAACTATTATCCTTGCTCTATGCACATTTTGTTTTTACTCTTGAGGAGTGGCGGGGTTTTTAGCCACTAATCTGGGGAACGAAAACAAAACTGCTATTTCAGCCAGTCAATGCAGGAGTACACGTCGCTCTTCCCCCCAGCATGCTATGATGGCTATGCGTATATTATCAGTTCCGTATGATGGATTTACTAGGCTAAGCAGACCATTATGTACACTTAACCCTGCCCACCAGAGAGCCCACCTTTACTGAAATTCCAGCACCAGAACAAGTTAGGGAACTAAATTTGCTGTGCAAGGCTTAGCATCCCCGTACCTTCCTGAACTGGCAATGGCTCAGAGAATGGGCTTCACCTGTTACTGCTTTCCCTTCTACTGCATTCCCTGTCCTGTTTGTGGTCACTAAATGCAACCATAGTATTTAACTAGTGGTGTCTTCCTAGAAGCACCTTTATTTGTCCCTCTTCCCTGTTGCAGTTCCACTACAATGCATTGAAGTGAGTGTGGAGCATTTCCTGTTACCTCTATTTCAGTGGAACTGAGTTTCCCCCAGTATGTTGTGAGCACTTCGTAACTACAAATAAGAGCTTGTAACAATGGACCAACACTAATGCACTGGTCTGGGAGTCTTCCAGTTACCACAGGTGATCTCTTTAGGTTTCAGAGGTTTTGTGGCATCTCTAAAAGGCTCCAAGACTCACAGGGCAAATAAAAACTCCAAGTCTATCTGCATTAATCATTTAAAGCTTATCATTTGATAACGATTTTTAAGGCACAGGTTGTGAAAGTTTCACACTGACAATACCAGGCTTAATCTGACTGAATATGGTACAATACCAATACGGCCTAATTCTCCAGACACTTTAGTTAACACAAAGTTAACTATGCATTTTTGCAAAGCAGTAAGTCTTCAGATAGGGCAGATAAAGTCCGGAAGAGAGCGACCCAAGATGCACGCAGGGGCTGAGACGAGCTTACCCTGCTCGGCCGCTCCCAGTCCCTTGCTGTGACTCGCCCCGCGCCTCCGGACACTCCCGGCCGGGAAGGCCGCGGCCACCTCCAGCCTTTGGAGGAACAGCGGGATTTTCTGTGCCTAACCCGGCTGCGTCTGCCCGCGGGGCCCGGCTCTCCTCAGGCTCGTCTGGGCCCCAGCCCCGGCCGGGCTCTCGCTGGAGGAGGCCAACGGCCGCCCTCGCGCCCGCCGCCGCCCGCTAGATGGCGGCCCGACACCGGCGGTGGCGGAGCGGGGCCAGGCCGGGCCCCCGCGCCCTCCCCTGCTCCTGCGGAAGCGCCAAGACTCGTTAAAACAACCCCGAATCGCGGAAGCGCCTTTTCGGTTACAAAGCCTCGATGGCCGACCCGAGGAACCCCGGCCCCACGCAGCCGGCACCGGCACAACCCAGGCGGGCCGGGTAGAGGGCCCCTGGGCGGCCGATTTCAAATGTCACCAGGATACAAGGCCTTTCTTGGAAACCCTGCCAAGGGGCAGCTGCCCTCAGCGACACGCCTGCCCTCCATCCCGCTGGAGCCTGCACAGCCCCGCAGGGAAGCGGCGGCATTTCTCAGCCCCGTTTACAAAAGGGTCTATCGGTGCTGTCTCAGCCCTCACAGGAGCTCTGAAGCACTCCCGCCCTGCAGATAATAGTCTGGGATAATGATAATGATCATATTCATGGGTAGCAAAAAAAGCTGCAGGTTTGCAATCTGCAGGCAGGACTGCAATCTCTGCGAGGTGATACTGTCCAAGTCTGCTGATGATCAAAAGCAGTTTTTTCTCAGGAATGCTCAGAGACACGATGGTAATGAAAGGCTATTTCCATGCCAAATTTCCATACTCAAATCCCTAGCTGCTTCAGCTGAAGAGCTGTTTATGATAAAGTCACAGGATTTTTCTATTACTGGAAGTGAAGGGGTGTTTTGGTTCTCCTCCTTGTTCAGCCAAGCTAGCAGATGAACTCACTGGCTTTGCACTAACCAGAGTCTGGCCCTTGGGCAGCCACCACCCCCACAAAGCTTCGGCCCCCCCCAAAACAGCACTGTTCCTACTATGCCGGAGAGAGACCGACATCAGTCTTACACAGCCTTGCAGGGGTTGCTGGCAGAGCGCAGGAGATGAAGCAAAGCCAGCATTATGCTTCGCAGGGCCCTGGGAGCTGGGTTTTCCCAGCCTGTGCTTTAACACAGGAGGACAGGCTGAGAGCCTTGGCCTGGGACTAGGATGTTCTGGGTCAGTTTTCCCAGCTCTGTCACAGGCAGTTTGCATGACGTTGGGAAAAAGCCACTTTACTTTGTCACATCTCGCTTCTCTCATTCCCGAAAGAGAGACGGTGACACAAAAGAAACAGACAAGTTCATCAAAAGCTGTAAGCTGTTGTGCTACGTGTGCGCTGAGGATACAGGGGTATCAGTCTTGGTAGACCAGAGACCTTTGATATGATCATAACAACAATTAGCAGCATTGAAGTAAGAAACAGCTTAGAATACAGAGGGCAAGGGCTGGTAATTCAAGAACAGCATCATGCTTCTTTACACACAGAATGTAGGACATGAGGGCTGGAAGAGATTTTAACCTTTCCTTATCCAAAGCAGACTCAGCTCCACCACCTTGCAACATGTGCAGCAAACCCAGTCCTCCCCAGAAGCCCAAGCCCTCAGAAGGCCCATGATACACAACCTCCGCCTGACGAGGGCAAACAGAGTAAAACGTTATTCCAAAGTGGGGGAAGGAAAGGGAAAGAAACACAATTCTCTTTGGAAAGCGATTTTTAAAAGGAAATGTTAAGTTTACATTTCCCTGTTTCATTTTAGCTATATAGACAGGAAGGATCAATTTAGAAGCTGTCCACCTTCAATTCATAGCAACGTAAGCATTATCAACCCATAATTTATGTTACCGTCTTTCAAAAAACTGCCTAGTTCAGCAGATGGAGATGCAACGGTGTCATGCATATCAGACCATGCATGATAACAGATGGACTCTGAATACATGAACTGAATGTCTGGATCGTGAGTCTTTACAAACCATACTTTACATTTATTTGCTTTTGCAATGACTGGCTGACAAAGAAAGGGAAACCAGAGAGACATTTGTGCTTTAACTACCCTGAAAAATACTCAAGTCAACCATTTCACTACCTGAAATTTCTCCTGATGTGGAGGTTCAGTATAATGCTATGTGCCATCCCTCTGTGCAGGCACAAATTAAGGCAGACAATCAGAGGCCTGAAGAAAACACATCCAGGTAAAGTCCCTCCCACCAGCACAGGACTGTTTGTGTAGTTATAGAACAAATTTAGAAACTGATTTCTCAATCAGCTGCTCAACACCACAAACCATTTTCAATTTCCGTGTTCCTCAGTTTGCAAATGTGACTTCACCATCTCCCAGTCACAGGAAAGTTTCTGTTCCCAGGGAAGTGATGTGTGTACAGACTTTCCAGATTCTGAACAATGGCCCTTTTTACTTAATCTTCCGTATTAAGTCTAGGTAATGTTTTCAATCTCGGATTTGGATGGCTGAGAAATAACCAGGAAAATAACCCTGGCTTCCTATACTTCTCCATAATTTTCTCTGAAACATGTTCAATCGCCCCTGCTGCATTTTTTTTTTCTTAAAACTTACTTTAAAGATTATTCTAGGTGTTCACACCACAGCATCCTGCTGAGTTAAGAAAGCAAAATTGTACACTTACAGGCCCGAAGAATCCCCTTCAGTCAATCAATAACTATATTTCTGACTGTTCTAAAACCAATTGTTTCAGATGTCACTATCCCAAACAGCTTTTTTCCTGATCAATATCTCTGGCAGCTGTTCAGATAACCTATCAGTGGAACTAATTGCTGTTAAAGCTGTGCACCTATGATCAGTCAGGCTAGGATGTGTTTTCCCTGTGTAGTTGCAATAGAAAACCTCATGTAAATTCAACCCATGCACAGCAGAACTACTTTCTGGAATGGGCATATGTCAAATTAGCAGAACAAACGTTTTTTGGTGCTTTCTTTGTCCTCACCACAAAAGAGAAATCCAGAAATATTTCCATTATTCCAGCTCTGTCAGTGTGCTGGCCCAAGCAGTGTGCTGAACATTAGGCATGGAAATAACCGCATTGACTTGAATGGCATGCACACTGTGCATCTTTAGCAGTTGTGTTGTTGGATAGGCCAACAATTTTGTAAAGACACAAAGCTCCCAAGAACATTTTTGTCATTTGGGGGGGGGGGGGAAAAACCCTCCAAACTTGCTGGATTTGTCTATACACAGTGCAAGAAAACAGGCCAAAATCTGCACCAGTGTAAGTGAGCAGAACATTAATGAACCCCCATGCCAGCTTGCACCCTGATTTTACAGCTATTGAAGTCTCTCAAAGATCCATTTTAAGTAAAGGAATTTCCTGTGCTGTAAACAAAACAGTCTGCTTCTCCCTTCAACAGAAGTATTACCAAATGCTTCAGAAGTGACCCCAATCTAGTGTTTTGCAGAGACATCAATATACTCCTTCATGCATGGAATCATCTACAGATGTTGCAGCACTCCGCACTAACATTTTAGTGGCACATGGGGAAAATGAGAAACTCAGAGCTGTGTTTGATTGTTTCTCTGTTAAAGACAGTGAGGCGCTGTGGGCAGGGAGGAGAGATTACGGTTTTGATCAAATCCCAGTAAACCTGAGTTAATGAGACATAGTGAGGCAATTCAGGGAAGGGAAGCATCCTGTCCCTGCACTGAACTGACAGTGAGGTCCCAAATACCAATGCGAGTGCATTTTAGTTGGGACCTCACCACAGATGGAAGCATACTTTGTTTACTAAAATTTACTGGGTTAATATTCAGACCAGAGCTAATCCCTGTTCTTTTCTGTGTAAAGTTTTCAAAGGAGAGCTCTCACGAGGACCTCGCCTGCATTTCCAAGCAGGAATTTTCATTCTACTGATGACCATTTACAATGAATACAGAAGTTTCTTTCCTCTTCCCCTACCCCAAAACTGGAAGCATCAGTGTCCAGTACAAGGTAGACAAAAATGAGATTTTTCTGAGTATTTCTTGCAGGAAAATTCCTATCCTTCTAACCAGCTGTTCTGAAAGCATTATTCAGACATGCAGGTGTTTCAGAGATGATCCTCGCTCCCACAGCTAAGCTTACTTTCCCATTATCCAGCAAGCTTTTTGCCTCACAGCTTAAGGGGATAACTAACACCAAGTGGAAAATCCACAGGCATCAGCTCACTCCCCCACTGTCATGTCTGGTGCTTCCACCACATCTTCAATTCTGCTCATCTCTCTGCAGTGGGAGGCCAGGTGGCAGGCGGGGGTTCTCACAGGACACAATAAAATGAAAAAGTAAGTATATTTGAGTTTGATCTACTCCTGAGGCAAGGCTGAATGAAAACCTTCATTTCCATCCTACATCATCTTTTCTATGATATTCTTCTAATTAAGCAGTTGTCCTCATTGCATCAGGCACGAGCCATTTGAACACAGCTTCTGATTGAGTTTATGATCATCTCATTTATATCCAAGAGTCACCTAGTGAGTGGCCTGCCAAGGCTGACTGTATTCGATGTGGTGGGCACATCTGCAAAACACAGCAAAAGGCACTGCAACCAGCTGGGCACTACAGCCCGGACTACAGAAGAGGGAACAATTTTAATTCTTTAGCAGGGTCAATATTAATCAGATCACTATTTATGTTAAGTAGCTCATTTTCCACCCTGGATAAAGCAGAGACAGGAGCAGCCCCAGAGCTTGGTGGTGCTCATGTCTGAGTCAGTTTTACACAGGTGTTTAACATGTTCAGTGAAACCAAGTACTCCCCACAAACTCCGCAACTGTAGCTGCAGTGCTGGCTCAAACACTTGACACATGCACCTTGCAGTTGTGAATTTTTATCTATTGAATGCGTTTTGTAACTTTTCTGCATGCCACTATCTGCAGAATTTCTCTTTATAGTGGAATTTTCTAGCTTTCTCATATGAAAATTCAGGTAGTTGGGTTAATATTGCAATAATTCCTGTATCAGAAATAAAAACTGTAATTCATGTAGAAAAAGATTTTTATTTATTTTTTTAAAGTACTGTGGGTTTCTTTCTCAAGGACTGTCTTACTATTTGTTCCTTTCCTGATACCAGACAAGTCATCTGCATCCGCAATTTGGTCCTATTTCTGTGATCATCTGACTCTTACACTAACGTACTGTGAAAAGCACCAAGTACTTCACTTGATAGAGAAGCAAGTGCATTGGTATGCTACCATGGTTTGCAAAACTGCAATTACATCACCCATTAAAACGGAGAAGGGAAATGGAGAACAACGCTTTATGTTAAGTGATACCAATTACTGTGTAAGTACCTGATGATACAGAAAGTGACTGTTGTATTTATATGGTTATATAACTAACAGATTGAGCAAGCTTTTGCCCTTTGCTTATCTGTTGGCCTTTTATCGTTTCAGGAAATGAGAATCTACCTCCATGGGTGATCTCATAAGCCAGGAAATGCAGATTTAAAGTTAGATTGCCAATAGGCCTCTTGGAATAAGAGCAGAGCATTGAATTGTGCTGTTATGTTAAAGATAGTTCTCTAACTACTGTGCCTGCACTGAACCACTGCCTTTTCAGGGCCTCACAGAAGGGCTGAGGTTGGAAGCAACTCTGGAGATTACCTGGTCCGATGCCCTGCTCAAAGCAGGGCCACCTTGAGCAGGTTCCTCAGGACTGTGGTCAGTCAGGTTTTGAATCTGAGGATGGAGACTCCACAACCTCCCTGAGCAACCTGTTCCGGGATTTGACCACCCTCACAGTAAAAGAGTTCCCTTACATTTAAATAGAATTCTCTGAATTTCAGTTTGTGTCCATTGCCTCTTGCCCTTTCACTGAGAACAACTGAAAAGCATCTGGCTCAATCTTCTTCACTCATCCCATCAGGAGTTTAAACACATTGATGAGGCCATTCCTGAGCCTTCTTTTTCACAAGCTGAACAATTTGAGCTCTCTCAGCCTCTTCTTCTGTAAGAGGTGGCCCAAGACCTTAATCATCTGTGTGTCCCTTTGCTGAACTTGCTCCTGTAAGTTTGTGTCTGTCTTGTACTGTGGAGCCCAGCACTGGACACAGTGCTCCAGATGAGGCCTGACCAGTGCTGAGAAGAGAAGGATCATTTCCCTCAGCCTGCAGCACTCCTCCTAATGCAGCCCACGATGCTGTTGGCCTCCTTTGCCACTAGGGTGCACTGATGGCTCCTGCTCAACTTGGTGTCCACCAAGACCCCCAGGTCCTTTCCTGCAGAGCTGCTTTCCAGCCAGTCAGCCCACAGAGTGTACTGTTAGGTGGGGTTATTCCACCTCAGGCGCAGGACGTAGCATTTCCCTTTGCTTAATACCATGAAGTCCCTGTTGTCCCATTGCTCCAGCACATCAAAGTCCCTGTGAATGGCAGGACAGGCCCCTGGTGTATCCACCACTCCTCCAGGTTTGGCATCATCTGCAAACTTGCTGTGGGTGCCCGCTGTCCTATCAGCCGTATCATTAATTAAAATGTTAAACAGTACTGACCCCAGTACCGACCCCAGTACACTCCAGTAGTGGCTGCCTCCAGCTGGAGTCTGTGTGCTGATCACACCCTCTGAGCTTGGCAGTTTGTCCAGTTTTCAGTCACGTCACTGCCCATTTTTATAAGCCCATGCATCATCACTTTGTCTATGAAGATGTTATGGACAACAGTGTCAAGAGCTTCATTAAGATCAAGATAAACAACATCCACTGCTCTCCCCTTATCCACCAAGCTAGTCATCTCATCATAGTAGGCTGTCAAGTTGGTCAGGCATGATTTCCCCTTTGTAAATCCATGCTGACTTCTCCCAGGCATGCTCCCATTAATTTGTATGTTTGAAAATAGCTTCCATTATTATTCAGTCTTTCAGCTTCCCAGGGATTGAGGTGAGGATGACTGACCTGTATTGCCCTAGATCCTCTTTCTTGAAGATAGAAGCGACATTTTATTTCGTCCAGCCCTCAGGAACCTCCCCCACTTGCAGTGACCTTTCAGACATTGAGAGCGGCCTCATGATGACATGGGCCAGCTTCCTCAGCACTCAGGGGTGTATCCCATCAGGTTCCAGGGATTTGCATCTGTCCAGTTCATTTAAATGTATTCTAGTTTCATCCTCCTCTACCAAGGATACATCTCCCTTGCTCCAGAAAGTCTCTTCAGCAGATTAGGGACTGGTCTGGTTCTTAGGAATTAAATTCGCCATAAGAGACAGAATTTAGGCACAGAGCCTACCCATTAAATGATGGTATTCATCCAGTGCACACAGAGTGGTTAACCATTCACCTGCTTACACTCTGTCTCCCCTTCTGTAAAACAGAGATATTATCCCTTTATTTCAGCTTTACAGTGCTATTTAACATGAAACACTCTGAGCCCTCAAATTGCTAGCTGTTAACACCTGAACCTCACGCCAGGGCAGCACTGGGCTGCTAAAGAGAGGCGGTCTGTTGTGGAGACACACTGCTTAGCTGTGTTAAGTGCTCATTTGCCCACCACACACACACCAAGTCTCTCCCTTCCAATTGCGGGTTTGGTCTTTGAACAGAGTACTCGGACACAAGAGAGGCAGTGCCCCCAGAAGCAGGCTGCAAGGCACAGGAAGCCTCTCTCTCTGCCTCTCGCCTACCTCCTCCCTCCGAGGCCTGTCATAAGAGCCCTTCCCAGGCATCCTTTCCTTAAATCCTCTGCCAAGCCAGGTCTAAAGATCCATTTCTATAAGACCCAAGCACCTATGCTCTGCCACCAAGCTGGAGAAGTAAGCTAAGCTGCTTGTGTTACCTCAGTGACAATGGCACTTATAAGTGACGATGGCATTTACCAGTGCAACAGAATTACAGCCCCGGCACAGACTGAGCTGTTCGTAACCCTGGGCCTGTTTCACTGTGAGCAATAAATGAAGAAAAAAAAATGGCTTCCATAGACAAGTAATGCATTCTGGCAGTATTTTAGGCTAGTGGTAATTCAGCACAGTTATAGGCTTCTAGGCCTTACAGAGTTCTCAGATTTTAAGTACTGGTGGTCCACTGTCAAACCTTCCAGAGCTTTAACCCAGCCTTCTTTCCAAATGGATTACTCCCTCACAGCAGGGTTTGAAGTGGTACACAAGCAATTCATGGTGTAAAGGCTGATCAGGCATAGCTAGAGGGTAGGGATCTTAAAACGCCACTCTAGTTGACCTGTGTCAGCTCAGTGCCACTTTCCCAGGCAAGCAATGGAAGAGCAACAGCACCCTCAGCCCTGCTATGAGACAAGTCTTGTTTATTCTGCAGTTCTTCGTGACCACTGGGTCTATGACTTTGATATGGAGGTTTTGAATCCTTTTCTGTGAAATTATTTGAAGCAGAAAGACAGTTCAAAGAAAGAGAGAACCAGAAACCTACATACTTTATCAGTTGCATGCCCAGAGGCAGGGTATTCCTGTGTGCAGGCCAGCCAGCGTTTATGTTCTGGCCAGGAAGCTTTCTGCTAATTGCTGTGCAACTAGTCAAAGTTGCAAGGAATGTGAAGCACAAGGAACAGCTTGGCATTCAGGTTTGCAGTCACAGCTACAGTAGTTCTTTGTAAGATGGGGCAGGCCTTCAAAACAGAGCAGGAGTCCTGCTCTGCAAGCCCCTACCTCAAATATGGCATGGGCTGAGAGGATCCAAACACCACCAGGTAAGAACTTCTGAACATCAGTGATACCCACAGATCACCCCCACTGTCAGGACATTCTACAGGACTGATCTACACCTATTTGGGGAGGGCTCTGCTGGATAAAGGAGGCATGATGCTGGCAGAAGATGAGGTACAAAAGCCAAAAGCACAGTGCTCCAGTGAAAGCATGCCACTGAGCACAGACAGAGGGACCTCCAGAGCTGCCAGAGGCAGGCAGGGCACACGCAGGCAGTACGTGTACTGTCATGGGGGGCACTTGGACCAGTCCTTATGAAAGGACCCTATCTTCATTGTTTCATTGGCTCCCACAGGGCACGGCTTTTCCTCACTGCATAACAAACGTTAAGGGTTGTGTCAGCTTGTGCACTGATTTGCGTTGGGATTCCAGCTTGCTTGACTACGACATGCATCAAAGCCATGACCAGCCATCCTGGGGCCCTCAGTCGGAGCCCTAAACCACATGTAGTTTTAAGATGAGACCGGAAACATCCCTGAAGGACAGTAAAACCAAAATAAAAACAAAAAGAGCCCAGAAAACAGAAGAGCAAGAAGAAAAGGAGTCTAGAAAATGGGGCAGAAATTATCAGTGCTCTCAGAAACAAAAGCATCAGGGACAAAGGCAAGGGCCCTTTTGTTGGTCCGTCACAATGAGCGGTCAAGGAAGCGAGTCAGCCTTGCAGCTCCCCATTTCACATAGTGTGAAAAACTTTCTTGGGCCCTTCTGTGATCTGGCCCAGCTTCTTGATGCTGGAAACAATCTAACAATCTCCCCCCACTTGTTTTTTTTTTTTTTTTGGTTGGTTTTTTTTTTTTTTTTTGCTTTCCACACACGCAACTCATTAAAAATAAGAAAATACTAGGCTTGACTGTGGTGGGTGAAGGGAACAGCTGGAGCGCATGTGAAATGGCAGGTCTCTTCTGATCCAGAATGCTTGCACTGCAGGAGAGCAACATAATGGAATCTACTAATACAGTACTTTAATGAAGACAACTCCTGTGCAACGCCTGACTGTGAATATCCATACTTAATATTTATATGCTTTGGTAATTCTTGGTTATAGTCCCACCTACCGCTGACACTGTGCTGATACTTTGGTTATAGATCAGAAAAACCACAAACATTATTTAAAATTAAAGGAAAAAAATTACCTTGCATAACAGTCATTCTGCATTAAAGGGAAACATACTCTATTCCTGGGTCCTGAGCAACAGAAGAATTGCTAGGCCAGGTAACACTACAGTGGGTGCTTAAAAGTAAAGTTCCTGCTGTCCTGCAGTCACCCGACGCCCAAACCGCAAGGCATCTCCAAGAAGTTGGAATACTCTGTCACTAGAAACCAAGTAATTAATACCAGTTGTGAAAGTGCTCTTTTTCAAAAGAATACAATCAAGAGATTCATTCTCATAAGATAAAGTTATTTATCCTGTTAAGAAGAGCTGTGAGAACATTACTGTATTACAGAATAAGGTAACTAATATACTTTTAAACTTATTCCAAAAGCCTAGAGGTCAATTTGCAACTGCTCTTATTTTGACACTCGATTATAAACAAGCTCAATGGGGATAGTGCACTAGCAACAAGGCAGAAGTGTCAGAAGTTCAGGGGAGCAGACCAAAATGAGTTTCAATACAAGTTTGAACAGTGACGATACAGCAATAAGTGCCCTTTCCCCCCAAATTTGCTCTGAAGTGCTAGCCCATTCATCATCCTAACAGGATATTAGAAACAACAGCATTTGCCCTGTAGTAACTCCATCTAACATGATGTGTGTTAAAACACTGGAATTAAAATATAGCTTACAATAGAAGACAGTCTTTAGTGGCTTCCTTGGGTAAGAAGCTCACTTATCTATTCCCAAGACTAACTAATGGACTTGGGCTTTGTTAGCCTGAAGACTTCAATGTTGATGATATGAAGTTCAAGTCCTGCGCAAGTTAGCTACAAAAAAGTTTCTATTAGCACTACAGTAGAAAATGCAAAATAGCTTTGCACTAGAATCCAACGGCATGGGGAAAACTGGATTCCTCTAAGTCTGTGCAGTGGGAAAGTCCTGATTCAGTATTTGACTACACCATTGCTTTTCACGAGTAGCAGACACTGCCATATGTTTTCTTGAAATACTGGCCCAGAAAACTATGCTTCCTGGTGTCTCACTCAAAACACAGATTGGTTGATGCTAACATCCCTGCTGGGACCCAGCGGCTGCCTCTGTAGGAATCATGAGAGAGCAAAGCTATTTGGCTTACTTCCCTTGGAAGGGATTTTGTAGGAACCTATAAACAGCAGGAATATCAGTAATGACCCCTATATAACTATATACACACATACATATATATGACTCATTTTAGCATGAGCTATAGATGAACCAGATTATCTAATTTTTATTGTTTGGATGAGAAAGAAGATGAAGATTTACACCCTCCATTACATTTGCCACATGAAGTTTAAATCAGCACCCAGGACTACATGCAGACAGATACTCAGTGGAAATCCAGGCATGTCCAGAACAGTCCTGTGTAGTCCAAGTTCAGACACTGTAAGCTCTCCCGTGAAATAAATGAAGTAGAAAATCATTCACAGGATCGGTTATGCAAAAACGCACAGCAAGCATTCTCCTTTGCTTGCAGCAGTCCCTGCTGCGAGGCTGAGAGCAGCCACATTCCCTGGAAAAGGGGCGAGTTTGAATTGGTCCAACCTGGGTTTGGCACACTACAGACCTGTGCTGCTCAGTAGCTTTTCAACTGTTCATACCGACGGCACAACTAGAAACCCACATACACTCCCAGGGAAGGGAAGTTAACAACAGAAAAATGTCTCTTATGGTCACAATTCTACTTTTAAAGTATTTCAGGAAAGACCTCAATGTCCATTATTCATATGGATTAGAAGCTGTACTGCTGTTACACACCTGCCAGCAACAGAATATGCTTCAAAACTGGTTTTAGTAATCCCAGAGTCAATAACGGTCCAAGGAAGAGTCAGTTCTGGTTCCTAGCCATAGTTTGCAATACACTGGCTTTTATCAGTGAGCCCTTTTGTCTTCTCACAGCCCCACACCTGTGCCATCACACACATAACAAAGTTTGAACTGTCCCCATGCCATCTGGTGGAAATTTGCTTTCTACTTGCTGCCAGGAGCTGTGGGAAGAGGAGCAGCAGTTCATATCACAATAAAAGTTCTTGCATATACGTAGAGTAAATAAATACAAGCAATTTCTTGCCTGCTAATTGAATTCCTGCAAGCTCTTTATTAATCACATTTCCAGAACATTTGATGTTGCAATAAAACATTGTTGTGAACACTTTCCAAGTGAAAGAAAAAAAAACCAACTGTGAAATAATCAGCTAATATTTCAGACACCTTATCCAGTTGTGTTAGGCCCGGACATAGCACAGACCACAAGCAAGCCACAAAAGTTGTTGGGCAATTGCTTAAATTAAGTAAACTCTTAAGTGCTGCGCTGACCCAAGACTCACTCTCTAGTCACTCTCTCAAACACAAAAGGTCACGTTCTCAGCATCTATTCCAATGACCTACAATGTCTTTTACAAGAGATAATGCATTCTGAGCACATATTGACACTGATTGTTTCCCCTGCCCCTTTTTCCTCCTTTCATCTATGAAGGAAGGATTTAGGGAAGGTTTTACAGACAGGGAAGAAGCATCTTTGAGGCAAGGGAGGGGAGAAAAACAAAACCAAAACCAAACCAGAGCAAGAACCACAAAGAAGAGCTGCAAATAGGACCACAGTCCTTTTAGACAAATTGACTCCTATGAGCTAAATCAGTACCCTGGGAATGATGAGTCTTTCCTCCTTTGCTTTTTCTGTATTTTTAGACAGGATTAAAAGTAAAAATACTATGTTAACATTAGGAGACTGTTACTCCAAGTATTTCCAGCACAAATGGAATAGAAAAAAAACAGAGAAAGAGGCTCAACTTCACAGAGCAGCTTGAATAGCGATCCAAGGACTAGCACATGGGCCTGCATGCTCTGTCGACACTGCTGGTTCAGACCAGTTCAGCAGAACAGCATATTTAGTCTTTGGAAGCCATTTATTTATTTGGACTTCTGAGGCCTGAGCAAATAGCTGTTGAATACAATGCAGTTCCCACTCTGACACTATCAGAGGCACTGGTAAACGCAGTCACACCATTTACACTTGCTAGTGCTGCCTGCAGTGTTTGGGACATAAAAGTGCTACCTATTCTACATGCCATGGCAATAAACTTCGTTTCAGTAAGGTGATGCAATGCTCTGTGATATGTGCATAGGATACCTATTTCTTTGAATGTAACCCCAGTGTATAGTTCAAAAACTGAAGCTCTCACCATGATACCAACTTGCCTTATGCACCTGATGCACCACATTGTGTATTTTTACTTAGTTTGAGGGCAAAGTGAGTTGACCAGTAGAAAGTTGTAGCTACCTTGAGTCCTAAGCACAGTACTTTTTCTTAAGTTTAACGAGGGTAAATAAGTGTTAAGAACAAGATTAGGAAAATATTACCTTAATCAATACATGAAGTTCAGTCAAGTTCACAACTCATTAGCAATCCAATACCTACCACTAAGTCATTTCCTGACTTAGAAATCTCAACTAAGTTTTCCCAGTTTTCATTAAAAAAATACCTTATTCTATTTGGAACAATCCCAGGATTTGCAACGCTGTCTCTCCCTCATCTTTATTGAGACATTTCCAATCAGTCACAGGCCCTATTCCAGTCACCCCTTCCTATGTCAGTTCAGCTATATCATACCTCTCTCTCCTCTGATCATCTCAGGGTCCAGCAGGAAGGCGTAACCACACTAGAATACCTAGACATTGAAAGCAGGGTCTAGCTCACCTTTTTTTTCCCCCCTTCCCTAAAAAAAGCTTTATTGCTCTTCACATAACTCTGCAGAGACTAATTATTTGCTAAGGTTTGCAGGGTGTGAATGGGTTGAGATTCATCTGGGGTCTGTGCTACTTTGCTACTGCTTCAAAGAACTGTCTCAAAAGACAATTTTCCATCTTCTAGTCTGGCTCTACATTGTTATTTTGCATACAAAGGAGTTAGGGAGAGGCAGCTTTGACACTTAGTTAAAATATATACTAAAAAAAATAAATCCCATTTTTACGTTGCTCCTTGATGTGAAAGCAGGGTTTGTAAACAATAGTTTACAACATTCATTTACCTTCCTCGTAAATACAAAGCAACATAGCCATTGATTGCTACTTGATGCCCCACAGAGCTAGAAGTTCATCCTACCACAGAGCGCTCACCTCCAAGAGGGTACTTACCACACTAGGGCACTTCCTCCATGGCTGCTCTGGGCAAACATTCTGTGAGTCTTCACACAGGAAGAGCATTTCCAACATGAGAGAGGCTCTAATCTGAGTGTTGAAACAATAGGAAGCTCTAAAAGAAGGAAAAAAAAAAATCTTTTAAGAACCCGTACAGCATCCAAGGGAGTCAATTTGAAAGTTAGTCTTAAAACATGTTATTTCCTCACTAATGTTTTTAATTGAAGCATATAAGAAGTCTCAAGAAACGTAAGACAAGGAGCACAAGCAAAACAATAGACTTTAGTAGGCACAGATGAAGGAGGTTTTTACCTTGGAGAAAATACTTTTAGCAGAGCAGGAACAAACACAACCTTTCCTGCTTGGAGTTGTGTGTGAGTCAACTTGACCCTGCTGCTGCTTCTGTCCTTGGGTGGAATTCACTGGTGTTAGTATTCAAACACTACCACACAGCATGAAAACTGCTGGGGGAGGCAGCAGCAGGCACCTAAAAGCAATACAGTGGCAGAGCCCAAGGACTTGCCTTCAGCCTTACTGGTTTGTTCCAGTCCACCTGGTCAGTCCAAGCACTGATGTTCACAGCAGCCCACCTAGCCTGATCATCCTCCACTAGAAACAATTGCCATCTCAAAAAACTAAGAGTAATTACCAAAATCAGCACTTTCTACAGCTTCCTTCTGGAATAAAGTAATAGCCAGAGGAGATAATATGCAATACGACACTGAAAATTCTTCTGAACAGAAACATTCAATCAATGAAAAAGGAACCAATACCATAATAAATACAGAAAGATTTTACCTTCTTTAGCATGACTTCGTGTATGCTGCAAGGATTTTCCCCCACCCTATCCAGACAGTAGGATAGCATACACAGCAAGCAAACAAAGCTCACAACCCCTGACCTTTCTAGAGTGGAAATACAGCCCTTATAGAACTGACTCCCAGCTGAAGGCAATCAGAAAACTCAACCCTAATCACCCGCTCCCATCCAATGGGGCCTCCTGCTTACTCCATTATCCTCCTTTGCCTCATCTGGGGGGCCTGTCAATACAAAGAGCACACGGATCCGTTCCTTTTCCCCAGTGCTGTGGTATCCGTGACCCAGCTCAATTTGAGAAGGCAGGATTCAGATTCAGAGCCTGCGTAGGGGTTGCTGTTACTCGCAATTAATTGCCCCCCTTCTCCTCGCCCTGCTCCTGTCCTGCTGGTAACAAAGGGACTCGTGGCTGCCAGGGGGAAGATGCAGGAGCTGATGGTTTCACAGCCTACCTTGGGGGTACAGCTGAATGTTGCCTGCAGTGGTGGGAAGGCCTGGGCACAGCGAGGAGCTGGAGGGCACACCGAGGCTAGTGCCTGCCCTGCCTGTGGAGGGTTAAAGGTTTGCAGCAAGGGATGTGGTTAAACGGTAAAGGGCTGAGGGAGCTGAGCACGGGACAGCCATCCAGGAAAGAAACACCTCGTTGCAGTGTCAGGCAGAAGATGTGGGTCTGGCAGAGCGATGGACACATCCAAGGCCAGGGGACAGCATGGCATGAGCTGCCATGGCCATGGAGCGCCACCTGGAGAGGAAGGCCGGGACAGGGATACTGTAGCCATCACTGGCACCACCAAGCTGCCAACAGGTCACAGCAACCTTGTGCTGCCCTGAAACATTGGCTACTGCTACACATGGAAGGTGGTGCCTCCGATTTGGCCTTACAGGCTGTGGGATAACAAGGGGCTGCCTGTTCCTGTCTTCTGCCATGTGTCCAAAGCAGTGTGTCCAAGGGGGTGGCAGGGGCATGGGCAGTTGTGTGCCCCCTCCCTTCTGTGCTGCTGGGAGACACGTGAGTGTATGGGTGAGGATGGGCTGATATGCGGAGAGAGCCACTGTTTGAAGATGGGCATCATAAATAATCAACCCTTGGGTGAGGACTGAAGAGAACGAGAAAAATGGATCTGTGATTATGTGTGATTGGTTTCCCTGTGCGCATGCTCTTCAAAATAAAGCATTTCTGAATAGGCCTTGCATACACTGGGGGTGAGGGAGGGAAGGGAAGAGGGAAACCAAGTGGAAGAGAAAAATGCTCCAGCTGACAATGACTGAGAGGGAGAGAACTGCACGGTAACGTGCCATCCATCTACTGGGCAAGATTCATTATTCACAGTTCAGTCATTTTGTTCTAAATTTTAAATGTCATCTAAAGTGCTTTTTGAATTCATCAGCTTAAAAGATATTTACTAAGAAGCAAAACATTGTGTTATTACTCAGCGGCACTGAGGGCTGCGGGATGGCAGGCAGTGTCGTCGGGTGGCGGAGCAAGAAGCCAGCTAAACTGGAAATCGCTTATTCGCTATTAAGAGGCTGCTGGTACGGTGCTTGTTGGCCCTTGAAGCTTCCCATGGCTACATCCCAACCAGGTGCTCGTCCTTTCTAAAAAGTATCTCACAGATTTCAGTCAGGCATGAGCAAAGAAGGAACATACCTCATTTGCTGCCTCACGCCAACTATTGTACCAGTCCCCACCAGGACAGCCAGGGCGCTAAGCTAAGTACCCCGGAAATCCCAACCATGTACTCTACCACACGTTTGATTATTGGATTTTTACATCACCCTGTAACACTCTCTTAAACAATAATAAAATCTCAGCCACAGTATTTGATTAGCAATTAGAAATGAGGCCTGAAAGAAGGCACAGTACTGTTTATATCCACCACAAATAACAAGGCTGTCGCAGGGTGCTGGGGTTTCCAGGGACCTCAGCTTCCCCTGCTCCCGGCTCCACAAGCCTGGCACAGTGCCATTAGCGTAATCACTCCCGAACTAATGTCTTCTACTCACATAGTCATTTCTTCACTAGCAAAACCATGCATATCCTCAAGATACTTAAGCTACACATGGTGTGATGGTAATAGCTTTGTAATGGTGTTCATCTATCATCCATTTTAAACATCCTTGCTCTGCCCACTAACCCATCTTCAACGGCTCCACTTCTCCTCAGACACAAACATTTCTGAGAAGTTTCAGAGAGGCACCTTTTGGAAAAAAGGAAGTGCAGGCAAAGAACCAAAACAAATTTCCTAGGCAGATCTTCATAGCCTGTCAATGGGTTCGGGCCACGCAACTGAGGTGAAACGTGAGCTGACTTAGACCTGAGGTTTGATGCCCAGCTCAGAAGAGAGCAGCAGTAGTTTTATGGAAATTACTTTATTCCTTTCTTACGTCCACGGAGATTGTCAAACACAAAAAAATAGCAAGGAGCTATAAAGAGATCTGGGGCACAGTGAACACCATGTAGGAGAACTGGAAGTAGTATCATAGCAATTCTTTCTCCATTTTGCCTGGGTTACCTGTCCCTGCTGCTCCCATTCAAAGCCCTCTGGCATAAAGACTCCCACAGACTTTGGATGACTCATAAAAACCAAAGTTTTCTGTGGTTGAGCTTAATTTCTTCCACTACCTACAGATACAAAATTTCAGTTCTACTTTGGCTCTAGGTCTGCAAAAGATACTTCCAATTTTACTTGAAACACTTCACTTGTGGAATAATAGAATTATAGGGATTATACAGAGCAATAATCCTCAGCACTCCATGGGATCAAAGCAGTATTCAAATATTAAGCAACTCAGAGGAGACAGCTCAAGTATTATTATCCTCATTTTCCAGAGCAAGGATGGGAAAACACAACTTGAGAGCACAAGCCTTCTCCCAGGAGGATTTACGTTGGGAACCGCATGCTCCAGGCTGGCTTGGGGACTCCCTCCCTCCTGTGCCCTGGACCACATGCTGGGGTTGGAGCCCAGCCTCATGTGTGGCCTGATGCTCCCTCCTTACCTCCACCGCACTGCTCCTTAAGGCTCTTCCCTGCCAGCTGCAGCATTTACCACTGCTACTGCATTTTTAAATAAGGAACAAAATATTAAATATGTGCATTACAAAGACTGTGGATCCTCTCTCTAAAGTGGTCCCTCCAGGATGAACTTTACTCAGCACTTAGAAGCTTAGCTAAGATTAGGGTCCCTGTGGCAGGCACAGCAGATGTAATTACACAGCCTAAGGTGCCCTACAGTTACTAGTGCAAATAGGCAAAGGGTAGAAGACATTATCCTCCACTTTGTGATGCGAGGTCACAGAACAACCAGTAACATGCCCAAGGTGTGGAAGGGCCAGGAGTTCAGCTGTCATCCTGTCACCAGGCCCAATGTTTTACCCAAAGACCAAACCACTTGTCAGCAGTTTAATGACTGGACATTTAAGCATACTAAACAACGTCCTTTTTATCACAGTATGTGTGCCTGAGGCGCTGCCAGCTCAGCTCCTTTAGAAGAAACATACATGCAGTGCTGCTCAGGGGCCGCAGGTAATGCTGGTGAAGAAAAAGACTGATGATCACAAGGAAGGAGGGAGAAAATTGAAGCCGGTCATTCTGCTGTACTGTGCTACTTGAATAGTACTCTTGAATAAACAAGTTCCAGGAGCTAGAAAGCAGGGACTCCAATTTTCAGGACTGAACTGCACAAGATCATATACATTAAGGAAGATAAAGAAATATAGCTGAAAGCCAAATACAGGTTACAGTGGCTGAAGATCATCTTCAGGAGATGAAAAATTCCTTAAATGATGAAGACAATAATTCACAAGAATGGGACTCTCCAGTGAATTATGGGATTCCCCTTTCAGTAAGTTAGCAGAAATACGATTCTAAAATTTAAATGCACTCATCCATCACAGATTCTGCTTAAATAGATTTATGGATATATACATATTTTACCATTTTTTATATTTTTATAAGCCTGACATTTTAGTTCACCTGTAGGTGATACTGGGACTTGAGATACATCAAAAACTAAAGAAGAGGGTAATTATCCTCTGTCCCCAATTGCCTTCCCTCCTTCCCTCATGTATCATAGGCACGGAGAATATTTTTAAGCTCAAGGACCAATAGAGCTGACAAAAACATAAAACAAGGTACAAAGGAAGCTTGAAGTTATTATGGCACTTTGGGGCTGGGAGAAAAGAAGGTACTGGTAGATTAACCTTGGAGCCCCATGAAAACTTTCTGTGACCATATCCAAGCAACAGTCATTAAGAGAAGTTGATGCAATGGGCTCTGATTGAGCAAGGTACCTAAAATCAAGTACCTAACTTGAAAAGTAGTATCATTAACTTCAGTGGTGAATATCCATGTCCATAAAGTTACAGGATCTAACTAGAGCATATTCTAGACTAATGCTCTTTTTTCTTATGCTGGATAAATCTCCAGCCTTTTAACAGTTTTCTCTGATATAAATACAAATATTCACTCTTCTGTCCTAAATTGAGTGCCGTTTTTCCATTATTTCTAGTATTTTCTCTGATCTGCTTCTTTATCTTAACCAGTGATAATACGTAACATCTTGTTTACAAGGAAAAAGAAGGAAACGAACCAACCGTGGTTCAATAGCCTGGTTCCCAGTGCACAGTCCTCTGTGTTCGCACATGCACCTGCACAGGTACTAACACATTGTGAACCAGTGGCCAAAGGCTGTATTTCACAGAAGACTAAAAATCTCAGTGTAAGGATGTTTCTGTAAATTGAGGATGGGGAATTGGCTGGGGTAGGGAGACCGTGTTAATGAAGAAACAGCTGCCACATGACTTCATGCTCCATTAGACACATGAGCGATATTCCCTTTTGAGGCTATGGCTTTAGGTTACGTTACATCCAATCTAGCTGCGTGCTCTTACTGAAAAAAGCGGTCCCGTTCTCCCTTCTCTCCTGTTCCTTCCACATGCTTTGGCAACCTCCCTTGCCTCAGGTTGTGCAACCGTGCAGTGCATGGGTCCAGCTCACTAAGCTCATAGAAAAGTAACTCACCAAAATAAAAACATTTTCTTCCAGATTGGCAGGCTGATCCAATTGCATGTGGTTGCACAACCACTGAACGTGGCAGACACAGAGGATGGAGTAGGAGACTGAGACCCCTCTCCCACCCTCGCCGGCTGCAGCCTTCTTCATGTACGTTTGGTTCAACGTAATGAATGCCAAACGCCCCAACAGCAGGGAGACCTTTGCCCAGAAGTCACACTATCTAACACACAAAAGTCCATCAGCCATGAAAGTCAGATCTATAGGTCAGTTATATAGCATCGAGCACATTTCCTAATTTTTAAGTGCTTAAGTTCATAACCTTCACCTTTTATGTACATATGCAGTGTTTGTAAAGTTCTCAGGATTTCCTTTCCAGTAAAATTAGTTTACAGATGGACACAAATATATATTCAGACAACAGCATCAATACCTCTGTGGGTTTTTGGGCACATCCCATGGCAGTCTTTCACATGCACACACGCTACCTTTTGGCGCAGGCCTGATAATATCACCCTGCCACCTCCAAGTATGCCCTTGCTCACCCAAAGACCTACCCCTAAACCATACAAATATGTACGCAACTGCCCAAACTCTATCAATGGACAAAACAGAAAGCTATATCCATCGCTGCTTTCTGTTGCAGTTTTTTATTTATTTATTCTTTATTTATACGTTGTCAGCTAGAGCTCACAATCAGCAAGAAGATTTGCTTGGCTGTATCTGTATTGATATTTATGACGTTTGAGGCACACACGCTAGACCAGACCAAATGTATGACTTTATTGAATAGTTACTGGTAACGTAAGTTGGCAGGAGAATACACTGCAAAAAAAAAAGCTCTCTTAATGCTGAATCAATGATTCATTTACTTTCTTCATGATTAATTGCAAAGTATTTGGAACTCTAATGAATTTTGTGAATGCAATGTCCTTTAATCAAAAGGAAAAAATATCCGATCTGCATAGAGATACTGATTTTTCTTCTATGTCAGTAAAACAAGAAACTATTTGCTTCCACTACTCCAAGTCCTTGGGAAAGCTGTCAGAATCAATATGGAAGCCTGGATACCTCAGTACGGGAAATTCAAAGCTGTTTTTCTGTCAGTAAGGTGGGTCTGTCTCTTTGCTGCTGTACAAGTAATGCATGACTAAAACAATGGACAGATTAACACTAATGTGCTGGCCAGAGCTGGCCTCCATCTGAAGCATTCCAGAGTCACAGGGAATCCCAGGTGCTCAGCTCTTGTAAGAGCTAGTTAAAAAAAAGACCACAACGCAGCAGGTGCTCCCAAGAGTTTGCAGACTGATACGGAGCTTGGGCACCTCTCTAGCTTAGCATAAGCTACAGCTGCTATTGCCCTCCCTGCGGATCCTCCTCTCCAAGGGCTGGATCAGCAGCAAGCCCAGGCAAAGCACCTCCATGCCCAGACGAGGACCGAGGACTTCCAGTGCCAGGAGGACCTTCCATGGACTGTGGCGTCCAGATGCAGAGAAATTTCTGAAGAAAATAACAGGCTTTACAAGCTTTAACTATACACTGGAGCATGCTGATCCCTAGGATTGCTCACCCGTGTTGGTTTTGCTTTGTTTCAGCATGTGAACCATGAGAGGTCACCAAGTCTGCTCTCCAGGAGCACTGTGGCACTGACCACCCAGCCAGCCGGTGATGCAACACAACATCCCCACTCCTGCTGAGACCCGCTTGGGATACACGGCATCCTCACTGCCCTTGCTGAACTGGTGGGGATGGTGAAGGTAAGTCAGAGCAGCGTGACCGTGCCCCTGGATGCCGTGCCCGTTGCGGGCGGCGTGCCAATGGCAGGCCGTGGCAGCTGCGGGCTGTGGGCTTGCAGCCACACGCTCTGTCCCTCCTGCTCTGCCCTGTGCTGCGCGCAGGGCTGGCAGCTTCACCCAGGCTTCTGGCCTCACAGCAGGGCAAAGCCCCAGCTGTGCATCGAGGAGAAGACGGGAATGCAAGAAGCTTAAGGGATGCTTAAAGGACATTTAAACATGCTTTTCATGCCATGTTTAACCCTTAACATGTAAATGGCTGAAAAGCTAATCCATTAATGTATTCTTCTGCCTGACTGCAGTCTGCTCGCGCTGCCGTGAATTCAGAGTGGTTTTGTTGGCAGAAGGCTTTAGAAAGCAGGGCACACACAAAAAGCAACTATGATGCTGCTTCTCATCATCTACAATGATTTTTGCCTTGTGATAGACCCTCAGGATCTGCTCAGAGATGAGCTGGTGGTCACAGCTGGTCCCTAAGGCACAGGCCTCTCGCGGTGCTCACCAGTGGTGCATGTGGCCAGTAACTAACACTTTTTTTCTTATGCTGGATAAATCTCTAGATTTTTAGCAGTTTCTCTGATATAAATACACAGGGAGCGCAGAGCTGGAGAGGTGCTTGGAGACTGGGTCCCCTGCCCAACACCCGCAGCAGAAAAGTTTCTGCCCCACCACAGAGGCACTTACGTGGCAGAAGGAGGCAGGCAGCCGTGTCACAGCATGTGTCCAAGGAGATCTTTGCTAATGTGACATAACATGGAAAAAAATTGCTGGAAAACAAAATACAGAACAAGAAAGGCTGCTGGCATCGGCAGGAAGGGGTCTGACTGGCTCAGTCCAGTGCAGATGGAGAGTGGAGCGAGTGGGAGAAGACACAAAGCACCTGGTAAACTGGGCAGAGCTTGAGAGTGGGACAAGAGCTGCAGCCCCCTCACATTCAGTACTTGGCTTCTCCTCGCCTTGGCTTCCTTTCGTCTGGGATTTCCCTCCTGTGTTTCCAAAATTTGAAGCCCCGTGGTGCCTCTGCCCAGGGAGCCGAGCAGGGGGAGGCGCCAGGCCCAGCGGAGCGCAGGAAGAGCCTGAAAGGAGACTGCAGGGGGGACGGGGGGAGGCCGAGGGGTCTCAGCTGGCCAGAGCAGGTACGTGCCACCCCTTTCCTCAGCCCTGAAGACTAGTTAGCCCCAGGAGAGAAACACAGATCAGAGCCTTCCCTTGCATGCAGAGCATCCCCTGCATGTCAGTCCTGTGGCTGCACTGCATATGCTATGCGGTACTTCCACTTCAGGTAGGGCTTGCTGGGGACCTTTCATCACCTGCCCAGCTCCAGGATGGATCCTGTCCTGCTTGCTGCAGCAAGCACACCCAGAGGAAGCTGCTGGAGACTCCACTGAGGCATCAGACATCCCACCTAGGTTACGTGAGTGCAGGAAACCAAATTCGTTCTCAGCCTTATAGCCTCCTGAAGCTGCTGGGGCTCTCTGGGATGCAAGTCAGAGTGGTTGCCTGCTGTGTTTAAAAAGGAGTATAGTCCCAGCACATATTGCGGGTTGCTTCGTAGAAGGCACAAAAAGAGCAATGTTCTGTTTTTAAATAGGTCTGTCCCATGTTTGCCTACTGCCAGCCCATGCTGGCAGGTGAGAGGAGGAACAAGTGAGGACTTCATGTACTGCTGGAGCCCTGAGTGGGGAGAGAGGAGTGCGAGGACGCCAGCTTGGCACTGCATCCTGTGGCAACGTGGTGCCACTTGCAAAAACGCAACTGAAAGAATGCCAGACATCTGTGCCCTCACTGCGTGAACCAAAATGGAAAAGAACCAGCTATTTTTCTTCCCACTGAGATTTATAAAAAGCCCCTGTGTGATCTAAACTGACACACAAAATGACAGTCTCATATTGATTAGTTTTAACCTAATTTAGCTGATGCTAATTGTACTGGACCTCTATAATTGTGCACAGAACTTGGTAGCAGCAGTAGGATAGAATTATCATCAGCTTCATGGGGCTAATGTTATGCCAATATCATATTTGATCCATGTTTTCAGCACAGTTGAATGTTTACTGATACCAGCATTTACTTTTCTTGAGAGCTTAATTTTTCACGTCCTTTCACATTTCCTTCAACTTCAGACACACCGCACACAACTTAGAGTACTACAGGTTCTCCCTGCCCACTTTTCACCAGACTAGTGTCCCCACCAGCTTTGGTCAGCTGTCCCCCTAAGGCAAGATTCACCTCCATGCGGCCTTCACCTCGCTCACCCCATCCTTTCTTTAGATGTGGGCCAGAAGGGGAGGGAGTTTTCTTGTGCCAGGAGGGTCAAGACACTGAGGTTCTGGTTTGAGAGGGGGAGAGAATCTGTTACTTCTCATAGAATATTCACCACAAAGGTCTCAGTAACTTCCGGAGCATGGCACTGACGTCTCATGTGCCTCTGCTAGATGTGTGATAGTACCACAAAGCAAGAAAGTCAAACATGGGCCAAGCTATTTAGGGCTTAATGAAGCAAGACTTAAATTCCATCTGGCAACCAACAGTGGGAAAGCAGGGACCAGCGAGCCCGAGTCTAAAAGCACCACTTAATAAATGGACAGATACACTGTGCATTAACTGAAGTTTACAGATGGTGGTCCCAAGTTAGTTTCCTTGTTAGGAGCCATGTAATTGTCTAATGACTCTGAAAGCATCAAATGCCCAGGTAACAGTGCTGCCCCTGAACAGTTCTGTACATTTTTCACTAGCGATAGATGAAAGAACTACCTTAGCTGTACCTGCTGTTTCCACAAATATTTTAGAGCCTAATATCTCTCTACATTGTAAAGGGGAATAATAAGCACTAAGTGTGCTTGCTTTTACCAAAAAGACAGATGTAATCTCCGCCACTTCTCCCAGCAGGCTCTCCTAGTTTACTGGTTCCCCTCCCTTCCAGGTCCACTTCAAAGGGAATCTTCTCCTTCCCCATCAGCCAAAGTGAGCAGCCAGCTTTTTCAATTACAGCTGAGCTCAAAAAGCTGAACTGAGAGGTAGCTGAAGGCCCATAACTCAATTTCTTAAACTGTAAAGTTAGCAACACGGGGAGACTGTGGGGAAACAGAGGTGGTGGTGGGGAAATCTCTATTTCAACCATTTCTTCAACCCTGTATACTGGCTACTTTTTCATTCCAGTGTTTTAAATATGTCTATCTGTTGCAGTCATGTGCACAGGGAAGTAGCATTTACAAGTCGTATGCAAGGTAGTAAGGAAAACCAGCACCCGCTGCTCCAAGTAAGCACAGGGAAGGGCCACCATCTTTATTTGGGCTGTTTGACCGCTTCTCAGTGCATGGCCTGCAATAGGAGAGCTCACCCTCTTTTTTGTTTAAATAACTGTACCACTGAGTATTCCACTAGGACTCTTACAAATAGGATCAAGTGTGTTTTGTTTTTTTTTTAAAAAAAAAACAAACAACTTTCTAATTGACTCTCTCTGAAAAATGTGAAGAAATGAATCTTGAACTGTGCCTGGAACTCAGTGTGGAGGTCCTGAGCAAGGGCTTTGCTGCTTGTGGCCATCACTACCTGACGGAAGCCTTACCTAGGGTCTCTAACAGTATTAGAGCTCAAAGTCATCACTGGGTCGCAAACTAGTAATGGAAGAATATCCAGAAAGCCAGACCCAGGAAGACAGAAAGAAGCCCCTTTCCCCATATATTTTCTTTATTTATTTTCATTAGAGATTACCTTTCAGGATAGTATGTTATATTTCACAAAACACCCAAACCCTGGATTTTAATCCAACTCTTTATCGTTCATAGTAGGAGGCTGCAGGGGAATGATCTTAAATCTACTAAAGTCAGGAAACTCCTTGCCAAGGACTGCAAAGACTGCAGGGTGAGGCCTTCGGTGAGCATGGGAGGGGGGGATTCATGCCGTGTGCTTCCACAAATAGCTTGCTAATGCACAGTTAATTGCTTGCTACATTTTGTGAATTTAAGATTCTGGTTTAGAGGAAAAGTACTTATGCAAAAAGCTTTAGACTTCAGACATCTTATGTTAACAATGCAGCCATCCACATACCCATCCATCTCGCTACTTCTGGACTACCTTAGCACAGTCTAGTAGGAGTTGTGTGTCTCCTCTTCATCAAATTATAACTATGAAGGATCATTACAGAAAATATATGAACCATAGCACTTCACACCAAAAAGTGCACATACACCAAAATGCTTCATGAAATCTTCTCAGCCCCTCTGCAATCCTGTGTCAGAGGGAAAATAAGAAAAGCCCTAATGATGAGTCCATTTCTCTTTTGTGGAAAGAAAAATTTCACTTATTTTAAAATACTTTTTAAATTTTAATTTGATATTAAAAGATAGATTATGATATAATTTCCACCCCTGGAAAGCTGTGAAGAACCATTTTGTTGGATATGGAAACCAGACTATGAATGCAAAAGTATTTAATGAAAATGTGAAAATCCCTTTGTTAAAGCACTCTCGTGTGATACTCCTGTGTTCTGGTTGGTGGAGCAATACTTACACTAGACTGCAAGAGTGATATAAAGGAATTTTATAGAGAACAAATAAATTAAGTGATATTTATGTTAGTATTTATTTAAGTCCTGAAGATGACTTACTCAGAATGTATTCACATAAATTTTTGGAGAAGGTGTAGCAAAGATTAATTGAAATATTAAATCAACTTTATGACTGTAGGGGAGAATGCAGTTCATCCCTATTTGTCACTGTATTCAATAAAGCACTACAGCTTAAGACTTTGATTTACAAATAGTGGAGGAAAAAACCTGAACACTAGAATACTGCTGTGTGTCTCTAAATTAAAGGATCTGTGTAAAAAAAGAAGTAATTCTTATCTACTGCTATTAGACTGGCACTACATGATATATGTAAAAGATATAAATAATAAAAAGGACGTATATAATGAGATTTTCAGGAGCGCTCAGATATGGCCTGATTCTGTTCCCATTGTACTTCTGATGGAGATAGAGTCAAGCCGTGCTCACTGCATTTGTAAAACTCACGTTTTATTTTAGAACTGCATCTCTCATTTTTTTATCCCGTTCATCTGATGCCCTGTGAAATAACCTACAAGGTTAGAAACTACAACTACAGGCGCATGTCCCCATTATGCTAAATTACATCATATTCAGTGAGGTGAGGAATAATGTCCAGGATACGAAGACAAGACCCACATTGAACTCAATCTTCACACAGATGACAAAATGGTTTGAACAAAAGGTGGGGGCACACTTCTGTTTTATTCTGCTGTGATCTCGTCCGTGCTGATGTTGCCTCATCAGCATGTACCAGTACGATCCTACAAAGCAGTGTCTGGACATAAGACTTTTGCGTTTCTCCACAGGGTTGTCTGAAACCATTTGAAAAATTCCTATTAACCTCCATGGACTTTGGGGTCAACCCCTATGGCTCCAGTTATGTTTTTTGCCCTGACCTTTCTCTCATCTTTCTCTATTTTGCTAAATGATAAAAAGCTGCGTATTTATCAACTACACGTTAGCCTTTTTGCAGTCCAGAAGTTTTTCTGGCACATAACAATGATGGGATTGCTATGTATCCCATCACAGGAGTGATGTATTCAGCACCAATGGCAAAAGTACATAAATCAAGGTCAGAGATCAAAGCTACCTGATTTTACAAATAACTGTTAACTTGTACTAATTTGAGTGATCTTTAACAAAACGCAGCTGATGTCAAGTGTGTCACTGACTGCCCTCTATTTAGATGTACTGAAAATACTGAAACACAAACACTCAGAGAAAATAGGGATGAAATTTGTGATAAAACAACAAAATTACCCAAGTCCAGAATATGCATGAATGCCTTGGCAGAGAACATTGCACCAGGATCTGAATATTTTGCAGGTTTCCAGTTAAAACAGAGGTGCCCTGACACAGAAATTGATCTTAATTATCTAACACATACTTCCCTGCTCTTGTCACATTTTCCTAATAAATGTTTCTAATTCTGGCTCTGGTGGGTAATGTTTCTTTTGAAATATTAGGGTACAGAGCAGAAAAATGAGCACAGTTTTTTAAATTCCTCTAGTTTTAGAACTTGCTCCTTGGTCTATGTTGAGCTTTGCACCAGTGGGGCTGTCTGCGGTTGGAGTGTATCAATACAGCTCTATTGATCCCAGACAGAGCAATGCCAATTTATTACAGGCGTGAACCTGGTCCTTTATTATATCCGTGAGCTAGACTGTAAGCGGCTGAGTGAGCTTTCCTGACAGCACCAAGAAAGTCAGGGGACAAAAAAAATCTTCGATGATAGAAGATTGCTTAACATCAGTGAAAACCACTAGACCTAGAAATACAGTCGAAACAAATTATTCCTGTCTCTGTATTTTGTCTCACATGTCACGGTGTTAGCTAAGTGCATGTGTGAATTAAACTAGTAGAGCTGTGTGCTCTCAGGAGAAGGCGATATTACAGAATGAAGAACAGTGGGCGCAGAGCTTACAATCATATTTGTTAGCCAACCTCTGCAGGCAAGTATTATAGATCAGAAACACTGTGAAATGTCAGGAGCTATCTAGATGGCCACGCACCAGTGACTTTTGCTGAAATGTGGGCTAGAGGGAGGCCTACCCACACAAGCAGGCAGTATGCGGATTTGTGCTGTCTTGGTGAGCCAGAAATAGAAGCTTTGGCCACATGTCCATGACCAGCTCGCTTTGCAAGGACAGGTTTCTAAGGTTCTTTGCTGCCGATTTCAATACATGGATAGTTGAAGAGCTGATAATATAGGAAAACATATTTATTTTAGAAGAATGGATGTAACCTTCAGCCAGGCATCTTAACACAATTTAGCCAGCATCAGCTTTAAATGGGGACGTGACACCAGCTGGAGCAGCCTAACAATTCTGTGCATCTGAGAAACATCTCCTATTTCATTTCTAATGACTCGTCTGCGAAGGGCCCCTGACCATCTACCCGTCAGTAGAACCTACCGAGCAAACAGGTTTTTGGTCTGCTGCTTTCTCGTATCCCGGTGCATGAGGAGCTCTGAGAGGACAGAGAGGTCCCAGTACTTTTTTGTATCTTGCCTAACTAAACAGATTCTCAGAGTCACATTTCTACCTGAATTGCAGAAATGCAACATTTCACATGCAATATTCTCCAGTAGCCCCTAAGGACAACCTCTGAGTGATTACAAAGTTTCTGTAACAAATGGTGTAAACAAAGCTATTGTAAACACTTGCTTATTTGCACAGCTCATCTGCAATGCATTCATGGTGATAACGCTCATATTACTTTTATATTACTTTATACTTTTTATTATTATTTATTTATTATTACTTTTTATTACTTTATATTACGCTCATATTATCTTTATAAGCTGTTCTACAAATAAAAGACAATATGCTTCAATTTCTGAATGAGCTCTTTGTATATGCCACTGCTTTAAACTCTTATTACCACCCATGGCATATACTTATTTCAATAAGATTATCTCTTGTATGAGGTGCTAATTACATAGTAGTGAATTATTTTTTGGTCAAGCAACTGTTGTTGCATTGCCTTGAAGCTCTCAGGGAAAGACAGTAGCTTTTATTGCAGGGGATTATTCAGAAAATCCGAACTCAACAATGGGCCTGTTACGGGAAGCGTTGATATGGCTAAATGATTAACTCATGGGATAAAAGCATTTTCTAGTTTTCTTAACAAAAAAAAAAATTGGTCAGTTTAAGAGGGCTCAGGGCACCCTAAAACTCCCTTGACTGCATTTAGAAACAGAACTCCAATAATTACTGTTTTATGGGAAACCACTCGGGCAGAGATGGGAAGTCACGTTTCTCTCCCCTTTCCTAGACACACTCCTTAGCAATCAGAGTGCACTACGAAAAGCAGATCTATTGTCAACAGGCTTAAAAGCAACAGCAACACCTAGGAATAGGCCCTTCCGCTGAGAAATTCAGGGAGTACACAAGAGGAAAAAAGAAATAGGATGACCCCAAATCTCTGCAATAAAGACACATAGTTGGCATGGTTCCTCCCTGTGCTGTAGAAGCAAGCTCTGACATCTGACTGCCGTGAGCAGCCACAGTGGTGTGCCCTCAGCGTGCGGAGAGCCCAGCTCAGGCCCCTCAGCAGCAGAAAGCATCCCCAGACCCTCCGAGGCTCTGCAGCTGCAGTGAGCCGAGCACAGGGCTGGAGCGCGCAGGCACCCGCCAGCCAGCAGCTGTAGCCACCGCGGGCATGGCCAGGCCGGCCCACCTGCATACCGCGTGGGGCGAGAGAAAGGAGATGCCCGCAGGAGTCAGGGGACCAATGCACAGGGGTTTTTCTGGATTGCACTGCCGATGCTTAAACATTACAGAAATACTGCTTTTGGCAGCTTCATTGCTCCTGTGCCTTGCATCCAATGTATTAAGCCCCCACGCAGACCTAACCTAGATCTAAGATACTTTACATTCTTGCTGATTAATTCTCCGTTGAAATTAAGCAACATTTAAGTGAAATATACTTGAAAGTGAGTGTCTATACATAGGTTTAAGTCTTACACCAGCAATAGTCCCATTTTAGCATTCCCGCAAAGCACATGAATGCTGGAGACCAGCCATGTACGACTCCTCACGGCAGCGAGACCCCCTGCACTCCTCCTCCCTGCGAGGCGGGGGTGCTGCATAAAGCTTGGATAACCTGAATTTCTACTGCATTTATGACGTGGATGCGAAATCTAATTGGCTGTGGCTTGCCCTGGCTTCTGAAAAATCATTGTCCAATCCAGGAAGAGCCAACCTTGTATTTTACAGAGTAGGGATAACGAGGAGATGGAAAGTAGACGCCAGACTGCAGCACTGGTGCTTCCTTCCGCAGCTTGAGACTTGGTGGCTCAAAGGTGAACAAATGGCATCATTAAATGACCTTTCAGTGACATGTCCTTTTAGGTGCCATTTTCTTTGAAGCAGCTTTCTCCAGTATAAGCGATTCTATCCCATTGCTCCTGTTCAGTACTCCTGCTACTTGGAACCCCTCCTAGCCACTGGCATAGTTACTGGAAATTGCTGGGAAAATAGCCTGATTGGGAAAATATTGCATTTTAATTTCAGAAACCTTAGGACAAGTTTGTAAGTAGAAATGACCTGTGAGATAATGTGAGCCATTTTCTGCTAGGGTACTTGGATTTTTAGGGTGTTCACTGATTTTTGGCCTAAGTATCACCCTGTGTTGACACCCGCATGTCCTGAACTGTTAATAGCTTTAACCAACTTCGTGGAACTCTTCACAGCACAGAAAGTGAAATTAAAGCTCCTCCTCTTGAAGGCTTGTGCACTCAACCTCATGATTTTTCACCACAATATCAGGTACTCACAGAGTCAAAATCAGCCCATCTCTATCCCAAAGCGAATTCCCATTCAAGCCAGCTGAGAATTTGGCTCAGGATGGCATAAATGTTCATAACAATGAGAGAACCCTGTGGGAACAGGACCCACATATGAACATACAGAAGTTTTTTGGTCATCAAGTATTTACTGAAATCACTAATAAATGTTAACAATATTTCGATTAGAAACGAGGTTGAAATTTTCATGAAGCAGCTCCAACACAGCTGGAAAAAAAATATGAAAAAACTCTGCACTGTCTTCTGCTTAAAGCAGCTCCAACTACATTTTAAAATAATAGCTTGAGAGGTGCTGCAGAGAGAGTATGAGCAATGCTCCACAGTGAGGTGATCTATCAGAGGGAAACCTTGAAGCCTGAAAAGGAGGGAAAACAATAAATCCCCAGAATAAATATTGAAAGGGGAGAAAGAAGGAGAGAGATTTCATTTTATTACATCATTTGATGTCACGAGCATGCACAGGGGAAAAGATTTATTTATTTATGCTTCCCAGAGGGGCTGGTTCTGTAAACAGATGGAAGAGGGGCTGGAAAACCCAAATTCCAAGCAGAAAAGGTCAAGGCACAACAGAGCCATATTTTCAGACGCAGTGATAAAGTGGCCATAGCTGCCACTGGGTTCGATTCCTTATTAGATTTTTTGGTGGTTTATGGATAGGTTATGCAAATTCCCAATCTGCTGGAAATACGCATGCATAATCTCAGGTTTGCCGCAGAGCGTTCCCCTGGCGCGGTGGCAATTCTCTAATTACACTGGAGATCCCAGCACTTCTCTTTGAAAACCCTGCGTTGAGGCACTTACAGGTTTCTCAAGAGAGTAACTTCCCCTTGCTTGTTCCCAGACCAGAATCTGGACATTTAAATTTAAAGAAAATATACCTGTTAATCTAATTGTGCTACAACATTATACCCCTGTTTTCACAGCATACAAACAGGGATGTTAAAATGGATCTATCCATATTCTTTCAACTGTCAAATACTAGCTCGTAAATTCAGAAGTCCTTTTCAGCAAAATATGGTTTTGAAATGGAGACTTCGGTTTATGCGGGTAACCCCACAAAAATGGCATGTACAAGGATTCTCCAAATAAAAGCCCGGGCCCCTTCTCAGGGTATGGCAGCTTTTACTAGTCCTGTATTTCTTGCGGCAGCACCTGGAGACGCAGTCAAATACCACATGCCCTGGTGCAAAGGAATTGTCCCTACAGCGTGACTGACGCAGCAGATGCTTCCACTTTCTCCCAGTTTTGCTTTGCTTTTTCCCTGTTTTTAAATCTGGACACCCTTACCTCTATTTAAATGATAAGTTATTTTCAGGAATCTCTCAATCATGTAAAATACTAAACCGAACGGTGCCATGTTCTCAGCTAGCAGGCAGCCATCATCATATTAAATGGTAGGAGTAAGCACTGACAGGGCTATTATGTCGCTGTAGGCTTAATTTATACACACTGAATCATCCCGTTGGTTTCAAGGGAAATATGCATAGGAGATACAGTTAAACACATACTTTGGATGTTGCATGATCAGAACATAAGTATGTGGATCTCTTAATTCAGTGTGCTTCGCTGTGGGCAGATTGTAAGTTTCAGAATCTGAACCAAAAAGAACCAAAATAGAGTGAAAATGTTTACTAACAGCTATTTTCTTGGATCCTCTAGCTATCGTACAAAGCTTTTATTAATATATTTATATGTCAATATATTCATAAAATAGACAATAAATAACATATAACATTACATAAGAATATAGCAACGAACCAATACATAAACTTCTATTAATATTTTGTTAAAATTTAGTCACCATGGTGTGTCCCATCAGAGGATATGTTAGGTCTCTTGGCGTGTTATAAATGAAGCTCATCAGGCAAAATGTGCTGGAGTTTGAAACGACCTCTGCTTACACAGCTGCCTAACTGTTCCGGTTTTGTTATTATTGTTGTACAGAATTATATGTTATGGTCTCTCACCTTAATTAGCTAATAAAGCAAGCAGTTTGCCTTGGGGTAGCCCAGTGGCACAACAATGCTGTGAAAGACTCCCAAGCAATCCATCACCCTCTGCTGTGCTGCCTGGTAAAGAGCAGAGGAGCAATTGGGGCACGCACTGGTACACGCAAGCCCCGAAAACCAGTAACCCCAGTGCCCTCTGCGAGGGTGCCTCACCCTGGGCCCTCCTCCCGGTGTCAGACCGCACAGCGTTACTCCATGTACACACGTGTTCTCTGGCCTACTCTGATAAGGGTTTAGGGTTTGTTCAGCTGTAGATCTCTTTTGGACAATGCATAAACAGGCTGTATGGAAAGAATTTGTCTTGCTTTAGCCTGCACCTATAAAAGCAAGTCACTGGCAGCCAATTAAATGGGCTGTAAACGACTTGGGAAGAATGAAAGAACAGGGCAGCTGTCCTCTGCAGAGCAAAGTACTTGAGAACGGAAATCTTAGATGGCTACCAGTTCCCAGCTCTCTGTTCTCTGCCTGCTCTCACTCTCTTCAGGTGTTTTTTCCAGTCTTACGCTGAACTGCTTGAACTTCAGGAGTTGCAAAGACCCACAGAGTTGGAGGGCTGCCGCCCAATTCGTTAAGTCTAATTTATTAGTGGGAAAGTATCCAAGGGCTTGATCCTAAGCCTCCTGTATTCAACGTAAGGCTCTGAATGTGGCTTTGAGCAACCGTGGGCTACCTATACTAAAAACTGAATTAAAAAAAAAAAAAGGGGAAATGGCTTTTGCTATTGCTATACGAGTCACATAGAAGCAGATCATCTTTCACAGTGCCGTCAGGTAAAGTCAAACTGCTTCTGTGGGAGATTAGGGATTGATTAAAGTCCTTGCACTCAGGGATATATATCTGTATTAATCTTGGAATTATTTGTCAAACACCCAAGATCTCTGCTGTGAGTTGTGGAATATATTCTGAAAGTCACCACTAAAAACAAGTCAAGATTTTTTAAATTATTTTTATGTTTTCAAAGCAAATGCACAAGCTGCTGCTTTGCTCCCAAACTGAGTACTGTTGTTTTTAACACAGTGCTCTTTTTGCTTTGGAATTGTGCTTAATGTGTGTTGCTGATCGTAGCGAATGCAGCTGGGAAACTAGAAAGTAGGACTTAATACCCCTTCGGACAAGTCCATAAAGCAGTCACTGCTTCAAACCAAGGGCCAAGGCCAGGTTAGTGCTGACAGCTCCTGCTGAACCAGCCAAGAAAGTCAGGGGAAGCCAGGGAAGAGGTGGCACGAAAGCCCCTTCTCCAACTTTTCCCACTACAACAAATCAGTTGATGCTGTTCGGAGGAGCTTTTCAAAAGCAACTTTGGGTTGCATCAGAAGTGACAAAATTTGACTTGCCATGCCTGCAGGCTGGTGTTCGGAAGACGCCATTCCCCACATCCCCTCAAGATCCTGCAAGCATGCCCTGGACTCTGCAGCAAGAACCGCTTGTGCTTTGCATTGCACGAGGCAGTAAAGGTGACGGGAGGAATACAGGCGGGTATCTCTGTGCGAATGGGCGCTACCACCTCAGTGTAACAACTACCTTGTCGCAATGTGGCTATTAACCACAACTGAAAAACTATGGAATCGCAGAGGACAGAACTGGCACAGACTGCTCCAGGTCCTCCTTAGTAATAAAGGTCAGGTTTAATTTGGCCGTAGCCTCTACCTAAGATGAGATAAAGAAACACACTGTGTTGCTCACAACTCGTTGTCAGGCCTTGCTTATATATAACAGAAAAATGTTGTGGATAATCTGGCTGCACTTCAGTAATTAAGTTGTGATACGCATTTTCATTTGAGATATCAGAATTTTCTGGTTTAGCAACCCCTAGCAGAATAATCAATAACTCACACCCTGAGAATGATGGGAAGAGGGAAACAATGAAGATAACAGGCTGTAGCAGAATATCAGCACCTGCAGGAGGTCGGCTAACTTGCTGGGATAAGGATGTGCTGGCCTTTTGCCTTTGGAAAATTAGGGCTTCCTGGCAAGGCTGGAAAGAATTGAGGGGAGCTTCTTGAGCCAGAGAAAATCCCCAGTGCAGAGCTCAGCACAGCTTTCAGTCCGGTCAGAAAACCCCCCAGATCTGGAGTAGTGTTTAGGGTTCACCCTAATCCAATCCTGTGCGGGAGTTAAGACAGTGTGAGCCTTTCATAAAGGACAAATTACATCCCGGATGAGAACTGTAGGCTGGGAAGACCCAACAGAGCGGGATCCAGGTGGAAAAAATCGAGAATTTACGCAGCCTTGTCATCAGCCACAACGGTCCCAATTTCACCTTGGCTCAGTTGGGGCTATCTGGGCTTCCACCTTGCTGAATAAATTAGCACAACTCTTTTTAATAAGCAAGTGAAGAAAGCTACCATATCACTGTCTCCAATTCCTGTCTGTTAGATGTTCCCAAGTCTGCTAGGAACTAATGCTGGGAGGATACAGGCTCACGTTGGTTTTGGAGGCAATACTGAAGACACTGTTTAATGAGGAGGGCAGGGGAAAGTTGGGGTTCTTTTCCATTTTGTCTCCTAAACCATAATTCAGAGTAAGTTGGAAAGCACTTACTTTACTATCTTATCTAATATTCCACACTGCCTAATAGCCCGTATAACCTCCCAGCCAAATTCTGTGAGATGCTGAGACCCTGTAACTCAAGCAGAAGTGATTTGGTGGCATAGACACAGAAGAATTGATATTTATGGTCTTGCCTTAAGGTTCCCAGCAGGGCTGAACCTGGCCTACGGACTGGGACTGTCCAACTGTAAACCAAATGAGAGCCTCACAAACAATAGGGATTGATACACCAGATAATGGATTCCCTGGAAATAACTAGGAATCAATTTTCCTTAAAAGAAAAAAAAAAAGAATTAGAGGTAAAACAGAAAGGAAAACACCCCTAATTTCATCAGGGGATTAAGTTTAAAAAAAAAATGCAGACTCTTTAAGATAAAATAAGACTGTGATCAGCAACCCTGATCTAAAGAGGAAGAGCGAAGATGTGCAGTTGTGAGCAGCCGCGGGCCTGGCCAGTGTTTGTGGGAAGCTAATGGAACTCCAGGCTCCCCCTCGTCCCTGGTCCATCTGCACCTGCCCATGGGGAGCTCAGAGCCTGGAGACCTTCATCTTGCTGAAACAGATCGAAATCATCAAGGCCCTTAGCTCTCATGCATTAGCCACATTTAACCAGGCTGGTTTCCTTGAAATTACCTAATCCTTTCTGAGTATAGTGTTTTAAATTATTCAATTCTGCTACATTCATTTATTATTTACTCAGGTTAGTGACACGGTGTGGTTACACATCTTGTGGTTTCTAGGAGAAGGACTGATGGCTGGTACAGAAAACAAGGAATTTTCACAAGATGTTGATAAATTAATAAAACGCTAGCAAATGCACTTGCCCTCAGGTTTAAAAGGCTTGAAAAATCTGTCATGTTTCATTCTTGATCAGTTTGAACTGCAGCAGCTGTTTGTAATGAAGTGATGCAACTGATGGGGCAGAGCTGAAGGGAAATCACTCCAGCCCCTCTATACCTGGTGAAAAGCTGCTCAGTCAAATCTAAAGGTCCTTGTCAGGCAAATTTGGTGCCAGAAATACAGCTATATTAAAGATTCTGCAGTGAGTTGCTGGAGGGTGGCCCAAACATGAAGTCCCGAATGTAAACCTCAGCATCTGTCAGAGACCACAGTGATGGTGACCACCTGGATGTCATCCACATTGTATTTCAGACAGCTGCACGGACCAGCACTGAAGGGTGCCCTCAAACCACAGTCTACAAAACAGCGGCTGTTTACAGGCATAAATAGCAGTCACAAGAGCAGCTGGGAGCATGGCTTTATCATCCTCCTGCCCAAGTGATTACCTTGCAGCTTCTCCCTTTCCTGTCTGCACCGGGAGTTTAACCCTTCTCCAAGACATTGATTTACACAGCAATCTTGGGCAGTGCAGGGGAGCGCCTGGCACAAAGCAGCCCTGACCTCAGCTGAACTCAGCTGGAACTACGATGGCAGAAAAACAGAATCAAACACGACTTTACTATCCACCTAGCAGTGAAAATTTTAAAAAGGAAAACACCATTAATTCCTGCTGTTTTCCTATGGTTTTCAGTACCACCATAAAACAATGGCGCCTTGAAAATGGGCTGATTTATTTGGCCAGTAGAAGGCATCCAAGACAAGCTGGACTGCAACAAGCTGGTGAGCTGCAGAGACAGAAGCGCCTTCTGTAGCACACAAGTCTGCCTTCAGTCACTTAGGCTAATGAGCTTAACTAATAATGCAGCAACTAGATTGCTGGCAAAACATAAATAGTCCTACAATACAATAATACCTAATAAAAATAACGTCCAAAAGCATTTTGAAAAATTATGCTGCTTAACAATATTCATGAATTTTTGCAAGCAATTAAAGAGAAACTATTGTAATTTTTTTATCATAAATCTTTGCAATTAAGAAATCATCTATAATTTGTGGCCTGAATTCCCACAGAGCAAAGAGATACTAAGGCAAGTCTATAGGATTCTTATTATCTATTGATGATAAATAACTTGCTCTTTTTCTACTAAACTGACTTTGACTTTGGATATTTCCTTGGCTTTACAGTCTGCTCTGTTGCAGCAACATCAATTCAGAGAAGTGTTGCTGCGGTATTACACCAGGTTTATATCACTCGTAGCAGGAGAGCAGCATAAGGCAAACCTCTTCTGAGGGGACGCCTAAGAAAATTTGTTCTCTTGGCTAGAGATATTATTGTCTCTTAAACGGGCAGAGTGAGGCCCTCTGGGGCTGGGTCACTGCTGATTTGCTGGGCTGAACCTTATTTATAGATTCCTTCCAACTATCAGGGACAGGTTGTGCCTTCATGTTTGACACAGGGTCGTGTCAAACAGGTCGGCTTTAAGAGAAGCTCCAGGGAGGGAAGGTGGCCCTGGAGGGCAGCTCACTCTTGTGGCTTCCAGTAGAAAACCAAGCCACAGAAAGCCTGGCACGCTCCCCCGTCCCCTTCAAGCACATGCATCTAGAGAAGGGTTTCTCCGTGCAAGCATGGGTCTGGGGATGGACTGAGCTTTGGATACCCCACACCTCCGACTGTCCAAAATCACAGGAAGCCTTAACACATCTCAGTCATCAGTGAGCGTGCACTCAAGGCCCCTGTAACAAAGGTCAGCAGGGAAGAGCCCTAACTCTGGTTTATACGCAAAGGCTGAGGCACGGTTGACCCACAGACACTTGGGAGCTGGGCACCCGGCAGGCTCCATGCAGTACCACACTGCGATCCCAAAGCTGGCACTCGCCACAGGAGTGCCACAGGCCCAGCAGCGAGCTGTTGTGCCCCATGCAGCCAGAAACCATTCAGGTAAGGTCCATGTCATTAAAGACATGGACCTGTTGTGGAGCAGGTCCAGAGGAGGGTCACAAAAATTATCAGAGGGCTGGAGCACCTCTCCTATAAGGACAGGCTGAGAGAGTTGCAGTGGACAACCCACCTCAGCCTGGGCAAGAGAACACTCCAGGGAAAACTTATTGTGGCTTTTCAGTACTTAAAGGGGGCCTACAGGAGAGATGGGGACAGACTTTTTAGCAGGGCCTGTTGCAATAGGACAAGGGGTTATGGCTTTAAACTAAAAGAGGGTAGTTTTAGACTAGATATATATAAGAATTTTTTTATGATGAAGGTGGTGAAACACTGAAATAGGTCACCCAGAGAGGCGGTAGATGCCCCGTCCCTGGAAACATTCAAGGTCAGGTTGGACGAGGCTCTGAGCAACCTGATCTAGTTGAAGATGTCCCTGCTCACGGCAGGGGAGGTTGGACTAGATGGCCTCTAAAGGTCCCTTCCAACTCAAACCATTCTATGATTCTATAAGTTCGGTCCCCCGCAGCACTATGGTGCAGGGAGTACTGGCTTGGGGCTGCCTGCAGCACACTCTGCTGCAGGACTCTGCTTAACACAGACCTCCAGGCACTAAAGATGAGAAACACCTCAACTTCCTACAGTTACTGCAGCAATCTTGCACCCATTAAACCCTTCCGATATACGTCGTGTTTACATAGTGTTAAAAATTAGATGAGTTGCAAGGATTATACAAGAGTTTTTAGCATGCAATGGCAAGTAACACCCTGGATAAATGTAAAAGGCCTTTGCCTTTTATGTCACAAACTATTCTGACTGAATTTATACTATCAGATTATTATTGACGTTGAGATATAAGAAGTGAGATTTCACTGTGCCGGGTGCTGTACAAGTGTATGGACAAGTGTAATTTCAAGGCATTATGCTGTGATTTAGCCACATGAGATGTTATAAAATCTTTGATATTCATTATGTAGCTACAATCCTGTACATTACTTCTTTGGAAAATTAATATAGTGAGGTGTCTCTCTCCCCCATGCTAACTACTGTATGCAACAAAGTGCTCCTTTGCTTGCTCCATGACTGCAGTCAGCAGCAGCTCTGCAAATGATTAATGGCTGACTGTCATGCACCGCGGTCAGCAGGGAGCAGGAGGTTCATGGGTAGCTACATCTGGTAGCACTGTCACCCCCAGCTGGTCCAGCCCTGGGGAGCTCCCTGAGCCCACGGCTGCTACAGCAGGGCAGGTCCCAGCTGGCCACCAGCACAGCACGTGGCTGGTACACCTCTGCCTGGGCTGGCATCTGCAAGGACAGCAAAACCAGCACTGCCTTCCCCAAGTGGCCAGAAGGTACTCTGCTTACCAGTGGCTTTACTTGGGTGTATAGATTGGGAATTAATTTCAGTGTCATTCCCTCTCTGGGAAGGGGGTGCAGATCTGTTGAGAAAAATGTTAGGCTTCAAAAGAGGGAGACCTCTGCAACAGCAAATGACTACGAGTGTTAATGTTGGCTCATGGCAAGGACAGAAGGAGAGCATGACTGGCTCCTTGCCCGAGCCTTGCTGACTCCTTGCCCACCTGCTACTGATAAGAAAATGGGTGTGAAATCTGGGTAGCCTGTTTTCAGCTGCAAAAACTGCTCCAGTACAGAGGAATCAATGTCACCAGTGAGGGAGGAGACACTATCTAGACAACTCTGCAATGCACAAGAAAACCTAATTCTATGCAGCCTCCTTGCAAATGTCTTACTTATAATTGATATTTTATTGTTTACTTTGGAGACCTGCGTTTATCAATGACACTTTGCTGCACAAAACAGCTGGAATGCTTCTACCTCCTTTTCCAAATCCTGGGGCGAACTGCAGTGATAAATGAGCCCTGGAAAGGCATGATTTATGGCTCCGTTGCCTCAAGGTGCACTGCAGATCCTTTTGTACAAATTAAACCCTGTTTAAAAGTCCTTAAATTTTTCAGGGTGACCTCTCTTCTTGCCTGTCACAGTTCTCATTACAAATCACTGAAACTCGTCCTTTCTAAAATGTTATTTTAACTAAGGGTCTCATCTTTCCATTTATTTTCCCTTCAAAGTTGCATTGGGCCTTAACCACCGTCACCTCAAAGTGGATGGACAACGTCTGGTCAACAAAAACTGTGCTTGTAAAGAGGACAAGGCTGGTGTCCTCATGGTAAGCGCACTGCCGGAGCTACTGCATATGCATGGGGATGGACTGTCTCACTACTCCCTTGTTTGCAAAAGCTGCCAGTTAAAATCACAGCTGGACTCACATTGAATCTGATTTTCTGACTTGCCAGAACGCAGTATCTTTGATAGCTGTGGTAAGGAAAGCTAACAATTACACTGCAGAGATCACCTGTGTTTTAAACGCTGCTAACAGGTGTTTAACAGCCGGAGGCTGGGCTGGCAGCTAGCTCTCGATTCTGCTTTTAATTCTGGCTTTCATTTCCCATTTGCCTTTGGCAAGATGACTAAATGACAAAAGCCGTAGGTTTCCCATCTACATGGTTACCTTCTTGTCTCACGAACTGATGTTTCTAAGTTGCCTTGAAATTTCCAGGTGGGTGGTGCCACATAGTACAAAGTATTTGTATTTGTGCATTAGAATAAAGATCTAATAGTGAAGGCAAGCAGATATCTGCAGCAATATAAAGCTTCACAAGTCAGCCTTGTAGCACCACACTTGGCCTGAGATGTCCTCCAGACTCTTACAAGTGGAAACTATCCAGGTGATGGGAACAGCAGTTTTCAATGAGTAGAACCCAGTCTGTTCTGCTTTCGGGACCAGGGACCCTGCACCGGCCCCAGCCATAGGGTAGCTGTTCACACAGCAGATGAGTGCCCAGAATTACATTAATTTTTAGAAAGATGCATTGCATAAACAGGTTGTGAACAACCCCCAACATAGTAATTTTATTATCATAAAAGACTATCCTAGTTTTCCCTGCAGAGCTTTCCTCTGTCACCTGGATGGCTTCCCATAGACTGTGGCGACCAGATTCTTGTTCCATGTTCTAAATGGTATTTGGTAATGGTGTGCAGATGATATAAAGGCCAAACAAGGACCTTTGACAACATGTCCTGGTGTCCTACCCTGCTCCCCTAGACCAAAATGTGCACTCTGCCCACACGCCATTACCGGGAGGTATTTCTATCCCTACCCTTCATAAGGGGGTCTCTTCCTCAGCTGTTGATCCAACATCAGAATCCCACAGCAGCCTCAGTCTAAATGGTCTTTTGGTCTGGGATTGCACATTATGAGTCTGCAGTAATCTCGTGACTGTTAGGAAGTGTTAAATCTCTCACAAGTGGAAGATGTGGGGCACAACAGGGACCCTCTTGAACCCCTACAGGATGTTTCAGAACAAGAGGTGGGAAAAGAGATGGACAAGGAACAAGGCTTTTGAGGCCACCAGTTTCCCAGTCCCTGTGCGAGGCTGACAAACAGGGCTTTGGCAGATAACATTTGTACAAGTGCCATGCACTTAATACAAAGCTGGCAGCAGTTGGCTTTGCAAACTCAGGACCTCTCACCATGGTATGTTACAGGAAGGGGAAAATTAAGGCCATCAAGGAACTGTTTTCATACTGAAATCAGTAACCACTTGGTCAGCAGGACTTGTACACACAGCAGGGATGAAGCTGAAGGAAGACGTAATGTTTGTTTTAACGGAAGATACCCAAGACTTGGCTGTTGCAAACATAAAGGATGCTCAGTGAGGTCAGGATTTGGCCTATGGGAAAAAGGGATGGTTCTAGACAAAAAATATGCAGGGAATCTCAGTTAATGAGAAATAGACATTCTGTACTGGGATATAAAACTGGGACATTGTTGTAACTAGAACAAGCATATATGGCACATTGCATGGGAACTACAGGCTTTGGGATGAACTCTCATACACCTGAGATATACACATAATACACTGAAAACAGATTTTAAGGTAGATAGAGGAATGACTTGTTTAAGAGCCACTGAGCTTGATGTCTCTATAAAGTTGTCCTAGCACCATATGCTTTGTTTTTCTCACATACGATGTATTTGGCTTCTTTCCCATAAGCATGGGTTATTACTGATGAGTAGCAGAAGTAAAGGGCCTGTTTCGAATTTAAATCCAAAGCAATCCCATTAGCAGGTGTTTAGTAGGACGCTGGTGAATTATGGGCAGCAGTAGCACATAACTATGCCATGAAGTGTTGTGGGACTCTTTCTGAAGATAAGGTGTTGAACTGCAATATACCCAACGTATTAGAGTAATAACATTATCAGAAAAGATAGATGTGAAGCACTCGGATGCAATGGCCAAATTCTCATCTAATTTCTACCGGGTACTGGTGATGCAAGTCATTAGAAGAGCTGCAGGCCTATGTTCAGCAAGGAAAGAACCTGGCTCAGCTCTGAGATGCAGCTCAGGCCAGAGAATCCTCTAAGATGAAGGAAGGGCATCCCTCTTTACCATGGTACCATTCTTGTGCCCTTCTCAGACTAGAAGGTAAAAGAGACAAACAAATAAATGATGTAGCCTTTAAGTGGATAATAGATGGCATAAATCATACACTGTTCTAAGCCATAAATAAACAATCAGGCAATTTTGAATATTTAGCATTTTTGCCAGCAATCCACAACGGATTCTTAGGCTAGCATAAAGTTTTAACAGAAAGAGAGGAATGGGGTATTTACAGGATGAGAACAACAACTGATTTCATTTATTTAGTTAGTTATCTACTTTTTTGGTTTAGAAATTATACCAGGGCCATGCCTAAGGTTTAAACCAATCAATTGCCTTTAAAAGAATATTGAGTGTGGGTGGCCGTATACTGGACTTCATGTCCTCTGTCCTCCTCCACCTGCCACAGAAACATATGTAATTGCCTGCAGGTTCAAACTGCCAACAGGGTTAAAATTTGGTGCACTGTGGCAAACATTTGACAACTGACAGTGACTGCACGGTAAGTTTTGCCTGCCGTGAGCTTTGCTCTACTCTCCTGGAATAATGCACTGATATGAAACCTTCCCTGGGATTAATGCCTGGGCACGCTACTTGGGAAAGCGAGATTCAGAATACAGAGCAGGAAAAGCTCCAAGGTCTCCTTTTGTCTTAGAGTATTTTTGCAAAAAGAACTGTCAGAATGAATTTCTTGGGTAGTTACATGCACATCACACGGTCTTTCACTCGAGCCCCATTGCAATTTGGCATTAGTTAAATGTACCATTAAAGTAAAGCGTTGGATAAAAAGCTCCTCAGTAACTCTCCACCCTTGAAAAGCATTTACCGAAACCGTATTATGTTCTTGATTGCCTTCACTGTATTTTCTGTGGTGTTTTTTCTTTCAGCTGATTGGAATTCTGAGATAAAACAAAACCTAAAAAGAAATGTGCTTTGACTTCTTTGGAGTGTGACCTTGAGAGTTGAGCTGTTGTATGTCATAAATAATGAAAAATTAGATATATAGGCTAAAACAGGGAGGAGAGTATTTTATATGATTTTCAAGGCTGTAAGCCCAAGAAGAGCTGATGTCTATCAGACTGTTATATAAATAGTCTTGTAATGAGGAAGAGAATATAAGATCCAAGATAGATTTCTGTTTTTTAATGAGATGGGAGAATATATTACTTCAGAATTTAAAGGCTATTTTTCTTTTTGAAATTCAGATCTGGCTTTATGAATATTTTATTTAAAAAATCCAGACGATGGTAATAAGTTTTCTAATGCTAGGACGTTTCTCTCTAACATGTGAGTATATTGTTGACAAACCTAATTTTTTTCAGAAAAATCTCTTCAAAGTTACCAATATACATTTTAAAACTAAATTCAATCTCAGTCCATCCACTAATTTTTCCAGTACTGAAGCATTGTGCCATTGTGAGAAGTTATAGCAGAAATTACTGATAGCCCAGAAAGAATAATTGCTTCTGCAGTCCCTGCTGCAAACTTCTCCCAAGGATAACCCTGCACCAGAACTGTATTTTTTGAACAAGCTTGCATCTAAATCGGCACTGTAGTTTCTGGAAAGAGGAAACACTGCCTCATTTAACAAGTACCCTCGAATCTGTTCCATGATTGAGATAATATTTTAGTGCATTGTCAAATAAGTTTTGCACTGTAAACTTATTAAAGCAGTAAGTTTTATTGCTTTATTGGGAATTCATTTCAAAAGGATTTCTCTGGTTAGAGCCAGATCAATAGCTGCATTTTGCAGAATATGAAGATTTTCTTTTCATTTGGAAATGGTAGAGATTGCCTTAAGATTAATTTCAGCTGCAGTACAAGGAGGATGTCAGAACAAGGAGGCATAGGATTCAGCACTGGCCATTATTTTGCCAAATGTAAAAACAAGGAACATTATTTCCCCACTTGACTGATATACTGTAGGTATATCAGTCAAATTTTCTCAACTGAAAGATGCACAGTTCAAAAGTGATTGAGGACAGACAGGCACAAGTACAGGTGGGCACACACATAATCAACCATTTTTCAGGATACGGCAAAAAATCTTGTTCCTCAGGAAGCCAGACTCAAAATGCTATGATTTCCCTAAAATCTGGAACATTTATTTTCAAAGCAAGTTAGAAGTTCCAGTTTTCATTTCAATATGCTGTTTCAGTAAGTGCCTACACAAAATAAACACGATGTTTTGTTTCAGATCAAATATTTCATAATTAATATTTTGCCTGACCCCTTATAGAAATGTTCATGTCATAGGAAAAAAGAATAATGAAAAATTCATCCCAGAGAAATTAATCCCCCCCCAAATTAGCCCTTTCCCTAAATATATAAGGAAAATATAATGTGTTCTAATTGTTAAAATACTGATTTCCAGCTCTCTCCTTCTGGCCTCCCCGACGGAGTGCTGAATCAAGACCTGCTCTCCAACCCCTGCTCATGCACTCAGTCATTATTTGAACTTGGCAAGTTGCATTCTTCTTCTAAGCCTCAGTTTCCACATCTACAAAAGAGGAATGATGAGAGAAATCCTTGTGCAAAGCTATGTAAGTGCTGTTGATGAGCTTTACTATATGACAATAAGCGTTTATTATTATTGCCTTGTATTCTTTTCTGCTTTTTTAGTCATTCATAAAACACATCTTATTCTAGGCCATTTTTTCACATTCTGGGAAAAACTGTACAGATCCTCTCTCTGCAACCACAGAGATTAAAAAAGTCCTTCAGAAATCTTGGATTTATTTGATATACCACCACTGCGGTTTCACATATAAGCATCATCAACAGAAAGGAAGATAAAAAGAACCCATATTTTAGGCTTTCGACATCACTAACTAGACAAATTCAATGTACAAATCACATTCTGTATCCCTGAAAATCTTCACATAAGAAACTCACACTGTGCTTCAGGTGCACAACATATTCCTCTCACCCATAGGGAACCAAGTCTGGCTGCCTGCCCCTTTCTGAGAAGCGACATTGCTTTGTAGATGTGATACAATGCAATGTGTGCTTTCATTCTCATAAGAATCACACAGAATCACAGAATGGTTTGGGTTGGAAGGGACCTTAAAGATCACCTCGTTCCAACCCCCTGCTCTGGGCAGGGACACCTCCCACGAGACCAGGCTGCTCAAAGACCCATCCAGCCTGGCCTTGAACACTTCCAGGGATGGGGCAGCCACAGCTTCTCTGGGCAACCTGTTCCAGTGTCTCACCACCCTCACAGTAAAGAATTTCTTCCTAATATCCAATCTAAATCTACCTTCCTTCAGTTTGAGGCTGTTACCCCATGTCCTATCATTACACTCCCTGATAAAGAGTCCCTCCCCATCCTTCCTCTAGGCTCCCTTTAGGTACTGGAAGGCTGCTATAAGGTCTCCCCAGAGCCTTCTCTTCTCCAGGCTGAACAACCCCAACTCTCTCAGCCTGTCCTCATAGCAGAGGTGCTCCAGCCCTCTGATCATCTTCGTGGCCCTCTGCTGGACCTGTTCCAACAGGTCCATGTCCTTCTTGTGCTGAGGACTCCAGAGCTGGACACAGTACTCCAGGTGGGGTTTCACGAGAGCAGAGTAGAGGGGCAAAATCACCTCCCTCGACCTGCTGGCCGCGCTTCTTTTGATGCAGCCCAGGATGCGGTTGGCTTTCTGGGCTGCAAGTACACATTGCCTGCTCATGTTGAGCTTCTCATCCACGAGCACCCCCAAGTCCTTCTCCTCAGGGCTGTTCTCAAGCCATTCTCAAGCCTAATCCGGTTCCTGGTCACTCAGACAGTTTCTCTGTTTTCCACCCAGTCAACCTGTCCTTGCTTCCACATAAGGGTATTTTCCTACACTTCACGTTGGGACCCAGTGAAAGGGAGATTCACACCTTATCCCATACACACCTGCACGGCTGACCTGCTCCTGAAGGCGGCCACCTAAAGCCTTTCTGTGTGACCTCAGTTGGCTTCTCTGGGCTTGACAGCCTTGCCTTAAGTCAACACACTGATGTCTCTCTTCATGAAAAAGTGCTTAAATAACGTCTGTTCCAAGGCTGCTGTTCTTTAATTTCCACTTGTGCTGCTGGTACTATCATCTGGTAGACATTATCTACAGAAAATTAAGAATTTATGTACTTCAGGAAAATCTTGACTAGAGGCTCATTGAGGGGGGGCTGAATGGGGGCTTTTTCATTAAACTTTTTCATTTCGCTTAAAGATTGAAAAATGTATGAAACAGCTTCTCTGGGGAAGGAGATATTTCTAACTCTTTAATAAGCACTATTTATCAAAGACATATAATGTGAACTGTGTGCCAGATGTAGAGTACATGGTCTGGAAACTCTTGTATATGAGCTGCCTGGAGGCTTGCATCTGCCTTTATCCGTGTGTTATGTCTGCTATGTTCACCTCTCTCTGACAACTGTCAGGTCTTGGGGAAGCTCCTCAAATACACACACACTGCCAAGGCCATCTTCTTCCAGTGGCATCTTTCTTCCCCTCTACAATCAAGACACAGTCTCAACCCATGGAATGAGATGCCGACTCACCATGAGCTTCTGGAGGTAAATACAGGTCCTGTGTGGGAGGACAGGTCAGTCTCAGGTTCAACAAGCTGCACAAGGACCTGTTGGAGCAGGTCCAGAGGAGGGCCACGAAGATGATCAGAGAGCTGGAGCACCTCTGCTACGAGGACAGGCTGAGAGAGTTGGGGTTGTTCAGCCTGGAGAAGAGAAGGCTCCGGGAAGACCTTATAGCGGCCTTCCAGTACCTGAAGGGGGCCTACAGGAAAACTGGGGAGGGACTCTGGATCAGGGAGTGGAGCAATAGGATGAGGGGTAACAGTTTTAAACTGAAAGAGGGGAGATTTAGATTAGATATTAGGAAGAAATTCCTTGCTGTGAGGGTGGTGAGCCCCTGGCCCAGGTTGCCCAGAGAAGCCGTGGCTGCCCCATCCCTGGAGGTGTTCAATGCCAGGTTGGACGGGGCTTTGAGCAACCTGGTCTGGTGGGAGGTGTCCCTGCCCAGGGCAGGGGGGTTAGAACTAGATGATCTTTAAGGTCCCTTCCAACCCAAACCATTCTGTCATTCTATGACAACACAAGCTCTGTGATGACAGCTAGAACACCTCATGGCAACAAAGACATCAATGTTAGTAAATGGAAAGACAGCATGTGGGAGATGACCATGATTAAAAATCACAAAAATAAGCACACTGGATTGAGTCAATGCAGGTTTTAAACCTACTTTTCACTTAAATTTTCATTTCTACTACCTTTATAAATCTTTTTATGGCTTTATAGCAGATATATTCATGGAGCTGACTTATAGTAGAGGAATGTAACTTTTCAATATGTAGCCATGGTAAATATTTGTATAGCTCAAATATAATTAAATTGACCCATAAAAGCTTTATTACATTTTGAGAGTCAAGGTCTCAGTGTAATGGAAAGCTCCTTCCATCGCTATTACATTCTAATCAGATTACTTATCTAATCCTCCTCATTTATCAAGTGCATCAGAATTGATCTGTAATGTACAGGAGCTCTTAGTCATTTCTGAGTTTTGGGGGGGGGGGCGGTATTTCTGCCTCCTCTTCCTAAGTTCTTCATTTACTGCAGAAAAAGAAAGAGCAAGCCGCAGAGCACTGGCTCTGTGTGAATCTCTAATACACAGCGAAAGGGACTATTAGGCAGATTCACTCTTAAACATCAGTGTCTTTCTTGACATTAAAGTTGGAAAATGGAACAATTATTTTTGCATTAGCAAGTCATACTGACAAATTCCCTCTGCACCCTCTTACTGTCATGCCAAAATGAATCATCAGCATCTTATTAAGGTGCCCAGGCTATCCCATAACAGTAATAAAGTGTAAATGTATCCCAATTATTCATTTAATGACTTCATGAATATTCAGTATTAAGAAGCAGTAGCTGAGCTCACCACAGTAGGTTACAAAGGACACAGGCTGCATATCCCTTATTATTTCTGAGATAACTTAAGGCTTATTCAGATCTTTCCAGTATCCATAAATGATAATTCACTGGGACAACACCTGTTCTATGACAGGGACAAATCCATATAGTTTTAGTGCTCTCATCTACATATTTCTTGGAAAAGGATCTAGTCCAGTCACAAGAACAGATTTCAGAGGAAAATTCAACTTCTCTGACAAAGAAACAGGTGCTAGACCAGAACAAGATGAAGTTGGATGTTTATAGTATTTTTCATCTGGACTTCAAAAGCACTAGGTACCAAATGCTTTCTTATACTTGCTCAACAAAAGGTCTTTATATTTTGCTTTTTGGTAGCAAGTGAATTCATTTGTTGTTGTATATACTGTGTACTCCCTTTTGCTATTCCCCTCCACACCTTCACTGTAGCCCAGCCTTCATTAGTGCTGTGTGAGCTCACGGGAACCGTCCCAGTCCATTCAGTGGGATGGCGCAGGGTTAAATTTTGAAAAATGAGTTGGCACAAAAATGCTCGGCAATGTCACCACAGAAAATTGCTGCTATGAAACAGATGTTCCTTTATTAAGAAATGAGTGCCAATGAAAGTGCGAACAGTGACTATACATTTATGCATGTGTATGCATTGTTCTCCATTTACTACACTACTTTGTTCTGCGCTTTGCCCTGTGCTGGCCATCCGTGAGTGCAAAAACCACCCCATGTCTCCACTGGATTCTTGGGAAATCCATTTGGCCAGAGATCCCTGGCAGTGCCAGCAAAGACACCCCTCTTTGCACAAGGCTCACAGTGGAGGGCTGTAAAGCCTTGATAAGCTTATAGTCAAAAGGAAACATTTTTGTTCAAAGAGCTGGCTACTGCCCAGAGCAAATCTCAGGAGGGCAAGTGAGCAACTAATCTCCTGACAGAAAACTTAATTGCTAGCCTGAGAGTAAGAAGTGAGGGCAAATTCTTTCGGGAGCACGGAACAGCCTTCTTTACAAAAGCGGCTACTACTATTATGGAAACCCAAACCCAAAGCTGCACAGAAAGAGATGGGAGCAGAGAGGATGTGTCCTGGTCTGCTTGGAGAATGAGGATCGACTCCTGATGCATTTGAATTAGGAGAAAACGGAGGCAAGGACTCACATGTAGCTCTTGTGTTATTTAAAACACAGAAGGAGATGTTCTGCTCAGACTGTGGCCTATTTGCTTTAAAACGATGAATTCTCGAACACGTTATCTGAAGGTAAGTTAATGCCTTAAGAGGGAAAGGAGCCAGTTTCTGAAAAGTTCTGCCAGATAGGCTGTTTGAACCCAAGCAGTAAACCTGGGTCTCACGACTGTATCAAAGCTCAGTTGTTTGCCGATGAGCCAGCAGTAGCTCCAGAGAATGCAAAGATGAAAAATCATCTGTAGGCTGATTTATGATTATTTATTAGTTTGACTTTGTCAGTCCTACAGATACGCAAAAAAGCAATGCCTGCCAAATACATAAGTTGTCATCCTGAGAAATTGATGCTGGTTTTGGAAGGTTGTCCTTGATTTTCTATTTTCTGGTTAACTGGAAAAAGTGTCACTAGGCATACTCCCATGAGGATGCCTGAGAGTCTTTGAAAGCAAGGAGCATCAGGCAGTGGATGCATAGTTTGACTGCATTAGGTTTTATGAAAGAGTTTTGTAACTTGAGAGATGCTAAGCCATACTTCAAAGAAAATATTTATTTTTAACTCAATGAAATCAGTGAAAGAAAGAGTATCTCTCCTTACACCAGTCATGTATACAAAGCACATAAAGTTCAATTTCTTTCCTTTTCTTGTAGAAAAATGATTTGCATTGCTTTTGACCTACATATTGTACAATGACCGTAATTAAGGATTCCCTAGTATGTTTTTGTGGCAATCTAATTCCAGCAAGGTTGTATTAACTGTGTTCCCATCACGTCTCTTCCACTGAGCAGACATTTATCAGGCTCTACCATGGAGGAGGGCAATTATTAACTATATTGTGGAAATCATCACCACAGAATATTAGAGATCAAAAGTGCCAATGGGTTCAAAGTGAGAAAGGTTCACAAATGGGCTCAAAAATTCATGGAAGGCAGACTCATCAGCAGCTACTAAGCATAAAATGGTCTAGGTGCAGCTGTGAGTACAAAAAATCCCGGAAGAGATGACCGCGGTGAGCTATGCCATGGGAAGGATCATACCATTTTCCCTTGCTTCTTATACTCTTTCCTTAAGCAAATGCTATTGTCCATTTTCAGGCCTGAAATACCAATCTGATGCTACGTGGTTGTTCTCATGATTTAAACTAAACTTTAGGGCTGTGTCTTTGCAACATGCTTTGTATCCACAAATGGAGTTTGATTTCCTAGAATTCATGTTGCACTGAGATCAATGACGGCTTTGCATTGTAAGGAAGCTGGAAAATCTGCTCTAGGCCTTTAGACGCTTAACTGCCATTGTCGTGCTATGCAAATCTGGCTCTTAAATTCAGGGTGAATCATCCTACCTAAATTTAGCCATGTAAAAGCAAGCACTTAGACTAAGTAGTTCTTTAGGTTTATGATATTGTCAGGCAAAGATGATTCAAGAACCTGATGGCTTTTCCTGCTAGATATTAGATTTCCTTTGGAAAACACATTTTCATGTAAATTCCCTTAGCTAAATGTGGGAATTACTATATGTGTTATATATATATTTATATGTTTTAAGCATAAAATCTATGTTTTACCCTCCAGTTTTAATTAAGGACACACTAAAAGGCAGGGTTAAATCTGTGAAAGTCAACTACTCGCTTGGATGCCATGACACACTCACATTCAGGAGGATGCTCGTTTCTAACCATCCCATCTGTGCTATCTTTCTCTTTTTAAATGATTATGGAGACTGAAAGATTCTGTTCTCTGAGGATGTGCTCTAGTTTTCACATAGTTGGGATGTTTGTCATGAGCAAGCTTAAAAGTCAAAGGTTTTAGTTTTTACTGAAAATACTTTATGCTCCTATAAGCTTTCCCTGTAATTTATGTGCAAGTGGCTCCAAATACACAGCCGAGGATGCCGTCTGGGAATAAACTGAAATGTTATTTCTGGGATATTGCATCAATGACTTGAGTCTTAACCTACGGGAAAAGGGATGAAGAAAGAGTATGATAAAAGCTATCCCTATAATCAGTTTTGAGACTATATTCCTACTGAAGAGAGATATTTCTTCTCCTTTTGTGTCATTGCAATCAAGTTGTGTTTACTCCCCGATATATTTGTGCATAACACCAAGCAACAGTGTAAAAAGCATAATTCAAATTCCTAATTATTGCTCCATTCCAGTAATAAATATGTATGGCTGGCTTCTGTGCACAAAGGCAAACAGACGCCCTGGGAAAAGGATGGGATGCAGCAGTCAGACGTATTTACTACTGAGCTGTGCAACACGACGAAGGCGTGTGCTAGCATCACTGCCTCTGACTAGTGGAGATTCATTGCCCAGCAATCACTGAAGAGAAGGACCTCACTGACCCAGTGTATTGCAAGGACAACAGAAGGAGGTCTCAAGTGTGAGCCTCACTGAGTGACAAAGTAGTCCGGAGTTAACAACGAAGGAACCTTATCCAGGAAAAAAAATCCAGTGCACATTAGTCAGCCCTAAAAAAAAACAAATGGAAGTACTTGTGTGCTTAAAGTTAAACCAAATGTGTTCTTAGTCACCTTGCTGGTTTGAAGAGGTTTTTGGAACTACAATTCAGAGAAGCACCTACTCTATATTAAACCCTCTGTCATAAAATAACGACTGGCTGCTATTTAGATTTTCCATTTTCCACAGATTCTTTGCTTCTCATAGCCAGTCTGTCACTCCTCACAGTAGCCTTGGGGAGTTGAGACCTCTGCTGCTGATGGCCTTATTCTGACAGCACTGCAGGGATTTACCAGCCATCCTCACTATCCTTACCGATAGTTGCTGATGAAAAAATATGGTGCTTTGAAGAGTTACTTACTTTTTAATCACTTTTGTCATCTTCTGTATGTTGGCTCCAGGGAACAGTGTAATCACCCCTTATTAAGACCCACACAGGGCAGCTAAGAAATACTATAAATTAAAGAAGGAGGAGATCTTTATCCCCCGCTAAAGTCCTTGCAATGCCATATAACCCCGTTCAGAGCTTGCCTGCAAGCCAGAAGCTCCAAAGTTTCTGGGATCAAAGCCCACTACCAAACCTCAAAGTCTCCCACAGACACTATCACCAAATATAAACCTGGAAACGCTGTAATTGTGATATGATTCTACATATCAGCTGTAGGACACATTCTGTGGCCCTGTGGATGGCAAGTTTTGGAAGCCAGGTCATAGAAAATTAAACAGAATCTATTTATTAGACAGGGCTAGGAGGACTGTGCTCCACATGGAACTAAATATAGCTCTGTCTGAGCCTCAAGGCACCCAGACAGGAGTTTCTTCAGGTATTATAGTAAGTTTCAAAAAAATCATCACCACAAACAGTTCTAATTATTTCCAGCCAAATGCCCATTATCTTGGCAAAAAAACAATTATTGAGCAGGCTATTGATCTAGTCAGTAAATAAATACACTTAAGTCATCAGTAAGCTAGAACCCTCCTGGGTATAAAACCAAAATCTTAAGGACTACTAGTTATCTGACATATGATTTTAATTAGGTTTTATTGATTAAGGGTTTTTAGAAACAAATGGACTTTCTTGGTAAAAGACCTAGTGCGGGATTTCTGCAAAGTTAAATAATGTCTGACTTGCTATATAAAAACCTGTGACCCACATCCAAATCACTTCACTAAGGAAGTTTCCTTTTTATTTCAACAGAACAATATGTGCAACATTTATTCTAACTACCATGAATGTTTAATGTGGAGGGAAAAGGCCTCAGCTGATGAAACCATACAGGGAGGTGATTCTCAATGCCTGGCCTTAGCCACCAAACCATGGTTATTGCAGTGAAATGAAAGAGAAAGGACAGAAAGAAAAAAGCACAAGAACTTCTTAAATGCTAATTCTTCTAACAACCTGGACATAAGATTAACTGCAACATCTCCTTGGAGCCTACTATTGTTTAGTGCGGGGTCTACAGCGGGGTTTCGGCACAAGCTTAAGCATTCTCTAGAAAGAATCCCACAATTACCAGGAGGCCTAGGTTACAGGGCATACAGTTCGTTTATGTCTCTGGGCTGCTTCAGCTCTGAGCTGAAGTCAGTCTGGGATTCATTCTCTGTGCTCAGGGTCAACCTCAGCCATTGAGCAGACTCATTTTAGTCTTTCGTGCTACCGAGGATAAGAAAGAAGCCCTTTGGGTACCGCAGATGGCAATGAGGAATGCCTGTGGAGTAGAAGCGCCATCAGAACAAGCTCCCCACCATTTATATTATTTTCCATAAAATGATCATTCAAATCAAAGTTCAACTCAAGGCCAACTAAATGCAGCCATGTTTCTCCTACTATAAATTGTAACCACACACATGTACACAGCCAAGAACCTGGCCCTCCTTCACTAGAGCAGCTTGGGCAATTTTCCACACAACAGGTGAAAGCCACAGCATCCCCCGCTCCCCATTCCCAACTGCCTGAGCAACAAATAACACGACACACATACAGCTCTCCCAATCGAAGTAACAGATTGTGAATCTGTTAGTATTGCATTATAGGCAAGAAAAAAAATAAATTCCCTCTAGGGAGGAGATATTTCCTTTAAATGTAACCATTTGTGTCATAATCTTTTATCCAGCTGAGTCAGGAAGAATTAGCATTTCCTGAGATGCCTGTGGGGAGCTTGGTGACTCAGCCTTTCAGGTAAAACTAATCCTGTTTCTTTGTTGCACACAAAAAGTATATGACCACCCAAATCTCTGTGCAGCTCCATTAGAACTATTTACTCCAGAAAATGTCATTGACGTTTGATTTTTTTGAAGTATTTAAGGCAAGAAAAAAAAAGAACAAAACCCCAAATGGCTCCAGAGGTCTCCTGGTGCTTGAATGACATAAATGTTCACTAGACCATAGGAGACTCCAGTCTAGTTTGTTTAAATTCAATTATGTCATTGTCTGCAACGGAACTCGCAAGGGACTAATAAAATGAATGGCATACCTGTATACGGGAGAAGAGGGACTGAATGGCGCACTGGCAATGCTGTGCAACAAGAAATGCGGCTGTATGAGGTTTTGTACTTGGATGATTACTTTGCCTTTGCCAAGTGTGACCCCATGTCTAAATGTCACCAGGAGAGAGCGAAAACCTAAATACTGTCATTTTAATTTCCTTCCCACTGGGCAATTATAAATGAGACCGGAGGCTGTTTTATTGTCTCTTTCTCAATTCAGCTAAAATTGCATAAACATTCATGACAGTCTCTCCCATGGGTAGCTCTGCTGCAGCAGCCAAGGGGCTCTGCCGCTCTATACCGGGGAGCGGAACTGCGGGGCAGCATCGGAACGGGGGGCAGTGACCCCGCTACAGCTCCAGAGAGTAACAGCCAGCTGGCTGAAAGCAGGAATGCCTGCTCAGTGTGAAGTCCAATACTGCTTTTCAAGGAGAGAAATGGTTCTCTTTCAGAACAAAACAGAAGCTTTCATGTCTCCGACAGCAGAGAAGACTCAATACATTTCACATACAAATCACTTCTTGCTTTTTTCAATTTTGAAAATGAAAGCACATCCCAAGACTTATCTGAGACCTGGATTCTGAATGTAAAAATCTGAGGCAAGCCCAGTAAAATAGGGGCTCCAATATTTAATAGATGTTGGACAACCCAAGGCTGGGCTTGGGATTTCAGAGGTTTGGCCTCTGTCCGTCTGCTTCACCCAGTGCAGCACCGTGCCCAGCCACTGTGGTGCGACCCTACAAGGAGAGGTCAGGAGGATGGGGCCAGGATCTTTTCAGCAGTGCCTGGTGACAGGCCCTTGTCCTGTGCCCTGTAACGGGCACAAACTTGAACATAGGAAGTTCCACCTAAACATGAGGAGGAACTTCTTTCCTCTGAGGGTGGCAGAGCCCTGGCACAGGCTGCCCAGAGAGGTGGTGGAGTCTCCATCTCTGGAGACATTCAAAACCCACCTGGGCGTGTTCCTGTGCAACCTGCTCTGGGTGACCCTGCTCTGGCAGGGGTTTTGGACTAGATGATCTCCAGAGGTCCCTTCCAACCCCTATCATTCTGTCATTCCGTGATTCTGTGAGTTCAGACAGGGGAGCCAGGGAAGTCCTGCTCTGGGGTCAGGAGTGCTTCAGCCTCATGGAGCACCAGCTCCTGGGGCTGGGCTGGCCTGTGGGCACGAGCATGAGTCTGTCTCAAGCTGCGGAGCTTGTGTCTCAAGCTGTGTAGCCTCCTAGACATCCGCTGAAAGGGATGCATTCCTACAAAACACTTTCAGTTTTGAGAAACGGGCACTTTCTAGTTAAAAAGCTGTTTCATCGAACAGTTCCCATTTGGCCATAGCCACTGCAACATGCAGGCAGGCAGGCTTCAATTTCGGCTCAAGACGTACAGCCTGACTTGAAAATACCAGCAGCGATAACGAGGCACTGAGAGATAAACCCGGCCGGAGATCTCCAGGATAAACAATCTCGGTGTAGCAGTGGGCAATTCCCAGCCTGCCCCAGAGCCTGCTGGCTGGCGTGCTGGTGATCAGCTGCCTTTCCGGGAGAGCACTGTAATCACAAGCAGCTGCATAGCTTAAAAATGACAATAATCCTGTTGATGCCAATAATATCTCCTTAATTGCTAGAAGCTGCTGTTTGGGTGCCTGGATGCGTTTCTTTTGCACAGGTTTGCCCTTTTAAACAATTTATATCTATTTGCTTCTGAGGGAAAACAAACAGCAAATTATAGCGCTGGGGAATGTTTGCTAATTACCCGTGCCAATGAAATGCACCTTTGAATGGTGTGGGCTCCCAAACTGTTATATAAACCAGCAGCTAACTTATTTATTAGCTCTGAAAAGGAGCTGAGGATCAAAACACAATGATTATTCTCTTCGGTCCCCAGGGCTGACTGCTGTGCAGTGGCTGAAAGATAATAAACACAGCTCTGAACTAGAAATGGGAATGGGATTGGGAAGTAGTGGCCTCAAACCCAGCCCTAACAGACTAAATTTAGCCCCAAGAATTTACACAAATAGCTTTTCAACTTCCTTGCGAACCATAGCAGCTGCCACCGTCTTCCTCAAATCTATCCTGCAGGAAATGCTGGGGCATAATTATTTCAGCAGAACCTCCTGGACCTGCTGCTCTCACATCTATTAATTCTGGGCCTTGCTCAGATGTGACGATGCTCCTTTTGGCTTGTGACCACAACTGGTAATGGAATAGAAAACATTGTAATGAACAAAGCCAGGGCGAACACCTGCATGGCAAAGCAAAATGAACTGCCCTGCTCCATGCAGGGATTGCAGGAGAGTAGCTCACTGTGGCTCCAGGGTGGCCTCTCTCACTCCTGGCGGGAAGAGGCAGAGGAGGCCAAGTGGCCACAGAAGATGCCTCCTGCTCGGTACATCTCCCTTCTCTCCTTAGCCATGCCTGGTCCCCTCGCTCCTCCACAGATTATGCCTTACTTCCTCGCCTTCCTGCTGGCCCCTTTCCCTGACTCTCTGACTGGCCAAACTCCTCCAGGTACACACACACATCTTGGCCTCTGCCCCAGCTCTCACACTGAGGACCTGGACCCATGTCCATCCCCTCCCTCCTCCACAAGATCTCAGCCTGACCCAGACCCCTGCGCTCACTGCGAGACCCTGCGAACACCCATCGGAGGCTGGGCCAAGCCCCTGTCCCTGAGGCAGAGGAACGGGGTGCAGCGGGGGGGCCCCAGAGAGCTGCCGTCCACCGTGGGGAAAATGCAGGGAGATTTATTCATGGACTTATCTGTCATAAAATAGGTAATATGGAAAACAGCTGCACGCACAGCCCCACCCCGGAGCAAGAGTGTTTTGGGACAAACCTGTCTCTGACCCGTGGAGCAGGGGTAGCCAGGCAGGGCAGCAGCACTGGGAATGGTGGGACACTTGAGAGCACAGACATGCTGGGGCTTGGGGAAGGGAAAGGTACATCCGCACCTAAGCGTGGTGGGAAGCATAAAGGACCTTTGGGACACACGGACTGGAGCAGATGGAGTTTGGAAAATTAGAAGCTGTGAAGTTAACAAGAGAGAAACAAAGCAGGGAGGATGAAGCTTGCAAATGGTTAAGTAAACACTTGAATTTTAGGGGCTCACCTGAATCAAACTGCCCTGAGGTTCTTCATAATACTGAGAGTTGGGGAAGGTAGAATATGCAAAACAAGACACAAGCCTGTATGCTGATGACATGAGCAGACACCTAGAGTCCATTCTCCTATTTGGCTTGTTTATCACAGAAAGTGACAAATACTTTAGATTATCTTGCAAAGAAAACCTAAATGAGGTGTGACATTCCAATTAAAAATCACTAAGCAGTGTGATATTGGGTGTGAGAAGTGGGATGGAACACAGGCAAAAAAGCAGAAGGTGAGTCACAATAAACCAGAGCGTGTCCGTGGTAATCTGGGTGGCAACGACCCAGCCAAGCCCAGCAGAGCAACCTTGTGATATTCACCCAGCGATTCTCTGCTGCTGGGAGAGGAAGACAAAATATTGCCCCTGGCTTAAACTGGCTGTGAGACTCCTGTCCTTCTCGGTGTGCATCCACCAAATGCAGAAGGGGGAACTCCTCCTCCCCCCTGCAATCAATCACCTAAAGCATGATCTACCCCAAAATGAACAAGAACGTAAGAGGTGGCTGTAATGCATTACATTAAGAGCAGAGAACAGGGAAAAAAAAGAACATTTTTTTTTACTTGATTCTGCAATAAGAACAGAATAGTTCTGTGATTATTACTAGTGCTAGGATTTCTATTCGTATGATTTCCCACATCTCTGTTACGAGCAAGAAGCAGGAGAGAGAAGAGGGGAAAAAAGGATAATAAAAAACCCCAGCACAGGCTGATCTAGACATCTCAAAGCACTAAGTAATCAGATGGCCATCTTTCTGTACAGCTGTGATCAGTGAGGGGAAATCAAATGTCTTTACCTTTCTTTTTCTTTTTAAATTTTAGGGCTTTTTTTCCTTTGTTGTATACGAGTGGTTCCCCCCCGCCCCCTTTAAATCACATATTTATGGGCTTTTCCAAATAGCTAAAAGAACCAGTCTTAAAAAAGAAAGTTTGGATACTCAGGGTGATTAATAACACAAGCTTCCAAAGGCTTTGCTACAGAACATCTGCATTACAAAAAGCCATAAAAAAAAAAAAAAAAATTCTTTTTCCTGAGGTACTAGTGTATCTTTACAACAAAGTTTTTTTCAGCAGTCTTTCTGTAATTTACACAATGTCTTCACCATTTTCTCCCCTTGTTAGTCTTTGGGTTAAACTAGAGGGTGGGAGCTCAGTTAGACAGATTTTAGTATAAGTGAGAGAGCATGAAGATGCCTATCTAACAAGGGGAAGTCTGATGCTGTATGTAAACAATGAGCTTTCTTCTATTTTAGTTTGCAATAAAGAGATGGTACAGAATTTCTCTTCACACTTAGAATAGGTAAATGTGAAGACTACGAACTCAAATTCACCCCTGGGCAGAGGAGACAAGCACGCAGTCTGTACCCAGGGACTGATTTGTAAAGTTTTAATTTATTTTCTATTATCACCATCCCATCTCCAATAATATACTAATTAGGCAATGTGACTGACAGCGGACCTTACGTTGCCTTCTAATGGAAATAGGCTGGATATGGGGGCACAATGCCTGCCTGAGGCATGCTTTCAGGATAATCCAATGGCCGCAGCCCCTTGCCTAAGCTATAGATTTGGGTCCCCAGCTCCCTGAATGACAGAATTTTACAGAAAAGGTGGAACCTGGGTGGAAAATGATGACCAAGGTGGCAGATGTCACTGCAGACCTACCCATACAAATGAGGAGTTAAACAAACCCTTCCTCTCTAAGGCACCAGTCTGGCTCCCAGGCAGGTCTGACGGAGACTGCACCAGACTTGCAGAAATATTTAGTCCCAGCTTCTCCCCCCCCGCCCCCTTTTTTTAAAGTACAAATTAAACACCAAACCACACTTTGATGTTGAGTGAACTTTCCATTTGTTTAATGATCTGAAAGTTTGTTCAATCCCCCATTTGCTCTTTGTTAACCAAGAGCAGCACCACTATTTACTTTTACAGCTGCCAACCAAACTGGCCTTAATAACTACCTGCCGTGGTCCTGTCTCCCTCCCTCCCATCAGAGGCTGTTCCTTATCAAGAACACTCTTTCATCAAGTGCATTATTGGCTAAAAATAACAAACATACTTAACAGCCTGTTTTCTACAAAACAGACATCTTTTTTCAATATATGAAGTTTTCCATCTGCCTGTTGTGACATCTTTTTTCCTTCCACCCTCCCTACTCTGTATCCTTCCCAAATTTCCTGCCAGCATTTGGTGGCCGAGGAACGCGTGTTGCACCAGTGAATGGGAAGGACACGAATCATAGAATCATAGGGTTGGAAGGGGCCTCTGGAGATCATCTAGTCCAACCCCCTGCCAGAGCAGGGTCACCCAGAGCAGGTTGCACAGGAACGCGTCCAGGCGGGTTTGAATGTCTCCAGAGATGGAGACTCCACCACCTCTCTGGGCAGCCTGCGCCAGGGCTCTGCCACCCTCAGAGGAAAGAAGTTCCTCCTCATGTTTAGGTGGAACTTCCTATGTTCCAGTTTGTGCTCATTACCTCTTGTCCTGTCACTGGGCACCACTGAAAAGAGCCTGGCCCCAACGAAGTCCAGTTTATTCCTTAAATGACACAGTCTGTTCAGAATTGATTTCTGCTGACGTGCCCACTTGCCAAATCCAGGTGCTCCAGCTGAACGATCAGACCAAGGGACCCAACATACTGACCCACACACATTCAGCCAGACTGTGGATGAAAGTCCATTAAATTCCACCATGACAAAATCCAGGGTTAAGGTATATTTTCATTATCGGCTTACTTTCCTATATTAGCCTTAATGTGAATGTGCTTCACTGCAAGAACAGGTGAAAAAAGACTTGGAGTCTGAAAGGTTTGAGCTCTGGCTTCCAATGTTATCAAATTTTTCGCTGTTATCAGGATGATTTAAAAAAAACTAAGGATGAATGGATGGTCCCAGCTGTGCCATTGGGTGACATAAACACTTCCCAAAAGACCTATTTTAAGAGCTATTGGGAGGTTTGCTATGTTGTAATCAAACTGCTTCTTTATTCCTTTAGAAAACTCCAGCTTCCTTCTAGCCTTCAAATTACAGAATTGCTGCAGCAGCCTGCAGAGGCTTTTAAGAGAAAATCGTACCTTTGGATGGAGAAGGAGGAGATAAAGGAGGAAACTTTTTCCATGGGATAGCTTGGCCTTAAACGCTTATCGAATGTTTTGATTAGGCTGGGACATCATTCTTTTCTTTGAAAAAGCAAAGATGAAATCCTCGGCTTTGCCAAGGTCAGTGAGTGGTTTACCACAAGGATTCAGAGGGGCTTGGACTCGGTCAGTCACTGCATCTTTTCAAAGAGACCATTATATGAAGTTTGATTGAAAAAAGAAAAAAGAAAGGACAGGTGATTTGGGTGTCATCATGCCCCACCGCATCGAGGCCTTAAAACATTCCCGAGACAGTGGGAAGATGCCTGGACAGTGCCTCCAGTCGCAACAGCAATACGAATGGCAGCGAAGAGGACAGGCTTCGGAGCACTGTCCTGCTCAGATTCCCTTCACAGGCACTCTACACTGGCTTCTGGCTTGAAATGATGCCTCCAAATGACGTGGGCTTTACAGAGTTCCTTGATTCGGTAAACTTAGCTGGAAGGTACGAGCCTCCCTGACAAGCCTTGCACACAATCAGCCGTGCCTCCATCCCTATCCCTGCCCTTCAGTTTTCCCTGAAGAGAACTTTCAGCGCTGTTCACCAACACAATTACTGTAAGTCAACCTCCTTTATTTTTTTGGCTTCCTGAGGCAATCTGGGGAGACTCTTCTACGCAGGGAAGCCTTCTGAATATTGCTTGATATTCTGCTACATGATCCAAAAGGGCCTCCTGGAAATCCCAGCCATTATTTTTAACACCTTCTCCAAAGAACTGACCTCCGGCTGCTTCCAGCCATAATCCTGTCACTGCATTTTAATAACACATTTGCCACAACAGCTTACCGAACTCACAGCCACAGACAGGAAGGGCAGCTATGTGCCTGGTTAAACTTAAGATGTAACTCTTTGAGTCTTTAAGACCGAGAGGGACTGTCTCATGTCCTGTCAGTATTCTGTTGATTTTTAGTCTATTACACTTACACCCCCCCTGTTCTGAGCTCAGGACCTTGGGTCTTTCACAAAGGCAACCAAGACTCAGAGATGCAGCCTCCATCCGAGATGCAGAATCCACCGCATCCCTCAGCGGATTGTCTCAGTCACTGTCAGTCAAAAAAAACTTTTCTAATGGATTTTTATATAACTTTAGCTTCCAACCATTATTTTTGCTTTGTCCTCCTTTGCAAGACCAAGGAGTTCAGCAGCACGTGGCATTCTCCCTCATTTCACCATGTTTATGCAGCATAATAATGTCCCTTCTCAATTTTCTTTTCGACAGGCTAGATGATCACTTCATCTAACCATGTCACATTTAAGTCTCATGTACCAATGACTTTTTGTTTCTAATCCACTGGCACCTTTACATGGTTATAACCACATCCACATAGGAGACTGTCCTGGAAATTACCATAGGGAAGATCAACCTCCCCCCTTCCCTGCTGATCCATACTAGTCCAAAACTGGAAATAAAACGATTCCACATATGGCTCAAATGTGGACTTCCCTCTGAATTTCACTTGAATTTGTTAAACTTTCAGGTATTTTGTACTTGTTTTGTCTCAAAAAAAAAAAAAAGTACAGGGTGTCTTTTCATCCAGATGAGCATCCACTTCACAGATTACCTGAGTTCAAAATGAGATTTAAAATAGCTCTCAGCTATAGGACTTTTATAGAATTCTCCCATCTTATGCTCAGGGAAGGGAAATACCCTGCTAGAGTAGTTTTACATTTTTATTCAAAGGAATCTGAAATACATTTTTCAGCTTTCCAGAATTATTTTCTGCTGCCGCTGCTGCTAATGCTTTCCAAGACTCAATGCAATTACTTGTTAATAAAAACATGTTTTAATATGCTGGCAGAAAAATTGCTACCATTTCTATTCTCTGCCTTAAAACAAATGAAACGTAGGAAGGAATTGAGCTGTCTCATTTCTGAAATGGGAAGCAGATATTTTTTAAAGTTCAGATCATTACCAAGTGTAATTTTCATATAACAAGTTTAACTCTGACCCTGTGCTATTACTTCTCTTATGCTGACTTCGTAGGGGAATGTATTACTTACAAAAACCTAAAAAAAGGAATACTGTTTCAAAATCTTCTGGCCTTCTCACTGATCAAAGCGAACAATATCTCTAGTTCGTTGTCATGGAATCAATTTGTGTGAAAACAATAAGTTGTGCCTACTGCAATAAGGCCGTGTAATAAGAGAATATGAACCGCATGAGCTGACTCCAGCCATTTGTGCTTAACCAGCTACAAGCCCTCTTAACAAATGGCTGTGTTGTTCTACTGTATGAATGCTGAAGCTGTGTTTCATCTTTGCTCATACCCTTTTATCTGTACTTAATGGGAACAAGCAGCCTGCAAGTGAGGAAAAAGTGAGTCTTCCCCAGTTAGGGGGCAAACTGCTAGGGAAGCACCACTGGTCATTCTTTTTCCCACTTTTTTTTTTTTTCCCCAGTGCATCAGGCCTAACTGAAGTTCAACGAAAACCAGTCCAGACTGATCTGAAGCTTTCAATTTTTAGTTATTCTTGATGCCATTAAACCTAGAAAAAGCTGTTTATTTTGATGAGGCATCTGTCTTTTCCTTGGAATAGGGAGAGTCGGGTTAAGTTCCTGCCTCTGCTTGAGGGAAAAGGAGGACACATCTCCCAGGAAGCTCTCCGGGCGGTTTCAGGATTTATGTCTTGAGGCTCTCCTCAGTTATGATAGTACAGGAGAGGAAAGAGAACGACTTTCTAGCCTAATGCTTAAGACTCTCAGCAGTGCTATGGGATGGTGCCACTCAATTTTAGCATTTAGTTTCTTCTAGTGTATGAAATACTGTCTCCAAGTGACTGAAATTATAAGCAGGTCAGAATACCTTATGGTTTATGTGAAATAACCGTTCAGATTCACTCACTCAGAGAAGGGAACTGAGCTTGGGTCTCTCACTTCTGAAGGGAATGCCTGGATAAGTAGCCACCTGGAACACCATCTCTGGGCCTGATCACCCCAACTGGGGAGACTTACACAATCTGCAACCGATGGGGAGAAGGGCTCTTAGGATAACACAGGCTGTGGAAAAGTTAGCTGATAAGAGAGTACATGAATACGGCCCACGTAACCTTGAAAAGACAAGACAACTTTCTGTCAGTAAATTCAACATAGCAGCTGGGAAAGAAGGAAGGTAAACATAAGGGAAGGAGAAGAGCTCTCCAGGCTAAAGGACAATACTGACAAAGAATAAATAAGTATGAATAAACCTCAGATAAATTCAACCTTGAAACTAGATTTTTCTTTAACCACCTGCTCTGATATAATGGAGGGATGAGAAAATGGCACCAGCTTTGCCACTAGGAACCTTTTGAGTTTTAAGATGACACCTGATAAGCTTATAGATGGGATTAGAGGGGATGGATGGCAGTAGCAGAGGGGTAGACACGATGACCCAGAAGGTCCATCACAGATGCCTGTTTCTGGGTTGCACCAGCACCACTGGAGAGATTTTAGAGATGTAAGCTCTGGGATGGGAGTTTGCTTGTTTGTTTTCCTACAGAGAGCTTGGCTGACATTAGATATGGGCCAGATTTAAAGAAAACCTTTGAATCTAGTGCCTGCAGCACACCACCTATACCCAGATTTTCAAAAGGAGAGAACTAATTTGAAAATTTGATCTCTTATCCAGGCCTATAAAGATCTATGCCATATAGAAATCTGAGTCCTTACGTTTGCTTTGCACCAATTTCCCTAAAAATGGGGACAGAAATGATCATAGAATCATAGAATCATAGAATTGTTGAGGTTGGAAGGGACCTTTAAGATCATCGAGTCCAACCTTTAGCCTACCCTGACAAGAGCCACTTCTAAACCATGTCCCTCAGTGCCCCATCTACCCTTTTTTTAAACACCTCCAGGGATGGTGAATCCACCACCTCCCTGGGCAGCCTATTCCAATGTTTAATAACCCTTTCAGTGAAAAAATGTCTCCTAATATCTAATCTAAACCTCCCCTGACGTAACTTGAACCCGTTTCCCCTCGTCCTATCACTTGTCACCAGGGAGAAGAGGTCAGCCCCCATCTCTCTACAACCTCCTTTCAGGTAGTTGTAGAGGGTGATAAGGTCTCCCCTCAGCCTCCTCTTCTCCAGGCTAAACAACCCCAGCTCCCTCAGTCATTCCTCGTAAGGTTTGTCCTCCAGGCCCCTCACCAGCTTTGTAGCCCTTCTCTGGACACGCTCCAACACCTCAATGTCCCTCCTGTAGCGAGGGGCCCAAAACTGAACGCAGTACTCGAGGTGGGGCCTCACCAGTGCCGAGTACAGGGGGATGATCACTTCCCTAGTCCGGCTCACCACACTATTCCTGATACAGGCTAGGATGCTGTTGGCCTTCTTGGCCACCTGGGCACACTGCTGGCTCATATTCAGCCGGCTGTCAACCAACACTCCCAAGTCCTTTTCTGTCGAGCTGCTTTCAAGCCATTCTGCCCCAATCCTGTAGCACTGCATGGGGTTGTTGTGACCCAAGTGCAGGACCCGGCACTTGGCCTTGTTGAACCTCATACCATTGGTCACAGCCCATCGGTCCAGCCTGTCCAGATTCCTCTGCAGAGCTAACCTACCCTCAAGCAGATCAACACGCCCGCCCAGTTTAGTGTCATCTGCGAACTTACTGAGGGTGCATTCAATCCCTTCATCCAGATCATTGATAAAGATATTAAAGAGAACCGGCCCCAGCACCGAACCCTGGGGGACACCACTTGTGACTGGACACCAACTGGATTTAACTCCATTTACCACCACTCTCTGGGCACGGCCATCCAGCCAGTTTTTTACCCAGCGAAGAGTACACCTGTCCAGGCCATTCCATGATGTCTGTCTTCATAGAGTTGTCAATTCTGTGGTACAGCAACTAATTCCTACTCAATCTACAGTCTACATAGAGTGTAACCTGACCTCTCACGGGTCTGTTAGCTACTACTGTTATTCTAATATAAAACATATATATATATATATATGCATTTAACTATATATACTAATGACTATTTCCCTTTCATAGGTACTCTTCTCATAGAGACAGAATACTCCCAAATCAATTAAAAAGTAAATTCAAATAAATTGTGTAAGTCATAGAAGAAATAAAAATTTTTTTGCTTCAGCAGAGAATACATGGTGGGTCCCCTCGTTCAGTTCCACCTCTACGTGTGGCGTAAGTATTGTAATAACATCAGCACATAGCCCTGCATGAGCGCCAGCTGCCGGCCTCCAGCTCGCCCTCCTGACACATTAGCCTTCAGCTAATGTCAGGAAGTGGTTTTATGATGGTCAAGAGAATTCTGGCCACTGCAGTTAAAATGTTTTTGTCTCGGTGGTTTTTTTTTTTCCTTTCAGTGTGCTCTGCCAGTTTTGGTCCGTCATTTTTTTTGCTTTACCTTGTAAGCTTTCAATTATTAATGTGAAGAGCTTAAATTAGGAATTGTAAAAAACCTCTTAATATTAAGCATTTCCAGGAAAGAATTTATAAAAACCTGCAATGCTTTATATGGATGGTTTGGAAGAGAAGTAATCAACCAACTCCATAAATGTCAAGGGGAGGATTAGCCTTTACTTCTGATGAATCCAATTCAGCAGCCACATTAAAAGGTACCTTTGCATGTGGAACTAAAAGGACTATTTCCTGCTCTAGCAAAGTCTTTGACTTTCTTGTTAGTAGCTGCAAATTTACCTCATGCAAACATCTGACTAAGTATTGTAAAACAAAACACCACCACCCCCCCCCAATCCAAAAGCAAAACCCAAACCACCCTGATCTAAAAAGTTGAAACACCTTTGAAGACCATCTACCTCCTTGCTGAAGTTGCCGGTTTTGGTTGAGTATTTCAGATTAGCAAGTACAAAAAGAGGATTTTCACTTTGATTATTTGTTTGGATGACAAGATTAGAACACTGACTTAGAAAAGCTATTCAGAAGGAGCCTAACTCTGAATGCCACTTACCTTGGCGTGGATATTTTTTGCTGTTCAGTAATGTGAAAGGCTAAAGCAAAACTACATTACCTCAGATGCTCCACACAAGTACAAACAATATGCAAATACAGACAATAAGCACAATATATTTCTTGCCACATTTGGTCAAAAGCCTCCCTAATACGTCTACACTAGCCTGTTTGGTAAGGGTTTGACCGAGGAATTCAAGTCAACCAAAGAACTCCCCTGGAGCAATAGACACTGAAATAATGTCTTGGTTCAAGAGCACTATGTAGTACGTAAGTTACTGCAGTAAATCTGGTCTGTAGGACTGCTCACACACAATCCGTAAGACATTTCTAATTATTTCAAAGGACTTTGGAGCCAGCCGTAAGTCGGGTAGGATCCACTGTACTCTCTAAAGATAGCAGCCTGCATGTTTGGCTTTGTGGCCGCATGAGCCACCTTCACAGGCAGAAGACAGACAGAAGCGGTGCAGTCTGCAGCTGGCTTCCCCTGCGTGCACTAGTAGCACTGTAGAAAAAAAGCTCCTTTGTAGATACTTTGTAAATACTTGACTTACCACTTTTTTTCAGATCTGAATTTAATGCACAGAGCAAAGTTTTTAAAATTAGAGAATTTCTTGAGAAAATACTAGTCTATCTGAGCATAATTACACAACGTTACCGTGTGTCAGTGGGCTGATCTGCGAAGATGAGCTGGGAGCTGCGGGCATCAACGAAGCAGCAGGGCAGTGCCCTCCCTGACCTGGTGTGGTCCTGTTGTGCCCAAGCAAGAAGGGCAGAGTGGGTTGGGTGCTGGTAACAAGGGTCAGCCACCGGTCCTGCGAGCATCAGACAAGTCCGTAGCCATGAGGTAGGTCCAAAGTCACCCGCACCACATCAGGGCTGATCTTGCAGAGAAGCAGCCAAAACCCAGGGCATGGGCAGAGGATGCAGAGCCTGGTGGCGCACTCCGTGTGTATTTGCAACATGATAGCAGGACAGTAGAGGTCTTCAGGTGCTTTTTCTCAGGTTGGTGAGTATATTAGCACTTTCCTGGCGGAAATTAATTGAACTGCAGCAGACAGGCTCGGGCATTCTGGAAAAAGCACAACAATTGCATGAACCTAAATTGGTTTTCTTTCCTTTCTAAAGATAGTTTCTTTTTAAAAACACAAGTAAATTAGTATTACAGCATCTTTTTTCAGTCAGGATGACACAATGGCTCTGGCATTTACAGGAAGCAGAGATACAAGAGACAAGCTCCTGTTTTCCTGTTCATGTGTAAAACCAAAGGAAAGGAAAATATGCAATTATGAGAGATACGTGAACTGCTTCAGAGAGATTTCCATGGGAAGCTCTTGAAAACCCAGTCTTCTTTTGTCATGCAGATATTTCAACACACCCAAACAGTATTAAGCTCTTCATTTGCCCTATAAACAGGGAGAGAGTAATTTCACAGGCTGTCAAATGTAGGAGCAAAGAAAACCAAACTGCTCGTTGAACCAATAGAGGAATGGATTGCGAACATCACCACTGATTTTTGGCCTAATTTTTGCGTCCTCAAGTGATCCAAAACTGTCAGACATTAATATGAGATCACTTCTTGCCAAGCTATTGAAGTAAAACATAAGGAAATCAGAGCTCTTGTTCTCGTACCTGTAGGACAGCAGAAATGTGTGCAAGATTCTTTGGAAGACTGAAACTGCAGTTTATTGAAGTTAATGGGCACCATTAACTAGGCTCCACAAAAGCCAACACACTGCAGAAATCTCTAACGCCCGGAACAGGGAAGCACATACCAGAAATAAGCACGAGAGCACATTCATGTGCACCTACAGCGGATCCACCAACACCGTGAAAAAATTCATTCCTCTCTTAGCATTAGCTACCATTTATTTGCAAGATGGAGGCTTAGCAGAGAAGGGGTTAATTTTCCAGGACTATTTTTGTTTAAAGCAAGTCAGTCAAATGTAGAACTAGCCTCTGACAGAATCTTAGTAGACTCACAATGCATGAAATTTAAATAGAGAAATTTCTCTTGAAAAAAAAATCCCTTGAGTCAAGAGAGGTCATTGTCAGAAACCATAACTAATGTAGCAAAATGGAAGAGCGTCATAGAGAGTGAATGGTCCTTGGCAACTGTTTAATGGTGCTCCTCTGCTGTAGCACTCAAGGCTGACCAGCATTGACTTTGCTCCTGATGTATCACTCCCTTTGGTCTGTCATGACTCCGCCGCTGAGCCCCCTTAGCCTGCGGCAGAGCTAATTGTGATTCATTCACTGGCTCCCAGAAAACAGGCTGGAAAGTTAAATTTTGTTAAAATATTCAGCCTTACCATGGAAGATCTTTTGAGGTAAAGTTCCTCCTTTTCTGCCCCTCTCCTTCCCCTTTGCAAAATGAAAGCCACAGAGAAACAGCAGGCTAATTGAACTTTAAGACACCCAGATCTAAATATGGTTAAATTAACCGGAGCACAGCAGGCAGCGACACGCAGCCGCAGTAGGTCTAAATGGGGAGTTTGCAGCCTGTCGTGCAACACCTTGCCTGCGTCCTGCATGCCCTCAGTCCCTGTTCCAGGACAGTGTCTATGTCACTCTTATGTCTGGAAGGGTGGTGAATGGGAAGAGGTTTCTTTTCTCTAGACTCTTAATTTATATCTTTACAACCTATTTCTAGTGGTTCTAGCCTGACTGGTTTCTCAGCCCAGATCCCGTGAGCATGTTTTGTTCTACATGTGCTGGGTGATGTGCAACCCCAGAATGTGTGAGCATTTCCCCGCTCAAGGCCTGCTTTGTTAGAATAGTTTCCTCCTTGGGTTGTAACACCACCTTTCTTGGAATTCTTTTTTTTTTTTTTTTAAAGTCATCAGGAGGTTGGCTGAAACATGAGTCCTTTTCCCCCTCCCTCCTCCCGGCCATCAGATCACAGACCACCGTGCAACAAACAGGCCCCAGTCCCTAAGGGGAAAGGCCCAGGTGGGACAGGGAATTGGTGTTTTCCCACAACTTTTGTCCTCTACTTTGAATCTCAGAGCAAACAAATGGGCCATCTCCTCACCAAGGAGAAGGAGCTTTTAGGCTACCTGAGGTCTTGCTGGTTCTCAATGGGCAGGTGCCTGTTCAGGTGGATCCATAGCAGGGGCATAGCCCACTTCTGCTGGACGTTCTCATACCCCTATCACCGCCGTGCTGGAGGGGAGTCAGGTTTCAGCAGTGTCTAAGATTCATTTCCAATTACCTGTTTGGACTTCCCCATATATATCCTGGCTCAAGTCCACTAATAATCTGTTCAACACCTTCCTCTTGTCCCTGTATCTCTCCCTCTCTCTCTTTCAATCTTTACCAGAAGGTGCCTTGCCAACCTTCACACAACATGAAAACGTCACAGATCTTATCTAATGAAGTGACTTCCCGTGGCATTCCTTGGACCAGCTGCAGCAGGAGCCCTGATCCCGAACAGAGAAATGGCTCTGAGCGGCACCGCACAGGACCAGAAAGCGAGGCTCAGGGCTGCAGCAGCCTCCGCTCACTCCCAGCCACCACAGTGACACTCAGCTCTGAAACGGAGCGTGGCTGCCTGGAAAGACACCACGCTCGGCTGTGCTTCGCTTGTGGGGGACCGGAGCAGACACTCCAACCTCCCACCTGGGTGAGTAAGAGTTAAACGCTGCGAGGACATTGCAAACTTGTTCCATCCTCTACAGATATTAACAACCACAATGGTTAATCCTAATTGCCAAAGGAGGTAGGCTGTCAGTACTTTGGGGATTTAGAAGGGACTGGGCGCCAAAGTTCCTCAGGCTCCCTTGAAACAGAGAGTCGGTGTTTAAGCTACATGTCTTACAGGGCACATTTCAGGCTGACAGACATGGAGCCAGGGGCAATTCATGTCTGCTTTGCAGGGCTGTCTCCCTTCATCCCTTTGCTCTGCTCCTGTTCACGCAGGTGAAGCCACCCTGTGCACTGGGACCACTGGCAACAGCAGTTTGGGAGAGCAAGGTGGCTTGCTTAGTCACAAACACAATTTGAGCTCCCAGTGCTTCAGAGGCCAGCCAAAAATATCCCATTTTTTCCTCATCTATTTTTTAAGCAGGCATTTCCATTGTCTAGCACATTTTTTTATATGGCCACATAGAACATAAGAAAGTGGGGTGCTTCTGGGTAGCATCTGGTATAAAAAGAAAGAAATCACCACAGGCAGAATGGAGGGAATGCAACAGACTAAAAGAACAAAAAGAGAACATAACAAGAAATGCAGACGACAGATTTGTTTGATGCAATGCAAAAGGAGATGATATGAGAGAAATTCATTGAAAGGAGATGGTAGGATGATGTGGAATGTTTGGTAGCATCTGGAAGATGCAAGAAGAGGAGAGGGAATCGGGACAAGCAGGAAACTCTTGCTTTCAGCAACCGCTATAGGGGAAAAAATAACACCAATGGAGAAAAAGGAGATGCAGCTGCACTGGCACCATATTTCCTTCCCAGACTGGAAGAGCAGCCTTCAAAGTTATTGAGTAAACTTATATTAATAAAAACGTCATAAGCTTTTCTATTTTTATATTGCCAGTTATATTTTTGACTACTAAGATCAAAGATTTTTTCAAAGGCAACGAAGAAAGTTATTTAAAGAACTATTTAAAGACAACCAATTACCAGTAATAGACGTTTTCAAAAAACTGGCTATGGGAAGTAGTCAAATTTGAATCAGAGCAACCTTTCAGCTGAGTTCAGATCACAGCAAGGAATTTCTTAAAGCTGTCTTTTGTTCAATACATTTAAAGACTGTATGTGAATCAGGCATTTGCCAGCTCAGACCTGGGCTTTGCTTTGCAAAACAGAACACACCTTGCCAACACCACTCTTGCAAGGCGTTTGGTAGTTGGCCATATTACAAGAATTTGAGTGCAAAATCACTCCTTGTGCACTGTTATATTTTAGCTTTTATCGCCACTACAAAAGCTTATGAGTTTAACTACCCTTTATCAGCAAACACCAGTCACGATCAAGAATTGTACCTTAACCGGCGGACTTGGTCATTCTTGTTTATTGGTACCTTAATGCAAAAGTATCCCACTAAACCCCACATTGGACATCTCCCTAAGTTCTTTTACTTACATTAAGTATCAGCATCTGGTCCTAAATCAAACAACCGCACACCATAGCACACAAATTGTACTGCCACTGCTCAGTTAACTGCCTTTATTTATTTTCACAAATTGTGCTTTAAAATCTAGATGCCATGAGTTATTCTCATGTCTCTATTGCTTCATTGAAAATTGAGGTTTCACGCTTGGAGTATTAGATCTGTACTCCTTTGCTCCACTCTTAGCCTTGTATATCTGCACAGACTCAAAATGACCACGTCCACAACCTGCTTTGTGGGATGTGTCTTTCCTTGTCAACTCTCTCGTCTTTATGCTTGTTTGTAAAGCTCAGTATAGCTCATTAAACTCAGTGGCACCTGATGTCCATTCAAACACAATGAGGTATTCTGGTGGAACACAGTTTGTTTGGAGGCCTCCAGGAGCTGGATTAAAAAGCACGCCTGAGGTGACAGCATGTTTTTTGTTGCTAACCCTGTCCTGATTCAAATCACAGTGGCAACATTACTCGCCACACCTCCATCCTTTCTTTAGCAGACTAAACCAGAGGGCAGGCTGAAAACCAAAGCTGGTGCATGTCTTGACTCAGTTCTGGGAATCCAAGGTGCGAAAGGGAACCCTGAGCTTTGCTACCTACAAATCCTAATTGTTTTGATACCTAGGAAACTTTCCAGAAAAAAAACGGTTGACTTGTTGGCCTAACATGGTGCTGCTGCTATGACAGAAAGGATATGCATCGGATGAGATAGGATAGTAGGGTGAGTTGTTAGTCTTCTTACTCTGCACTACTGTGTGTCTCTCCTTTCATTAGCTCCTTGCATTAGCACATGCGTATTTCTACTCAGTGAGGACACGAGATGAATTTTAGTTTGCTCGTGCAGTTAGGCCTGCCTGAAAGGCAGAGCAGCTGTAGCCTTGGAGCCAAGGTGGCCACCTCGGGCACACTTTGTTCAGCAAGCATTGGCAGTCTGCCTTCATCTCCCATTTCCCAAAAGGAGCATAAAGGCTTTGGTTTATCTTCAAGGAGGTGAAATTGCAATAAACATAACATGAGGACAAGGGACATGCCACTGGAGCCTTTTGGGCTGAAGTTGGACACTGAACAATTAGGTGTGTTAGAAGTTTATAAAAGAAAATTAATGGAGCCAGTAGGGGGTGGGGGGAAAGGTGTTTCATTATTTCTGGCTTGATGACCCAGCCCGCATCAGTAGTGATTTCTGAACCAGAGAGGTACTTGATACCATAGTACTGAGAATACCACATACGCTATATGCTTACATCCATGTCACAGACTGAAGGTGCGTGTGCCAGGGCTATTCTGCTCATGATGCAAAGCAGCACGAGCAGCTGCACAGGCCCTGCAGCCTCTTTAAAGAGCTCTTTTCAAGCTGGCTTCTCAGGAGTGACAGATCCACAGGAGTTTCTAAGATGACAAAAAGTAGAGATTCACCATGTCCAAAAAAGTTCTGACAGAATATAGTTGAACATCTTTAAGTATCTGAATACACTAAAAATCTGCTATAAAACGTTGTAACTCAGAGACAATGTACCATGAACACAGTGGGTTTTCATGCAAATCCTTAGAACGTTACTTCTCAGTTTATGCATCATTACAGACAGCTTAAAAAGGTTTTACAGAAATATGTTTCAGTCTTGAGATGCTAGTAGTCAACTATTCAAAGAATGATGAGATAGGAGAGCTCTTGCCGCTTTCATGTCATTTAGAGATGACATAAATGATGCCAAACCTTAGAGGGCTTTGGAAGTTAAATAGTTGTCATTAGCAAGATAGGGCAGAAATCTGGTACGGTAAGTGCAAGCTTTACCAACACTTCCTTTATTTCATACAGAAAGGCAGTTGCTATTTCAGCTTAGACAAATCTATTTGCATTAAATACAACAAACTATATTTTTGGGTGGGAAAAACCCAAATAGAAAACTGGCATGCTATTTTTAAAAGTAACAAATACATACAAATGAAAGGGGCAATCCCAGCTCTCAAGGGCCCACAGAGTAAAGATGACGTTACTGAATGAGACCAAAGGTCCCCCTAGCCCGGTACCCTGGGCAGATGCTAAGGTGGGTGACAGCAGATGCGGATACCTTCCCTGGCATTTCCTCCAACCTTGCAGTCCAATTGAGCAATAACATTGCCAATAGCCTACTCCTGCCTTCCCACTGGTGTGTTACTCTATGAATGGTAGCTATAAAAGCATCTGAAGGCACCAGGGACACTAAATCGTCTTAGGAAGCAAGGACAGGATTAATGCACTCATGATGGATGAAGTGATTTTCCCCCCTCAGTGGTATTTCAGGAGCACCTGGCAACTGATCTGGAAGTATAGATAACTGGGGTGCCAAACAGTAGTCTTCTGACACCATCATATTTTTCTTCAAAGCTTATACAGCCTTCTAAGTAGCAGCTCACTTAAGAGCAGAGTAGGGTAGCATTTAGCAGTTTCTGATTATTTCTTCTCCGTTACTTTTACCCACTCTGGACGAAAGTGCTATTGGTCCAGCAAGGAATACAGGCTCCCCAGCAAGGAATACAGGCTTTCTTCACATAATCAATCAGTGGTCCAAGTGCTAATGAAGCTCTCTGCCTTGGTTATGACTGTGGGGCTTCATGCTATTTTATTTCCCCCCCCACACACACGCTGTCACTACAGCACTTGCCACTTCATGCTAAACCTTGTTACTGATTTTCCGGAATATGCCCGGTCCACTGCTTGTGTTTTATTCATGGTTTCTGGAAAATACCTGATGCAGAACTTTGGTCAACAGATTTATTAATATACAAAGGTAGATGGCAAGACTGAAAGCCGGTCTGAATTTATCAAAGCGGAAGGTGGAACAAAAAGATTTCACAGCAAAACGCCACTGACATTTATATTAAAGGGGGGAACAAAGCCCAGATCTGACATTTAAAAATAATGCCACCTGTGTAAAACCTAAAGCTCATTTTTTACAGGCAGTGGGAAAGCTTCAAGGCAACTCCCCTTTTCCCTTTGTTAATTGTGCAGCCTTTCATCATAAAGGATTTACTTTTTTGCCTTTTCACATTCTTTAAAAGTGATATTGAATAGTGGCTATGCAAAAGGCAGTGCAGCAGGAATTAAGTGAGTTGAGAAGATCTCAGCACAGGTAGCAGAGCATCACATTTAATTCCTTTGGTGCTTATTTTAATAACATTTATCACAATGAACTCTTAAGTCATTACAGAGCATGAAATACGCCGTGCCATGCTTTGCCATTTAACATATAATTTATCTCCTCATTGCTGTGACGAAGACATTATTACCTTTTTTTTAATAACTTCTTATCAGGCAGGTTCAGCCACATACTGTTGGTTTTATTTCAAAACTCTGCACAACAGTCATAATCAGGAACTGATGCCTAAATGTTTTTCTTCATTACTAAGAAAAAAAAATCCCAGGCCACATGTCAGAGTCGCTAATCAACAAAGTTACCTGCAGGTGAAAAGCAGGGAAAGGAGATCTCACTTATCAAAGACCTCGTTCCCAGACTTTTTGTCTCTCCTCGTCTGGTTGAATGCTTCACAGAGCCACAGGGTAAAGGAGAAGGGACATTTTTGTAGATGTTAAGGTCAGAAGCGGCCCTCCTCTGCCATACTATATACAAGACAAAGAACTCCATGTCATTTCTGTATCAGACCTACCCATTTGTGACTGAACTACAATGTGTTGTTCAGCTAGACACCTCATCTTGATCTGAAGTGACTGGAGTACTTATTTCATCTCTAAATAAATCACTAATTTCTCTCATTGTGCAAGTGGTGCAAGTACTTTCACTTCCCTTTCGTTTCCAGCTACTGGACTTTGTAGGGGGTGAACAAAGAGCCCTCGGTCAGAAATCTCCTAATGCATAGGCACTTTCAAGCTTCCAGCCTATAAGCCTACCTTGGCAAGTGACAAAGACTGATGGCCTTTAATGTCTCACTGAAAAGTTTGTTTGAAAGTCCTCTGCAGAGGAGAGTGGCGGGCGCTGCTTAATGTTTCTTAAAATGCTGTAATCCCAAGATCACTGTTTTTTAATATTGCTTTTGGTGTGACTCACCCAGGGTTAGCACCAAATGTGCTAGAAGAAGATCTGTACCTCAGCACGCTTTCAATCCACTTATGCAGGGGGAAACGGTGGTGGCAGCAAGAAACAATCAGACCAGAAAATGAAAGTTGAGCAGGAGTCACAGCTCATCAGCTGCTTAGACTTCAAGCATTTTCTAGGCATCCTAAGAGAGGCAAGATTTGAAAAGCGTAACAAATTCAAACACGAGTTCAGAGTGTTGTTATTATTAGTAGCATGTTTGTTCACCTCTTTCCTAATTTTGATGATCACCTTTGCAACAAAGTACAGGCTGAAAAGAACACCACAAACTAGAGAAGCACAACAGAAGCACACTAACATGTCCTAAAACCAGTGATAAAGGCTCAGGAAAACAAGTCAGGTGGCCAGTTCAGCAAAGTGCTCAGTGAGCAGTGGCACTCAAAAACATACCATGCACATAAAAAATAATCAAGAAACAAAAGTCAAAATGGTCACCATGCACTTCACAAAATTTAACTGCCCAGCTGCAACTCTGAACGTCTGTTAACAGGACGGAAAGTTTGGAAGTGCCTTGAAGACAAGGAGCCAGAGCCTGATGCAATGCAGGGTGGATTAGGATAACGGGGGCTAGACTAGACTAGACAGAATGGGGTTCCTCTCTACATCCTCATGAAGTTTTAAGGTATTTTGAAAATAATGAGAAAGCTCTTCTTGATTTCAGCTGCCCTGATTTTAGCTCCAGGTGGTGCAAAGGCATATGGATTCTGATAACTCAAAGTAGACAATTTGTTAGATAAACCAAAAGACATCACCTTGTTGTTCTCTACAGCTAATTTGGTAAAATGCAACTTAAAGGGCTTACTCCATGCATCAGTTTTGGATTTGCATCAGAGCTGAATTAAAAGGCTACAGAACTTCATTAATCTATTGGCTTAGTCACTCATCTAGGAATTGAGTTATTAACGATCAGTTCACAGATTAATTTGCTGTGACACAATTAATAGTTATGAATGTAGGGCAACTATTACACTGCCTTTCTTCTGAGGAACCTCTAGCACCCAAAATGCACAACTGGGCTTGCTCTGTCCCTGCCCAATGGCAGGGAGGACACCAGCAGGGCTCAGCCCCTGCCCAGGGCTCTGCAGTGGGGACAGCCCTTTCTGCTTGGTCCCTGTTCCCTGTGTGGGCTGGGATGTGCTGCACACACGGACCCCCCTCCCTTCCCACCGCCTCCAGCCCCGGGCAGGCCGGCTGGCTCTGCAGCAGGGAACAGGAGTGCACTCTGCGGATGGTTTTTACGTGACCTGCCCCTACCTGGCCTGAGACATTAGCGACCTGGGAACTCCCACTCAGGTGCCAACAGCTCTACAGATATCAGCCCCAAATCCAGCAATCTTACCCGCTTTAGGTAAATCTCAGAAAACAAGGGAGCCATCAGGAGTGTCAGTGGGAGGGAGAAGCATAAATTCTGGATTGAAACTGGTCCGAAATAATTTGCCCGAGACAATACATCAAGCCTTGGACAAAGCCAAACCAGATGCTCTCACTTTCTGATGTGAAGGACCTCAATCAGGACCTCTCACTTACCCCTGCCCATACTTCTGCCCTCAGCTTATGCATGTTCTAGACAGAGGACCCAGGATGCTGCAGTACTATAGCCCATACGGGACAGAGCTACTTTCAGTGAGCCACTTACTCATCTTTCAGCCAGTGAGTAGGATGCTGAAAGCAGCACCCTTTCTGTAACCACCCTGCTGGCAACAGCAGAAAAGTCATTCTTTCATGTGGTCTGCTTGCTGGGGGAAGGAGGGGAGGCAGGTACTTCACAAACGCAGCTTTTCACTCCTATTTCTTTTAGATAGTGCCTTACATCTAAACGCTACTTATGCGGAACAAAGAAGGATGGCAATTCTTCTGATTCAGCAGCCGTTCCAAGTGTGCGGCACCAGGCTTGCGGTGACATGTGTGCTGCCACTGCTGCCCACCCCTAGCAAGAGAGTAAGATAGCCCAGACTGGATTGGTGTGACCCTGGTAAAGGTCAGGGGTTTGCTACAGGCAAAAAAGCAGATGAACAAAAAGATCACCTGGAAGACGAGTGACAGAAGTGACAGTCACGCTGTCACGGGTGCCCAGCAGCCGAGTTACACCATATCACAGTGCCTGAGGCTGTGGCTACGGGGCACAGCGCATGTCCTCTATGCAGCCCAGAAAAGCAGCAGTAGAAACAATTCTTAAAAAACATTCAGTGTGTGGAAATCGCATTTATTTCTCCTCCAACTTGAAACACAATAGGCTCTAAGCACCCCCTTCTTTATCAGCTTTTAAAACCCCCCACCAGACAGATATTTAAGAAATATAAACTTTACTTATAACTCCTTCTATTGGCAACTAAGTGGTTGAAAAAAATAAATCTCCAATATTAGTTTCCTTTTTGCACACTTGTTCTCACTCAAGAGTACTTAGGAAACTATTCTATTTGTCACAGTACAGTAACCCGGCACTTTGGGAATCATAATGTATCATTTCATAGCTTTGGTGGATAAATAGCTGTAATTTTCATTAGTCCTCCTTGAGTAAGCTTTCCTATCGAAACAAGAGACAAGGCAGAGTGTGAGACTCTCTGTCGCTAAAACTATGGCTTTGTATTGCTAACTAGTAAGATATGATAAAATGACAGAAATGAAAATACAGCAAATCAATATATGACCCTGTATGCGAATATTATATACAGCAGAGGAAGGGCTTCATTTATACCAGATGTTCATGATGACTTCGTAGCCTGCTCTACCAGCTGCTCTCTGTGGGGGTCTTAAAAAGACGAGGCCCCAGCTTGTGTCTGTGGGGACAGCACCCTGGGTTCCCACCTGGAGGGCTGCCTCCCTGTCGCAAATTTATTCCAGAAGAAGGAACTGAACTCTCCTCCCTGTGGATGGGAGGGATGGCCGTGCGTCAGAGGTGCAGTTACACAAGTAACAAAGAAGGCAATACTCAGCTGCAGGAAGGAGCAAAATGCTATTAAGCCTGTGTGTGGTGAACATAGGCAGATACCCTCTGTCCAAGAAGGACAGATGTTCTTTTTTCTAAAGCAGTAAAAATGGCAGGAAAATTTCAGTATCTCAATGGCAGGAAAAACTTACAATGTCTCCACGTGCACAGTTTTTCTCAGTTAAAAAGAGCATTAAAATACACAGAAGTGATGTGGAAATTAAACATTGAATAAAAACGTGAGGGACTTGTAAGTTACTTTCGATTGTGGTTGTTTATCGTTTTAATGATTTAGTCCTGCTTTCAGGGTGCAGGTGGACCAGGCAACCTAAGTTATTCCATCCCGCTCTGAACCAGTATTGGAGGTTTGCTTATAAGCATTTTCTACGGCAGCCTTTATCAATCCAGAAAACATCAATGTATGCATATACCGTGCTGGTGACACCTATCAACCATCTGCTAACCCTACACAAAACCACCCTGATGCTAAACGTAAACCAAACCCCACAAACTCAGCAAATGTGAAAAAAAAATTATTAAGTAAAGGCATTTTCTTTCCAGACACGTCTAAAAGCACAGAAAATTAATCCCTCCCCCAGCTGGAGCAGATTTCATCTTGAGCATTTGATATCTGATAGGACACTGTAATTGACAAATTATCATGGAATAATTTTTACCACTAAATATATCTGTATAGATTTCTCAAGTCTTGCTGTGTTTCTAAGGGCATTAATGCAATCTCTTAATAACTCAGCTATCTTTAAACAGAAGGCAGAAGCCCTTGATTAAGTAATTAGTTATGTCAGTAGGCAGAAATCATCAGCAAAATCACACCTTCCTTTGGTATAAAAGAAACAAAAAGACCCCAGAGAACAGATTTGTAGTACAAATTCAAAAATCCATGTATCATTCGTCAATATTCACCTTGGCACTTTGTACCCCAGTTGTGCAGGGGGTAAATGGCTTACAGCCCACTCCCTCCCACCCCCCAGCACAGAAAGAACTCCCAAACTGGGGAAAAGGCCCATAAGCAGATGGTACCTCCATGCACAGACATGCTGCGACTTTCATTGATTCTCCTGCAGGACAGGGAACAATATGCCCCTCTCTCCCTGCAGAGAGTGACAATCCAGAAACTATGCGAGACTGTGTGGTCATGTTTACCTAATTAACTTACCCTCGGCTAGAAGAGAAGATGTGGCCTGGCCTCAAAATCTGTTACAAATTCTCAGCAGGGTAACAGAACCCAGAAAATGCATTGATCTGTCAGACCACATTCACAGAGAGGGGATCATTGAATGTTTCCTTCTGCTAAGGAATTCACTGAGAAGAAATATAGCTAACCTTTGTGGTTTTTTCCATTCACTTATAAAAAGCACAATAACCACATCTTAACGGCTGAATCATTGCGAGAGCAATCTTGAGAACTAATAACGTGAAAGCCAGTATTGATGAGACTGGGGTGAGAGAACAGCTATGCAGCTGCTTTTCCCGTAAACACAGGGAGTGGGAAGCCTGCTCATTTCCTTGTGGGCCAAAAAAGACGCTCGGGGGATGTAAATTCCACCAATTTCAAATCAGAACCAGGTCACATTGGTTTACAATCCCTTCCCCTGCTTTCAGAGTGATTACTGTAGCATTATCATATCACTTTTTATCTAACGTCAGTTTTATTTCCAACTACTTTACATAATAACACTTGATAATTCATTACACGTTATTTTGACTCAGTGCGTACGCTCTCGCACTGTGAATATAGCACATACTTGCAGAAGCAGATCTCCACCTTCCCTCTCCTATGTGCTTTTCTTACTTGGCATTATGTAGGCTATGACTAGGTTGCTCTCTAAACACACACCGTTCAGTTCCTGGCCCTGCACAGTGACGATGGATTTGTGCTTTAACAAAGCTGCTTCTACATAAAGCTTTGGTTTGTCTGAGACAGGCTGTATCTAGTAGGTAAGATGATCTGTGCTTTGTCAATGCTATTTTGTAGTCAAACTAGTTAGTATCAGGGTTACATACAGCTGGACAGTGATCGGTTTTATACATGTGATCGTGTTCCCCACACAGCATCGTCAAGGAGAAAGTAATATAATAATAATAGGCAAGCATGCTGATCCAAACCTCACTGATATTCCTTAAGTGTGTGGCCTATTTAGTGGTTTCCAATCTTTACTATTATCACCATATGGCAAGAGAGAATAGACCTTACTGCTGTTCAGCAAGCGAACCAGCCTGTCATGCCCTGCAGCCAGCTGATGAAACCTTAGAGCCAGTAATAAACTTTGTGGTCCAGTAAACCTCTGCTGCTCACCTTGACACAGGAATTCTTGGCTAAGCAGGATGGCCTGTGCCATAGGTGAAGCTGAAACTAAATGTTAGCGACTCCATCTGGCCTTAAAACTTTGCATCGGGTGGGTTTCTTTTTCCTTTTTTTGGACTAACACTGCCCAGATGAATGTAACTCCTTCAAGCAGCCTTCTATAGAGGTCATGGTGAGACGTTCAAGAGTAGCTCAGGTTCTGCAAAGACCCCTGTTTCTACTGTAAAGATTATCAACACAGTAAAAAAAGAAAGAAAAGAAAAGAAGACAGGACTGAAATAAATGTTTGTGTAAATTCTATACATAAGATATTTTCAGTATGGTTGTGGAATAGCTTTAGAATCAGTTTCAAAGGAACATAAAATGGCTTTGTAATTACAAAATAGATTTGGAATGATTGAAGTCAAGTACATTTTCTGAAAAGCATCCTAAAAACGTCTTGGCATTACAGAGCTTTGGATGTTTGTTTTATGTTCTATCTTGGGAGCAGATAAAACCTGCTTTTTTTCTAGACATTAATGTTTGCTATAAAGCGTAATGAGAAAGTTAGCTGGATGTAGCAGAGCAAGCGTCCTCATGCTCATTAAAAAATGTTCTGAGCAGCGGGCTACCTTCCTGGGTAAAGAGCTGCTGGGCAGGTAGTGCCACAGCAACTGAGAGGAAGCAATCACATGGAATACAGCCTCGGGATTCAGGGAGGCAAAGAAGAAATCCCTTGCTACGTAGCCCCTTGGGTTGTGCAGCCCCTTTGGTGGATCTCAGCCTGTGGTGCCGCTCACCAATGCCCGGAGCGCACAGGGGCAAACACAGAGCAAGGGGATAGCGAGGGGCCGCTTAACAAGAGCAAATGCGGCACGTCATGGCGGAGTGCTGCCCCTGCCTGCTCTGTGTGCCCGGGGATGCGGCCTTAGGCACGGGGGCTGCGACCGCACAGCGAGTCTGAAGAAAGCAGTAGATGGGAACTGGGTGAATGAAGAACTATGAAAAGGGGTGAAGGTGTTTGTGCCACCTAACTTCTGTGATCTGAACGATTCTCAGGTGGAGCCCATCCCTCCATTGACTCCAGAGGGAATATCCACTGCTCCATAACTGCACCAAACTGTATTTCAGTTACATGCCTAAAGCTAATGGTATAAACACCCTCTTCACCTCACTCCTACCCTGACTGGTCTAAATTGCGCTGCTGTAGTAAATAACAAGGCAGTTGCAATGCAATCACTTCCTCACCCCTCACAATTCTGCAGATCTACACCAATTAATTCCTGCCCTCGTTCGGCCAACGAGTTCTCTTTCCACTGAGGAAGAATTTGCAACATCCATGTCTTGCTCATCTGAACTAAATTACTTTGGACAGCTAATAGGACAACTGGGAAAGTCCAAGCTCCATGCCACGTAATATTTCCATCTGTTTCAGGGAAGACAGCCCATTCATTGGATCTTGGTCTCAGTGATGTTATTAGTCAGACTCTGGGGGGCAGTAGGATCTCATGATGAAAGACACGGAATAGAATCACTGCTGTTTCCCACACTCCTATTTGCAGCTATTTGGATTCTGAATGTAAAATCAGGGCCAACAGTGATTAAGTTTCAGATGAGCCTCATCACGCTTCAGAATTCCCCTACTTCCACTTCTACAAACTCTCTCTGGACCTCTTCAGCTGGGAAACCAGCACAGACGTCTCATGAGAAAATGCTTATCTTCAGTTCTGAAACTGAATATGCAACATGAAATTGCAGTGTGTTAAATACTTTAGAAGTCATACACCCTCAGCTGGCATAGCAGCAGTACAGACATGGTCTGATGTACCGAATTTCAGAGCTGCTCCCTCTGTACTGCTTTCCCTTCCCCCTGCCCTTCACAGTGTATTAGTTCAGCTCTTGATCCCAAATAAACCTACAGACAGGAGCAGGTTGCTGGTTTTTTCCCCACGGCTTCTGCTCATCAGTGACTTTTCTCAGAAGCACAGGGTAGAGTTCATGTTCTCTTACAATCGCTGTCTTGCCCTTCTCTGTAATCATCTCACCTTACAAGGACAAAACAATATCCAAAACAATTATTAATTGCAGTGAGAAAATTGCTCCTAAAAAGAGGTTAAGATGATAGTGGCAGGAAAAGTATGATTGGAGGCAGTGCAGAGAAGCCTTCTAGGATGTCAATTGCCTGGAACACCCACGTAGTCATTCGCCCTGTTCATAGCAGTAAATATGAAACACTACCATAAAACCAGCGATAATAAGTAAATTAAATTGAAAAATACACATTTCAGCCTGCTACTTATATGAATTATATGATGTCATCTCCTCTCCCTGACCGTCTAATACGGTTAGCCAAAATGTCAAGAATGGCAAATATTACCATCAAACATGCAACTTGCAATTTAAGCAATAAAACCATCTCCGTGTAACTTCCTATCATATAAGACAAAAATATCACTGAATTTGTGGAATTTGCCTATAGACTGTATATTTCAAATGACAATTGCCTGCTAGCAATCTGAAGACCAAACAATTACACTGAAATATGTTTAAATAAACCATACTTCTGCTTAAACATACAGATTTTCAAAGAACACTGAAAATCAGGAAAATCTCTTCAAATTAATCACTGCAAATTATTCAGTCAGTTACAATTCTAGTCATCTGTGCTTCGGTGAATAAAAAGCATGCAATTTATTTGTCTGACTCTCACAAATTGTCCACCCATTCCTTTAAGCTCTATTTTCACCGTGCTTTATGGGGACTGTTAGACAGCTCTACATAAACAACAAACTGAGCTTCCCAAAGTACACTGAGCAGAAACTAGAACTTCTAGGTGAAACCCCCAAGAGGGAGTATTTTCTGGCATCTTTGATAATTGCAGTTCCTATTGTCTTTAATTTCTAGATTAAAAGCAGAAGGAGGTGGGGAAAGAAAATCCTTTTTCACAGAGCGATATTGTCATCTGAGGATATTATCTAACTATAATTTATGCTTTAAAACACTTCAAAAGGAACTGATATTTTTATAGATGCCTGAACTCTCATAATCTGTACAGCTGCCAGCTGTTAATACTCAGGAGAAACAGAAATTGAGTTATTTAAGACCACAAAGAAACAAAACCAAAAATCCAACATACAAAGCACACAAAGAGAATTCTAATTTGACCTTTTGTCTTTAATCCAAAGTCAGAAACTGCCTGAAAAATGTGGCAATTGCAACATTCACTTCAATCCCACTCGGAGGCCGAGAAAGCTGATGTGTATCTGAACCTAAGCTAAGTACAGACAGTCCCATACAAACACATACCTTCACAAGCCTTATAATGACCTTTATTTTGGAAAAAGAATCAATAGCCCGTATTTCTATCACAGCAGTGCAAATGAACCACCCGGAGCATATGTATGCTCATGCACATCTTTACAGGCACCATCACCAGAAGAAGCTTCAATGCACATTATTCAATCTCTGCTTTTGATACACAAGATGTCACTTCTACTTGTCACTTTCTAGAGATATGTGGAAGGGCCTTGAACTAAATAGTCTTAAAAGCTCTATCAAGAGCCAGGTTTTGCAGCCCTTCTCTTTCCTGGATAGTATGGCTCACCTCAAATTATCATGCAAACCAAAGGGGTTTCTTAGGGGCCCATGTATTCGTCCATATGGGAAAGAATGACAGAGCTTTGTCTACAGAGGGAATCCAACACTGCACCCTGCGGCTGTTGCTGCAAGAAGAAAGAAGTCTTTGTTCATTGTCCCACAGTGCTTTGTCAAGTGCTACGGGGTGTCCAGATGCAACCGACTTTGCCAAGACTTTGTCTTAAGATTTATCCATTGCTGCTGTCCTTTGTGTGAGAGCAACCTAAACTCAACTGGTCTTGAAGGACATACCCACTAAAGGAACAAAAGCGAGCAAGCTCCTCCACCTGCAGGCCATGACACACCTTCACCTGGCCCACATTTTTCTGAGCCTTCCTCTTTCTTCCCCCAAGGCAAAGTCCAAGTACCATACCTGTATGAAACCCCTCAGCTCAGTACCTCTCTTTTTGATGAAGGGTACTAGAACAAAAAGTATTTCTTACACCCAAACAACACCGCTCTTCAGTAAGTCCAAGCAGTAACTGCTGAGAGAGAAAACATTCTCCCAACAGCTACCGTTCTCCATGCTGCACCCACCGTTCAGGCATCCACTGCCACTCAATTGAGCAAGAAACCTGACTGAACAAAGCGCTCCTGCTTTCCACGTCCAAGCACCTGCCATCCAAAGACACCTCACTAGAGGGGCCGTTCCATCCAGCTCACCTTTTCTCCTCCTCAGAGCAATGAAAACAGCGAATCCAGAAACCTTGGCCTGATTTCCCAGGTTGCTCTCTGCTTCCCACTACAAGAGTATCAATTTGCTCGTGAACGTGACGTTTTAGAGGTAAAGCAGCAAGCAGGTCCTGGGCACAAAACATCGCAGCGCCCCGTCAGATAGACTTCTCCCCACCTTCCCCTGCTGCAGCTGCTGAGAAACAGCAGCCACAGGATTCCAGTTTTAATCATAGTTTTGTTCACTCTCCACAGAGCAGTAATAAAAGGTTCAACTTGGGGGGGGGGGAGGTAGAAATACCGCAAGTAGTCATTCCCACCAGACATACATCTGGCCCTTAATTACCCTATGGTATTTATATAATCAAAAAAATATTCAACTTGTGCGACTGATCATGTTGAAGTAGTGGAACGCATTAGCAAATAAATAGCAAAACACACAAATTTGTCAACAGATGGATTACAACCCAATGTAATTAAATGCAAAATAGTTCTGCTTTTAAAGCAATTGCTCATAAATTAGCCTGTCAGCAAATGTATGCAACTAATTGCATGAAAAAAATTAGGCCATAAGACAATATTATCTGCACATAGTCTTTCCAAACAATGTAGAAATGATTGGATACATTATTAATTGAAAAGAAGTCAAACTGCATTAGTTTAATTGCTCTTTTTTGTGCAAACCTATTAAAATAATTTATACCATATTTACTCCTTTCTACATTTGATGATAGGTATTTAACTCTTGTTTGTAGACTAACAGTAATGATTTCACCTTTTTTCTCAGCTTAATAAATGCAATAAGAATGCTATGTTTGTCCATGGCAATGCTGAACTAAGACTGCGTCCCAAGAGAGTTTAAGCAGAATGACAACTGAAGCTGTCCTCAGAGATACAGTCCTTTCTAAATGAACCAGAGACCACTGTGGAAATCAAAGGTTGCAAGAAAAGCCTGTTTGCAGAAAGGAAAGACTAAAGAACTCTAAAACATGTTCTAAAAAAAAGTGTATCCACAGTGACATTGACAGCGCTGACCAAAGCCAATTCAGAGCTGTCAGCTTTCACACCCAGAGCCCAGCTCCGAGACACCTAATTAAAGGTTTAATCCCGGGATTTTCAGCCCAGAATCTACCAAGGCTCGATGAGCTCCTGATCAAGAACCTATGAAAGGTCATGGAGAAAAGCAAGCCTGGTCCCTCATACTTGCTGTGTAGGATTTGACATCTCGGTTTGGGTTTGTGAACGCCCGCTATTTTCCCGAAATGGCTGAAAAAACACTTGTGGCCCAAGACTGACAGTCACGAACGCAAAGATCGCATGGATTTCAGGAAGCTCTGCTTAAGTTCTGTAATCAAGAGAGATATATATTGAGCTTAATTCAGGTTTACTGCTGGTATAAACAGGGACAGCCTCTGCTGACATCAGAGAAACTACCCTGAAAGAAAGATCACAGCTGTGATGCATTTCATGTACCTAATCAAAACATCTGCAATTTGAGTATGGGTAATGAACTGCTCACAGACAATTGGTGAGCTAAGAATCATCCATGTAAATTATTCAGTGACTAATTTTGACTAATGAATACATTTGAGAAAAAATGAAAGATATTTACTTTACATATCTTAAGCTTTTTTCCCCCCCCTCTCCTTTCTCCACATGAATTAAAACTGGCAGAGAAGTAAGAAGAAACAGAATTGCATGCAGAAATTATGAGTTTGGTGGCAGAAACACACATCCCTCCAAAAAGCTCACAAATGAGCAAACTTGACAACTGACCCCAAATGAAAATACTGATTATCCAAGAGCAGTGTTCCCACCTGCCTGTGTTGGACATTTTTCCCAAAGCAATGGATGCAAGGGGCTCCCGAAGCAGAGCCTTGCCTGTCATTGAGGAGCCTGGCAGTCAGAGAACTGCCCGGGGACGTGGAGAATCTGGATTCAAATTCATCTCCTTGTTCTATATTAAGAATGAAGCCTTAATCATGGGGGCACAGAATATCCACAGTAGAGCTCATAATCTCTCTTAGCGATGGTATTTCCTCCCATATGGAGTAACTGTAAATTCGCTGGATGAGAAAAGAAGAGGAAGTGAGAATGGTTCTGTTGTAACCTTGGGTTCAGTCACCTGGGACGTGCACGCTGCAGTCTCCAGGCCAGTGGATATTTAATAAAGGTACATGAAGTAGAACAGCTTCTTTACATCAGCCTGAGAGCTCCTCCAGCCGGAGCCCCTGGCCCGCAGAGTGCATCTTAGCTCCTTACAGCAGGGTGTTGTTACTTAAAAGGGCAGAATGACACCCTTCATCTAAATATCTCACCCTGAAAAAACAATATAAAATTACTTCTTTGGTCAGTATTTTCGGCCAGTTTCAGGGCACCACAAGCCGCATTCTGGATGCAGGGATGAGTCTTCTCAACCTTCAGGGAGTAAAATTTGATTCTTGCTTGTTTTAGCAGATGAAATCCAACGAAGTCTGACATTAGTTGGTAATGAAGAAGTTTCTTTAGCTTATATTAAAAAGATGAGAGTTATGGATAACCCTCCAGAAGAGACTGATTAAATAATCACAGAGGGAAGAGGCTCGTCATTCTTGGTGTTTCTGATCAGGGACTCTTCTCTGAGACCTATTTTTGCCTTCAAGGAGAGTACACATGAGGAAGCTTATTAGTGTCTCCACTGTAGGGTTTGGTACATGAGCACACTGGTATTTAAGCTTACGTGCAAATGAGCAACAGCATGCCTTGTAAAATGGGTGGAGGAGAATGTGCCGTTTCATCCATTATAAGGTGAACTTCCTGTTTTTAAAATCGGAAGTAATTTACCAGCAGAGAATAAAGTCACATCAGTCTCCACATGGCTCACAACCTTTTTGTACGTGGATTTGAAGCTGTGTACCTCGATGTGCAAGGGATGCTCTGTTGCCAAACCTGTGGGAATCAGTTAACATGCCAGAGACTGCTGAAAATGCAGCTACTGCTTTGAATAAGCGGGCACCATAGGATCCCTGAAGACACTTTTAAGTTTCCATATCCCCATCCAGGATTTAATAGAAGCAATTCCTGTGCTGCCTATAGCAGATTTAGGGGGATCTGGAACTGTTAAAAAACTACTTACAAACCACCTATTTTACTCTAGAATCTTGCTAATTTGTCACAAAATAGAGGATAGTTCTCTCAAAATTAGCCCATTTGGAATTCCCAGGAGGAAGAAAACAGGGTTAAGATTTCCTGCTTCTACTCTGCAGGTTTGGAAGATACAGCTTGATAATGATGAATCCGGTAATGTTAATAAATAGACCAGTAAATTAAACAAGTCTTTGGTATTGCAAAGATTGTTTCCACTTTTCTTACCTTTTGTTTCCTAAGTAGTTCTGGAAAGAGACAAAATGAAAGTTATTAAGAAGAATCCCATGATTCAGAAAATGCAGGGGAAATGGAGACACTGAGGCAAAAGAAAAGTGAAAATAAGAGTAGCAAATTTGAGCTCTTCACTCACGGGCTTGTTAGTTTAGAGGATTATTCCCAGCACAGGATTCACCTTCAAAATCCTTATTTCACTCAGTTGGAATTATTGCTTGCAGGTTTGTTGGTTTTTTTGGTTGTTTTGTTTTGTTTTCAAAGTGAGTGTTTGCTCCTGATAAATTTGCATTATATGAGGTTTGGGAACATGATCAGAAATTGAATTTAGCGACTCAGCTGCTCTTTCACCCAATCTCCCATTTCCTCCAGACCTGCAGGGTTAGGAAGAACAGATCAGACAGACCTGGAGCAGCATCCAGGTCCTCTGCCTTCTCAGACCACTGGGGAAAGCTAAGGCTGCAGGCTGGTGGGTACAAGGCCACTTGCATGGTGTGCACTGGTGGAATCCCCCGGAAATGCTCTGGCTTTACCACTAATGGCACTGCTAAGAAGGGGGAAAGAAATGAAATGCACTGGAGAGAAGCTTCTGTGACCACTTACAGCATACATAACATTTACAAACTTTTTGCTTAGGGCATAACCTTTTGTGAAGAATTAAGGGTTCCTAATGTCCTGAAGGAGGCACTGGGGATCTTCCCAGAACTCTCCCAATACCCACCCAGGTGCTGTTGAGCAAGGAGCCACCCTCACTGAACCTTCAGAAAACCTTTGCAGGGAATTTTCCCAAAACAGAAAGAGGAATATTTTTTTTCTCCTTTTCACATTAGATCCCACCAAATGGTGAGACACAAGCACAGACTTGTTTCCCAGCTGGCAACTTTTCAATTAATCTAGCAAGCATCTTGGGATGCCTGTTGATTAGGGAAAGCAAGGAGCAGAACAGCAGACTCCAACAGCCTTGGTAAACACCTGCATCGGAGACAGAGAGGAATTTCACAACATATAAGGTATCTGCTGAGGCAAAGTTAGACCCTACTTAAAGAATTCTAATGTATTCAGCAAGCAAAAAATAAACAAACGCTCAACATAGGACAGTATTGTATTATTCCTGGATTGATAATCAACTTGGCTTTCTTCCTCGATTGCAAGATTTGCTTCACAAGGCTTGCTAAACGCTTACAAGAAATGCCACAAAGCTGACAAGCATTTCCAGATGATGGTGAAAAGAACTGCTGTTAATTATTTGTATTACTGTAGGGCCCAGCAGCCATGGTGATAGACCAGGAACACACAGAACTATGTGCTGAGCAGACAGAGCAGAGACAAGCTCTTCCCCCACGTACTTACAGACCGACAGGACACCAATGCCCGAAGACACAAAGGCAGCCAAGGAAGCAAGGAGATAACAGAGCAGCGGTGTTAGCAGAAGTTGGAAATTTCATAAAAATTTTATCAAAAGGAGGTTTAAGCAGGGAACGGCAGAAAGGAGAATGGCATGACCTGTGGGAAGGTCCTTTCCCCTGTCTTAACAGCATAACAGAAGTGACAATGGGGACATGAAGAGATCAGGCAGGGCCTTTAGAGTAAAGGCAAACGGTTAGTGCTGGTGGTGGTAAATAAAAGAACCAGCAGAAGGACACACAGAGAGAAGTTATGCAGCTGAACCAGCTAGCAAATGACCCTGGAGGAAGCACTTTAGTTAGCTGCGAGTAGGAACCTCTGTTAAAGTCAGAGAAGATCATGCTGTAGGAATTCAGTTGGTGAAGTCCTTAGGAGAGCCAGAGGTATAGTGGAAAGATGCTACACTTCAGGCTGGAGTATGAATCCTCTGTAGCATAGACATAAAGATTTAGAGAAAAGACGGTCAGTGGCAGTGCCCAAATTATGGACCAAGCATCAGGGAGAACGCTGGGACTTTCCATCTCGAATGCCAAAGGACAGACAGGAGACTGCTTGTGTTATTCTTAGTATGACACTTCCTTGCTGTGCTTTAAAACGAGTAATCTGGATGCGTGCACTCATAAAAAAAAAAAAGTCATCAAGATTTGCCAATGTGGGCGGAAAAACCTGTCATTATTAAAATGAATCCATTAACTAAGATGCTTTATAAACTCCAGATGATCTCTCTCCTATTATCCTGTAAGAAGATTAAATTTTTTCATTGTTGCTTTTATGCAATTTCTTTGTAAAGGGAAATAGCTCAAGGTTAAATTGAAAAGCCTTTTCCATCCAATAAAGAGGCCATATTAATTTTCCCTCATCTTAGAGAAAATACATGGCCTTGTGAGATATAAAGGCTGTAAGTGTGCTTCTTTCTAGGCTCCTTGCCGTTCTGTTTAGTAATGGAACAGTGCCTCAGACAGCCATCTGCTTTACTGCACTGATCTGGTAGGGAGCAAGACTGCCCACGTCACTTCCAATCAGTTAAGCTGAATCCGAACAGGATAAAAGTTTGCAAAATACATTTTAAATCCCGGGAACAAGCAGTTAAGCCCTCTCTTGCAAATTAGGCGTTCAGTGACTCTGATCTTCCTTTTAATTTACTGCCTCCAAAAAAGGAAATAGAAAATAAGAACAACGTTTCATTCCTGGCAGCAGTTTACAGTAAGAATATGGGGACTTACGCCAACATAGTACAATTAGCAACCATGCCAGAAAGTTAAATTTTGGCCTGTTGTGCACAAACTTTGCATTGGATTTAAGCATATATACATAAACGCGCACACACACATTTGCATGTATATACACACACTTATAACCTCACACCTGATGTTACAACTGCAATAGAAATCGTGAGAAGTTCCTCTGTATTAGCTAACTGGTATGGCTCTAACCTGAGCTGGATAAATAAATTCCAGGGCTTCCCAGACTCCTTAACCAACATTTCCCTTTGGCCTTCCCAAGAGCCGATTTCAGACCAGCTTTTCTCCTGGCACACACTGCTGCACTCTCACACAATCTACCGTTTACCAGTCTCTCAACTTTCTCTGCTGCCGGTTGCTCAGTGCCTGCCCAGCTCTCCTCTGCTCATCCCCTCTCTTCAAGCGTATGGCCAACTCCACGGCCCTGGCTAATGCTTAGTGCTACAAGACTCTTCCACAAGGCAATTGATCAGTACAGAATGGGCCGTATAACCAAAGTATTGGATTTCATACCAGATGCTAGCCAAAGATCAGCTTGGGGCACATGCAGTAGGTTTTTTTGAGCGAAGTAGCCAGGGTGCTGGCACAAACTGACTGTACAGCACACACACGGTCACCAGAGGGAATGCATCCCCCATCCTTCCATGGAAAGACGGAGTCTTGGCAAATCTGCATGCACGGCAGCCCTCAGTGCCAGTGAGCTCAGCGGCTAAGGTGTTACCTGGTGGCCAGCCCTTTGTACTGAACTCTACTGTCACATTTCAATATGATTTGGGATATGAACGCGAATACCCCACGAGCAGGCATGGCCCCCAACGTAATTTGTCTGTTTTAACTTTGAGATGGGTTCACCCCTCTTGGTGGGTAGGAGCACACCGCTCCAGCCCCGCTGTACATTTCTGAGCAGTTAGCACTCTACTGCTCTTGATAGCTTTGAAGCCCGTGAACAGAAGGGGAGAGTACATCCACCGTGTGCAGTGCATTAATGGCCCATGCCTGTCACCAGGGACAAATCTTTCCTGCTGCTTTCAGTGGGATGATGAGAGTTTATGTTGGAACGCAAGCTTCCATTAACAGCTGAGGTAAGTGAACATCAGGAAATTATACGAAGCATCAGTTTTATGAGCTGAAAGATTTGTTACTTACACCCACACGACTAAAGGCATTATTTTAAGAAAGCGTTTAAATTCTTCTTAAAACTGATTCTTGACACATCAAAAGAATCAACTAGAAACTCTCCCCTCCCCCCAATTCTAGTCTGAACTCAACTCACTGGTGTGCTTTTTAGAGGTTTTTGATGGCTACCTTAACTCCTAATTGTCTGTTCAAAGCTTCTGCTGTTTCTAAAGTTTACTCTGTCAGAGTTGTAGCCAGCATTGGTGGTGTCTGGGATGAATGCCTGCCCCCGGGACTCTCAGGACACCACGTCTCCAGGCTAGGCAGACGGAACAAGGAACCACCAACCCGGACCTGGCACCCCCCACCTGCCCACCAGTGCTCCCAGGACCTCTGCTCCAGCTCCTGCCATCACCCCCCACCTGAAAGGAGCATAAAGAGCCCAAGAGGATTACTCGTGTTTTACAGGGGATGTCCGCTGCTGATGGGCGGGCACGGAGGAACTGAGCAGCAGGTAAAAGGGCACCTGAGACCTCTCCATCCTCCACCCCACCCCAGCATTCTGCCATATAGTGTTTTAAATCAGGTTTGCTATTTATCCACAACACCACAAATAGTCCATATTTGCTCTGCTCAGTTGCAAAAATGCATTTTCATTTAAAAACACAAAATCCCCAAACAAAACTGCTAAGGTCACCAAGTGAAATAACACAGCTGCATATTAAATGATTTATAAACATCAGACTCTGAAAACCAAAACTGGTTAAAACAAAAAGATTCTGATGCTTGCCATGACTCTCTGTAGAAGGCCAGAGTTATTTTACTGAACTATTTTTTGTAAGTGTTTGATCTGAATACATACCAGCTTGGGAAACATGAAAGAGTAACCTACCATCTGAACTAGTGGGAAAAAAAGCATTAGAGAAAAATTAAGTTGAAAGCCTTTGCATGAATTGCCAAATGTCATAGAAATATTCTTTTTCAGTTACAGAACAAATAAATACGTGAATCTTCTGCCTAAAGATGTCTTCCAAGACTCCTATCTCCTCAACACAGGAGCTGCCTACTCAGAAGAATTCAAAGACCAGCTCCTCCTGCTTATGAATCAAACAATTTCCCTGAAATTAGCAGGAATTATTTGCCACTCGGCTCTACTTCTTGGTGGGAATCACTGGCATGATTCTGATCCCATGTGCATCGATCTTGTACATATGCTGGCAACCAGAAGTTGGTCTAGGAGGATCTAGTATGACACATGCCTTCCCTAGGCAGATGGTTGTTGACTGTGGATTTCCACACACCACCACCTCTGAGCGCTGTACCCCCTTTACTGTCCATCAGTGAAAAGGGAGTTGGTGACTGTGACAGAGCAGCCTGTTTTTAAAAAAGCTGAAAAGGTCTGAACAAAATGTCCCTTGACTTGAATCTCTTATTCATTCAAAGGTGCTCACGTAAACTGACCAACTATTTACATAAATGGTGGTGAATTGTTTAAGTCATTCCTAACCAATGTCTATTGATTTAGAAGCTATTTCTCCGTGATCATACATAGCTGTGGAACAAACCTTCATTAACAGGTAAGGTAAGAACACATTTCATCTAATCTAAGGATTAAAACTTTACCCCAAATCAAAACTAAGTCTGACTTGAATGTTTGGGATTTGAAAGAGCTTGACTAGTCCCCATTACCTCCTGTACCTCACCTGCACGCACCTCCGGAGTTCAGCGTTTCAAAATACAAATCCAGCAAAAATCTGGCGTGTATGAAGGGAAGAAGGAACTTTGTCAGTCTAAAGAAAGAACCTAATTCTGCAACAGAGGCAACGTGTCCTTTCTGCTCAGTAGAGTTTCAGTAAGTATTCAAACGTCTGGTGCTTTTTCAAATCCAATCTTTCGAGACAGCATTCTGCAATTTCTTCTTGTGGAGTCCAAAGGAGGGGAATGAAGCAGCGCCTGGCCCGGCAGCCTGCCTGAGCACACACGGTTAGAGAAGCAGGGGGTTGATGCTTGCCTGCCACAAGTAAAATTAAGTCTTCAATCTTTTTTTCGTAATTTGAAACTGAGAAACCCAATCAATAATGCTCACAGTCTTCCTTGAGCTACAACCAAAGAGCACAGGCCAAAAACTCTGCTGCTTATTTTTTTTCCTCTTCCCTGTAGCAATTCTTCTAAAAATTCAATCTAGCAGTTCAAGCTTAATTGCTCACTTTGAGACAATCCAAACCTCTAGGAGCCCTGTCTGACTGAAGGATTTGAAGTAACTTTGATGTTTTTGTAGCATCAACGCTCGGAGGCACATTTTCAAAAATTATCCAGACTCTGTCTCTTCATATGCAAACAACTGGACACTAATAATCTAGCAGTAAAATTTAAGACATTTGCATAGTTTGGAACATAATGGGGCCTCTTACCATTTAAGATAACTGTTCCTATATAAATTGTTAGGCTCTAAGGATGCATACATAAAATTAATCTTAATTGTCCAGACCCAGCTATCAGTTGGATTTAGGAATACATCATTCTAATTTATCGCAAGTAACAGAGACACAGCAAGTGACAAATACCCCTACCAAAAGCATGTATTATGTTCTGCTCCCAAGCTGCTATTTTTCTAGGATCAGACACATTCTTTAATGAGAAGCTCTGTGCATGGGTTATCAAGAGTGTCTGTCTGTCCCTAACTCAGCAAAAAAACCCAACTTGCTACCAACTCAATTAATGCCCGTGCTTAAAAGCAACCTTGAGCTTGGAGAGGATACAGAAATCCCACCGATTTCGACAGACAGGAAAGCTGTAGCAACATGAAGCCATAGTGTGCAGAAGTATCCCAGAGCCCACAGAGCCTAGTAAGGGAAGCACAGCTCTGCATTAACCTCCCTCAGGTGCCTCTAGTGTGGGTCACACTTGCACAGTGCTTTGCTCAATGATGCTCAATTGCCCTTCCACCCCAAGGACAGCATTCCCCAACTCCCCTCCTGGCTGTCCACTTTTGGGCTCACAATTCCCTTTCTAAGTCCAATTCCCTCAGTGAATTTTTGAAACCGCTTCCTAGTGCCATGACCCTGTTCAGGCTCACAGTCCTTGCTGGTGGGAACCACTGCCTGGATCCACAAAAGGAGAAAGGTGACCAAGCCTCATGTATTAGCAAATGTTTAAGCCAGAATCACAGTCTTTAAAAAAAAATTCTACCGAGTTGCAGCTGACTCCTGGGCTAACAGCATCTCCACCTCCTAAATATCAGCAGTGCAGACCTCTCTCTGGATGATGCTGCAAGGCAATTAAGAGTGCCCTCTAGGTCTAGAGGTACTTTTATTCCACCTGATGTGTTCAGACCACTGATCTGGGAGGGAGTGGAAGTTCCAGTACTATCACTAATCACAAAAGAAAGCAAGATCTGACTTATTTTTTCACCACTCTAGTTTCGTAAGTAAGGGCATAAGGAATTAATTCCAGGAAAACATGCAGGTCTGTAACTTTTTCTGCAGAAGGAGATGCCTCGGTTCCTGGAAAACCATGGCAATTACTCAACATTTTCTACAACTGGCTTTATCAACTCCTCCCTTGTTTTTGTGGTACGAGCAACTGCACTGCCTAGAGAGCCTGAAGTCAGGACTGGAGATTCCTCTGCGATAGCAAGGCTCCTCAGGACAGATCATATAATACTAATCGTCAGGCTTATATCTTTTGTATATTTAGCCCAAAGTGTTTTGACAAGCAGAGAAGGGTCTTAAGCATATGCTGAAAGCCAAGCACATGCTTCAGCGCACTACAAATAGAGCTATTTAAGTTTGAAATAACACATTTTGTAAAGCTCTGATCCAGAAAACATACTTCAAGGTTTTGCGCATAAATACTGCACAGATCACCAGCAGCTCCAACATTTCCCATATGCTCCTGTGCACATTCCATTCATTTCCTCTGCTATTGGTCATTTATATGCTGGCACTCCTATCTCGCAAAATCATGTGCAGAGGTTTTCATTTTCATCATCCCCCGTTCTTGGCTTTAGACAGAGGGCTCAGAGAGTTGAACTGGTGGATAATGAAAGGCTTCAGGATTATTATTTTTTTTTAATGGCTGAAGATCATAAGTTCCAAAACCTACGAAGATAAGAGTTCCCCTTTGGAAAACAAGCACAGATGGTTGCTTTTATCCTGACACATCAACACCTTGTGGAGGATTATTTCTTGTTATAAATGATGCAGTCTCAGATAATTTATACTTCTCCTTGGTCCCAAAAAACCCTTCTGTATCTGTCTGAATACATGTGCCACCTTGCAAAACTCTGCTTTGATGCTGAGATTAATTGTATCAGCTTTCTTAGGAGAGTGATCAGGACGATTTTCGAACATTCCTCATGAAAACCGCTTTTTTTTTTTTTTCCCTCTGTTCTCTTCATAGTTCATTAATTTTTTTATTTTTTTATTTTAAAGTCTGATCCAAGGCTTTGCTGAACTGAGCAGGAGCAATAGCATTTGAGATTGCAGACATGGTTAATGTCAGCATTGGCTTATGCTTAACTTCTTTTCATTTTTAACAGTCCTTGCCCTGCAGGTATAAAAAGGGAATTAAAGCCATAAGGCACTGCTTCAGATTTGTTCTCTTAATTAGCTCCTGCCATGGTGGATTAATTCCATCTGCAATGTGTTGCCATCTCTGCAGAAGTTTATCGTAGTGGAATGGGGGATTAATGAGGAGAGTGGATGCCTAGACATCCCAGCTGTCCATAAGCTGGCTGTAATGGGATCAGTGCAGATGGTACCAATGCTCTCCTTAAGTATCACTGAAGGTGAGGAATTCTTTTTTTATAAACCTGCCACATGCAGTTACTCATCCACTGCAGAAAAATACAGTCAGAGCTGCAGATCTGACTTAAAAATAGCGGGCAGTGGATCTGATAATCTCAAAAGACTTTCTTACTTTCCTGAAGGAATAGTGGGTTTATTAGCGTTAGCATTTTAAGATGAATGAGAAAGACTAACTGTATTTTCTTTTCTTGTATTTTGACTACTGCAACTAAATGTAAATACATTTAGAAACTGGAGGGTTTCCTTTAAAGCTGGGAAAGCTGCTGCTGGGAACCAGGCAATCCAGCAGTGAACTCTGCACTGAGGTCTTATCCCTAAATGATTGAGTCTCTGGGATGGACTGTTAGGGCAATATGCTTCTTTCCCTTAGTGCAGTTTAAAACTGAAGTAACTCCAGTCAAGCTATGGTCTGTTCCTATGGAAATAAAATGGCAACACTGCCATGAAGTAATATCTGAACATATTACCTTTCTGTCTCAATACCTGCATTACTTCATTTTACATCTTGATTATTAACAGAGTTAAATTGTTTCCAGAATAATTCTGTCTAAAAAGCACTAGTTCAGGGCTCTAGAGATAGGGGTTCAACAAGTATGACTATTATAGACTGTGTATAACCATAGGAGTCTTAATTTATCCTGTGGCCTTACCTATAAATGGAGATAATAGGACTTTCAGTGCCTGTTTTGTCTATTTTAGACAGTCAGGTACTTGGGGCAGGTGCTGCCATTCTCCATGTTCATTTAGTGCTTCACATAATAGAGTTCCAATCTCTGTTGATGCCTCTGTGTGTTATTAAAATACAAAGGATGTCAAATAGAAAAAGACATTTAAGTGCTCAAGTGCCATGGGAACAATACAGGTATGCAGGCATTTTTCTTCATCCTTATAAACCTGCTGCTAAATATAAAAAGGTGTCTGTAGCTGTTCTACTACCTATACCTAAAACGGAGGCACATCACACAAAGTTGCATTACTGGATAACGCATGCTGGGTGCCTTCCTGAAGAGCTATCGTGAAATGACAGCAGTAAGTCTCACTCCTAGTCGCTAAAGGACAATAGTAACTTGAAACGTTACTATTTTCTTATGTAGCATCTAGTATGTTTTTGGGTGCACAATGAACTTCTGTTCCACGCCTATGGATTCGTTGGTTCTTATCCCCTACCATCATCTCTTATTTGAGCTTCAGAATCTACAACATTATGTAAAAATCTCTCCTCTAGTATGACGACAGAAAGGAGGGAGGGAGGAATCCAGGGATGCTGGAATTTTAGATGAAAACACTTCAAAAGAAAACTCTGAGGTCCTATTACTACATTGGCTTTGTGAAAAAGAGCTGGGGAGACAAAGTAGAGGTGACGGCTAATCCTTTCAAGGAGAGTGCCCTAAGCCCAGGGGATGTAGGATGAGCACAAGAAGGAGAAACAGCACTGGCTCAGATTGAGGATGTCAGAAATAATGGGAGGAAGGTCTTCCAGCAAAGGAGGGGAGGACAGAAGAGGGAACCCAGAAAGAGTCCATGGGAAATGGCAGCTGAAGGCTATTCTGGCTCTTTGGAAAGCTGTCAGCTCCCCCCCGGTTATGCATGGAACTGGGGGCAACAACTGCTGCCCAACACAGCTCCCACAGCTCATGGATTGTCACTACACTGCTACAGCCTCTCCCCTGCTTGAGGGCTCCAGGAGCTCCCAGCAGAGCTGTCTGGCCTACGAGCCCTGGAACAAGGCTGGGGCTTTACACTCTGCCAGGGGAGCCATGAAAGCTTGTGTTTTAAGGAGCTGAACAGCAAGGACCTTATATCAGGCACAACCTCCCACCACTCGCTCTGTGTCTCACAATCCAAGGCGGCACAGAAGAGGTTAAATAAAATATGTGGCACTCCGCATGTCTGCACTCAAACCACAGCAGGTAGGAATACGCGATGCAGGGTTTTGCTGTGCTGCTCTGGGATCTGTATAGGGGCAGAACGACAGTAGATTCTCACATTTTCCTTAAAATATAGGTAGCTGAAAAAGCCTCTCTGGGCTATGGTTATGTCTTGTTTGGTCAGATCCTTGTAATTGCACAGAGAATGTCATCTCTGCTCCAGGCTGGACTGTGAAAGGCTCAGCCAGCTGGGGGTCGTACCGTGCTGCTGTGCTTGGGGCTGGGTAGGTACAAGATGAATTCCAGCATATAGAGATGTGCCATCACTCCCTGTGGGAGGGAGGCATGAGGGAAGTGCTGAGCTGCTTCCACACGGTGTTTTCCTCTGTGTTTAGCCTGTGACAAAGGAGCCAAACTACTGCAGAAGGGGATGTACACAAGTCAGGTTGCGGCTGCCTGTTCCCAGGAAGCCGGGGCTGACATGGACTGGGCTGGGGCGGCCACACGCCCTCTGCACAGCCCCTCCTTGAGCTGCCCGCTCTGTCCCTGCTACGCCTCTGCTGTCCATCAATGAGAGGGGGCAAAGACACAGCAGGTTTTTTTCCCACGGTACGGAGAATCCACAAAAATACCGCAACATCCTTTTAAGTCAAACTTGTTTTTTAACTTCCTGAATTTTTTCTCTTTTCCAGCAGTTAAACAAGACAGTGGTGTTCAGCAAGTCCAACAAAAGGAAGGTTTTAAGTGAGGGTTATCACTAGCCATAGTAGTGACAAAGTCCAATTCTGTCAGACTTTTACTTTGTACTGTCACTTGCTTTGCAAACATTCCCTTTTCTTCAACGAATAAAGGCAGTAAAATCTGGCCCTTGAGAACTTGCTTTTTCAGTACTTGACCCCAAAGTGGGGAGCTGAGCTGAGCTTCCCCGGAGGACCCCACAGCATTCCAGCCCAAAACTCACTGGAGTCAAAGAAGATATGTTAGATCCATATTATGTCAAGTCAAGATAAACAGACCAAAGGGACAAGGAGCCCACCCACAGAATTCTTCTTGCCTCAGAAACAGATATCGGATTTTATTCTGTATACTGTGCTGTATGTCTTGTGCAGCACAACATTTTATAATTAAAAGGATAATGTTCACAGCAGAGGAGCGTGCATGGCAATAAACATCTTCTCTGGGTGATTAAGTACCAAAGCAAAGTTGAGGTGTTTGAGAACCACTGAGCTGTTTATTGTGCATGTGTCTTCCAATGCCACGAACATTGCTCAGTAGAAACAATAAACCATAATACAAACAAAAGATTATATTCATTGCCTCATGAAATCCTCTTTCTGATATTGCATCGTGTCCCAATAAAGGCAGGGTTTTGCAGAATAAATATTTTGAAGAGAGCTCAGAGCGTCCAAAATTTGAGATTTCAATAGCAGCACTCAGCCTCTACTTTTCAAAGGGAAAGCTCTCAGGGTGATTCCAGATTTTTCCTGAAAAATTTCAATTGACTGAAATAAACATCCTACAACTCTAAAAGATCCCACAGCCAGCGTCAGCCTAGCTTCTCCCTAGGGACATCCAAATTCAGAGAGCCTCACACAACACTTTATGAGAACGGTAAAAATAAATCCCCAGATGTCTCGCTCAGGACATCCAAAGAGTTAGTCATCATTTACTATCATCAAATTATGATACGGAAGCATTAAGGGTAAAATCCTGCTCGCAGCCGAAAAACCAAGTCTGATTGCGGTATGGCACTCAGCGCATTGTGTTTGTCACTTCCTGCAGCAAGGCCACGGGAGACTATGGAAGGCAGTGAAGAGACTAACAGGCGTTCGATCAAGTCCCTGCAATAAATGTTGCTCAATGTCATAAAGTTGCTCAATGTCATGCACCATAAAAAAGCATTCCTTGTGTGCAGCACCGTGGCAATGGATACTGTACAAATGCTAGGGTAAGAGGTTCTTTATCCTGCTCCCGTTCCTCCTCATCCCTATCTCCTGCTCTTAACTGCCCCCTCTGTTGTGCCAAAGCAATGATTTTGGGGCTCAGAGTGAAGTCCCACCTGCACACACCCCCCACAACTAAGGGGTCATATGGGGTCAGGAACAAATGACTGGAGGAAACACATAAACGCCTTTGAGACAAGGTGAGAGGTTGTTCATCCAGTCATACCCTGAGAATTTTTGAGTAATTTCATTTTAGTGACATTAAGATTTCCGTTTTAGTATAGCGAGGTTTTGGGATGGTTTCTTTTTAACACTTAATACTTAACTGTAATAATGTAGTGAATGAAAAGGAATAGTTTAAATCAAGTCCTGTCATTAAGGTAAAGAATAATAGTTCTCAAGTTAAGAGAGGTTAAATTCAATTTGGTCATTAAGCAAACTGACAGAAAAGTTTGATCAAGAACAGTCTCCTTAATGAGGTCATTGTAGCTAATTCATTAGAGAAAATTAAGTCAGCAGTAAGGATTTTGCACTTTTCTGACAATTAATACTGTTTCCTGTGAGCAGTTCGTTAGCTGACCCTCTTCTATAAGGTGTTGAGAACCCAAGACCAATACAAAGGTACACGTTCTCATGCGGTTTTATATGCTGGATCTCTACCTTAATATAACAGGCTATTTTAAAGATTAGACCAATGATTTATCCACTTCTATTCTACATCTATAACAATATACGACTATGGCTTTGAGGAAACCCAAGCCTTCTGCCTTGATCGATAGAGTCCAAAGCTGCTGGGCTGAAGCCGGTGTGAGTATCCCACTCCTCTGGGGAAATTCCAAGAGTAGCTTCAGTACTTTATTTAATTTATTTGCTCTTACTTTATGAAACAAAAGCCAAAACCCAACAACCAAAAGAGCATCCCCAAGCTACAGAACAATAAATTTGTTTGAATGTAATAATCTCTCTTTCACTCAGTTCTACAAATTACATGACAACAAGCTCTGCAATAACAAGTTGTTTGGTTTGGTATTGTACATTAATCTTTGTTAGAATTCATAAACAAACTTTAAGTCAACAAGTGTGGGTTTAATTAAAAAATTTCCAACTCTGTACTATTTTACTACCCTTTCCTAGATTAGGCAATAAACCATGGAGTTTATACAATTTTATGTGAAGCAATTTTATTTTTTCCCCTTAGACGGCTTATGTGAAGGGTAACTTCCTCGAAGCAATTGTGCTTTCCTATAGTCACCCATTTGTCAGCGCACTGCTTGAACCACTTTCTACCCCTTAAGGTAAAACAGAAAAGGCTGGATTTGATCAGAGTTGGGAGAGAGAAGCAAACAAAAGTATCTATTAGCGCTCGAGGCATTATCTGAATTGTACTTAGTTCAGTGGTTCTTAATCTATCGTTTTCAGCTCCATGGAGGGCTGTTTTTAATGGTCTTGAACAGACTGAGAGAACAGCTGTGCCAATTGTCAGTGGGCTTAAAATCCTTTTTAGAGGTTCTAACAAAATAAGGGATTCCTCAAGCCTGATCTGAGGTGTACATACTAAAATCCACCAAAAGCAGCGGAGAGACTAACAGGCTTTGGATCAAGCCCTTGCAATAATTGCTGTTCAATGTCATAAAGAAGGATGAGGACCACGAAGAACAGACCTGAATCCCAAAGGCCACCTATTAAACAAAACCGTGAAGTTCTGGAAAAAAAACAGCCAAGTATCTATGACCAGAGTTGGTTTCGAAATATTTATCAGTTCCTCAAGCTCAGGAAGAAGGCAGAAAGGATGTCTCTAGCAGAAGCACATGAAAGCATTTATGTCATATTTACCTCTCCTGCTACTTGACAGCCAGCACAGCTAATTTTGGTGCAACTTTCACCCTAGCTCAAGCTGTGCCTTCAGCCCAATGCATTTAGTTTATTCAAAGGGAGCTCTGTGTTTGCTTTTGAAAGCCTGCAATGCCAACTGCTCAATAACTAATCAGAAAACAGACAAATTTAAATTCCGCAGAGCATATGCTGCCTTGTGCAACTGCATTCTCACACGTGGGCCCTTTTCATGGTGCAACTCCCCAGGTAGTGAGGGAGGTTCACCACCACAGCCTCCCATGAGCTTTCTGACAGGGCTGCTTCAGGCCCTTCCTCCTTGCTCTACGGTCCTGCCCAGCCTTGGTTGTGGCCTGTCTTCTGCAACATCCAAATAAAAAGTCTCTATTTTTTGGGTAACCGGCAAACACATGCCAAGGAAGCAGGTTCTTTTTCAGAGCCTGGCAGCTGCTGCTGCTTTGTGTGGAAGCACAGCAGCATGTGAACGTGAATGGGCAGCAGAAAGGGACGCAAATCCAAAAATATGACAGTGACGAAATTCCAATCATTTCTGTGTTTTCTGGCCAGTAGACACCAGAATTTTGACTCTGCTCTTACATATGTCCTTTGTTCCTGTTTTTCCTTTTAGGAGTAATACAGTATCAAAACAGGCACTGTGATCGCTGCTGAGAAAGGACTTTTCTGGAACTGAGCAAGTAATGTTAATTGACCAGCATAAACCACAATGTTTCGAGGCTTGGATTTGGTTTTGCTGACTCACAGGGCATAAAACACACAAGTAACAGAGTTTTACCTAGAGAGAAAGAAGTGCCCACCTTTCAGGTCTGGTCTGCAAAATTCCAATTGCCCACTTCTTTTCTGTGCTTTCTGTGGAAGAAATCCCTGTTACCGGCTGGAATGGCTACATTTACATTTAAATAGGGATATTTTTTTTTTCAGGCGACTCTTAAGAGACAAACTGTAGCTATTCATGGGCCCTAATGAGAGTGTTAATTTATATAGTTTCTGATGTGCAGCCCTGATTACATTTTGGATAAGGAACATCCTTGAAATAACTTGTGAATGCAAGTTCTCAAAGCAGCCTTGTGGGACCACTTCAGAAGGGAAGCAACTCTCCCCAGGAGAATCAGCCACGGCTGAGTGGCACTTCCTTGGGACGCTGCCAGTAATGGCCTTCTTTCTCCTTTACCTTCTTGGAATAGCAAACATCACTCTTCTCCTTATTTATTGTCTTCCCTTCGTTCTCCTCCGCACCCCCCCCTTTTCCCTTGTCGTCCTCCCTCCCGTAGAACTAAGAGCTAACAAATGGAAGACAAAGGCAACAAGGTTTATGACATTTTTTTCAAACATGAATAAAAAAGTCATCTCCAGAGAAATGCCGGTTATAGTCACACCTGCAGTCTAATAACTGTCATCCTCAAGAGAGGCACATGCTGTAATTGAGCGGCATTGAAATGCCAGTGCTACTTCATTATTTTTAATATATGCCTCCCTTCTGTAAACCAACATATCAAAATCATAAGCATTAAGAGCAATACTTAATTTCCAAATGAGTTTTCTTTCCACTAAGAGTGCAGAAAATCATAGTTGTGTCTGCCAGGTATTTTTGAAATACCACTGGCTCAAACCATTGTAAAAGTCCAGTTGGGAAGAGTCCTCCTTTTTTTTTTTTTTTTTTTGCTTTAGTTTTAAGCTGTTACTGTACTGTATGACTTCAGCTTCTATTCCTTGCCTGCATCCTCTAAAGGTTAGCAGCAGCAGCACTTCACTAAATTGCCTAATTGTGCTTCTGAAGCAATGAGCAGTCAGACATCTGCTGCAGACCTTCGCAGAAGTGGTTCCCCCAGCTCCCAGACTTACCCCACAGTACAACAGAAGTTTCTCCCACCCGCCTGGACATCAAGAGTTTCCCTCTTCTGTGCTTCAGCCTTGCTCACTTGTATGTAGCATAACATGCATTTAACGTGTGTTACCAGAAGTCCCCCTAGCTTGCTTATTATAATACATGCAACAAAAAAGTTATAATACATGCCCTCAGAAAGCCTTTGGTGCAGAGGGTAAAAACGGTCTGTACCATTTTGGGCTTTCCCTTTGGTAAGCACCAATGTGAGAAGCAATAAAAAAAATGCACTGAAGTAATTCAAACTATCAAATGTTCTTAAAAGTTGCTAAAACACACTTTACTGTTTTTTCTCTTTTCTTCCTCCCTGACATGTGAGCACCATTTGCAGAGAAGCATCTACCTGGACCTTTCCCTGTCCTCCATCCCTGTGTGCATTTCCTCACCCTGAACAGCCGAATTAACTCGGTAAATGGCACCAATTACACAACAACCGGGACAGTCCTTCCTAAATTACTGGTGGTTTCAAACCCCTCAAGTCTCAGGCTGTCCCTGTAAAGCACCAGACATGAGCACCGTGGTGCTCACATGCCAAAAAAGCAAAGACACTCAACGCTGACAGCAAAAGTTAAGGTGAAATAAGCAACGTCTGCAGCACAGTGCAGTCGCAGGCCCTTTTCTGTAAGGTGTTTACTTCTGTCTGTGCAGGGATCATGTCTGCAGAATCAAAATACGTGCCAGTTCCATAAGCAGAGGGAGCCTGTCAGGTCTGTCACCCTGACCGCAGATGCCCTTTTCTCCTGTCACCACTGGGGAACTGTCAGCTCCTGGACACTTGACTGTCCTACAGCAACATTTTCCCTCTATCTTGCCAACCTTATTAAAGCCATCATTTTTAAATGCTGTGGATGTGACAGAACTGGACATTCTGACCTCAAGCCTTCACCTGACCTACAGCTGAATCTACAAACCGTGGGGTAATCACAACCTCCCGTGCATCACGCTGTACAACAGACGTCTGGTTTGCAGCAAAGAAACTCACAGACAGAAGGCAGCTATAAGGCTATTTAATACAACAGCAGTGGCAAACGGGCTTTTAACTCACACCAGCAAATGGTGTAAATCCAGAATATCAGAAGCACAAACGTGCTGTTAAAGAGAATAAAAGTCAAATTAAAGTTGCAATACCACGAGGTTCTGGGAAGATAGCCAGTAAGAACAGAATAGTAAGTACAAGCACTTCCTCCTGTATCCTTCATGCTCATTTGTCGTGAGAAGCTATAAAGTTAAGGCCTGTAGGAGAGTCAGAGATCAAAAATGCGATGAGGCTTTCTTTAGGGAAGTTACCGCATTGAACCTCCTTTTCCATTGCATCTTTCCATTCACTCAACACAAACGCTTGACAGCCTAAATCTAAAAGCTCTAAGGAACTCCCATCCATAAAGTTGTTTTTAGAAAAAGAACTTTCCTGTAGAAGAGAATATGACCTGCACTGTTTAATCAGTAAGTGATCTTCTTCATTTAGCACTGACATTGTGGACAAAGCAAAAGGTCCAACCGCATTCAGCTGCAAGCTGCGGTAAGCCTTCCTCATGGGGACAACGGGGTTGCTCAGTCCCGCTTGCCTGCCCCAAGCTTCTGTATCATTGCCAGTGTGATAGCTAAAGCATGTCATGTCAGGATGTACAGCCAGAACTGGCTGGAATGTATCAAAGGGGAAAGTTTTCCTGTCATAAAATATAATTTAGATAGAATCACATTGTTTTGCACAATTACGGCAACGCTGGTCTTGTTTTCACCAGGGAATCGTCACAGTATATAGCTTGACTCTCTCTTACTGCCTTAGTAAAATGCAGATCTTTTGTTTAGACAAATCAAATGAAGTCTCTCTATATTTGTGAACAGAATCTTAGCAGAATTTTTGCTTTATGGGAAAAGTTTCATATTCTGACTCCAAGGAGAATTCCTCCTGCATACTGACTGTCGTAGCAAGAAATAACCAAGAAGTCTCCTCGGCAGCTGACAACAGGGACCTAAGTACTTGCCTGTCTACTACCTATCTTCAGTATTTCATTTTGATAATCATGTGATGTATTCTTACATCTGCTTTGACTAAAACAACTATTTAATGTGTGTTGCAACTGCGAAGTTAAATATCCTCGTGCTTCCTCCAGAGCCTTTCTTTCCATAACTGCCATGAACTTACTTACCCAAGCTCCACGCCAGCCGCTCCGTCCCATCCCTGTGAGCTAAAATGGAGCACTAACCAGCCTGCCGCACAGGGAAAGGAAGGGAAGGTGGGCGCTTTGCTCTGCAGAGGAGCTGGAAGGTTATGTCTACATTAGCATTCCAGTCTGGATGAGGACAGTGCTGTTGAAGCCAACCTCTTGGGCTCCCTGTTTACTCTGCTTTGGTTTGCACCCCGCAGCTGTCTCAGACTGCGCTAAGGGGAGCACTTTAGGTGACAGTAAACTGTAAGCTGTGTTCCAGGTGTGCTTTTAATGTGCTCCAGCCTCCAGTGAGCATTCTGTCCATAAAAACTCTGAGAAATTTGGCAGTAACTTCCCTCACCCGCAGAACAAACACGGACAGCCGCTTCTCAGTTTCAGGTGCTTCCCCGTACAGACCCACTGCTCCTGCGCCGTACTGTTTGCTGGTGCAGAGAGCCGGGCACAGAGGAGAGGTCCGGGGCCCCTTAGGGCACAAGCAATGTACTTGTGCTTTCTGTCAGTAACACCAGCAAAGGAGCACCTGAAAGACATGGGAGGAACTTTACGATAGAGCAAAATAATTTCTGGGTTCAGCACCGCCATCCAGAGAAAGGGCAAAGGAGTTGGTTCTGTCTCCGAGTCTGTCAGCCAACGCGGCAGGTTCACTTTGGGAAGCACAAGGCAAACAGAACGTGTGCGTTTAGGAAACGAGGCAGAGCTCTGACCGATTCTCAAGCAACAATGACAAAAAAATACAGTGTTTGAAGCATAAATGGACAAAAGTGCAGTCAGGAAGAGTTTCCTATTTAGGGGAATTAAAAAGGTTCCCTTCAGACTGCACAATGTTTCCTGAGTAGATGCCTCAGGATGTGTTGTCAGGAATCACGTTCTTCCCCTTGTCTCTTCCGTTTAATTTTATCTAGAAAAGTAGTTAAACGCTAAAGACTGCTCCTCTTCACTTTGCACTCATTGTCAGAAAAAAAAGACATGCTCTATTTTACCTACACGCTATAGTAGAAGCGAAACCTTTCTAAATCCAAGCTCTCACTGTTACAACCAACAGGCTGTTCCTATAGAGAAGGCCACTGGTCCTTTAAAACCAGCGTTTTGCTTTCCCCCTTTAACTGCAGTTTTGGACCCGGAATACAAAAGCTCCACTTGGGGTGATGCTGCACCATTGAGCCAAGGTAGGGTAGTGCCAGTTCTCTGTTGTTTCCAGCTCCTGTTGAGAAGGATGTGCACTCTTAGCTCACAGGGAATGCATCTAATATCTCACCATTTAGTTTTTTACAGCAGCATTGTTTGTCACATTGAAGTTGAACAGCCTGCAAGATCTAAAGTTGTTACATTACTTTAGGGAATTAGCTGCTATTTTGCATTACATTATTATATTAAAATTGCTTTAAAGTGTCAGTTTGCTTGTAAAACCACAAAATGTAATTTTACTTTTGGATTCCTTACAAAATTATTTGATTCTTAGAGTCATGGGATATGTCCTAGCCACTGCTACCTGCCGACTCGTCAAGAGACAATCTTGACAAGCTCAAGGCTGCTTCTGCCTGGTGGCACAGCAGTATTATTATTTTAGCATTGGATGGCTTTGTATATTTTATAAATTCTATTCAGATGGCAAAATTCACATAAAGAAAATCCATTTAACTGGAGACCTAAATTAAGAGAAGCGACAATGTAAATAAACAGAAGAAAACGCACTGTTAAAAACCTACTAACAGCCATTTTGAAGCCAGTTTTATCAGTGGATGCTTAATTACAGAGAGACAAACCATGTTGAAGAATCTAATGACTTAAACCTATATCAGAAGGAACCCTGCATTAACCCTGAAGAAGGAAGAAAGGAAACACGTAGCCCCGAAGGGCTGACTGCAGATCTAACTCCTTCCAACTTTGCTACTGAACCTTCAAGACCAAAGAGAGACTTAGTAAAACCAGGGATAAGTCTAACGTTTTTTTAAGCACATGAGCCAGCTAGACTTTGCCCAGAGGGCGTTAATGACTAATTTGACCTGCTGACAGACTGAGAGTTTATTGCTTAACCTTGTAACAACAGTAATTAAGTGGTAGCCTGTGAGAGAGTCTGTTGTCAGTGTCCTGCTAAGGCAAAGCAGAACATTAATGTTTAAATAGATTATTAAACTTCTCATAACTTCCTCATCTTGCACTCAGAGTGGTACTTTTAACCAGTACTCAAGACATTTTGCCACCTTGTTTATGTTGATTATTGACACGGCACAATTGCAAATGCACAGCAGTGAATGCACTATTGTGTTATTTACTCAGTCGAAGCGCCTTGAGACTCCAGCCAAGATAAAGCACTACACAAATTCACAGGTCTGACAAATGTCCAGTCTAAAAAAACCTCAGAGAAGGGGGTAAGAGTGACTTGCTAGGCCACAATGAACATGTCCAGCAAGTATCCTACTAACTGACACAGCCTGCCCGTTCCAATTATGGTCTGCCCTGCGATGATGTGTCAATGACAGGCAGGAGGATTCCCATCTTCCCACTTGTGTTAATGTTTCCTTATAAACAAATCTCTATATAGAACACAGTAGTCAACACACTCATAGATAACAAATGGTCCCTGTAGTGTACTTTTGCTTCCTTGCCTTTCTGAAACCTTTTGTTTGGTTGGTATGACTTTTTAGAGTTTGCCACAGAGCATTTCTCAGCCACATGAGTGCTCCCTGTCAGGGTAAGTGCTGGCTTCTATCTGCCAAATGCAGTTCCTTGCCCAACCTGGCACCAGAAATTACCAACCTCACCTCCTGTCAGTGGTCGTGCAGGATCAACTCCCAAATCTTCAGTGTCTTCATCACAACTTGGGTCAAACTTAGTATTAGGGTTCAGAACCATGGGACGACTCAGCTGTACCTACACAGAACCACCATGCCACGGTTAGATATGTTATTCTCAAGGGCTGGATTGCTGTTTTCATTTTGGGCTTGATGCCTTTCCCAAAGTTTTAAACATGGCACAGGGTCAATCTAGAAGGAATAATGCACACCAGGTGGAACTAGGTCTACAAGAGAGAATAGTTTGGTGTAAATTTAAGCTTAGTGCAGCTTCCAGGGGCCAGTAGGTCTCAGATAAACACTCTCTTAGAATTAGAAGCAAAACCTAGGGTTGCAGGGGCTGGTGAGTTAGGAGAAGAAATATGTCAGTTCACTGGAGTTTGTTTTAGAAACTATGTGCTCTGGAGCTGCCTCTAGCAACTGGTTGCTTTAGGAGCTGCAGTTTTACTGATGGCACTTAATGTCCCAGACCTAAAGGGAAAGAATATAAATTACTTACAGTTTTGGCCAGACAGACCAAATTCAAGTAGGACTTAGATCCTACTCTACTTGGCGTGATTCTTCAAAAAATGATGCAGTTAATCAATTTGTGTCTTCAACAATGCAAAACCAAACCAAGCAAACAAGAAAAACCCCGTATCCCATATCCACAGCATCATGGCTGTGTATGAGGACAATTACCCTAGATAGCAAAGCTGCATAGGTATAAACCAATACAACAACTGGTTTGGCACAGAAACAATTTAAATGTTCTTTGTGATCATACCTATTCATCAGTATACGCATAAATATAATTAGCCTCCCTATCCTACAGCTACATGTGACATAACTAGAGAGGACCACTTTCACCCTTATTCATAATATTGTGCCCTGGAAGTGTCCATGGGCATGTTTCATAAAAGGTGAATATAAACTAAATAAGAAATGAACGCACTGTGCAACATTTCTGTTAAAGAAAAAAAAAAAAAGAAAAAACAAAAAACCCCACCCCCTAGCTAGTAGATCAGCTAGGGTACAAAAAAACGTTAATTCAAAAAAGAAGGCAGAGAGAAAAACATTAAAGGATAATCCTTTGAAATGATAAAGGTTTTGTGTAATGCTTAATTTTAATCAATATATGGGACTAGACAAGGATCATCCTCACAAAGAATGACATAAAAGGATTAGTGACTTCCAACCAGCACAAAACTGCACAGAGACATGTTTATTACAGTTTGGAATTGTTTCTTCTCCAAATAAGATTTTAAAAATTCAAATGAGTTGCATAAAGGGAGGTACAGGTAGAAAAAGGGGTGGATTTTATTTTTTCTATGATTTTTAAGATGCAAAGTTAAGATAAAAATTAAGAGATTTAATTTAACAATGTTAATGCAGAGCTATAGAAAGGGTAAGATCCCACAAAAGTTACAAGATTGTCTTAATAAAGGATGGTCCGATTATTTATGTTGAACAACTGAAAAAGAAACAATTGCAAGTATTTTTTCCTTTTCCTTTCAGCATTGAGTTCTTAGGGTCCACTTTTCAAATTTCTAACCAGTCAATGCCAGCTAGACTCTTTAAAATGAAAGCTGAGACTCATGTGATGATATGGTTGCGTGAACGGGGATTCTAAGGAAAAAAATCACTAAAAATGCAACTTAAGTGATGATATTGTCCAACATACAGGCTGCACAGTAATGAAGAAGCAACCTATAGGTGATCAGAGACAGACAGCAACAACAGATGGAGACACTTTTGAACTTGCTATGACAAGGAAAAATAGAATTTGTTTCTCTTTTTGGATTTAAAATAAATAAAAGACAACTCGTTTTGCTCTCAACTCTGCATTGTCATCTTGTAACCAAATCACATAAACTGCTTATCTGCTTAAGGACCCCAGCTTGTCACCTATCTCTAGGATCACTTTCACCAACTAAGTTCTTTTCTTCTCAGATTTCTGTCCTTGGAACTCCTTTATACAATGCTAATTCCCCTAAATTAAAAGGCAATAATCAGTAGCAGCCAAGAGGTTATGCTGGACACTCAACGACTGAGTCTTTCTGGGGAGAAAGAGGAAAATCCAACAGCAGCTTTCAGCAATCTGAAATCCCTTCCAGAGCCCACCTTTCAGATATACCTGGAGTCAATGGACAAGCTAACAGATCTTGGAAGAGTAAGGTGGACCAAATCCTTGACTTTGAACAGGTGGCTGCTTCCGCACACAAAGCTGGGGATATTGTCCTGTGACAAGTGGTTTGAAGACAAAAAAAGGTTAGTCTCCATTGAACTTTTATTTCGGAACAGGAGGAGTTCATAGTTTTGTTGTTTTTTTTTTGTTTGTTTTTTTTTTTTTTTCCTTCTGTGAGGCTAAAAGAATCAGCGATTAACATCAAGAAGTGTACAAATAAGCCTCAGCTATTATGTCTAGACTTAATTACAAGAAAGGTGTATTGCAATAGCTTCCTAACACACCAGCCCTCCCTGTTGCCTTTGGTGGTGATAGTGCAGATGCACTTCATGGGAATAGCCTTGTAAGGCATTTGCAGCACTTCGGGTTTTCCCGTGGGGAACCTACCAACACGGCACTCGCGCAGTCAGCCTGTAATATGCTTGAGCAAGCCAGAGGAATGCTAGCAACATACTGCAGCACTAGTGTATCAATACACTGCGTTCATCCATTTTGTGAATTTCAACTTTGCGTACCCTCCAGGGCTCAGGCTGGACTTCCCTCCTTCCCAAGTGGTACCAAAATACTTTCTCCACATACAGGACCTCACCTGGACCACACAGATGAGCCCAACTCTGCCAGCCCTCTCCATCATCTATTACATTCTGTAGCCCTAACACATTTTCTTCATTCTTTCCCCCTGTGGAAAGTAAAATACTTCTCTTACTTATTTCTTCATTATGTCATCTTTCTTTATGGAAAGCAGATTCCCCAGCCTTTCTTATGTGGTGTAATCACTTCTCTTGTTCCAATGTACTGTCTCTCATCTCCCCATCGCCTCTTTTCAGTATTTTGATCCTCTCCCCTTCGTTCTCATTCTATCTTCCTGTTTCCTACTGTCTCTGTTCCCAAGCTCCGCTCCCAGTCTCAAGCAGAAGGGTATAATTTCTCAGTTTCCTGTTCTTCTATTAGTTATGCCACTGATGAATCATCCTAATTGCAAAGAAGAACATACTCCCCATCATTTGTGAATTTGGTTTACAAATCTGATTGAGTGATAGGAATAAATATTACATAAAATGAATATGTAGAAATTAGCTAGCCACTATGCACAACACTAAGGCAGTTCATACAGACAGAGAATATCCGGTAGGAAATCACAGGGTAGATATCCCAGTGCTTTGTTTAAGAGCATCAGACATGGTTTATAGTGACAGCGTAATTTGTTTCTACAGATAACTGTTGAAGTTGTCTGCTATTTCTACAAATGCAGATATGAAAGTCTTAACAGATCTGTCGCATATTTAACAGAAGCGACAATCCTAACAAACAAGAGAGGGAACTGCTGCGTGCAAGTGAGACTCCCTTATAATCACAAGTAAGGCCTGGCTAAGAAGGATGGCTTTCTCATACACCAACTAAACAAGCATCAAAGAGGCAATACATTAAATGATAAATATTGATGTACATTGCAAATAAACTTGCAAACATCCCCAGTAAGTTGCAGATGGTGGCACAGGTGGTTCAGATTTCAACATCAGAGCCATGAGTGCCACATCCCACTACGCAACCTCCATTCACTAACTGGTAAAATGGGGAAAAAGCCATTTGCCATTCCTTCCAGGGATATTGTTAATTAATTAATTCTTAATTAAGTTTGCAAAATACAAATATCCTTGATTGAAAGACACTGTAAAAGGGAAATTATTGTTAGGAGGATCAGAACTCTTGCCTGGGGAAAACCTCTGGGTGTATTTTCTCATTAATGCTAATGGAAATTAACAGCTTAATGCAAGCCAAGCTGAAAATAAGATACTTTACATTTGCATCTTAACTACATTTGCTTCATTACTTATTTAGGATCACTGATACATGTAGGAAGGTGAATCTCAGTGCTCTGAGCTACAGTTTTTAAGGGGTCCTATATGCACAAATACATCAGAGTGAGAAAATATATGCAATTGTTATGACAGTACTCTCCTTAGAGCAACACACATGGTAGTATGCGGGAATATGCCTTTCTAAATGGACACGCCAACCTAGCAGAGAACAAGAGAAAATAATCAGGGAAGGACAAAGACTACATCCAGGAAAAGGATTTGGAGACTCGTCAGAAAAGAAAAAGGGAAGGAGGCACATGTGGCACCTACATTTAACTCCAGTCAAAAACTGCAATTCTGAGAGCTTTTGCTGTACCCGGGATATGTCTGGGTATGTTTAAGTCCCTGGCTTTCCCCAGACACCCACAATTTTTTTTGCTTTGGTCACGTCCAATTGCCCGTTCAGTCTTGACAGCCCAATCAGTTCGGCACCTGGCCTATGACTTGTCAGACGCAGAGTTGGCACCTCCTGCCTTTCGGTCCTGTGACACTGACCCTGGCAGAGAGGGTCTCACACACACAGGGACATAGAAAGAAGTTGCAACAACCACGTCAAGACACAAGCAGAAGAGGACCAGTTTTTGCAGTCTCACATGGAGGGAGCTATGTTACCTGATGGAGCTGATCAGGAGAGATGCGAAGCCCACTCCTTTCAGGGGATCAGACACCTCACGCCACAAACATGTGGGTTCAGCCTGCCATTTCCCATACCAAGCGGAGGAGATAGGGCATGGGGAACCTTCCCACCCCAAATCTCAGGTGAGCGTCCTAATGCTAGACTACGGTGGCAGTTTCTGTCTTGGCCTTTCCTACAGCCCAAAGGATATGTAATGGCATCATATAGAAGAGCTTCAAGAGAGAGATGCGAAATAGCCCCACCCCAGGACACCACACAGCCCTACATACCTTTCAACTCCTACCTGACGACACGAGATCATAAGATATGCAGATGCCTTTACTGGACAGGCAGGTGGGTGACAGCAGCTGAAAGTCTGTATTTCTTATGCCAGTCCAAGCTCTCTGTATTTTGCACATCAAGTTACTCCTATCTTCATTACCTAACTTCCTTTTGCCCCCTGTTCAAGGACATTCCTTAGTTCTTGTACCACAGCAACCAAATACAACTAAACCAATTAAAGGGGGGAAACCACATTTAAACGTACTTATTTCCTTTATGCTAAGATGTTGCTTGTGTATGGTAAGACCACGAGCATTAAGAAAACTATGAAGTTCACATAAGCATTGTGCATTAATAATAAACCAAAAATCTCAAGAGAAGTCTTCAGAGCTTCCCTTCCGCTAATCACACACTTTTAGAGTTACTTAGTAATAACATTCGAGCATTATTAGATCTTCAATCACTGACAGGGGCTTTTATTTTCCCTTCTAAAATGCAGTAATTCACAATGTATTTTTTGGTTGAATTATCTGTAGCATATGTTCCATTCTATTTTCATTGCAAAGAATGAAATTCCCGAGTTTTGCATAACAGGAACCAGGGGAGTTTAGAATAATTTGTGTCCTCTTTGCTTAAAAACTTCTGAGGACGTTCAAGGGTTAATGTCTTCTGTGTTTTCAATTATGATAATGATAAAAGCTAAATAAGACAGAGCAGCATATATATTTTACTAAGGTATAATTCCAGGAAAGTCACATTTTTGTAAGAGTGATTTACCACACCAACTTATGCCTTTCTCCTTAATTAATCTGTCCAAAAAAGATGTCATTTGTTTTGATGAAGATGATAATCACTAGATTTTGCAGACTAAGATAGACACTGATAATTGCAGAAAGAATCACTTGCGCAGCCTCACCCAAATGCACCGTTATCTGTTCTTTGCTAAGAAAAGATATGTCAAGCAAGCTGTGTATAAAACTGTGGAATGCAGACACTGTCAAGCACAAACGTCGTCCATTAACGATCCTCTGAAACCCCTGCACACGCACACCATGCTGGGTGACAACAAGTGTGGGAGGCAGACCTCGGGTGCTGTAGGTCGGCATGGTTCCCTGACCCCAAAGGAACAATGACTCCAGTTTATTCTGGAGCATGGCAGAGTACGGGACAAATCTGCAGGAGACCTCCACAGGACACAGAGCAGGCTGAAGCATGGGCTTCTGCAAAGAATGAAGAGACTGTCTCCTGGACGCATCATTTTTTTTTTATGCCTTCCTAAACCCTGGAGCAGGTATAAAGACATGGTGTGCAGGACATTATGCTTGCTTTTTGCCTCCCCAAAGTAAGAAAGCTGGTCGGTAACAGGTAAACCTGGGGCTCTTTCCTCTCGTGTCAGCTCTTGGGAGGGAGACCCCGATTACTCCCGCTATCGGCCAGCTCTGTACCTCTCACACCATACAGCTACAGTCACAATAAAGGGCTGCAAGGTGTCTCCTCCATCACATGGAGCAGGAATCATTTTGAAGAGCGGTAAAGGAAGAGGGCTTTAGCCTGGTTTTGGCTTCCCTGCCTCTCCATAAGTCCACACTATAGTAATCTACAGCTTGGGAGAGCATAAATCCACTGATTCCCCAGGGCTGTAGAGCCAGTGGAAGCATTCCTGTGAGCATCCCTAGGTGCCAGGTGGACACCCCCACAGGCGAGCACTTCCACATGATGCACTGACACGGTCTCTTGATATACTACTACTGGGATTTGTCCTTCCCCACCCCATCACCCTCCTGCAACAGCAAACAGCTGCAGAACTCTAAGCAGAGTGAAATATCATCTGTCATCACGCTGACCTTTCAGTGCCTGCCCTCTTTCTTGCATTAAATCATGCTCCGCAATTTTGGCCAGATTCTTTTGGGAAACATTTTTGTTTGTAAGCCAGTTCACAAGTTCACTTCCCACACCGGGGCAGAGGGTCATATCCTGTGATGACACCGCAGTGAAACAAAGAACAAATCTTCAAATGAGATTGTTCAAACCCATTTCGATTTGTCCATCTATGTGCCCAAAGAGGTGGCAAATACGAGCTGGATTTGCAAACCAACTTCTGTGATGCCACACTGACTTCTGCCACTTGAAAATTTATCTCTCCTTTCTGAGGAGCACAAGAGTTGGCAGTATCCAGGCATGGCTTCCTCCTCTCGGTTAAATAAACCAAAGGTCTACTCAGGTAACTGTTACTGCTTTCCTGTTTACACCATTCTTCATAAATAATGTGGTTTTATAAACTGCTGGGGTATGGGTATGAAACAGCTACGTTCAAAACAAATATTCCCCGCTATCCTAAATCTGCACAAGTTGACCTTATCATTATTATTATTTTTAAAATCTTTGGCACATTAAGCCTAGAATTGGTCTCAGGGAAATATCTGGAGACAAGAAGAAATTTACTATATGAGATTATGGGGGGTTAAAAGACCATTATTTGTACAAAGCCACTCAGTTTCTACTCCATATCATAAAAAATGAACAAAGAAACACACAAAGGAAGGACTACATAAATAGAAGGTTAACGTTTTATAGGGATTTACTTTGCCAAGCTACAGTTTTATTTTACATATTAAAACAACTGTTTCTACTATGTATTAAAATCAAACAAACACAGCAACAAAAAAAACAAACGCCACAACTCTCCAAGGCCAAGGATTAGTTACCTGCCTGCAATCACTCTCGAGTCTAAATCACATGAGCTGATTTGGAGAGATCTCTTTCCTGAAAATCTGCTTAACAATTAAGTCACTTTCCAAAACAGCACCTGTAATTAAGAGTGGTGCGCGACTTTGTTTCCATGTAATACCAGCCACAAAACGCAGCCCTCTCCACTGAACCTTCCAAGAGGAAAGCTGTCGAGACTGCAGAGAACAGCAGATGAGAGGAGGCAGTGGGCAGAAGCCTGTGTCCCATAAGAGACCCACTGCAGACTTATTGGGGCAGAGGATGAAGGACAAAGACAGATGGAGTTGCCACTCCACCCTCCTCATTGCATACCTGTGGCTTGCTGTGAAAAAGAGAAGAGGCTGCAAAATTCCCTCTGCCTTTCCCATCCTTCCTGTCACCATTATGAGTACCTCCAGCCGGGGCTGAACCTCTTCAGGACACACTGGCTCATCTCTTTTTACAACAGCTCCCAGGCAAATCTGATGGATTTTCTCTTGGGTAGAGCCTGGTGCCCAGCCTGAAAAGCACTGCATTGAATTCTGAACTGGCATCCAGGCGCAGCTGAGGAACACCAACCCGCACGGAACAGGAAGCCAGAGAAGCAGGGATTTGGAGCAATGAGCAGGTGTTACACAGCCAGTTGCCTCTGCTAAAACTGGCTGCACACACAGTTGCTCTCAACCAACTGAGGACCAAGGGAGAAACGTCTCTTGCCCAAGTGTGAGTGAAGAGCAGGCTCCTGAGTCTCCTCCTGGAAACCACAGAGCAGAGGTGCTTCAGTAAGAACAGCTAATTGTTTCACAGATGGTGGGACTGTCTGCTGGTGCACAAAAGACTGTTTGTTCTACAAGATTGGTCCAAAAATATCTCAGTCTTTCTCTTTTGGGAAAGAAGGAAAAAAAAATAATCAGAACAATTAGACAGACGAAATCTGCAACTGGCACACTTTTTTTAAAGAGAATCACTGAAGAGGCAGACCGGGAGAAAAGTCATCCCATACCACAAAAGCACCTCAAAGTCCAAACAAGAAAATACACAGGTAGCCCTCTCCGTTTCCCAGTACCTCAAAATAACGGAGGTGAAAAAAGATGATATCTCAGACATGTTTTTCCTACCTGGAGCATCTCCAAGAGCATCATAAGTGAGCTGCTCAGCAAGGGAAGGTGAGACAAGGACAAGGACGAGAAGGCAGGCACAGGGCAGTATCCTCTGCAGCACAGGGAACAGTCCCACCACACTGAAGGGAGCGGAGGAGGCCCAGCAGTAGCAGCCAGCCTGCAGGGAGGAGGCAGGTCCAAGGTCAAGCAAGAAAGTCCATTGAGCAAGACAAAGCTGGGATCTGTAAGATCTGAGGCTGAGCACAGGCAAGGGCCTGTGCTTAAATACAGCTCCTGAGCCCCCGGCGAGGCACGTCCCAGCTCAGTCTCAGACAGCTCTGCCCCAGCAGCCTGACCCCAGGCTACAGCTGCACCACGGCAGAGCTGGCCTTGATTAGGGGCAGCCAAAACCCTGAGGGTGGGGAAGAGTTTGTGGCTCATTAAGGCAGCTGTGATGAGAGTATGGGGTGTAATGTGGGCATGCTCAGGAAGACAAAAGAGAAAACGTGCTGGTGGAAGTCAGTGAAACCAGCATGAAGTGTTTTGATCTTGAAAAGGAAGAGAAGCAATCTTCTTCCCTCTTCCTACTCCTTTGGAAGACAGACTTCTGAGGAGAGATAATTAGAAAGTGAGTCTTATCCATGTAAACTTTTGCATCTTTTCTCTGTTTCAGAGAAAACTGCTAGCAGGAGAAGCTGCAGTGTGCCCAGACAAGCACAATCAGTCCTCAAGCACGATGACAGCCCCTCAAGGTCTAAGTTGCAAACACGATATTTTAGCTAATGAATCAGTGTAGCTTAATCTTGTCCTTCTTCCCCTGCCGGCACTCCGAATCCCCACGCTGCTACTGCAAAGCAAAAACTGCCCCATCCCATCTGCCTCCAACAGCAGCTCCACGCGTCAGGAACCAGGGGCACGGCGGGCTGCAGCGCACAATCCCCAGCAGCAAGTGGCACGTCTGTGCCTCGCTCAATATTTGGTCCTATTTCACGTGAAGGTTCTGCACTGGGTTTGTAAAGGATTCAGAAAAGGAATAGATGTTTAAAAAATGATTAGCTGTTAAGAGTCACTTAGCTTGATCATAACGACAGCAGGTAACCATCTATAACGCTTTTTCCTGATCATCTTGTAATGGTCTATAAACACACACTACTCATGTTATAAAAACATTAGACAATTCTTTCTCATTTATTAACTTATTATAAATGGAAATCTTGCATAAAAAGGAACTCTGTACTTATTCAAGTCTGCAAGCTTGATTTTCACTTTGCTTTTTTAACCATCACTTATTTTAATAAAAGGGACATTATCTATTTTGCCTCATTTCTTTTGCGCATTGAGAAATGTTCAGCTATATCCTTCTTCCTTCCTGCTCAGTGGTGCAAAGCAAGATATAGCATAGCACATTAGGGACGGCACTCGCTCAGGGAATTGTTCTTTCTCACTGCTCTCACTGGAGAGAAAAGAGCTCGTCCCAAGAGGTCTGTGCTGGGAGACGGCTGGAAAAGGCAGGCCGAGGGCTGCAGGCAAAGGCGAGAATCTGCTGAAAAGGTAATGAAGTCCAATGCTGCACCTTGCAGACTACAAGATCTCCACTCAGTGGGGATTTGGGGGCAGGTGGTGGCAGTTGAAGTCCCCAAAGTGGGTAGAGGCACCAGGAGCAGCAGATTAGCATTAGTGATCCTGGTTTCTTGTAAATCCTCCAGAGTTTCCATATTTGCTGGAGGATCCATATAGCGCAAAATCACTTCTATTCCGTGAGAACGGACAAAGACCACCCTCAGTGTCCCTGATGATATTCCGTGGTGAAATACCCTCCCTCACCCTCTCTGCTCAATTTCCACCCTTCTTAACCTGGCACCTGATTAAACACTACTTTTCCTGCTCCACAAAGGCTGCTTCCTTTGCCACCATTAACAGTAAAAGGACTTTTATAACGAAGAGATTCCACTTCACAGGCCCTCGATCTGACTGCTCCCAAGTGGAATTTTTGGACAATAGTTCTTTCAATCACTTTCATCCCAGCCTTTACACATTCCCTCACATCTACTTTTTAAAAATCCAATAATTCTGTGCTGCTGCCTTTGAACATTTCTTCGCACATGCCTCAAACAAATCCAATGGTATAATGACCATTTTCCCTCAGATGAAGGCTGTATCTTTTGTCACTCAGTGTTCATTTCCAACCACTACAGCTTCTGATCTTATTGATTGCTTAAGAAAAAGCAGCAAGAAAACAGTCCTGAAATAACCACCAGAAACGTTCATCCTTCCCCAGTCATTCTGTCATTCTTATTCTAGTCAATAGCAGGGTCATTAAAACCCTCCCATGACGACTGTGCTAGGCTCTTTATGAACCTGCAAAAACACTGGGTGCTCTGCCCTCACTTTCCACCCTGCAGGTCCATTATAAGCTCCCCTTATCGTTTTCCATCATTTTTATTTCTCTCTTCTAGTTCTCTTTATTAGAACAGCCAAGTCTGCCTAATCTGTTTTTACTGTAGACCTACTCCCAGGCTCATGCATTGCTATTACCCCTCCTTTCCTATTGAATCTTCTCTTTTCCACAGGCTCCGGTTTACGGCAGTGGAAGTGCAGGAACACTGCTCTGACGGATGTGCCCTCCGCACATGTGAACATGTATGCAACACAACAGAAGTGCGCTTTTGCTGGGTTGTTTGCCCTCCAATTGCAAACAGTGAATTTACTGCTGTGATCATAACAAATCCTTTACCACTGTAAGAAGGAAAATATTTTAAATGCTTTCAGAAGTAGTGTACACCATACAGAAGTTTAATCATGCTCTGAAAGAAGGTTGGTTGTTCTTCTACAGTGTGATTACTCACACAGAGCATCTAAGGAATATGCTGGGACCCATTCTCACACACGGCCAAGGGAAACTCACAGCACGACCTAAACTATTTCAAGTGTATTAAGTCATTTATATTTGAAGTCTGATACGTTTATCGTGACCAACTAGTATCCTTCCAGGAAAAGAACCTCCACTGATATAATGGAAACTACTCAAAGAGTGAATTGCTACTTCAGGTCAGTAGGCCCATCAAATTTCAGAAAACATTTACATTGCTTTTTCTTACGTTTAAAATATAACATGAGGAGAAAAGCAAACCGTGAATATTTTTTGCTCTTTGTGAGAATGATGTATGTAAATTTATAATTTCAGGTTAATGATTTAAGATTCATAATTATTTTCTACTATAGAAATTCAGGCTTTATTTTCTTATCTCCAGAGACGAAGTTAAAATTGCTTTAATAATGAAATCCACTTTTCATTTGTATTCTGTTTCTTCTGCACTCTCATTAACAATTCATAATTTAAGAATCGGGAGTGATTAATGGCTGGCTACACCACATAATGCTGTTAAGGAACAATGGTGCAATTCAGAAGGTTTAGAGGCTCCCCTCATTCCATGTTACACGTGTTAACCTGCACTGAAACTAATCCGCTTCATCCAAATTCAGGAGGCAGCAGGATGTGGTCCAAAAACTCCCCTGGAAGTTATGTGAACTTACTAGAGGAAAAGCCCAGCAGATATAATGAAACAAAAGTCAAAAAGAAAAGCAGACACAGTGTTAAGATTTAATGGCGAGCTTAAGAATCCAGCCAGGGCCCATAACAAAGGGCAATACGCTGCTGCACTCTTGCCCAGGAAGGGCTGGTGTCTCAGCCATCGGAGTTTCTACCTGCCCCAGAGGAGGAGCAGCAGCAATTGCTGCCTGCCAAAAAGGGAGTGACTTCCCCGTGTTTTCAGCTAACCTTTGTGGGCTGAGTGAGATGGTATAAGAGTTCAAACACTTGTCTCCTGCTTGCCTTCTCCTCCGTGACACTTCGCTGGCCACTTCTCTGACAAGAAAGAAGTGGACTCGGGGCTAATTTTCTCTCTTCCACTCTCACCCTTGTGATAAGGCCACTCCATGTGGACGAGTGTCACAGGGAAGCAAAGGAACGTCTTCTCTTCCCGTGTTGTCTGACTCAGATGAATGGATGACCTATGTTTTTGCCTTTAGTTGTGCACCCTTGATGAATAAAGAAGTTTGACGGAAAGCTGGGTTTCTAGGTTTTCAACCTGTATTTTCTTGAAAGGGCAAATTAAAGGGTTCTAATACTGTTCTATCCGCTTTGCAAATAGGCCATCGCTGCCAAACACTGATTTGGTGTACGCTTTCAACATACTGCATCTGGCACTGTGCACAGAAGCTCAGCTATTGATCTTTCCCTCTTCCCAGCTCTCGCTTCGTAGTGGAGGGATGGGATGACAGAGGTGCTTTGTTAATGACACACAGAGCAGAGGCACAGCAGCTGCCACATCTGACAGACAGTACTTAAAGCTTTTGTCTCATGGTTCCCAGGTCTAGTTGAGCTCATGTGTCTTTGCACGGCGTACAACAGAGAAATAAACTGGAAGAGAGCAAGAAGTGCTGTGAAATAGTAAGTACACAGCTAGGGAGCTTCTTATCTCTTAGACATAACAGTAGCCTGGACTCAGCAGAGTACCCTAGAGCATGCCGGGAGAAGCCTCTCCCAGCAGAACCTGAGTCATGCAGAAGTAGCCACAACGACATTTCCCAGGTTATTTTGATGCCGCCTTACCATTTGACCTTAGGATCAAATTATAACAACTTCTAATGCAATTTACAGAGGCAGGCCCTAAAATGCAGGAGCAGCACATTTAAGCCTGGGTTCCTACAACACTGCAAAAAGTCACACATACGCTCAGCTTTTCCTAGGACTTGCTCTACCTCTGCAGAACCAGCCTTAATCCCAAACCCAAATTTGCAGAAGTGGGGCCTGTGACTGAGGAGTCAATCTAATGATCTGTTCTGACAAATCTATGACAGACACCAACCACTGAATCCACTGAGGGGGATAGGGTTGGGGTGGCCTGGTGAGGGTCGTATTTTGCCACACTACTTCTATTAAAGCTTGGTAATAAGGAGGGAAGGACTAGGTTATTATATACATATTTATCGTGCAACCAAACATACTGCAGGTGTTACTAGTTGCACTGCACACAGCCGTGTATAGCAGTTTGAGATTCCACAGCACTTGTTTTGCTTACTTTCTTCTTTATTTCTACTGACTGTCATCCTAAGAAAACTACACATGATTTCTTGTCTCCTTACTTTCCAACACCAGAAGCATTCTCCTCTCTCCCTAATACCCAGACTATATATAGACTTTCAAAGTTTAAACACCAAGCTCAAGAATTTTCCAGATGCCCTTCCCATTAAAAGCTTGCCTACATGGAGGTGCAAGGAGGCAGATGAGAGCTGAATCCGGCATTGCACTGAAATAATGCACTGAAGAAGTTAACCTTGATTTGCAAAACAGTGGTGGTGATAGCTGGTAGAAATTGTGAGTTAGATATTTACCTTATTAAGGATTTACAGAGCCAAGAAACACAAGCAGATTTGTAACGGCTGAGAATACTGATCACAGGGGAAGTATTGCTTCACTATTTTGGCTCTCTAGACAATAAGCAATGACTAAGTCCTTTGCTCAGGAGACATTGATTCAGCTTTTGTTAATTTAATTTTCTGGGAATTAAGAAAGAGATGAATTTCTCATTTAGTTTTCATTCAGCTCCCATAGGTGTTAGCATTGTACTACTACTTTTAGTGGAACAGGGAAGACTTCAAGATCTACTGCTATGTACTAACTGGTGACTTAATGTGTCCCCCATCACCTCCCCAAAAAATGAAGAGAAATGAAGTGTTGAAGTATTTCCTTAGTGCCTCCTTAAAAGAGCTGCTAGCTAGGAGATGAAAAGACAAGTTGATTAGCATCCCCTGAGATTCTGCAAATAGGCACACAGTACATCAGACACATTGATGAGGATGAGCCAAGTTTGAGTGTCATTACAGTGAGAAGCATCCTATCCTCATAATTCAAGTGGGTAAAGGGGATTCATTCAGATGATCAGCTCATTTACTACCACCTCTGCCCGGCTTCACACTACCCTTCACACCACCGATCGTGCAGCCAGGAAGGACTGTTGCAGTCATGGAGATGTTCTCCTGCAAAACACAGGCCTTATTGTTTGCTCAATTCTTGTCCGGAGCAGTTCATACTTTGGACTACGATAGTCAGCCTTAATCTTCAAATTGCCAGCAGTGAAGAGTCTAAGCACACTTCTAGGAAGATTTTTCTGGGTATTAATTATCCCCACTGCTAAATATTTGTCAGCCATTTTTAACTTCAAAATTTTTAACATATCCAGCTACATCCACTAAATCTTGGGTCTTCTCATACAGTTACCAGTTGAAATGAAGTCTATTACCAAGACTAGATCTTCACACAGCCACTCATAGAGGGACATCGTCCTCATTTTCCTCAAAAGCTCCAGTTTCCCGAATCACAATATAATGGCACAATTTGTAGTCCTTTCAGTGACATTTCAATTCTGTCTCCCCCATCCTACCTTTGCCTGCCAGAAGAAAGCCCTGGAGGCAGCAGAGGAGCGACCCTTGCTCATTGCAGCTGCCCATGATGGTGAGCAGGCAGTGGCATTGGCCTGAGAGAGGTGTCCAAAAAGAAGTGAGGCATGTAGCGCACCCAAAATGTCACCATGTCTCTGACCCGCTCAACATAGGGCCCACATCTGGTGTTCCTCGCTCAGACCTATGTTGGCCCAACGCTCTGGATTTACCCCCAGTTCAGACTCCTCCTGACGCAAGTGCTAAGGGCTGTGCGCAGCACGTACTGCCTGCACAGGCCCCCAGCCCAGAAGAGGGCTGGCTCTGGAGGCTGTGCCTGCCTGCTCCAGCCAGCCAAGGAAGCTCCTGGGACTTGAACAGGGAAGAGAACTTTTTCTTGGGAGTGGGATTCCCAAATATTAAGCAATTATGTTAAATTTTTAAATTTGGGGAAGGGGGGAACAAACAGAAAGCCTCTGTCCATGTTCAAATTGGTATGCTGGCTTTGTTCCTAGGCACAGAAATTCACATTTTGCCATGTTACAGCATGCGTCTATCTCTTACACCTGCAACAGTGATCTGGCTTTTTAATTATTTGTAAGTCCAGAGCTGCCGTGCCATCCGCAAGCTTTGTTCAGTAACTTTAGGTTGTCTCTCAGGTCACTGAAAAAACGTTGCAGGATCTCCCTGCAAGCACACCCACATGGTAATGACTGAGCTGCTCTTGGAGTTCAACACCTATCAGCCAGACATAAAACTTAATAGGAATGAAGGTCATCTTGTATTGTTTCTCAGTCAAAATATTCTAAGGTACCAAGCAAAAGTACTTTATACAAACACTATTAATTTAATCAATTAAGTTTATAAATCTATCAAAAAGCTAATCCCGCAGGATCCATTTTTCCAAAAGCCAATACCAGGCAGCATTAATTAAAGAATGTACAGATTTTAGCCATTTATTATGATATTCATGTATTTGTCCTCCTTTTGTTTTGTCTGAGTTTGATATCAAGTTCACTTATGTGCACCTGAATTTTATTTACATGGATCAATCCATTTCTGCTTTTCAAATTCTGAAATGTTAATTTCCCATTAGTTCCTTGAAACATTCCCAGGGTTTCAGGAGTTTTGAAAAACAAAACAACAAAAAACTGAACAAAAAAACCCCATAACATCAGTCCTTGGCCGGCTCTTTTACAACTACAGGATGCAAGTTAATCTACAGTTGCCAAACTCAAGAAGTGTAACTTCTGTACCTGAAGTTTAACACACTCTTCATTGTGACAGATGAAAACGTCGCATTCTCATATGAAAGGGATACATCATCTTGCCTTTCCTCAACAAGAAGATAGAAACATCTACTGAAAATTTCTTCTTTTATGCTTTCACTGGCAGTGTTACCATTTCCTAGAAATGGACTGTTGCAACTGCTACATATTTCTTATGTTTTAATATACTTTCAGTGCCCCCCTCACGTCTTCCGATTGTCTTGCTGATGACTTAGGTTTCAACTTTTGTTACTCCTCCTCTCCCTGAATTTCCAGTTACTGCTTTACGACCCACCATCTTCCCATTTTTTCCATTTGCTATGTGTCAGACACTTTAAAACTTCTTTCCTTTCTAGTTGCCTTACACTCCCCCTAAATCAGGCTCCTGCTTTCCCAGTGACAGTGGCTCTCTTTTTGACTGTGACATTTTGGGGAGCTTGTAAGAGGAGCTAAAACAGTTCCAAACCCCTTATATGTGCTCTGAAATTTTACTTCCAGCTTCTTACCACTATGCCTCAAAACTATCTGCAATGCCATGAAACAGGCAATGTTAAACCATCCAGGGAATATCCTCCGGTTTCGGACTTGCAGAAAAGAAGTGCGATCCAATCATAGTTACTTACAGTGAAAATACCTGTTTTGCCATCACCTCGTTTTTACAAGTGTCTCCCCACTGGATGCCAGACTTTCTGGTTTTCATTCTGTCAGAATAGTCAGAAGCGGCAAAAGTGTCTTAGCACCAGCAGCGTGAGCACCACTCAGACTGAAGTCTGCTAGGAGCACGCAGTCTTTTTCACCACCGAAATGACAGATGGCTGCTCAAGAAGCAGGCCAACTTGTTTTCTAATGCCAGTGGGTGGGCTGTAGCAGCCATTAACTAGTAGTCCATCTTTTGCTCCCTCTGTTAGGATATTGATTTACTAGCATTCATGTTAATTTCTTTTGAGGTCTTGATGACTCACTAACAGGGAGGGTAATTTTCATACTGAGCACTGCTCCTCTTTCCCTTTTGCCCATTAAGTCCTTTCTAAACAAAAAAAAAGGATGGCCACCTCAGCAGCCAAAGTCACCTGGGGGTAATGTGTCTTGTGTACCTTATGACTGCCTGCATGACGCTCTACAGCCAGGAATTCAAGTAAGTATCAGCTAAGCAATTGCATTAAGTGGAGACTTGAGCAACAGGGAATTTTCAAGAAGCCCAAAGAAACCCAATTCAATTATGTGGGGTATCTGAGTCTCTCAGGCTCTCTTAAAAGCCTCCAGCTTATTGCACAGTGAAGGAGCACAGTATCTGCCCCCAGAGGGGTATGTGCAGCAGAGGAGGAAAACCCCACTCCAACAGCAGAGTGGGCAAGAAGCCTGCCCAGGCACGCTTGCTTCCCTCAGCACCAGCGTCCTGCAAGGCCCTGATCCATCACAGGGATTCCTCCTGGTCCCATTGCGCTGACCATAACCCTAACTCTATCCTCTGAGAACCTCATTAATTTTACAGGCTGGGTGAAGGTGGGAGACCTGTCTTGGCAGTCCTTCCCCCCATTCACGGAACACCCCATTCTGCGGTGTTTCCATGCCACGAATGGGCCAGGCAGATTTACAGAGGGGCAGGGAGCACATTGTAGCTGTTGTTCCCATGGAGAGCCTGTGCTTCCTTTGCACATTACAGCAGGGTTTGCTCAGCACACACACAGAAACAGGAAGATCTGCTCAGCTCTTATGTGAAAAAAAGGCTGAAGGACAAGGGATGGGTTCCTCAAGCTGTTAATATAGTTCTCAGGGGAGAGACTCCACTATACTTACAAGGGGATTCTCCATCCTATGTTACCTTGCACTTCTTTTGCTGATTACCTTTGGTTTCGTACCCTACGGTCAACACTAATCTTTACACCTGTGACCAGAATGATCCTGCCTAGTCCTTTTGTGCAACAAAAAACTCCTGGCCAACCCCTCTTAAGAGTCCCTGCAGCCTCTGAGGCAGGGAAGGGTTTAAAGCCACGCACTAATCCAGGCTGGAAGAACCTCCTGCTTCAAAGCAGGGTCCACAATGAGATCAGGTGAGGTTCCTCAGTGCTTTACCCAAATTTGGCTTAAGAACCTCCAAAAATGGAGGTGGTCCACCTGCCTGGCACAACATGTCCCAATGCCTGACTGTCCTTGTGGGGGAAAAATTCCTCCTTATATCCAGCTGGATCCTCTCTTGTTCATGCCGATTGTCTCTTGCCTGCCATGCACGACTGTGAATTCATTTGTGTGTGTGTGTGTGGCTTCAAAGTGAGATGGGGAATGGAGGAGGGATGGCAGGAAGAGGACATAAAACTCAGGGGATTATGCAAAGTCTCCATAACGGCAAATCCTACCCACAGTCCCCTCCAGCACCCTGTGCTTGCACTCAGATGTGGCAGGGGGACGGATATCACTGCACAGCTCTCATGCCAGCAGAAAAAAAAAGTCACACACACAGAGGGACAGCCTTGGTGAAGCCTGTCTCAGGGGGGAACCATATTCTCGTTCTACAAGCAACCTATTAAACATATCCGCTTCTTCATTTACTTCACGCATATTGACAAACACATTTTCACAATTTCCTTTGAAGAGGCATGAATCTTTTTCTCCACATAAACACTAAGCACCATTTTAGAGCCTCTCCCACTGAGCATCGTTTTCCTATAAACGCATTAGCAGCTATGATTGCAGCAAAGCAGCAGAAGCTGACGATACGAAGGGGCGACAGTGAAAGGATCCAATGGGGGTCGCTACCTCTTCAGAGACGCCCCAGTGTTAGATTTTTCACTTTGACATTGCACTTTATAATCTTCTTCAAAGATTACTATACACATGTACACACTTATTTATAACTGCATGCATTAATCACTGCTAACCGCAGCATGCAGCTCACATCCCCGGCACATACAGCTCTGTCTGTGCCCGATGGCTGTGAAGCAGCAGGAAGCAGCCTTCCAGTTAAACAAGTGATCGCGGTAATATGTAACATGACAAAGTAGTGGTAGACAGGCCATTTAAAGTCACATTTAACATTTTAGTTAGCCTTACCCCAGGTGGCAAATGCTCATTTACATTATTCATAGTAATGGTCAAATTTAAAGAGGAATGACAAAACTAGGAAGAAAAATAGGCTTTGTTCTGTAAAACGCAAAGACAGCTAAAGGTATTTTTTTTCCCAGGGTGTTTATATTTCTCTCCTTTTACATAATTGACAGCTTGGGGGTGCAGCTCCAATGTGAGACAACACCCATAGCCTGAGCTAATGGCAGGGAGCAGCTCAGAGCCAGGCCTTCCCATACTTCCAAAATTTCTCACTGACGCACCTCTAGCCTCTGAATATCTTTGAGAGGATCTGAGGGCTCTGGCATCCAACAGGGGCAACCAGAAATGGTGGTGGCTGCTGGTTCTCTAGGAAGCTCAATCCATTTCACAGTGATCTCTGCCTCCCGGCTCAGCCCAGGCTTCACCAGCGTGTTATGGTCACCACCCCATCACATTTGTGGCACAGCCCAAGAGACCTGGGGACATGGAACATGGTGCTTAGCACTGAACCCTGCACTAGAGTCCTTGGTGGTAATGACCCATCCAACATGCCTTGGTGGCACTACCAGCACAGCGGTGGCAGAGTCGCAGAGGAGTGTCAGCTGGGGAACACCACTGCCAGGGAATGGCTGGACAGCTGTGCAGTGATGGGTGTACATCATCCAGGGGACCTCACAGCCACATTGCCCTGCACAGATTCACAGGTCCTCAGGAAAAGAGCCACTGCCTCTCACCAACATACATTTTGCAATATTTTAATCCCAAAGAAAGTCTGAAAATATGGCTTTATAGACAGAAGCTCAAGGGATTTAAGAAACCTCAGAAAACCAGCAGATAGCATGTGTTACTGCCACCAAAACCTGTAATCTGCTCTGTCAGCAGAAAGAGGATTTAAAACCTCATGTGCAACCTGTTCTTACAAATATCCGTTGACTGAAGACTCCATTGCTTTCCTATGCAATCTATTTCAGCACACAACTCTCCTGCTCGATGCGTTGTCCTAGCTCTCCCCTGCTCTAAGCCTAGGACGTTGTATCCCTAGCACATACATGAAGATTAGTGGCTTCCTTCAGTTTTACCTTTCCTGGATTTTCAAATTGCAAATCTACCCTCATCAGCTTATAGCATCTTTGCACTGAGGGCAGGAAGGTTCTACAGAGGGCTCTGGACAGGCTGGATCGATGGGCCAAGGCCAATGGTATGAGGTTCAACAAGGCCAAGTGCTGGGTCCTGCACCTGGGTCACAACAACCCCATGCAGCACTACAGACTGGGGGAGGAGTGGCTGGAGAGCTGCCCAGCGGAAAAGGCCCTGGGGGTGTTGGTTGACTGTTGGCTGAATATGAGCCAGCAGAGTGCCCAGGTGGCCAAGACGGCCAACAGCACCCTGGCCTGTATCAGAAACAGTGTGGCCAGGAGGGCTAGGGAAATGATCATCCCCCTGTACTTGGCACCGATGAGGCCATATCTCAAATACTATGTCCAGTTTTGGGCCCCTCACTACAAGACAGACATTGAGGGGCTGGAGCGTGTCCAGAGAAGGGCAGTGGAGCTGGTGAAGGGTCTAGAGGACAAGCCTTATGAGGAGCAGCTGAGGGAGCTGGGGGTGTTCAGCCTGAAGAAAAGGAGGCTGAGGGGAGACCTTCTCCCTCTCTACAACTCCCTGAAAGGAGGGTGTAGTGACGAGGTGGGTGAGACTCTTCTCCCAAGTAACAGGCGACAGGACAAGAGGAAATGGCCTCAAGTTGTGCCAAGGGAGGTTTAGATTGGATAATAGGAAAAGTTTCTTCACTGAAAGGGTTGTCAAGCATTGGAACAGGCTGCCCAGGGAAGTGGTTGAGTCACCATCCCTGGAGGTATTCAAAAGACATGTAGATGTGGTGCTGAGGAACAGTGCCAGATTGATGGTTGGACTTGACTGATATCGCCCAATCTGCAATAGAGAAATATGTCCACTCCCAGATCATCATGTCATCAAGTTCAGCAGAGGCAAATGGCATTTTGCCACTTCCTCCTGAGCGGCAGAATTTTCACAGTACTGAAAAAGGCTGACACACGTAGGTAATGGGAAATTACCAAAAATTCAATTACTGCTGTGTGCCACAGCACTTTTTAGACCTGCTGGCTAAGCACCTTACCAGCAGTGAGGATGAAATATGTCTGATGACACGATTCATTGACATTACACTGGGTTTTGGATCCAGAAATATAGTAATCGAATGTCAGTTTATAAGGATAATGTTCATAAGCACAGACCTTCTTCGTGATGATTTTCCCTTTCTTAATTAGGTTCTGTTTTGTCCCAGAACTACTGAGTTGATTCTTCTGCAATTAGTAAGAAGCACAGTACACGTATGGGGTTTACTCTCCTTAACGTTACCTAAGCTACAGCATAAATTTTATTATAATGGAACAGCAAACATCAGACATTGCACTGTTTGGGAAAAAAAAAAAAGTTATTTTGGAAAAGAAAAACAAAGAAGATCTAAGAGAACAATATTCTGTAGATTATGAAAATGTGTTTGACTGTACAAACCCAGCTGAAAGCTATCAAGCACTGCCAACATACCCAAACCAATTACTGATAAAGCTGCTATGAAGTATGGATTAGTAAGAACTTGGAGAAACCATCTTGGCATGAAAGCTCTCCTCACTCTTTCTCTTTCAAAGCTTGCCAAGGAAATGAACCCATGGAGATGTAATTAAAGGCATCAGAAAAAAATCTTCCAGGAAAAAACCCAACCATCCAACCAACCAAGAAGCCATATTTAAATCTGTTTTGTCAAACTTTTTACAAAGCCATTTTTCCCTCCTCTCTCCTCTAGGCTGGTCTCACAGATAAAGAGTTGAAATTAATGTAGCAATATCAGCAGTTTTTCAGACTTTTATTTCATTTCAGGTCCAAAAGACAGAAGGGTTCACAAGAGTTTCTGCACCAAAGGATACTCATTTGTCAGTCTGCATCCTTGATAGAGAGCCTTAGGGATCTCTGTAACAATTTCCATGCAATTAAAAGCATGGAAAATATAATTCTGCACTAGCAGATGACAATAGAGTGGACCTTAAAACCTCTGGATATTAGGAATCCAGATGCTCCTCTGGCCAGATATAAGTGTAGTGGTTGTTCTCTTAGTATCTGCTAAGGCAGACACCAGTATTTTGGACCATCTGAAACATTAAGACCCTGGACTAATGTAACAGCCTTTCAACCTAGCAATATATAGTTTACTAGCTGGAAAATTCTTACGCAAATCATTTTTATCTCCAAATACAGACAAGCTGTAGAAATATCTACGAATCTGTACAAAACTTTCAGGACTATTGTACTGTACAATCTGTTGGTCCTGAATGATTTCCCCTCTTGTAGAGCTACAGTTGGGCAGTCAAACTGGATTAACATATCATTCTTTAATCTTGATTTTCTACAAGAGGGGGTGAGTAGAAGTTGCTGAGAAACAATTACAGCTCCTCATGCCTTTTATCAAAACATTAATATTATGTATGTTATGTATCAAAGGTGATAGCCCACTGAAACTGCATGGCTGAAGCTTTCCACTCGGTACCAGACAAGCCCTATTTTGGTATGTGAGTATCAGTACATCAGTGACTTACTCTGTACAACCCAGGATCTTGACTAGTGGGACCAAGTTACGTCCATTGCAAATGGCCCCAAACTGATGCTTTTTCATTTACTGAGATGGAGAAACTCAATTTATATTGTCATACTGCTTTAAATTTGCGTTGAAATGAGGGGAGTAAATTTTATCTTTCAGAAGACACAGGAAAAATTTGGTTTCTGTGTGGCTGAGGTTGCAACAAGTCATTCCGTTTGCCATACTTACCCGGAACATCAGACTGAACAGCTAGGAGGTGATTAACAAGGGCAGGAGGGAAGAGAGAGGCAGGCAACAAAAGTAAAAGTGTGGTTTCCATGCCAATAGGACAAGTTGAGAGTGAAAAAGAAGGTTAAGCCAGAGAAAGAACAAATTTGGTACCTGTGATTTTTGTAACTGCTTCTGTTAGAGTATAAAGGCCTGATTGCCTAATCTCTCACATCCCTGAATAGCACAATAGTATTAAAAGACATGCTGCAAAATACAACAAATGACTTAAAATGCTGCCAGCAATCAAGTCAATGTGGCCTTCATGTCACTTGGTCCTAGTTTCACAGCAATCCTCGACAATAGAAAACTTATGGACCCAGCACCCAGCCTCAGGGCCAGGCATGCTCCTCTCCAGAAGGACGAGCACATCGCTGCGTTCAGGACAGCTCAGGGACTCCCAGTGCCCACGCTCAGGAGCAGCCTTTCCACCCAAACTCGCTCAGGTGCAACTTCCGTAACAGCCTTTGCACGCACTGGTATCAGCGACAGGAAGAGTTCACGGGGAGCAGGGAAAGGACAGCTCAGAACCAGGCAGAGACTGGTTCTTTGTAATCAAGGGACACAGTCTTCCATGTGATTGCTGGCAGTAAATAATGGCTGCAGGACTGCTGTCCTGCCTTACCTGATAACAGACTGTGTAAGTTTCCTCAGCAGGGGCCATTAGAGCAAGCTTACTGGGCTATTGAACATCAGTGTTAGATACCTCGCCTGCTGTATGCCTAACGGATAGCAGTCAAATTCTGCTAATTATTACAAACATCTGTCTGTTGAATACTTTAAACACAGCATGGTGCCTCTGGAGCAGATGCAAATTCTGTCTAGAGCAGGCAAATGCAAATAAAGCGCTGGAGAGGATACCTACAGTGAACAAATGTACTGCTGCTTGGCTGCTGCCTCCTCCAGCAAAAGAGCACACATGCTCTGCTTTCACTCATGAAAGTTAGAGCTTTGCTGCAGGACAGCGGGGAGCATCACGCAGAGGCAGCACGCATGGATATAACTGCAGGCATTACAAGGAGATGGAAGAGATAGAAGGCAAGTGACTTTTTCTTCTTTAACAAGTCCACATCCACCTGCAGGTTTTTTCCTCCTGTTTGTTCACTAAAAAAACCGCAAAGACGAAACTATACTGCTCCACATCAACCTGCAGGTCAGTGCCTGAACCCATCTCAAATATTATCGGCAAAAGTGCTGCCTTGATGAACACACTAGAATGTAAACTACGGGTTGGGAAATCAGATGTATTCCGGATTGGGCTACAGCTGCTCACCACAAGCAGCTTAGTTCACATTGTGTCACTGCGATCCGGGAGGTCTCTTCGGGCATAAACTGTCATTTTTTTCTGCACTTACTGTCACAGAAACATTTCCAGAACTCTAAATGAATACCGACCCCTTAAAAAAAGCAAGGGGAAAAAATACTTAATTATATTGGCCTTCTTATGACTGTAAACATTTCTTAAGTAGAAATGTTTAAAAGACTACGAAGTGAATGCCCAAATGTCACAAGCAAAACTAAATGCAATTGCTTTGTTCTGGTTTTAATACAGTGAGTCAGAATAGCATTGATTGCCTGCTCTCTTTTCAAAACAGTTTTGTGATATATCAGCATTAGAGTCAAGTAGTCATTTCCCTGTAAAGCACTTCGCCATCTGAAAAATGTTTCAATGAGTATAAATTTCCCAGAGAAATAAATTTATTTTGACTTTGTGATGTGGATTTACTTTTTAATAAAATTTAGAGATCATTAACTTCTTAAATTCAATTTCAATATTTTGACTCAAGCTTACTTCTAATTTTTGAACTTTTTTTTGGTTATAAACGAAAATTAGTTAGAAATCAAATGCAAAATTAATAGCTTATAGCTATTAATAGCAAATAGCAAAATTAACTCTGGTGACCCCCTACTCTTTTAAATTGTCACTGCATTAGAAGCCCAGGGAGGACTGAAAGTAAAAACTGACACTTTGGCATTTTGCACAAAACAGATTCACATGTGGATGCAAGCGAGGAGACAGCATTAGGTAGATAACACGAGCTAAAGGTGGCAGTGCTTTGGTCTTTCTTCACTGAATACTTCAGACAGCTAATCAAATACTCAAATTTAAGCAAGTGCTTACGTGCTTTGTTGAGGAGAGTGATTTGAGCACATTCTGAAGGTTAATCATGCACTTCACATTCTTTGCTGAATTTATTCGTGTGGGTCTGATCCAAAGCCCTTGAAGTCAATAGAATTTGTGTATCAGACTTTAGAAGCAGCTGCTAATTTTTCTCTCTTCAAAAATCTTTTTCTCTGTAAAGAGTATTTTAAAACAGTCTCGCATGAACTATTAGTATAGTACAAAATATTAGCATAGCAATTATTATGTTTAGAAAGGAATACAATATCATTCCTTCATATTTTTCATGTTAGGCATCTGTTGGCTTTTTTTAATTAAAATTATCTGCACTCAGAATGTCCATAGAGGATAAGGAGCAATTGAGTCAAAATGATAAGTTATGGAATGTAAATTTTAATTAAAAAAATCACTCTGTTCACAAAAACAGCAAAGTAATTATGTAATGAAATCTATCTGCTATTTAACCAGCCTGTTACGTGTTGGTTCGCTATAGGCCTCACAAACTACGCAGAAAGCATCCCATGGCCCTTCCTCAAAGTAATGAATGGCTATTTCAGCAGGACACGCAGGTACTCAAAGCAGAGATGAAGGGGGGCTGCTTCTTGATGGTAATGGTGCTAATGTTAATGACAACGTACTATGCACAAGAAATATGGAGGAGTCAGGTTTCAATTTACGAGACCAGAAAGGTTAGTGTGCTCCATTAATCTGTGACGGGGAGCCAGTGACACTAACAGTAGAAGCACTGTATGGAGAAGAGTAATAGCATGTATTATGGAAATGTGAAAGTCATCTTCAGTCCAAAAAGGATTCTGACAGCAACATTTTGTGATCCATGTTCTTGATACCACATCACTACATCTGACAGACATAATAAATCCTCTTAGTTATTAAGTGAGTACAGGCAGTTAACCATAAGTAGCTGTCATTTACACAGAAAACATATCTGGTCAGCAGGTATTGCAGTGACATACCTACTGCCATGAGTGCTCCTCAAGCTATCATGCTTGGTGAATCCTGGTGTAGAAAGAACACAGTAACCTTACCAGTACTGAATGTTTTATACACTTCAAGATGCTACAGGAAAAGCCACTTTAATGGAAAAGCCATTTTAGTGAGGAAACTGCATAGCACGTACTGTTAGTCCACTTGCGATGATTGACTGGTATCTTTAATATCTTAGAAACTTTCACAAATACATACGAGCAAGTTTGAAGAACGTTGCCAAGACTACATGATCAACACAAGGACTTATGAATGAGCTGCTAGAAGAACAGATGCTCTGTGCAGACCTCTTTACCCTGCAGGTGATGTCATTTTCTCAGGCAGGAAAGTAAAAGTGCTCAATTGCTTCCAGAACACGTTCAAGCAGGTACCTCAGCCTGCTCAGCACTGGTTTGACTCTGTGCTCGCAAAAGGCACTTCTTGATCTAATTCTGCTCCCATTTAAACCACGATGGAGAGCTTGGAAAATGCCAGGTACCAGAAACCTCCTGGAAGTCTAGTTCAGGTAAGAAATCCAACAAAAATACAGAATAAAATACCTACAAGTGCAGTAGTTACAGTGACACTGTAACACAAATTGTCAGGTTTGTACTTTGCTATTGCACTGAGGATGGCAAAACTAAGAGAATTCACAGCTTCAAAAACTAGAACTGAATACAGACACAGAGAACAATGCAAGATTTTGTGGCTCAGGAATCCCAGAAGTCCTAGGTAACACCATAAGGATAATAAATTGAATATATTTGAAATCCAAAAAAGGACCTATGTGACATCTAACAACATTCAACAGCAGAAGTCGTAAAAATCTATCTAGTGAGATTTTAACAGTAACAAATGAAATATTCCCGCATTTGCACTTTGTACTGGTCACCGCTCAGGAACTTCTGGCTTGATATCCAAGTGTCAAACGGATTTTACAGCGAGCGATTCTCAGTCCCTGGAAGGATAGAAACAGGTACAGAAGAAAGGCAAGGCACTGTAGATGTAACCCTAGTCACCTCTTCAGTGGAAAAAAGTAAAAAGGTATTGGTATCGAATGCTATATTAAAAAAAAAACAAACCAAAACCACCCACTCCCTGCCAACCCCCTGTCTATCATTCTTCAGTAGCTGTGAGAACAGGACAAATGCAGAACCTTACAGTGCCAGGCTTCTTTGAAATGCTTTTGACAGACACAGTCCAGTTTCCTGTAGGAAAGATGAGAAGCTTTTTACCTGTGCTTTTTGGGTGCTCCTGAGCACTTCAGTGCACACACCTGCTTTCTACAGATTTTCTCCCTACCCTCTCAGAACACCAAAGGCAAAACACTGTCACTCATCACCTCTGCCGAATCTGAGTATTACCCAGCAGCAGCCAGAGAGCAGTGCTAGCTCAAACCGCGCTGTTTTGTCAAATTTCACATTCTTTGAAATGTCTTATTAGCCATTTGATAGACATGAGTGGATATTTAAAGTGCATTATGATAGTGATTGTTGGATGTGCAACCTAAATGCTGCTGCAAAGACCTACATTTAGTGAATATTACCACAAATTTCTAGCCAGCTGCCCGAATGACCGATAGAGGTTGCCTATGTCCTACTTGAATGAACTCTTATTTTATCTGAGCTCGAGAAGTCTAAACCAGCCATGTGATAACGTGTTTGAATGGTGTCACAGACTGTCTGTACTGGAGATTTTTAGGATATATTTCTGATGTTTTTTCCCTACAGCCATCAAAGAAAAGCAGAGGAAAGAACAGAACTTCATAGAGAATAAAACAGTGTCTTGTTGCTTGCTTGTTCTCTCTCCACCACAACCAAAATTAACACAATACTAATGAACGATGTAGTAGTATCTCCTTCAAGACCGCATACTCCTCTTATACACAAAAAGAGATTTTTAAGACTATATGCAAATACACTTATTGACTTTTGCCAAAGCAATATCAGATCTCTACAATGGGCACAGCTGTAAAATATGGCATTTGCAACATCTGTAATTTCCTTTTTCTGTGGCATTTTGAGTTGCATTTAATTTAGAACCAAAATACTGCCACATGGAGATTAGAGCAGCAAATACCGTCAGCTTTCTATAAGTTGTAAATTATTATTTTATGCTTGAAAATAAAAGTTGTTCTCAATTAACTGCTTCCTTCCCTTCCTTTAAAGCAATGGTTTTATTGTGTTCAGGCACAGATATCATCATTTAGTGAAAAGGGGTCCACTCAGAGGTGAAAGGCAAAAAGGAAAGAGAAAGAAATGAAAAATACCATTGTTTAATACTTCATAACTTAGGTACATCTAAAAGCCCTAACATGCAACTCCCTGTCTAGCCCATTCCCTCACAGCTGAGGGACGTGAGGACGACCTTTCAGCTGCCTCTGAAACATTCAATACGGACCAGTTTGAGAGACTCTAAGAGAAAGGACAAGCAGACCACAGGGTTTATTATATGTTCCTATCGGATTCTGCCTCGAAGGCAGATAAGCTGCAATCATAGCTACATTTCAGTGAACCTGTGGTGGGAAGGAAAAAATATTTCAGCACCAGAAAATCCAGAACTGCTCCACAGATACTAATTCAAAACTGTCGCCTGCCCAGATGAATGCTTAGGAGAAATAAAATTAAACTCTGAGCTTGCAGGTAATCATATTACACATTACCAGAAAGCTGTTGCTTGCTTGGATTTCATTAAAGCACACCAGCTTCACTCTTGTGATTTATGGAACTGCAGAAATCTCTACAGATTTTTTTTTCCCCCTCTCTTAGCTCTCCAGTTTAACACAGTAAGTTAAGCTGAGAAACTGGGAAAGCAATTTACTTTGCTAATATGAAACCAAAGAAAAAAAAAATCAATTTTTTTGTACCTTAGAAGTAAAAAGAAAACTGAACTGTTCTTCTATCTTAAATGCTAACTGAAACCATCCCTTCCAGGTAGAAGCTATCAGTAAGATGAGCCTAAGTTTCTCATCGGACTTTGGCAAAGCAGAATCACTGTCATTCAGAGTGATCCTGGCAGAAAGATATTCTACGAAAAGTCTAATGTGTCAGACTGTTTTGTGGAATAAGTAAAGCCCACAGAAAGAAATCTCTGCAAAGACAAAAGCAGCCAGTTTTGGAGAAGAAAACTTATTTAACTTCCTAGGGAAGTTCCTCCTGCCTCACCCATAAGGGGTTTGCCTTAGAAGGCACCCTGCCACCATAAGAGCAGAGCAAAGGGCAACCAGAACAAATGCAAGTATTTCACCAGTGCTTACTGTAAACTTCAAAGGAGCACGAGGCATCCTGGCATCAAGATACTTACTGAGTCACTACATAACCACAACTTGGAAAGGTCATTCATTTATCAAAGAATCAAAAACTGGGGCCATAAATTACCTCTTGCTTTTTATCTGCTAAGTGAAATTTAGTTAGTGACTAGACACAACATTACCTAACCATCAGATATGCCAAAGTGCCCTGAGGCCTCGGGTACATTATACACTTGCTGTTGCCATGGAAATAATGATTCCGATTTGAGAAGTGATAGGCAGTAACCTGTCACGGTGTCATTCTTGAACGTCCCAAGGGAACCTTGGCAATGAACGCTAGGCTGAAATGCCTCATTGCAATTCCTGTGAAATCCCTATCTCCAGGAAGGCTTTGCTGGTATTTTAAGGCCCCGACACAGAATTCTGATGCAATCGTGTCTCTACTGTTATGTCTTCTGGTGCTTTTTCTACTATCATTCTGTGCAGTTTACCACTGTTGACTGGAAAACAAAGCTTGCATTATACACTTGATAAAACCTGCAACGCTTGGCCTGGAGAGCTACTTAGAACAGAAATGGTGGATCTCTGCTTTGAAGTGTAAAACACCGCTCAACAGTGACCATATAGTCAAAATGAGAGACTCCACAGTTCAACAAAACTGGAAACAGAGAGACTGTGGTGGGATTCTTCTGTTTGTCATGTTTTCAGGTGCGCATTTTTCATAGTGCAGACTCTTACCTTTCTGCATTCAAATGTGAAATTGTGAACGTATGGGCTTTGCCATCGTAAAAGAATGCACCTTCAGCAACTCTCAAAGTTTTGTCCAATTGCAGATGAAGAAGTTTTGCTTACTATAAAGACAGTACAAGTTGCACACAAGCCCTATTTGTGAACCCATTCTTACCACTTCTTGAAAATATTTTCTTAATTATCATTTTCATATCATCATCTCCTTGATCATTGCCAAAATCATGAAGAGCTTCCCAGTTATTTCTGCCATGAAACATTTCACCTCATGCAAGGCTCACTACAGGAACTGCTGACCACGCTACACAGAGGGTCAAAAAACTCCCCATTCAGGAACAACACCATTTATTGACAGTCCAGAAGCTGTGCTTATAGGGGCTATTGTTCCTTCCAAGCGTATGGCATATTACTTGTAAAAATTTCAGGCCTCATCAGCTGAAGGGACAACCAAAATTCGTTCCTGTTATATCCTTAATAAAGGCCTCATTTCTAACTCCTTGAAAAATGAGTAAAACACTATGAATGGTTATGCTTTGCAGCCCATTTGACTTCTCTTTCACTGGACTCTATTCATCAGCTCTGCTGATGCTATTGTAGCTGAAATCACATCAACACTTTCCAGGAATTCATTAGATAATGCCAGGCCAGATTCTCAGCTAACAAAAAATATGCCCTCATGTTTCTGCTTCATTCTATTTTACAAAAAATTGCTTTAATGATACAGGAAAGGACAGACACATACATGAACCATTTTTCCAGGCTCAGAACACCCATATGTGGCTTTCGTTTACTTCCCCTGAAAGGCAAAGGTCCCAGCATCTCACGGGACAAGCCTTTTATCCTGAGCTAAGCACTTTTCTTTGTACCAGCAACTCTGCTTGGCCTTCCTTCAGCCAGCGTCTTGTCTGTGACGGGAGGCCACATTCCGTCACCTAAGCAACATTTTCTTTACAACCTTCAGAGTCTTTTAAAAAGAGGTTTGATGTTAAGGTTTCCAATTCAGTGTTAAACCAGTTGGCTAGTTCCTCTATCTTTATTCACTGGATGTTTCTTGAAAGAAATCCTCAACTGCTGTAAAACCGTAGAATACCCTGGCTTCAATGGAACTTTGCCATTTTGTTTCCATTGAAGATCTGACCTGTCTGGAAAGGATAAATTTTAAATCAACTTAAGGGGGAAAAAAAAGAAATCACTGGTGAAGTATTTCTCCTTTTCTCCAACCTCATGCACTCTGGAAGAAAAACCTTTGAGTACAGAATTATAGCACACTGTTAAAATATCTTATCTGTCCAGAAATTCAATAGTCTGTAAAATCACCAGGGCTTGTTCAGAAAGTAAACAGACGAAAATATCAAAAGCACAATTCCAACCAGGTTTTCCCACTACTCCAGTACTTTCCAATTAACATCCAATCTGCTGTTTACATGCATGGAAGACAGAAGTTCATTTCATGCGCTTGACTCAAATAATAGCCTCGACGGCAGAGTACAATGGTATTTGATTCCAGTGCTTTCATCTTCAGTGGTTCCTTGTCCCCTCTGCCAAGAACACAATTTGGCTCAACCCACTTACTTGAGGAAAAAGGAAAAAACCCACCTGCTGGTGTGTTCTACAGCAAGCGCTATTTTCTGTTGATATCAAGGATATTTAAAGTCATGTTTACTTTTTTATTTTTAATCATAATAAATAATTGCCTTCATTGTTCTCTTAACTTTTCTTTGGTGCGTGCGTGAAATTTTGATTCACCTTCTTTGCACTCTTGTGGCACCTTTCCAAAACACACAGGGTTTAAGGGCTTTGCACTCAGGTATTTATTTGCTGCAGAACCCCAGGGAAAGGACAATGCAATATTATTCGAACCTGGGAACAAACAGGGAACCAAATAGCGAAGCAAAACATCACTATTTACCTTCTAATCCACAGCTCTTCCCACCCCAGGCAAGGGAAGATGCTTGCCACAGCTCCTTAAGGGTACAGCCCGCTTTCCCCACGACACTGTTCCAGCTGCTCTGGGCAATGTGTTAGAGGAGGAAGAACCATAGATGTCTCCAGGGGATGCAGAACAGCCATCATGCAGAGACAGAAAGGATGCAAGACTACCATTTTTTTTCGGCTTCTACTGCAAATAGGCTCACTAAAATCAATGAGGATAGTCACAAATTGAGCTACCTGTTAAGATGAGTAACAGACAGAATCCAACTTTATTCATTTTAGTTCATGTTTTGGAATCAAAGTGTCATTTTGATGATTGCTACCAAGTCAATGCTACTGCAAGTCACTTACTTCAGCAGAGCGTATTCTCTTTGCAAATGGTATGCTGTTCCTTTTTGTGTGCCTTAGTACTTTCCCTTTTCTACCTTGTGGCTTTTATTGTACGGAGATGGGTAGTTCAGACCAACGCGGCTGTGGGACTTCTGGCCAGATTGTGGTTTTATGCACCATTTCTACAGCAAGCAACCGTGGTCTGCACTACTTTTCCCGTACCAGCATTACATTCCTTCCCCACGGTGTCAGACACCCCTTCCCGCCCCAAAGAGGATGTGTCATGCTCTGGTCAGGGACTGTGAACCATAACACTCATAACGGCAGTAAAAGAGAAAAGAGAGTCAAAGATGCACTAGAGATGCAGGCAGCCGAACACGTCAACTCCCAGCAGAAGCATGAGAATCTGTATTGCCAGGTTACAAGAGCAGCTTCCTCAGAAAGGGTCGTTCCTTTATGAGTAGAATAGGCACCCTCTTATCACAGCAACCTTTGAACTTAATTAAAACCCTCAATTATCATCTCTTAAGAAAACAGTAAATTTCAAATACAAGCTTCTGAGCAGAATTTGATTCCTAAACTAGAACAAGCACACAAGATACGCAACTCTGAGGTAATAGGTGCGCCAGTCACTAACGTCCAAAACTAGTACAACCTTTCCACCAGACTGCAGACTTTGAAGAAGGCTTTTAAAATCTCTTCCAATACGTTCAAAAAGATAACAGCACACTCCATTTTAACCCTTCAAAAAGTCAGTGCCCTAAACTGCTACGCTCCCTACCACAGCACATTTTTAAGGTGAGACCCAGTCCACTGTGCAGACATACTGGGCACTGCTGGCAGTAAACCGTTCCTTTTATTGAGGTTAGCCAGCATTGAAAAGATCAAGCCATAAAAAAAATTGAGCGTACCATCTGTACAGTATCACACAATCCCACATGGAGGCAAAAATTCATAAAGAACTCTGGGGAAAAAAAAAAAGTATTACCTTGAAAAATTGGCAGCTCTACTGCAGTGTCCTGGTCTTCTGTGTCTTTTAACCCATCATTGTACAACTATAAACTTGTTTTGTGCTAACTACGTGTGATATGAACCTTAAAGTAAGAGAGTTTAAAACAGTATTTAAGACTGGTGTTAGGAGGGGAATAAAATGTACTGCCTAAAGGTATAAAAGAATGAAGCTCGTTTTTGACTGAGTAATTTGTAATACTTATGACCATTTTTATCCTTTCTTCAAGGTGAAAAATATTACATGATTAAGACCGTTTTGAAAAAGATGACATTTTGTAAATTCTGACTATAAAATCCCTTTTGTGAACCTCCTCATAAATAAATGTAAGGTAAACACTTGATTTTTTTTTTTCCATTTCTAGTTCTTTAATAATAAAACATAATGCAATTATTTTGATTAAATTGTTGATGCAGACACTCCAGGTTATAAGAGAAGGACCAAGTAAAAAACTCGGCACTGACAATATAGTAATTGGATTCTTTCCTGAAAGAAACACATTTGTAGAGTATCTGGCTGAAGATTTCCATTTGTCATGCAAGTGCGAGGATTGTTATATATGATACACTGTATTTTTTAGTCTCTGGTGTGCATACTGACAAGATAGTTTAAGAGTTGATATAAAATGTATTTTAATTCTATGAACTCTGGCAGCCTGCTGAATTATTTATATGATGTCATTTACTTACTACATTTGAGTTTGACAATTCCAGATTTAGTATCACACATAAAACTTCCGTTTTGATACAATACTAACATCATGGCTTTGCTACACTTCTAAGAACTCCAAATGGAATAAATGTGCTTCAGCTTTGGATTTGCAAAGCAGAAGGAGTTGTTACAGTTCCATGGTATTCCATCACTAAAAAGCATACACACATATTTTTTTTTTTAAAAACATCTCAGTTGATAAAACCCTGGCAAAAATCACAACTTGTACCACTTCCTGATCTTCAAGAAGATTTCTTTGTTCTGATTTTTCACACACCTAATATTTGTGAGACTCTGATATGTGCTGCTCTGGGTTGCACTTGTTCAGCCACTGCATCCAGGTGGTTTGGACAAAGTTCCAGCCCTCGCCTTTGTTGGGCAAAATCAGCAAAAAACCACACAATCATTTCTCTAGTGAGGATAGTCTGATAAAACAGAACTGATATTCCTCTGCCACACAGCAGCTGAGAAAAAGGCCAAAGGAAGGATTGTAGCCCTGACTTTAAACTCTGATTGCAGTCTCAAACATAGCATGCGTCTGGGAAAAAGAATGCTCATAAACCATTACGTTTAATGCTCAGCCTAACATAGAATTGAAAATAACGCGTTAACACAGAACGTCAGGCTTGCTGCCTTGGAAAAAAAAAAAGGTATCTGCTGTTTCTGTGCTAAAAACTGTTTCACTATTATGGACGAAGCAGCTCAGTATTTCCAGCATTGTTGCAGGTTTAAAAAAACCCTTAGATATTCTTCATCCAGCCAGGCTTAACTGGTACCAGCATAGATACACAATTTGTAAATTTGAGCTTCAATTCAAAGACAGCAAACATAGACACGCTAAATTTAAACATATTTTTAAGTGCAATTCTGAAGTGCGTTTACTCTCATGTAACAGTAGGAATAAGGAAGGACATCCCACCATCCTTGGCTTTAAATGACTCTATTAAATGCAAGCACATATATATTACCAACGTGTCATTCAGACAGATTTTGTGAATTATCACAAAGAGGAAAAGGAGGTCCATAAGGGCTCACAAAACATTGAAAATAATAAAATTTAATCCCATGAGCAACACAGATGATTTCCCAAATGCAGCTCTAAACCCAGAGCAGGTTCAAAATCAAAGTTAAGCAAGGTAATCATTCACCACATTTCTAGCTCAACTTCTTGACACCACTGGCCGCCAATGGTTTTTTTATACAGTCTATATCATCTTATTTCTCTTTTCTGATGAGAGAGCACATGTAACTAACCAACAATACAGACAATTTCATATGACCTTGTCAGACCAAGTCCATCGTTCAAAGAACCTACAATCACATGGAAATCAGAAATACTAAAATAATACCTCTGATATAGGGCTACCACTCTCCACAATTCTGAATAATTTGATTTTAAGCATTATGTAAAACTTGTATTATCCATTACCCATTTGGTTCATTTATCCATCTAACCTATTTATTTTTGAGGTGTGTTTTCACTGTGGAGCTAATTACCACTGGGTTCTGAGAACTTGGATTAGTTCAGCTGATGCATATACAGCCACACAGAAAAACGAGATGAGAGCACCAGTGCCGGAACAAATAGCCTATATCCTACCTGCAAAAAGGCAAGAAAGGAGTAACCGAAGTCTAGTGTACACCTGCAGCCTTATCAGTTGTCTTGGACTTAAAGATCAAAATAATTTAAGAAAGTTGCAGAATTTGTGTATACACAGGAACAACAACCGCTAAAGAGCCTAAATTAATTTTGCAGAGAGAACATATGGTTCATAAATATCTCATCTTAAAAGCTATGCCACATGTAGTTGCATTTGTTGGGTAATAATTAGAACTCAATTAAAGAGGGCACCAAAGGAATCTCTGTAATTTTATTTATGATAGAAAATTGGAGGATTTTTTTCACTCTGTAAGGCTATTTATCATCCTGGTAGCAATACGGTACTTTTCTACAGGGACATATGGAACTAAACTGAGCTCATGTTTTCTAGGTATGACTTTTTAAAATTAATCTATTCAGATTTGGTTTTATTTCTATCAAAAATTTTCAGCCACCAAATCCATCACTGCTTTCTTCAATGAGCTAAAAATCTAAATTCACTCGCAGTGGGAACTACTATTTAATTCACAAAAAGTACTAGTATGTAACGGTACCAAGATCTGAAAAGAGCAAACGTACATAAACCTTTCCCTAAATGCAGTCACATTTTTACAGCCTGCATTTCTGCTAGGTTTTCTTTCTTCTTCCATTTTATTTTTTGAAATTGGGCTCTGAATTAGCTCTTTCATTTATCTTTTCTGTTCCAAACAAAGGGATCAAGTCTATGTCATAAAGTTCTTTTGAAAACACTTCTCTGGTCTCAGGTTAAGAACGTACAGCTCAGTATTTACTGCAGTGACCTGAATAAGACTTAATATATGCATGGAGCTTATACTTTCAAAGTCAAACATTTGAAGGGATCTGGTACAAAACTGTTCTAAATTAATAGAAATATTTTCTTAGCAATAGAGGTTTGGCCTAAAGAACAGACATAAGTTAATCAAGTCCAATCAGGAAATGGTGATTAGAGGATAACGCGCAGAAATTTTGGTGTATTATGTTTTATCAATGCTCTTAATCTACCTTTCATTTTTTTTTTTCTTTAGTTTCTCTGTTAACTATTTCAAAATCAAGAATCCATTTTTGGCATAATGTGTCTTAAAAATCTTAGAATTCAATTAAAACTCCTGGAACTCAAATCCATTCAGAGCTGCATGTAATAGCGAAAGGTTGATGCAGGAAGAGATATCCATATCAGCGCTAGCTCTGCTGCTCAGCTGCTGTGAAGAAAAGCTTTGCCCCATTTTCTAACACTACAGGGGTTGAAAGAGCAGCATTGTTTCACATTTAAGTATGCAGGACGTGACAACCAGTCCAAAGTAGTTAAGTTCACACTTCAAAGATTCCCTCACAGAGCTCTCACTACATTTCTTAAGTTATCCTTACTGGTTTTCCCAGTAGTATGCTGCTTAAAGAAAAAATTGTTTTCAAGTCTGAAAGGCTGTAGGCTTGATGCTTGCTTCCTCAAGCAGTGGCATCAAGATCTTACCATCTAGGGAGTCCCTGCTTAGGGTACATTGAAGCTTCTACAAGATTTAAATGCACAGTTTTGTTAAAATACATGCCATCAGCATGACGCTGAACAAAACAATACGCCGCCATGTTGCATTTCTTTCTACAATGATTTTAATCCTTTGATGGACATCAATTTTTAATCTGCCAGTGGTTACACTGTAAATAAGTAGAATGAAGCTGAAAGATGTGTCAAAAGAAAGGAAACATTTTAAACAAAGAACAAATGTGAGTTTGCCTTTGGGGACAGAGGTCTCTGTGGTACTACTTACAGTTGGGAAGCGACTACTGAACTAAAGACAGAAAGGTTATTTGTTAAACAAGATGATGTTTTTCAGCATCTGCATCAAGATGACTAACTACATCAGTCTTTAGCATAAACATTTCTAAAATTTAGAGTTATTAGGAACAAATGAAAAGGCATATGAAAAGCTGATACTTCTTTTTGCATCCCACAGACTTGCAAAACACACCACTGGTTTTAGAAAGTTAGGTACATACATACATTTCTTCCAAATGACTATTTTTAAGCGAAGCCTTTTCAGGACATTATATAAGTCCTTGAAACCAGAGGTTTATAATGAAAACACCATCAGACTCTTAACTAAAGCGGTGACTGATGCAGCTACAAGGAAGAAATTTTATCTACTCTATATTCCTCTCAGAATGAAATAACCATCTCTCAGCAAATCCATGTAGAAAAGGTTGTAAAAATAAGTTCTGTGAAAAAGATTCCAAAGGGTGGAATGAAGAATTAAATATAAAACCAAGGGATTCCTGTAAGAAAAATCAGTCTCTCTGTAGGAAAGATCAAAGTGCTGAAGGGCTTACCTCTATCTGTGCATTACGGTGTACCACTTGTGCTTCTTCCTCCTGGATCCAACAATAGCAGTTTTATTCAGGATCATCTGTGAATGAATCAGAAGCAAAGATGCTTTGAAGGAGCTGTGCAGGCTAAAAGATGCTGTACAGGTTAAACAAAGCAACAGAAAAAGGGACATGTGAAGGCCTGGGGCCTGGATTTCACTGCCTTCCCTCCTAAGTATCTCCGAGAGAAGGTTCAGTGAGGTCTCCCTGCTGTATGTCTCTAGAGACGCAGGTGACCAGGGAAGGTTGAGACCCCTGCTCTAATGTGTAGGATACAGTCACACCCTTTAGCTGACCTGAAGGACACTACACTCCGCCCATCCTGCGATCCACATTTCATGTGACTTCAGGTGCGCAAAGCCAACATGCTGATCAGGCAGCCAGAAAGAGCAGTGAATAGCTTCTGCAGGACCTGTGAGGTGAGTCCTTCCATGGTGTGGTCAAAGCAGCAGCAGAACTTGTTTGAACTTGTGGCTACAAACATGCAAGGGAGAAGGGAGGACTGGGACCCCCCTTAGGCAGCACGAGCCACTGCATCAAGCTTTGCTGTAGCACCTAAGTGCGCCCAGAAGGGCTTGCAGAAAATGTAAACTGGTGGCCAACCAGATAACAAACAAACACTGTAGCAAGAAACGGCAGATTCGCTCCTTAGTGCAAAACGACTAACTGACAGGGACTGTGGCAACAAGATGCATCATCTACAAATTATGCCTGCTGTTATGGCAGCAGAAATCTACAATTAACGGGGGGTGATTTGTAGACCCAGTCCTGATATTACAGAGAAATCTTGGGACCCAGAGAAGCTGCCTATCAAACATGGGCAAAATTAGGCTGAACTGTAGAATCAAGCAAAAAAACCCAGGGTGCTATGCCTTGCAAAATGAACCAGAAAAGCCATCAGATTCCCTGAAAACACAGGCAGCCCCTCTGTGCAGTCTCCACTTAGTTTTGCAAGCAGCACAGATTATGAAACAGAGCTGGGTTAGTTATGGTTGGAACTGGTTGGAGGGAATGAGGCAAGCAGGGGAAGCAGAAGCCTGAAAGGTGTCTGGTAGGAAGTCAAGAGCCAGACAAACATGGGTATAAGTCACAGGCAGAACCACAATCTTGGACAAGCACAGCAATGTCTCAGATGGGCCTGCTGGTACCCAGAAGCTTCCCTTAGACTGGTTTTGTCAGCTGCAAACTGGCCAACATCAAAGTTGTATAGCAAATTCTTTACTGCTTTCAATATTAATGGTCCACTGCAGAGGTTGTGGCCCTTTCTCCAGGCTGTGGGTGATGTAGCTTGTTTATTTATTAAAGAAGCTGTAAAAACTGTTTGGAGATGTACACAAGGTAAAGCAGGCTCCCTGTCCAGTTTGTCACTAGCATGCTTTCCTCTCCTCTGCGCTGGCATTTATTGTAGCAACATTGTTCAGCTCACTACCAGATTTTGTGACTTAATGCTGAGATAGCCGAAAAGGTCAATTAGAAGAACATATCCTAATATCAAATCCCATTCCATAAAATCACTCATTCATAAAACAGTATGAAAGAGGATGATCACTATTATAATCATGCATTCAGCTAATTCTAAATTCCCAGTTGTCAGCTTTGCCAAAAGATTTGTGTAGGAAGAGCTGTACAGGTGCCAGAGGCAATGTACTGCTTGGAGCACAAATTCCTTCTCGCCCTTCCTGTTTGGGGAACAAGTCCTTGTTTGCCATGGCATACAGCTCAAAAAACCCTGTTAGAGGAAATCTCTTCTCTGCTGCAGCACATGGTCCTCTATCGCCCACCGCTAACTGGTGAGACTATCCGGATCAGTTGAGTCATTGTGCTATCAATTTGAGGACATCTGATTCTCTAGCAGTTTTGAGACAGGATGTTCTTTCAAGCAGCGTAGCCACCTACTTGTAGCTCCCATTTTAGACATATCCTTTTTAAAGCACTTATTAAAGCCCAGCATCCTAAACTCTTCAAAAGACTTGTGGATGGAAGCTAAAATCAAAACTGGCAATCCTTCAGACTTTTGTACCTGTTACTGCCTGATAACTAGCCTGAGTTCTATTGTATTTGTATTCAGAAAATAACACCAACATGAGAAGGCTAGAGCGTAACACAATTCAAAAAGGCCTGGAGGTAGAAGAAAAGTGAGTGATCAGAAAGAACTGGGAATTTCAGAGAAATGTGAGAGACTGCCCAAGTCAACTGTGAGGGTCGCTACAAGGTGTACAAGTCAGACTCCTCCACTCCAGAAAACAGCTCTTGTTAACTCAGAGCTTCAACAAGCACAGACAATTTTTTTTTTGCTTTCTAGATTGATACTTAACTTCTGTACCCAAAGAGAACAAATACATAGCACAGATGCACACTTTAAAAGCAGCCCAAGCCATGCCACTGTTGTCACTGTAAGAAGGGTGAGGGATCAGGCCTCAAGGGGAGCCTTGTCACGTGAAGTGGCCTTAGTGGTAGTAGGTCTGAGCTCTGGTAGATCCAGGGGGAAACAGACTCATTAGACAGAAGTTAGAATAGATTCTCTACATAAAAAATGGTCTCAAAGTTACACTGGCATTCATTTAATTGTGGTTTGGGTATTTTAGTGTTTTTTTTTTAAATAAAATCGATGGATTGTCTTTCTCCCCAAGATAAATTGTTTGGGATATGAATTTCATTGATTAAATTAATTAAAAGTTCATATAAACAGAGTATAAGGTAATTGTGGGTGCATTTGCACTTTATAAATAGTTGGTAATTTGTTAAATCATGAAAATTGTTTAAAATGCTTTCTTACATTTCCTCACCTTTTTATTCTCCAAGAAACTAGTTACATATTGAAATTAGAAAAAGAATGGCACAGTTAAAATAAGATTTATTATGCTGCCCTATGAAATATGTCCAAGAAGTTTACAAACGTCCCTCACCCATACAGAACCCAATCCCGCACACATCTGCACACGCGCTTCCATCTGAAGCGTGTAACAGGTGCAATCCATGTCAACAGATGAGCTTCCGTTAGAGAGAAACATGAGGGCAAGTACTTGTAGAAATGGAGCAGAAGTTTCCCAGGCAAAAAAACCCTTTAAGCTACAGATGGAATGTATACAATTTATCCTTACTTCCAGGGCAAACTAAAGTATGGGCTTGTTGTCACTGTCCTGAACTTCAGCTGAAGAACAGACAGCAACCCCTGCTTATGTGCTTATTTCTATTGCTTATTGCCTGCAGACCCTTCTCCATGTTCCTGCAGACCAGACAGATATTTCTTTTTCAATCCAAGAATTGCAGACTACGGGCCTCCTCTGCCCACACCTAGTCTAGGGATGAGAGGACAATGAGGTAGGTGTGATAATCACGCATCAGGTTGTGTATGCCTGTCCCGCAGTTTTATTTTCACCAATGACATTGCGCGCTCTGAGCTGGGTTAAGTCCTGCCTTTGTCCCAGCAATGGAGAGGGGTTTTCTTCTCCCTCTCTGTGCCTGCTCTATCTCTTTAGCAGGAGGCTGAAGAAGAACTGTGACAGTCAGCCTTTGCTGTTAGGGCCACCCATAGCTTCTTGTATGGCCCAGACCCTGAAGGATATAGCACAAAGTTTTAACAGCCGCACGTGGCATAGTGGTAAATATTTTCTCCCTTTTACCTGGCCAAGTGCTGAAACAAAGGTGGTCAGAAAAATCGTTTTGTCCAGAAAAATCTCAGAAAGATTGGAAGTCTGTTTTCATCCCATGTTTTCTGTGGAATCCTTATAAATGTTAAAGCTTAAAAATCTCAGACAACTTTTTATCAGCCTTTTCCCAAAGTCTAAAGGATTTTTGTAGTTTGAAAGACTTAGGGTGTATTTGACAGCTGTCCAACTTAGTAACAGAGATTATTAGACTGTGCAAAAAAACCCCATAAATACAGCTAAATTTTTTTTTGCACAGCCAGAGTTTATCGTGATTTTGAGTCATCATTTATAGAGTTTGGGGCAAAATAAAGGATGATGTTCATTTGGGCAGTTTCAACAGATAACCTGACACTAAAGTTGCTGAACGTACTAATAGGAACTGACTCAGAGTCAGCAGGAACAATTTTTCTTCCCCAAAGACTTCCCCACAGTGCAACTTGGATAGCCATATACAATTATTCGGGTGTGAATTTTATACTTTCAGACTATTAACTTGCCTTCCTCCATACAGACACATGCCAAGGAGCAGAAAAGAAAGAAATATTGCTGCAGCAAACTTTAGGGGAAAAGAAAAAATGACACCTTTAAAGGGCACATGGATGAAAGAATGCATGCGTATACACAACAAGGGGAAGGGAAAGAAGTCTAATGAGTAAGTGTTAAGCTCATCACTGCAAAGCTACAGGAAGTTTTTTTGTGTGTTTTGTTACAGAAGGATTACTTAGTAAAGAGTATATGCCTAGGACTATTCAAGTACACCACTACTTCCCTGGGAGGCTCCTGTTTACTTAGAACAATCTTTACCTTTGCACAACACTTGCAGTAGTAAACTTTTTCCACCTTATTGCTATAGGGCTCCAGTTTCAGAACTACTGGACGTATCTGTCTCTCTCTCTCTTTCTCTCTCCAGATAATGGTATTTTTTACAGATCAGCTCACAAAACAGCTGCACAGCTCTCAAGAAGCAAAACATTTCATAGATAGGGCTTGATCTTCAGCATTGAGGAAATAAAACATGATATCAAACAGACTAATATATTGACACAGTATAGAAACACAACATTGCCCTTTATGGCCCACATCAATACAGGTGCAAACTAGAAGAGTTCTCTTGCAGCTCCAGCAAGAGACCCCAGGTGTAAGGCTGGATGATGTCTAACTCTTGCTCTCTTTCATTTACAACTACCTGTTTGCAGCTCACTTGCTTGATCCTCACAGATCAGACAAAACCCCACATCTGTTTGTACAAGTACAGACGAGCTTTTCTGAGCATACATTTTCTGCATGCAGATAGCTCTTGGCATGCTCACATTTTGCATGCATAATTTGAATCTTCTTTCTTAGTGTTTCACACACTTAAAAGTTAGAACATAGAGCAAGGAAAGAACGTGAGCTTAGCACTGATTGCCACAGGGCACAGGGAACAATTAGTTGTCCCACTGGTCTGGGTCAGGTTTTGCCCCTAACAAGCCTTGGGCTTTTAAGACATCACTCTCTTCCCTACTACTGTTTCCCCATCACAGAGGCCAGTTCCAAGTCCTCCCTCACCTACCTCTTCACAGGCTCCCACACACTTCAAACCAAAACTGCCTACCAAAGTCAGAGCGGGAATCCCTTTTCTTTAAGAGTTCCTCTATATTAAACAAGCTCAGCTCTTCTTTCTCCTTACTTGAGTATGGATTTTCACAGCCATGCTTCATGAGACAGCCAGACTTTTCAGGAGTTTGGCTGCCAGATTAATTGTGTACCTGACAGCTCTTTCCTATGAGATAACGAGGGGAGGTCCGACCCTCAGCAGAGCCCTTAAAGCAAGCTTTCATTATGAAGAAAGACTGTAAGAGAGCAGACATGGCTTATACTTACTGCTGCTAACTTCCCAGGCCAAGTGTGGACAGAGGCATTACAGCTTCATCACCAGAACGGAAAAGATCTTTGCTGCAGCTGAGCAGAGACGGGGTTTCCTTGTACGTAGCAAAATCATCATGGATAAAGAGGTGAAGATTAAAACAAGCATTCACTGCAGCCCGACAGTTTTTAGGGAGTTTGACTGGAATAAGTTACTCACAGGAGGCAATTTCCAACGTGTTTATACATGTTTAAATAAAAATGAATAGAAATAAAATAAATAAAAAGCAGAGTGCATCAGAATTTCCAGTTGACTGAAGTTTATCTTTGACTAAGTGCTTGCTCCCCAACTTCCTAGAGTAGAAAAACTCCTTCAACAACAGAGTTTTTTCCCCTGTTTCTCTTAACCGCTGTCCTTAAATATCTATTGCTCTAGAAATTCTCCATCTCTTCAGAGGATATATCAGTTCAGCTTCCACGCTTTTTCCTCTCTGTTTATGTGTCAGAATGTTAAAGCCATTCATGAGCTTCCAATAGGAAGTCAACGCACACCAGGAGACAAGAGAAAATGCAGTTGAAAGGGCATCATATCCTGCCTCTCGTGCCCCAACATTTCAGCCACCTTACTCCATCCCTAAACAATGCGCCTTTCCTAAGTAATATCTGATGATTTTGAGTCCACGTTATATATCACTGCTTAAACATACTTTCCATTAAAAACTGCTTTTTCTTGCAATTTCTTTAACTTCTTTCTACATCCAGTGAACACTGAAAACAACCTTATTCGTGTTTCTGTTAGGTTTCCCTTTAGGCTTTAAATAAGCCAAGCTTATGTATTCTTTCCTCATAGATCAAATTACTCTTATTCACGAATCCAATTAACACTCTACCAAGTACCTTTAAAACAAGCGACACATCGGTAGTTCAGAACAGCAAAATGTTTGAGAGTTCAGATAATTGCATTTACTTCCAAAACAGAAGGGTAATAAGACAGCACAAAGTGCAATATATACATTGAGCACGTATTAGAGGACACTGGGACATCCAGACTGCAAGCTAGTGAGTAAGAAAACTTCCCTGTGCCGTCCTTCCCTGCGTTTCTGGAATTAAAGTGTTTATATTTCCATACCGGATCTCTGTTGCTCCAGGATTCAGGCCTGCCCACGTCATTCCAGTCTACAGAAAACTCAGCCTGAGACTATTTAGTGCTCTGCTTCTGGTATTGAAGTAGAAGCCCTGCAGATCAGTTTACTTTTCTATTCCCAGTAAATCATAACCTGGAAATTACTACCCGTTTCTTCTGAGCGCCAAGAAAAGAGCTTCAGCAGAAAAATTGCTCAATTTAGTCTGTCAAACTGAATTTGAAAGCACGCTGCCCTGCTGGTGTCTCTTCAGTTTCTGGGAGGCTACATTATCTGCACATTTTAGTTTTTGTGGCACTTGGTCTTCCTTGCCTTTTCCTATTTCTCCTCCTTCTGAGCCCACCCCGAGAAAATCCATTGAGACACGCTGACAGAATGGACCCCTTTATATAGCCACTGCTTTAATGCCAACAGAGCATCTCATGACAAACGTGAACGTTCAGTTAACCCTCCACTTCAATTTTCAGAAAAGCCATGAATCTACCCATACATCTGTACGTGTACAGGACTTGACCCTTTATAAAACCTTGCTCCAGAATGTGCTGAAAATTGGTTCCCTGGATGAATAGGATGTGGCTGCCAGAAAATCTTTTATTTAATAAATCAGATGGCTAACAGCAGGAAATTCATTCAATTAAAAAAATTCTTCTCTGGTCAGAGCAACACAAATCTAATAAGAAGTCTACAGTTACACCAACTTACCTACAATAAAAAAATTACTGTTGTCATACAACAGTATGACAACAAAAGAAAATGTAACTATTTTCTTTTCTATAGTGATGACTGAAGTTAATGTTTGCACTTTGACTCCCAGCTCAACTTCTTTCATATCAAATGGGCAAACTCTTTGAGAGCTTCCCTTCCCCCACTATATGAAGCTAGAAACAAACAGTAGGGTGAGCTGACTGCGTGACTCTTTGCAACACTAACACCATAGAGTGAAAAGCAGACATCTCCTTTCAAAGCAGGAGGCAAAGATTGCCAGACGGAAACTAAATAGTTGGCATCAAAATCAATGGTATTTCTGCTGGTTTTAGAGTGCTTTTTTCCGAACCTAGTGAGAACAGTTCTTGCCTCAAGCAAGCAGTCACACCTCTAGTTTCACTATAACTGCTTATAATAACAGTAGTTCTGCTGCAGTCATTCAAGGGGAGAACACGGCAATTATTATAGACAGCATTAGTACTGGACCTCTGAAATGACTGATTCTTAAATAGAGTTCAGAGAACTACCAGCAACTACAGTGGTGGCCATCAACATCTCCAAAGGGAAGGGTACTTGCAGGCAAAGGTGGTGTGGTAAAAGGAAAGGTCCAGAGAAAGAACAATCTAAGGCTACATGGTGTGAACGGAACTGTCAGAGCTGTCATACTGCATGATTCATTCAAGACTAAATTCTAACTAAAGACTGGACAAAATAGACAGAATTATTGAAACCTTCTGGAAAAACACGTCCATAACATTTTCAGACACCTATTTTGGCTACTGAAGACCTGAAAGAGAGAGGACTGCACAGCACTTACAGCATTAATACGTGACATGAACAACGTAACAACTGTCAAACATACATCAGAGATTTATAGAAACGGAATATTTAAGACAAAACACTTGGCTGAAAAAATGCAAGCCTGTTTGGAACAGAGGAGTATCTTATTAAAATAGATCGAATTAGCTATTTCAGATAACATACAAACAACATTAGTATCCATCAAGGACTCTCAGTGAATCCAGTGGATGTTGGGCAAGTTTTGCATTTCAGAAAGGTCACTCTGACATCTAAGGCTACACATACAGGGTAGTCGGGGAAATTCAGTTTCAAATTCAAGAAAGAATCCAAGATCTAGAAGAATTGAGTGTACGGCTCCTGAAGCCTCCAGAGTAGGGAACTGCATAGTTCACGTAGAAAATAAACCTCCTGCAGCAGTAGTTTAAACAAGAAAAGAAAGATTAAGAAGAAAAATCTCACCTCACAATACTGGCATCCACCCCCTCATTTTGAAATCTCCGAGACAGCCAGTACTAAGTTTTCCTCAGTTTTGTTTTAATTTAATTTAATACCTCATTTAAAGTAAAGTGCATACATTCAGGCTAGCTTCTTTATAAAATGACAGTGTACCTTTGGCACAATCTTGGGGGAAGACAGACCCAAGTCTGTTTTCAAAGATCCCACTCCAAGCCATGAACGTATCAGGCTTATATTCAGATATGAGAAATCACAGTGGCTATGGCAAGCAGCCATGAAAAAACAGATCCTCAAGGTGGTCTAAAGACATTGGAGACACAGAACAAATCTGTTATTAGGACAGCACAAAAATGGTTTCATATCATCCTATTTTTCTCATTGCTGTTGGTTGAAACATCCACATGTGTCTTTTAGAAGCGCCCTACATAATCTCACCCATAATTCTCAAGACAATTTATTACCAGAGTCCCGAGGATATAGCCTGACGGGTTAGTACAAAAGAAACTGTACTGAATCCTCCCCACATTGGCTATCTTAGTCATCATTGTAAGCAGAGTGAAACTTGAAATCCATTTGCTTTTCTAGATGGAAAAAGTACCAGCTTATTCCAACATTGCTTTTAATGCTGAAAACAGTCATCTGCTCTAGTTGATGAAAGCAGAGGAATCGGCAGTTTTAGGGCCTTGGCAGAAATAGTCTGACAAGTGTTTCTGTCAAAACTCAAGTTAGTGATAGCATATAATCCATATGAATGGCCTTTGTGGCAAAGATGAGTTGGTGTGGTTTCTTTGGAAAGACAGCACTGTGCAAAGTGTATTCAAAATATTCCCTGATGGATTTAAACATAGGTGCCTAGTAATCCAAAGCAGCAAGGCAAACCACATAAGAGAGAGGGGAAGCCCAGAAAACTCGTTTTTGGAAAAATAAAGCAGGGCACTGAAAGAAAAAGGATTGCAACGCACAAAGTCACACCTCTGCTACAGCCGTTTCCCTGGGACCAAACACTCTTGGATATGCTTCACCCTACTATCAAATTCATTCCTCAGCTGGGAAGTGTGCTGGCCAAATCCCACATACTGACAGTTAACAGATCTCTTCTTTGAGCAGAGGGAATAACTCTAAGCCTCAAAGGGTTAGGTTCATCCATAAGCCGCCTTTAAAATTTCTGTTGTTCGCACAAAGGTATTTTTATTCCCCTTGGACACTTGTCACCACAGTCACAGAATACCACTTCTGTCTTAAGTCACCCTCTGCACAGGGCACCAGACGAGGACAGAGCCAGAGCTCTGCGCCCAGCTCTGCAAGTACTGCTAAAACATCTTAAGCAAGTTGCTGGAGTGCCAGATTCGTGTCTCTGTACAATGATGGGATATTAATCTTCTTGGTTAAGTGTTTTAAGAGCTGATGAAAAGTGATGTGTGAGAGCTCGGTATCTCCAACATTTGTGCACAATTAAGAACTAAAACTGGCGAAGAGCAGAACTGCACAGCACTCTCCCCATCAAGAGGCTCTCCAGCTACGCTCTTCACAATACAAAAAAAGAAAAAAGAAAAAAATTAACCAACTAAAAGCACCTCCCATGAGCATCATTGCAGAGGTAACCACTGACATTACAGATGAGATCCCAAAATAACACAAACCCAAGTCAGTAAATTGTAAAGCTACATACAATATCGAAACAGATTTTCCTTTCTGGTGTGCAGTTAATTAGTGCTGTAATCCTTCTGAGGAACATGACTGATTCTTGGAAGTATACCTAATACCATCTTCTTTAAGATGTTATGGGAGGTATAGTTACTGAGCGGGATTGGGGCTGCCTTAGGATCAATTCGTGAAAGCACACTTATTATTATAACAGCCTCTCAATGCCTGGCTACTAACAGGCTGGATGTTCTCAGAGGAAAGCACGTTGATTAATTATCTTAGAAAAGGCAATGCAATGGAAATTTGATTCTGCTTTCCCCCACCCTCAGACTGCAACAGGGAATAATAATTTTCTAAAATGGTCCCGCAGCGTGCCATTCTTGAATCTCCAGCCATACTTTAGATTATATTTTTTTCTTGTTTAAGATGGCTGAAAAAACTGATGTTAAGACAATATGACAGATAGTGAAACTGTCTCCACTGCAAACAGTAGTACAACACTTTCCCATTATTTCAATTTGTAGCTTTTTAGATTGTTACTGTCTTTAGGGATATATTCCAATATAATGTTCTTCATCTCTCAAACCTGGTTAATTCTCCTTGTGAAGAAGGGAACTCTTACAGTCTGCTACCCTGAGCAAATGAGGAAAAAAAGGGGTGATGGTAGGGAACAATTTGGCTCTATTCTTTGGCATAATTTTCTCTCCTGAAGTACATAAGAAAATCAGCCCAGCTGTCTAAATACTTTGAAATACATACATATATATTTAGATGTATAGCAAAAATACTGCAGAAGGTGTCCAGACGCCAAGCCTTCCAACAAAAGCGTGGTCACATAGGTACAGATGAAGGAGGATTACACGGGAGTGTATTTTGCATGATCTTGTATGGGTTCAAACACATGGAGATACTTTGATGGGTGGGGTGCTGCCATATTGGCTGGGTCTGAAAAAACATCTGATACCTATTGCCTAGATGGTGGCTTGGCACTTTCTCAGTCCTCTACTCTGGCAGACTTATGTTGCACAGAACATCATGAAAGGTATTAGAGATGTCATGAAATCTCCCCATTTTCTGTTCAACCTCTCCCTGAATCTCCCAGCAAACTGCTTAATTACTTTTACCAGGCACAAAAATAGGAGTTTAATTTAAAGCTTCTTCTCGCCTGCAAAGGGCTATGTTCTGTCAGATGGAGACTGCACACAAATAGAGTTGATGGGGTTTAGTAGATGAATCCGTAGCCACAGGAGAATGATATATAGAACAATTTCATAAAAATTTTAACAAATAAATACAACAGTCAACATATGGTAGGAGGATCAGCAAAGAGCAAAAACCTGGAGAAGCTATGCCTGGCCTGGTATGTTAACATTGTCACTCCAAGCGACCAACTTGGAGCTACTGCCTTCTGACAGCACTGCTACAGCAAGTGGCAGAGAAGGTGTAACAAACGAGAAAAACCATCTTCTTGTACCATCTCTCCATCCACTGAGCGGAAGAAAAAGTAAACTGAGTCAATTGCAGGGGTTAAAGAGATGATTAGAGGAATTCCACCTCCAGGAAACAAAAAGGAAAAAACCAACCCACTGTCTAACTTCATCAACAGTTCTCCACTCAGTAATCCCCCTGGGGTAGTAGCTCAGCAGCTTTTATTGGAAATAAGTTTCTTGATCTCACAGAATATCCTGGTTTAACTCTTGTTTTCACAAGGATCAGCTGCAATATTCAAAGTGTTGTGAGTGACGCACGTTGTGCCAAAGATAAAAGTTGTGATGCATTACAATTACAAAGGTCATGCTCAGTGTGAAGTACTGATCAGTTGGGATCTACTGGCAATCTATTAGTACAGTGTGTTTTCTGTCCTGCCAGAAAATTGTAAGAGTTTCTCATGAAAGGATTCAGACTGCCACTCTCGTGACTGGTAGCTGGCATGAGCAAAGAACTTGTTCTCCCATAGAACAGGGAAGGAACAGAAAGATTCTTTTCCTCCTCTTCTACTGGAAAGGGCCCCCTACCTGCTGAAAAGAATGCTGTTTCCAGTAGCAATTCATTACTGGAAAACATGACAATTATGCACTGTGTTGGCACAAGTTCATTCACACATGCTGAACTGGTGTGGCACGCTGTGTGGTAGCACCAGGGCTTTATATCATCGTATCACATCACTGATGAGTTTCATAGAGAATGGAAGGGACCTCACAGCTGAGATTCTTCCCCCAAGGTTAAAAAAAAAAAGGAAAAAAAAAAAGTTATGGACCAAGTCTCCAAGCCTCTGGTTTTACTAAGAAATGTCTAAATGAGCAGGAAAGTATATTCTGACATCACCTCCCTCCTAGATACCTCCATGTGAAAATATTAAATACTGTAGTGCCGCTTAAAACCCTGGAAAACAAAAAAACCCCTTAGTTCTTTTTTGAGAGAGACTTGGCTTTTTTCTCGTGCTAAGAATAAAGGATGTCCTTATTTGTTCTGTAGGCATCAGCCCACAAGGGTATCAAGATCGCCCCAAGAGTATCAAGATTTTATAGAATAAATAATGTCCGCATCAAACAGAAAACAGTCTCTGAAATTTACAACAAATTGTTCCCAAATGTAACAGAACTCAGGTGTGTCATGCTTCTCCCAATTAAACCTTACTGAAATCTATGCATAGTTAAAAATTAAGACAGTGTAGAATTACTGCTATTTTTGTCACAATTATTTAGAAGTGGACGTTACTTCATCGCAGGAACTGATAAAAAGTGTTTTACTGTACAGTATTTCATGTTGAATTGCTTGCTTTTATAATGCAACTTTTTACGGTTTTTAATGGTAATGTGGTCACAGCCCTCCGCTGCACTGACAGAAGGAGAGACAGAGGAAAGGAGGAAGGAAGAAGGGAACAAAAAGTATTTTATAACAGTTTGATAGAAGATCACAAGCACTAAGTAACTGGCATTCAGACTTCAGTAGCTGGGGAGTACTGAAATGACAGAGTTTGGGAAATCTGAGTACTCCAACTCTGCATTTAAAAAAAATAGTATGGGTAGATCTTTTGCATTTTGTATTTAAAAGTCGTGCACATGAATGAGAACTTGGAGGAAAACTGCATCATATTTCCATAAAAGGAACTTAAATGTCACAGCTGTCCTAAGAAGCTGATAAAATCTTTCATATCTTTCAGACAATGCAGAAAGTCCCTACAATTAGTATGAGGGACTGATGATGCCCTTATACCATGCTGTACTCTGAATTTTTTTGGAGAAAAGTTTAGGGACTTTGAGGCTGCATTGGTAGAACATGTATCTAAGTTTCTAAAAATCTCCCCTTGCACTTGGTACTGTAGAATTATTTGAAAACAACTGGTGTTTCCTGGTAACTTGTCCACTCCAGTATGCCTTACACTGAGGTAAATGGCAGAGGCATTGCTAGTACAACTGGACTGAGTGCATATTGGTGAAAAATTAACAGTGCTGCAAGATCCACTCCTGCTCTGAAACAATCCTACTCCTCCAGCACAGTATTGTCCATACTCACAATAGGTTACGTTGAACCAGTGTCAGGTGAAATCCCACGACTCTTTTGTGAAATGTACATACAAATTACTGCTTGTCTGAGCACTATTCACGCTGTTTCATACTTGGATCCCTAAACAGAGGCCTGGCTACAGAACAATACAGCAATGTAGATGCTAAATAGCTGCCAAAGATGGGAAGAAAAAAAAAAAAAAAAAAGAAGAGAGTAAACCAGAACACTGTTGCACTTTATCTCTTTTTCCTGTGGATTCCCAAGAGGTAGTTACATACAATACTTTCAAAAGCAATTGATGCAGCTTTAAGTTTTCTGCTCCCACCAGTCCTTTCCAACAGAGAACTGCAGGAGGGTAGGATACAGATGTACACTGAGACAGAAATCAGTGCATCCAAATTATGGCAGTCCTATCCTGACCGACACAAGAATGTAAATCCGGATCCCATGAATGACTGAAATGGACTCATTCCAGGGCACAGCTCCTCATCATTTCTAAATCCTAACTAATGAATAACTAATACAATATGAATCCCGCTGTGGTATCTTGCAATGTATTGTTTGTGTTGTCTGAAATAGGGTGACTAGGATTATCTAACTGTTGCCTTCCTAGGTCTCTTACAAAAGTGATGTTTCTCAAGAGGCTCTTTCAAATAGTCACATTTCCAGTAATGCACAAAAGAAGATGAAGCTACCACATTTTTCCCTCAAATGGCTATCAGCATGTCTGTGTTATTCCATCAGACATCAATGCAAAGGATGTATGAACAAATTGTTTGAACTGATCCCCCTCCTTAGCTCACTTCAATCAGGAGAAAGCAGAGAAGGAGAGAAACAGTTAAATTTGCACTCTGTTGCAAAGTCTTATATCTCTGTCCTTCACAGTGGCACTCTTGCTTCCACAGCATCAACCTCTTTCTTCCACCTATCCTGCCAGAAAGTTCCAGAAGATGTCCCTAGTTAAAGGGAGCAAAGCAGGAACCAGAAGCTTTGCAGGAAATCGCTGGAACATTTGGCATTGTCCTGAGTCAGAAGGTGGGAAAAGCAAATTTACAATGGGATGGCAGCCAAACAACAAGAAACTACAAATGAAAACTGAGGAAAAAGATATTTCAAATGAAATGTCACCTGTTGTAAATATGCCCCCCTGCCACAAATTCCTCCTCTTAGTACCATAGCTCAACCAGCACAACCAGGAAAGATGCAGATTGCAGCCCAGGGCCCAAAAGCTTTTGTCCATCTGACAAAGGCAATCCCTGCTTTCCAGCTACTGCTAAGCACTAGAAGTAATAACTACACCACACACTTTTCTGAAAGTAACTCTGCCAATTACTGTACCTTTCACAGGAAGATGAGAGAAATGTGAGGCAGGCTACCTGGTCACATTTAAAGAGTGCCTACAACAGAGAACCACCCTATTAAAATACACACTGAAAATGACTCTTTTCCCTACCAGAAACTTGTATCCCTCATTCACTTTCATATTTTTTTTTAACTTAAAAAACTGAGTATTTCCCTGTAAGGAGAAACTAGAAAATTAATGAACAGAGCATGATCAACTTGTGATCTCTCTAGCTTAACAACAAAGTTACTTTGCTGGACACTAATTGTCTGTCATTCCTTCAAGCAATCATATTCACGTTTGCAAGCATCTTCAGCAGCTGGGCATATGTTTGATTTCTCATTCTGCTACACAGCTGATCTTTCTTCTGCTAATTTAAATCCGTACTGGAAAAGAACTTTAGGTCACAGTATAAACACCCTGTGATTATCATGGAAACTCAAATAACAATCTCTGAACTATATTTCAATGCCTTGAAAAATCCTTACTTATGAGTAACTTCACTATTTTCTCCAGTCCAGAAGTGCAAGAACCTGATGCAATAAGACACAAAGTCACAGGCAGGTTTCAGTGGCAATTGGCACAAACCAAATCATCCCATCAGCTACAACCTCTGACTGCAGCTGCAGAGTAAAAAGAATGACTAGCATTGCTAAAAGGCTTTAATCTGTGACACAGATGATTAACATTCATTATTATGTATGCATAATTATAATATAAATGTTCAAATAGCTGCAACACAAGCAGATACATACAAATGTGACTATAACACAGGCAAAAGGTATATTCCTGTTTATTTGGATTTGGCAAATTTACGTAAGTCACACTGATTTTGCAGGATGTTTGCACAATAGTCCCCTGCAGATTCTACTGCTGATCTCTGAAATTAGTAACAAGCCACTATGGCTAAATTTAGGAGCGGGGACTCATATTTCTGTGACATATTTTGTCAATAATCCAGAGAAGATAAGTATTTATAGCTGTGTATTTCGGGCAAGTTCATAATTTAAAACAAAATTAGAAAAAAATGCATACTAACGCTTTATCAATAAGAACACTGTGATTTTTGAGCAAGGAAGACGGCGACAGGTACAAAGACAGCCATCTATCTTTAGGTATCTGTAGGCACACTGTGTTTCAACCACAAAAAAAACCAACCCAGAATCTAAGTATTTGTCCTCAGAAAAAATGTTGATGTTGTATTCAGGTTGTATTCCACAAGTTATCCAACCTGATGTGGTTCAGAGACCTCACAGAAGACAATGACATACTGTAAGCGGAAGATTGACAGCACCGGGCACATGCATTGTTTAGCTATTCCCCTGCAGAAGCTCCCCTGGAAAAGGACGTGACTTTCTCCCACTCTGACCAGAAAGCAAAACTTGTTATACAATAATGTCCTGCATTTGAAGGTTAGAGGAGAATACGTTTTGACTTATTCAATCAAACTGTGTGAAAGGGAATTTAGGGAAAAGAGCTGCTGTGTATGAACATCTATCTTCCGTCACTAGCATTTAAAGATGAAGATTTCAGTAAATACACAAACCATAAATTGCCCAAGGTCCAAATAATCTGCTTCTAAAGTCTAGTTGTGCATGGCAACAGTTGGTCCATAAGCAACATTTGTATTCAAGACTTTTTTTGTTATTCACAAAATGACATATTGACACAGGCTGCATTCCGGTTCTGATTGTATCTAATCTGGAAGTATATTAGAAACAATTTTGGGTTGTGCTTCTGAAGTTTCTATTACTTCTTGTAATAAATCTCATTGTCCTTGTCTTTACTATAACGTCCACGCATGACAAATGAACACAGATGGTTCAGAGAGATTCGCCAGCCCTGAGCTTTCACACCTGCTCACCTCTCAGTTCCCTAATTTGCTGCACACATTGTAAAGAGCTGTTCTGGATGGCGAGGGATACAGGGGAGAAAGTTGTCAAGCAGCAGCTCTGTACGAGGGAGAAACGATACAGCTAACTCAGATGATGCCCACCTCTACCACCAGCACAGGCAGCTCCCTTCTGCTGGGATAAGAGAGGAGAGGTACTGCCCCAACATACCTGTCACCTACCTAGGAGTAATGGCAATGCTCCAAGAAAAGAAAAGCTACAATTCCTACCTTGAAAGCAGACAAGAAGCAAAAAAGGGTCTTTCAACGTCATCACCAACACCTCAAAACATCCACGACCTCATTACGGTTGCAGCCTCTAGTTTGGAAACTGTTGTCTTAAGGTACTTGAGAGAAGGGATGTGCTTGGCATTTGCTGCTGGTTTGGAAGAGAGGTGCAAGGCCTTGAGGTCACTCTGTTGAGGGACCATGGCCATCTCCATCCAACCATTAGAGCTATTGGCACCTACAAGGTCCCGTGTCACAGGTACCCAGACTCTACATTGCTTTACTATTCTGCTTTGCACCCACCAAGTCCTCCTTGATTGCAATGGCAATTTGGTGTCCATTTCTTGCCACTCCCTGCTTCTCTTCTGATACAGTGTTCTGTCAGCCTTGGGTGCACGCTGTTCAGCATATTCATAAGTGATTTGGAAATGAAGTGAATAATGGTGAAATCTGATGATGATACAAAACTACCTGGGATATTAAAGATAAAGACCAAATGTTCCAAAAGGACCTTCCAAGACAGAACAAGTATGAGAAAAATTAGGAAATTAAATTATGTGTGATGAAATGTGAACTCATACACATGGCAGAAAACAATCCTAACTTTACATACATGATTAAGGACTCTGAGTCACTACCACCTTTTGGTAGCTTTAAGTAATCAGATTAAATTAGCAAAAGGCAAACTCAGAACCAAACAAACCAAGCTTCCCTCCTTGAACACTCTCTAGTATGGAATTCCCTGCTACGGGACACTGCAAATGCCATAAAGCCAAAATAACTGAATATATCAACAGAAAAGCAATCCAATGTAGATTATAAAAACAAGAAATATCACCTCTGGTTCAGGAAGACCCTGAGCTTGAAACTGATGGAGGCTGGGAGACTACTCAATGAAAGTCTGAATAGCACATCATTGGCATGTTTTCACATTATCTTATAGATGTCAGCCACTGGCCAGAGCCAAAGTATTGAGTGAGACCGACTTTGGCCCAACCTCCTAAAGCCACTTATATCATTACCCTGAGTAGTTCTGCTGAACAAACCTAACGCGCTCTTCCTCACTCTTCCCTCCTGCATGTCTTCCCCTCTACCTTTCTGCAGTTAAAGCTGTACGAGGCCCATGTCCAACAGGTTCTGGCCCAGGAAGTTTCCAAATGATTCTCGTTGTTTCAGCTGGGATGAAGTTAACTTTTTTTCCTAGTAGCTGGTATAGTGCCATGTTTTGGATTTGGGATGGGAAAAGTGTGATAGCGCATGGGTGTTTTCAGTTGCTGCTGAGCAGTCAAGGCCTTTTGTGGTCCTCACACTGCCCTGCCGGTGAGCAGGCTGGGGGTGCACAAGTTGGGAAGAGACACAGCCGGGATAGCTGACCCCAACGGACCAGAGGGATATTCCATGCCATATGATGCTATGCTCAGTATATAAAGCTGGGGGAAGAAAGAGGAAGCGTGGGACGTTCAGAGTTATGGCATTTGTCTTCCCAAGTAACCGTTATGTGTGATGGAGCCCTGCTTTCCTGGGGATGGCTGAACACCTGCCTGCCCATGAGAAGCAGTGAATGAATTCCTTGTTTTGCTTTGCTTGGGTGTGTGGCTTTTGCTCTACCTATTAAACTGCCTTTATCTCAACCTGCGAGTTTTTCCTCACTTTTAATCTTCTGATTCTCTCCCCGATCCAAGCTGGGGGGAGTGAGTGACCGGCTGCGTGGTTCTAGCTGCCAGCTGGGGTTAAAAAATGACAATGATTTACAATTCCTAAGCAATAAAAGCCATTAACTGTATAAGGCTCTTTCACAGGCACTCCTCTCCTCTCTTTGCATGAGGTTTTGTAAACGTGTCTGTAGCGCCACGTATTTTGCTTACTCACACAAAGACGTAATCTTTCATTTTTGTTTCCCAATTATCTATTTTCTGCAGCCTGTTAGTAACTATAATAATACACATTCAGCCAAGAACATCTAGTTAATGCATGGATGCAAGTTTTAAAACTGGCATTGCTGTAAGTAGTATTTCACAGGCATTGCTCATCCAAGCCAAGGCATACAAAAAGAGCAGGCTTACCCTTTTCTTGACAAAGCAGCCTTAGTTTACAGATAGTAATTTGACCACTTAAAAGTAAGTGTTATTTTTCAAAAGATAACCCTGGGACAGTAAAAGCAAGTTCTTAAAGGTGTAGGTGGAGCTTCAGCTGTGCATTTCCTGCTGTTATTAGCGCAAGTCATGTGGTTGAATCCCTGCATAATGCTTTGAAAATACAGCTGTTAACATGTTTCTATAGAAAAGATGTCATGATGCAAGGGGATCTCATAGCCAGCTGTCATGTTTCTCAAAGACTGAAGGAATCAGTTAATGATCAAGCTCCAGCTTGAGCTGCAAAAAAGGCAGAAAATTCTGACTCAACACAGCAGGTCTAGACCAATTTTTGAGGCCGACCTTTTAGTTCTACTTTTAACAGCTAAATCAGAGTTACAGTTACTGAGAAGAGTTTGTCAGACTAATGAAACTGTGTTGATTAGGGCTAAATAATGTTTTTTATGTTCCGTTGCTTAGGAGGGGTCACTGCAGAGGCAATACATCTCTTAGAGGTACACATTCTCTAACTCCCTGTTCCACTCTGCACAAAGATCATCCCAGGGCCCCATGATTTCAATCAAGGAGTTACTCTGCTTCATGGCAGACCCCTTTAGCCAGGCCAGTGAGAAACAGCAGGATCACAATCACTTGTTGTTAGACCCGTCCTTTGTTCAGAAGTCTCATAGGAAATGGTGAAAAGAGCTTGTGTAAGCAATGAAAAGGTAGTATTTTTGCAAGCAACCTTTGAATTTCTCTTGCGTCTACTGCAGGAATAACCAGCCCTGTGACATGAATGGGACATGCCTACTATGCTTCAAGTCATTATTCTGGCATGGAAAGGCACAATAAACCCTTTGAAAGCAAAATAATGCAGAAGAAGAGTGCGGCAGCCACATTTGACAGAATACTGCTGCCCATTCTCCAACAGCCAGTCAGTTTTTAAGTGAAGAGGCAATATAAAGTAATAAACATCATGGAGTACCTTTGAAACCATTGTAACTGTGTTTAATACGATAACCTAAGTTGGTGTGCAGTCATCATCTTACCTAATGCTACCAGGAATTCAAAACAAATGGAAAGAAATGTAGCTAGCTAAGCTTTGTCCTGCTACAAGCCCACTGCACGAGCACAAAGGACGCAGCAAACACAAGAACAGATACTCAGGGTCTGATTATGGATTTATCTGACCTTGTAAACTTTACTCTTCAGTGGCTAATAGCAAATTTTTACTTACTTTTTCCTTAAGGAAAACTCCTTATAGGATGTTTATTTCCCTACACTTCAGGAATCAGCAGCTGAGGGATTTCTAGCAGCTGTATACGGACCTTCAGGCTTCTTGTCGCTGATGGAAACTGTCATCCCTGAACTTTTCAGTTATTTTTCTAAATCCATTTCCAGTCTCCTCTATAGCCTCTGGCAACATTCCACAACTATTGCTATACGATGTATGAAAAAATACCTCCTCTTGGTTTGTTTCAAACATGCTCATTTTATTGCATCAGAGGTGCTTTCTGATTTCTGTACTGTAAGAAACATAATATCCCCATTCACCTTCTCCACAGCACTTGTGACAACGGAGACCTCTGTCCTAACTTCATCCCCACACTTCTTCAGCTGTCTCTGTCTATATAGCCTCTCCTAAAACATACCATGCTCCATGTTTCTGATGAGGTCTTTGCACTTCTCTGAGCTCTGACTCTACTGTATACAACCCTCTAACACTCCCATTGTAGAAGGAACCAAGCATTGTAGTTCTTGCATTCAAACACCTCAACTTCTCTAATCTCCCAATATCAAACCACTCCTGACAGACAGCTAAGAGGAGATCTTACCCTCGGGCTGACCTGCAGAGCAGCACTGACACACATTTGGGGGCACAGTTCATTCCAGAACAGGGAGCAGGGGAAATCTGTTCCCTTCTTAGCTCCAAAGGAGAGAAAGGAAGCTCTTCTAGGAGGGTCACACCACCCTGCTACAGAATGGTGTCATTCTAGAGGAGGCGTGCTTCAATTGTGCAGGCTGTCATCAGCAATTGGAAGTCTATACACTTATAAAACACCCAAGGAAGGTAATATTTTTTTCCTCAGCAATTCTCAGAAGACTAATGTTTTACCTGTGATTAAGAGGCCAGTGACTCCAGGAGGCAACATTGCTCTCACACACATATTAGGCTGTATTTGTTTCCAAGACTAGACAGTGCTTATTAGACAAGATCGGATACCAAGATTAGACAAGTTTATTTCATCAAACGGGTGGACATTAACTCACCTGAAGGCACTACCCACCATTCAGATGCCAGACAGTGGGAACAGTTAAGCTGCCAACCTCCACTAAAATGAAGTAGGATTGCTTCCTTTTATTAGAATAACTGTGTCATTGGAAATCCTGGAACTGTGCAGCTCTGTCAAAGGGGAATTCACTGTAGGGCCAGGGCCAGGCTCTGATTATTACCTAGGAAAAGGAAGAAACATGGTATTTAGAAACAACTTTGCTTTTAAGTTTAGCATGAGTCAGTAGCAGCTCTTTCAAAATTAATGTGTAGTTTTCTTTAATAGACTGCTTGAAAGGGCTGTACAGTTTCCAGTAATGGAAGTTATTAAGAACAGTTTAGAAATCGAGCCCATGCATTCAAGAAAACACATCAGCTTCTCTGTCCTGAATCTCCCAGTATCAGGTAGAGGTTACTCGAACACAGGCATCTTACAGAGGAATGAAAAAGATTTCTTCTAGCTCTATGATTATGCAACACAAGGAAATTATAGGCAACTATAACGAGGAGTGAACTCATGACAGTTCTGGCACCGTACTTAAAGAGTATTGTTTGGATGGGAACATGCTCCTTGAATAGTCGGTGTCTAATGCATTGCAGATGGAAAAAAATTAAACACCAACAATATTCAATCAAGTCAAGTCTTCAAGAAAAACTCTTGCTATTTGCAGAGTGACTGGAAAGCCAGTATTTTTACTGCATCAGTGATTCCTATGCGTTGTGCAAAAATATAGAAATACAAAATGAAGTACATTGTACAGTAGAACCAAAGTGGTAAACTAGTGCCTTAACAGTAATGTAAAACCATAAAACTGATTGTTCACATTTATCGGTAGAATTTTTTACATCACAATCCATTGAAACAGAAGTGCAGAAAAAAGCAAAAAGAAAAATTTCACTTGGCATCTTAACTCAGCCTGGTTGTACCACTGATTTAAACAGAAGGCTGTCATGGCTAGTGAGAATTTTACAGAAAACTGACCCAGCGTTGTTTCTTCAAGAGCAGTACCCTCAAAGAAAATAACCAAAGGCATCATATTCAAGTGCGATAGCCATCATTTCTCCCTCCCAAAAACGCACTCAAACATATAGCAACATGAGCTGCATTAAATTTCAGATATGTCCATAATAGGAACTCGGTATATGAACACTGTTTATGTAAGTATATTAAAGACTGCATGCAATTTGCATTAATGAATATAATTTTACAAATCCAGTCAAATTTTAATATTTACCAGTGCAAATAGCTCAACAAAAATTAGGCGCATCTGAAGTAGTAAAGCAGCTACTTCACTGAAAAAAGTATTTGCAGTTTAGTCGTTCTTCTCAAATTAAAATATATATTCACGGAGAATAAGTATTACTTCAATGGCTAGCCTAATCTGCCTGCACTGGGTTTCTGCTGAAACTTTTATATGTTCGTGGGCATAAGCAGACAAGCTGAACTAGTCTGACAATGGCTGGAGGAAAATCACACCGACTTTATGCATTCACTGGCTGTGATTACTTGGGACCTATCAATGCACCCAGACTGGCAGTATTCCTTTAAGCAGTTTATGACAGCAGAAGAGACTACTCTAAATCTATCAAGGTCCAAACACCTGAACTCTGTGAAACCCAGCAAAGTCTGTAGCGACAGTGTCTGCAGACCTTCTGACCTTGGTAATAGGCCTTTCTGTTTCTGCAGGTCGTTGCAGTTGAAATGAAGTCAGCTCCATGCTGCCTGTACACAAAGAATTTAGATCACCTTTCGATACCAGGCCTGAACAGAGCCCACTTGGAGGCGAAGTATCCTCGACAGCATACAAAAGACATACATTTAAATTTAAAGCAAACTAACTAACTGAATTGGGCACAGTAAGTTTTGTGCTTTTAAAAGATCGCTTTGTAAAATCTGAGTTTGTTATTACAGTTACTGCAGTTGTGATTCTGGTCATTTTATTTGCTTTTGTCTCCAAAATTATTTATTTATTAATCTATTGAGCAATAGGCAGTTCTCAGAATATTCGTCTGAATCAAGAAATACAAAAAGGTTTTAATCAAGAGAATTATAATCCCAGCTCTGGCCAAAACATTCTCATTAAATGCCAGGACAGAAATGGCTTTATTGTACATGAAAGTTTTTCTTGAAACAGCATTTCTGACCTCTCCTGAAATCACCCAGCTTCACTATAATAAAAATTAGTACTATTATCTTTATCTTCACCATTTTTGCATAGTCAAGATAGGGAGAGATTTTACAGCAGTATAGATGGTAATTCTAATTTTCTCTGCAGTGCAATGTATCACACATCATAGAGTAAATTGCTACACTCTTGGCACAAATATTTGGAAAAGCCTGTTACAGCACAGGAGGGACTAGTTGCTGCATTAATACCAGCTGATAACACAGCACCCAAGAATTCTGTAAACATAAAGCATATATCTATAAACTGTGTTTGTTAATATGGGTATGCTCTTCGTTTAAACTTTGTACTGCTGGTGGGCACACATATACTATTTCCCTCAGTTTTTATATTCATACGTATATAAAAACTGAGGGAAATACTATATGCAGGAAATATGCATATATATATATATATAGCAAAACTGAGGATAATATTGTATGTGTGCCTGCAATAGTATAAATATAATAAATTATGGCTCTGTGGACAGCATATGTGCATTGTACATCTGACACAGAAGCCATTCTTGACATGCACAATTTAAAAAGATGACTTTAAAACCATCCTGATCCCTAGATGGTGCTATTCACCGCAGTAACAAGACAACTACAGCTTATTACCAGGGCACCCAGCACTTCAGGGACAAAAATTATTTCTTGGTTCAAAATTATATAAATTGAATACAGATACGAATAATGCTGTTTCATATTTGCATCTGCCACATGCCTTGAACCTGTGGCCTATCTCATTTCCTGTAGGCTATAAGAAGAGTAATTCCATTAAAGTGGTACAAGTGAAATCAGGGTCAGGCATTGTCAATCCACCAGGGACTCTGAGGAGTAGCATTTCCAACATCTTAGATTAGCTTCATCTCCCTCCACAAGCAGCTGCTGTTCAATCTTCAACATTCTTCACAGAAACAAGGATTACATACTATTTGCCAATCCTTCCTCTGGCCCTGGCCTACATCCCACAGCAGGCATCTCCCAGAGAAGCTGTATCAGCAAGGCCTCCTGGCAGAGCTCAACAGCTTGTGCCCAACACTGCAATCCTGGACCTCAGCTGGCCAGCTGAGATGGGCACTGTGCAGGACTGACATTAGCTCAGGGACATGGGCATCAAGCTCCACGGCACCCCACAGACATGCCCAGCAGGATCTGGGCATCTGTTACACTGCCATGACATCTGGAGTCACTTCAGTCCTGGCAGGGGAAGTGCTCTTGCACCTCTCCCAGCAAATTTAGGTCAACACAATTTTAAGAGTGGCTGATGAAATGGCATCAAACTAAGGTGTATTAGGACCGGACTTCCTTCTGGCTCCCTTGCAGACTGCCTAAGTGTTTTTGGGCAACCCATAAAATCTCCCAGGGTGGGATCCAAAGTCCATTGAAGTTGGAAGGAGTTCCTCTATTACGTTGAAATAAGTTTTATAGGGGACATTTTGGCTTCTGTTCTTTCCCCATAAGGTGGGAATGTGCCTATGACTGCACAACAAAGAAAAAAACCCAGTATTTTTAAGTTTCTTAGGCATCTGAATAGTGAATAAATAGACCTAAATAAAACAAATGATTAAACATTTATTGTACTTTGTTCTGACTCTCTGCATTTATAAAATGTTGGCTAATGTTTCTCTAAAACTACATTGTTACATTGTTGGGTATTTTTTAGGGCTTCTGAAAGTGATTAGATTGACAGCACGGACTAGTAACTGTCTTAGTACAGACAGATGCACTGCTCATATCTCTTCCAATACACTTCACATCAGATGCTCCAGGCATGCATTTCTTAAATAAAAAACAGCAACTGTGATGACCTGTCAACAAAACTTTAGGTGACGTTGTGATAAACAACTGCCCACCACAGCCTAACTGCCAAGCTGGCAATCTAAATTTGAACTGTAACCATACATATATTCTTTAACCCACTGAACTTTGTAAAGCAGTTCACAGATCTCTGTTCTGGCCTCCGCTTAGGCATGTAGTTTGTCTTTACACATTGCTGTTTCCTAATAATAGCCTGACGTTTTGAAAACCTGAAGGTTTGTCATCAGCGATGAGAACCCCCGCACTCCTTAAGCATGTTTGAAAACTTCTGGTAAAGTTATAAACTTGTCATGATATATAAAACTCTTGATAAGAGCTGTTTAAAATTTTCTAAAGAAAAGGGTGCCAAATATTAAGCCCACGAGAATGCCAAAGAACTGAATTAGATGAGAAAGAGGAGTACCATGCAAGAAAACAGAGGCTAGGATTATCTCTGCAAGGCAGCAGGAGGGAGTCCTTCATAGAAATTGCACAAATTTAGTGTGGAGGAAAGATCAGAAGGAAGTCACAGATGATCACGCTCTCTGTACCTCCCTGTTCGTGCAGCAATTTTGGAAGGAAGGATAGACAGAGGCTAACAAAAAAGCCATTACCCAGTTGGCACATCGCAGGCCACAACGACTAAAAAAAAAAAATCCCCAAACGGACAGGGTTAATTTCAATTTCAGGAGTAAATCAAAGGCACATCCCTGACCCAATGGTTAATCCCTACCAGATTTCAATTTCCTGCCTCAAAGAATCAGGGGCATTGGGCCTCTTCAAAGGGAAAGCCACCAGAATTTTAGCAGAAGTGAACATGTTTTGTCCCAGCTTCATTCTTGACAATGGTGAAGCTTTTCTGGCTCTGTGCCACCCTTCCACCCTGAAAAACAAACCAACCCCCCAAACAATCAAACAACCAGTCTTTGGCAAATATCTTACACTGAAAATTTCAGTCTCTTGATCTTCAAAATTACAGATCATGGATAGTAAGTCCTTATCATGGGAAGTATCTGGCAACATTATTAGGCAATGTTGCCAATTGTCCTAGAGTAAGCCCTAGGCTGAAGTATCAGAATGCATTTTATAAACAGACACACACACGTAACTTACAGTAACTTTAAGTTGTCCAAAAGATCGAGAACAATACTAAGCTCTTTGCATATTGAAAAGACTTATTAAATATCGTGGCACTGATTAATAGACACCAATGAGAGAGTATTTAAAAATACCCAAATTGACAAGGAGCCTAAATTTTAAATAGAATAAGCCTGCTTGACAGTCTACCCTTACATCAGTCAGCCTTTTAGCAAGTTATATTGGCAAAGAAGCTGATAACAAAAAAGAGCTTCTCTTGATTAAAAGAAGCAACTGAAATACTTTTCAGTTTGATTCTTTGAGAATTATTTTAGATGCTGTTCTCCATGCCTTCTGGTGAAATCCCAGGCTTTAAAGGAATGCTATGACAATTCATTGCTAAATGACAATGGAATTCCTCTGTAATTGCACATTACATGCATCCACATTAATACAAGATAATTTCATTAGGGCTGTTACTATAATGAATACCAAATACAAAACGTGGGTCCAGAGATCATTTTCCTAATCAAAACTATCAGACCCCAGGAACTTTCAGAGAATAGGACTATTAAAATGTAAATAGTTTCTTTGAAATTTAAATTGCCATTTTCAAAAACAGATGTTCTTCTTGATCATTCCCTGCATAGATTTCCAAAAACTGTACTCACAATTGCTAACTGAAAATCAGATGGATATTAGCCTTAGAAACTCTTCCTAATTTACGTGAACAGTTTCATTAGAATACACTGCTACATTTTATCAGCTTGTAAATGGTAACACTACACATTGGTCACTTTTGATGAGGTGGTTTAAAACTAAGAAATAAGAAATTAGATTATAATGCATGCACATTTCTCTCAACCAGCATAAAACTACATGCTATGATAGGGCAGGAAAACATCTGGTATAACTTAAAAGCACTGGTCAAAGCGGACAGAATACTATGCGTACCTGATAGTTTAACACATCACTTTAAAACCATGGAGTTGAAAGTTGCACAATATCAACAATATTCTTCATCTTTTCAACGAGATGCTAGAAGTAAGGAAGAAAACTTCCTATTGCCGCAAGAGAGAGCAGGTTCAAGTTAAGGTTACTGTGATTATCAATAAGTTCTAACAGCAAAAATTGCATCATATATGAATGGGGGACATACAGCACACCTAGCTCATATATCTAAGCAGGTGTACTCCAGCTGAAGAGGAGAGTAGACAGGGACACTGTGCCAGATACTCTGTGTATGAACAGCTGATGCTAAAAATCCAGCCCAAGGAGCTTTCTTTTTTTATGAAGTGCCCCAAGATGCTGAAATCTGGCACAATAATTCTGTAGGCCACACTAAGACATGATTCTGGCTCCCTGTTGCTTTTAGTCCATTATGGGTGTTATTTAACATCATCTGCAGAGCAATAGTTCTTTCAAGTTTTGCTTTTGTTAAGCACTGCTTTTCCTCAGACATCAGTAATTACAATGTTCTAAGACACTTCATCAAGAATGACTTTTTATTGCTTAGCTTCCCCATCGGTGGAAGAACTGAGCTCCCAGTGACCTTTGGTCTGATCCTTAACATTCCTGCTTCTTACAGCATGGGCACTTCTGCAAATTAAAGTCTTTAACTGTGCCTACACACAATCTTTGCTTTAAAGGAGAAAGATTTGATATGGGGTCCGCAATCACCAGTTTTTCTGTGCCCTAAAAATAACTTGAACCCCAGTCTCCATGGTAACAGATACCACAAGTGAGTCCTAACAAGTCTTGGTTATTTTTACTGACAAGATGAACAGGGAAACCATAAGGCTTCTATGAAATCTCTCATTACTGCCAGAGTCTTACATCTCCTTTAATCCTCAGTTAATGGTGTGCAGTAAAGGGTGCTATGCCTACACACAGCCATGTTTAAATACCACGATCCTTCCTGTACTTTCATATTATAATCCTGGAAATGCTACGAACAACTCCCTTAAATCTTTCGTGCCATTAAAAATTGACCAAGGCACGCATCTGACTCTACTCTGTATACACACTGACTTCACAATGTAGAATAAAAATCTCTGTAACTTATTAGACTTGGTGGCAACTTGCTGTTCCATGAGTTCTCACTTCATGAGAGTCATTCAATAAAAAAATTGGTAATGTGATAAGTCTTCTCACCTGCATAAGAAACAGTAAGGCTAGCACCCCAAAATGTCCTCTGATTATTTTTTTTTTTAACTGATATTTACTCTCCCATGGCTGAATCATTCCCTTGTAGACCCAAACTCAAAATTTCCTTAGCTTATCACAAAAGCATTGTGATTTCAGAGAGGTCAGGTTATGCGCTAACTGCCCTTTCACTAAACTCATGAACTTCCCAGCCCTCCTCAATTAAGACTCCATATTAGGCCCTTTTTCTGACAACTCCTCCCTCAGGTCAGACACTACTCCAGGATGCTGAAGTGCTTTCATCCACTTGTGGCAATTCTCCAGGCCACCAGATTGTCCTCTGAGGTCTTTCTTTAGCATAAACCGCGTTCAGGTGTACTCTGCTATCCCCTTCCCTGTTTCACCTCCCTCCAAGCAATGTCCCTTCACACTGCAGACGAGTCTTGGAGCCAGCAAATTAACTCATGGTCTGAGAGGGGTCCCTTCCCCTTCCCTGACCGGGGCTGCAGTCACAGGCCCAGCAGTTACTCTGTGTCACTAGACATGATACAGAGCGACCAAAGCAAAGGTCATGGTCAGGTCGTAGCTCGCACAACACTCCCCTTTCCTGGAGGAAAAAAGCAGTTATGAGTCCATTTTCCAAATACTATTGTACAGCCTCCCTACAACTGCAGCTTTCCACCTGGAAGAGAACTAGCACCGGGGCACCAGTGCAGCCCCTCATCAGCCAGAGGAGCTGCAGCACAAGGCACAGACTGTCTAGATTCCAGGTTAAGATTAGGCAGATTGCTGAGCTGCTTCAGTCTAAACCTTTCACTCAGCCAGACAAAACTCTGTAGCAGAGCCCATTAGCAGTTTCTTCTGTTTTCTGGACAAAGCCTTGATAGCCTTTAAAACTGCAGATACTGCTTTCAGCACTTTGGAAAACCCCCAACTACAAATGGAAGTTTTAGTTAGAAGAACATATGTTCTCGTTTGTTTTTAACTGTGTAACTATCAGTAGCTGCAGGTAAACACTTAAATAAGAATTATATTGCTATGTATAAAATCTCACGATCCTGCTTAATTCCAGGCAAACAGACAAAATGTTAAACAGCCACTGCGTGCTATGAAGTCTTGTCCAACTCAGTGGCACCTCAGCAATTTCTCCGGAATCAGTAGATACTGGGTACAGCTCTTTGCTCGCCACTGCAGTATTTCCTGCTGTTGTTTAAAGGGTACGCCTCTTAGAAAGCAGCATGAATGGGCATCAGCTATTCAGTTACATGTCTCCCAGGCAGGGATCCTTGTAATACTAGTCTTCTCTCAAGACATCTCCCCACAGAATGGCCTATGCTGATACTGCCAAAGGCAGGAGAAGACATAGGAAGAATCTAGCCATATCACGTTTGCCCTCAGGAAGAAATACAATGATCCAAACTCTAAAAAGCCCTTAATTCCCAATTTCAGATCTCCAGCTCAAGTTTAATAAAGGCTTTCACACTATGCTACATAATTTATATGGCATTCACAGGCAGTAGCCTCTGCATAAAGTTCTTCTTGGCTTTAAAGGTACAGGAACAAATCCTAAGGAAATAAACTCTAAATTGAGAGACACTGGGAGTAACTACTTGGGGGGACCTTTCTGGACTTCCTGGGGCATTAAGAACTCAAACATCTTTGAACAGATGTTTAGGAAATAAACTAAAAAAATAAAAAGAAAGAAAACAAAATGAAAACCGACAATTTTTTTTTTTTTTTTAAACTGACTCACTTTTGCATGGAAAGAACAGCAAACCCAAACAAAAACTCACAAACAACATAAAATAACCTACAAGATTTAGGCAGCCTCTCTTGTAAATTGTCTGTTGCATTCACTTAGACCACAAATTCCAAAAGGTAAATCCCTTTTTTTCCCATGCATCTGTGCAGCACTCAACATTGTAAGAGCTCCGTCTCACTGCTAGCCACCAGGCTTGGGTGTAACACAACTGAATAATGGCAGAACCTCCAGTTTCTTCTGCCTCTCTTGGACTAAATGAAAGAAGCACAAGAAAGAGACAATATTTTCACATTCCCACTCTTGACAAAAAAAATACAGTCCCTGGAGTCACTTCCAAGAGGTTTCTTGCATGTAACACTACTTGCCCTTATGGCTGCACAATTCTATCTAAAGAACCTAACAAACATAAACACCAAAACAAATAAAAAACCCAAAAAACCAGAATGTTTACTGCTTTCTTTTGCTTCCATGTTAACAAGTAGGTTCTATTATTTCTTACTTTCTTCAAAAACCTTAAACTCCGCCACCAAGTGTATAGCAAGAAAGATGCATTGATCAATGTCTTTCAGACTGGCAGCCAGAGAAGAGGAGATACAATATACACTGTTTAAATAAATACTTATTAAAAAACCCTTCTGTCAGTAAATTGAAATGCTTGGGTGAGGGCTGTCATATCTGTTGTAAGTCTCTTTTTATGATAAGCAATGGTAGTCTTTCTGATTTCAATTCAGTTAATCATAATCCACAAGGTTTTTAATCTAAGTGCCTCATTCATCATTTCTACGTTACCTGAAGGTGCAGTCAAAAGCAGAGAAGAGATGCCATTAAAGCAGATGTGTTCTGTATTGTCCTTTTAATGTACACTCAGCTCATTAACTTTGATTGGTGTCCTAGTGTGGGTCAGCTTCAAAACGATTAATATTGCAACCCTTTTCCTAACATGCACCAGACCTATCATTCACTTTATGCTACTTTTTATACAATAAAGATTTATGTCTTGGCATGTATTGTTTTTTAAATCCCTTCTTTTGCTATGCTCTCTTATTCAGCTCACAGAAGGATCTGGCAAGGTCTGGTACAGTTAAGTGCAGAGTATCTTCCTGCAGTGTCCACAGGAAAGAATGAGCATTTATTTCACCCATGTTTTAACAGGCAATTTTTTTCTGTGACTTTCCAGAAAAATCCTAAGAGAGAAAACGCAGCAAGAAGTCACCAACTTGCTGACTTATTGGATGGACTACACTGATCTGCTTGCAAAGGTCCAGTGACTTTAGTCTGGAAAGCCTCCCTCACATATATTTAAACTATCTAGACTGTCAATTCTGTCATCTTCTAATAACACTGTCCAAGGCATTCCAACATAACCCTTCATCTTCATCCAGTTAAACATGATTCAGTACGTGCCTGCCTTTCAGGTGAGTATTTCAGTTGAGTTTCTTTCAGATGGGCATTAAAATCTTGAAGAATATAAATAGTTAAAACCCAAGTATAGCAGAATCTTACTATCTTCTACTCACTGACTTGGACAACTTGCTGTTTGCCTCTGCTTTTTCTTTTGCCATTGTGCTTCTGTTTTTTATTTCTATGTATTTATCACATTTAGTGCACACATTTTCTTGCACTTCGTCTAATGTCAATGCACTCATTTTCAGGGAAACACTTCAGCAGCATATCTGAAGCACTCGTATTTGTACAAGCAACAAACACACCGCAGAAACGCAAACTTTCAATAATCCAGAAGCGGTACGGTCCCAACCCCTTTCAATAATAAAGGGCCCACTGCACTTTCAACTGTACATATTCAAAAGCAGTTGCACGGAGAGCAGTTCAGAATTATGACTGATGAACCTCAGGACTGGTAAATTGCTCCTGTTGAAGACACTGAAGAACAGTCTCTGAGACACAGATAAATTCAGCCAAGGTTTACCAAGCCACAGGACATGCAGGACTCACCGTTCGTGCATGTGTGGAAAGTTCCCCCTGCTTCATTAAAGTCTCTCTCAAGATGAATTGGGTGCTCCTACTTCCCTGCATATTATTTTTCCAAAGGATGCAATTTGTACTGCTACAGTAGAAATGACTCAAAATACATCACCAATTTTTAATAACAATTTCATATTCTACCATGTTAAACAATCTGTTCCCATGGCTCAAGCCAAGAATTAGAAACAGTAAAACAAAACATACCCAGGGTCCAATTTTCAGTTCATCCTAAAATCTCCCTTTTTTGCAACTTAAATTTTTAAAACAGTTGGTCATTTAGAGAGAGTAAGGCACTCAATTGCACCTACAACCAAAGAACTCTGGCACCTAAAGTACTTAGCTTATGCCCCAGTAATTACAGGTTGCAGAAAATTTGCAAGGGTATAAGCAGATGGTTATGTCACAGTCTCACTGTCTACTCCAATTTTAATTGTGTAAAGCTTTATTACACAATTAAAAACACATGGATGTGGTCTTTCACCTGTCAGTTATATATTTAAGAAAGGACAAAACAAGGTCAATAAGGACAAAGAGACATTGGGAAGAGATAACATATAAGGCTGAATGTTTGTTGTAAATTAAAGGGTGACAAGCCTCCCAGATTTCTGGGACTGAAAGGACACAGCCAAGCCATATTCCCTGCCACCTGCTCGTAACAGCACACAGAGAAAACGAGGTCAGGAGTCAGTATACCTTGACAACACCATCTTTTAATGCCTCAAAGGAGCAGGCTGTTCTTTGACTTCCCTTTTACAGTAATTGTTGCACCAGAGACTGACTTTATAATTATCTTGCATTCGCGTTTTTTTCCTCCTCTCTGACTACACACAGAAAACCGGCTGTTGATTAGAACTTTATTCAAGCATCCCTTGGTATCCAACTCATCTGAAGCATGAGAAGGTAATTTAATTTTCACTCTTCCAGTCCCACAAGCTACACTCTGGGGGACAATAGGAAAGGAAGCAGTCTGTGGGTCTCAGCTATTCTCCTTATTAGCTTAGTGACACACAAAAAAGATGAATTATGAATGAATGCTGCCTTTCCTGAGCCGATTCTCCTAAGTCAATTGGCTTATGCTTCCTTTACAACCAGGAGACTGCTATATTTCAGTTGGTTATGAGTTTCTTATATTGACTATATCACCTTGTAATGCAAAAGTAGCAGTAGAACACATCTAGTCACTGAAATATCCCAGTCTTTATCCAACACACGGTTAAAGGGGTCATAAAGCCCTGTCTTCACCAAATGGAAAGTAATTCAACTTGGCGGTGAGATGGAGGGGAATACCACCAAAACCAGACCCTATGAAACGCGAGATCTAACTCACTTTGCAGTGACAGGATGTGACACAAGATGTCCCAGATTCAGACAGAGAACAGCCAGTAGATATCTCAATTCACTAAATAACTGGAGGTAATGGCGAAAGAAGGTAATGTGCCCCAGCAATGAGACTACAAAACTTCTGCTTTTATTTATATTTGACAGTGAGTGAAGAACATTTTATCTGTAGAAATTTTTCATCAAATCCACTCCATGTGAACATACAAAAAAGAACTGGCTTTGCTGTCAACGGAATAAAAAAGGTGTTTGCTAAAAAAGGGGAAAAAAAAAAGAAACTCTTGTAGGGCTGTAAGTTGTGTAAGCCGTTCTCTTTGTGTTGAACAATCCCAGTGTCCATGTTTCCTGCTAAATCCTGCTATATTCCAATTCTGCACTTAAAACTACTTTTTCAATTCTCAAAAAGATTGAAAGATGTTTTTTTCAAACCACTGAGTCAAGCCTCTGAGCCTGAAAGTCGTACTGTAGGAAAAATCACAATTCTCTTTTTCTTTTTTTTTTCAGAGTGTTCTTATAATTTATAAAAACTCTGTCAGAAAGGCATGTATAAGGTCACTCTTGATTTATGCAAATGGTTTTAATCTTTTTCTGTAAAATTGCTGCAATAACTTCAGAATGCTGCATTATCGTCTATGATTACAGAAACTGAACTCTGTTTTGGTGCCTTCTGGGTTTCAAGTACTGACTGACAAGACCACGCAAGTAAATATTAATCAGCAGAAAGCAACTGCTGTTGAAGTGCTCTTGACTTAAGATGTAGATAACAACTGAGGTGACAAATCTGATGCTTACTGGAAATTAGAATTGTGCATGTTTATAAAAGTGTCAGAGACAACTTCATAATGCCACCGGGTTGATATGGAATTTATATATGTTTCAACTTTCAAAAGTCAACTCAGGAACAACAGAGAGTGCAAAAAGGAGAAGTATCAATAAAAAGAATAAACTGAGACCTTCTAAAAGCATCTGCAGGATGACCTCATACAATTGCATTATGATTTTTAAGCCAGACCTTCAACTGAGAGAAAGTAGCCTAAGACTAATGAAATCAATAGAGCTATTTTTGGTTCAATTTACCTCAAAATTTGTCCCCCTGTTTTGCAACTAAACCATGACAAATTCTTTGATATGTATAGTACTTGAATAATCAGCTAATTAGCATGAAAGCACACACGCAGTGATATATGCCTGTACGTTCCTTAGCAGTGAGCATTTCCTGATACAAGTGATTGAAAGAAATCCCAATTTGATAAATAAAATAAAAGCAACTTACTTCTCCCTTTCAAGAGACTGAACATGAACAGATTTCTGAAAAAAAAATCAGCAGTGATTAACCTAAAAATAAAACGCCTGTTCAAAAAGACTCGCTTGAACATGTCATTACAAGGAAGTTAATTTCCTGAAATTTATAGGCTCTTGTAAAACCTATAGATGCACATCATGACTTAGATTAACTTTATTTTTAAGTGATATTGCGCAGAACGAAGGAGTTGTAGTTCTTTAATATCTTTTGGGCTTGGTGCTTAGTGTTAAACAGGTTTTATGGACAGAAAAAATAGTCCACTAATTTGATGTCTAGTCATTCACCTTGTCTTTGGTCACTGTTTAATATAAAGTGAATTAATAACATTATTAAAAACATCAAATGACAAAGAAGTGGACGCACATGTGTTTCAATTTCCCTGTCTAGCTGCAAATTATAGCAGCTACCAAATGGCTGGCTCTCTGTAAGCTAACATTTTCTATTATTCATACATGCTCCCCCAGAAAACATACTGCTTTAATTTACACTTAAACTTTGATCAACTCCCCACAAGGTTTGATATTGTTTGTAAAATATGCAAAGCACAACTTCCAATTGAGACAGTCACACCTTGCCCAACAGCTCACCCATTTTCTGCAGTGAATTTCAAAATTCTTTGAACTGCGACACATTTCTTTTCAAATGTACATTTAAGACATATTTTGTTCCTTTTTTCTTCACTGCTGGATCTTGTCCTGTATCCAGCATTGAGGTACTTACTGAGAACTAGATGCAAACCTTAGACAGTGAACACCTGTAAAAGCTTAATGACATAACTAAGAACACAGAAACTCAGCAGCTTTTTTATAGTATGTATCATTTCTACTTATCCTCTTAACTGGCAATTATACTTTAAAAGAATGACATGCCATAAAAGCAGCTCAGTTTCTAAGTGTATGCAATGACAATTTGAACTCCAGTACTTGGCAATCCTTAGACTAGGTGTGAATTTCTGATAAAATTAACTGGCTGCTGATTTCAATGAGATCAAGATTTCATTCTACCCCTGTTGGCTAACATGATTTAAAATGTGGGACGGATTATTACAATGATAAGCTATCATATGGCTTAGCAAGTTACCTTGTTAGTGTCAATGCAGAAATTCCTCATCTGGAGATGGATGGATTAAGATTCTCTTTCCTCTGGGGCAGTTAGGGAGCCCTTCTTTTTCCATGTGCTGCTGTTCCTCTGAGCATGGAGCCGCCTAACAACAGCCAAGGAAGCCTGCAGCCTGAGGCACTTATTGCACTTATACTCAGGTCACATTCTTTAGTTTTGCTGTGCCCATGAGGACTGGGTAATTTTGACAAAGAGGACCAGTGTAAGACTGATATAATCAGTTGATTCCATCACCCTGTGATTCATGCAAAGTCCCTTAGAGTCAGTATCTTAATTCGCCCACCAGAATGCCTTTTGTGCTTGGAACTGTATAGGCACAAAAGCCTTGGGAAGTTTGCAGGCTGGGAAGACAAGACAATGAATGGGAACACAAATAACCACAGAGAGGTAAAGGCATCTGTCAAGGTCACACAATCCCTCAGTGCAGATGCGGAGAGAAAACAGAAATTATGCCAGGTCCCCCCTGATACTGATCTTCAAGTTAGGCCAGAGCCACTCCATAGTCCATGGAAGGCATGGTCTCAGTGCTGGGGGAGACCACTCCTTAAATTTCCCAACTTCAGGAATTTAAGAAATATTAGCCTTTATACACAAAACCCCGTCAGACAATTCTTCGAGGTTTAAAAGATACTCTAAGAGGGAAATGTGTAAAGATCTATCGTAGCAGAAAACCTTCGCAGATTAATGAGAAACTTGTCTGTAATACAGTAACGGATTTCAGCTGGATCGCAATGACTGCTAATAGCAATGAAATCATCAGCTTACTCTCTCCTCCAGGCTGTATGGCAAGCCTGACAACAAATATATTCCCACTGAAGAACAAATGACAATATAAGGACAGAATTTAACAGAGTAATTTCCACTGCAAAAACTATTTCCTAGCCTACGAAATCACCAACTCTTTACTAAACAGAGACAATTGACAAATGCACTGTGTGTTTACTTACACTGGGAGTTTCAAGCATTTTCACCATTTACGGAACCAATGTGAAGAGATTTATACTATCTGAACATGACAGCAGCACAGAGTGACAACGACAGAGGCTGCAGTCATTTTAGGAATGCCTGAAAATACTTTATCCCATTTTCCCCTAATTTTGGCTATTAACCTGGTGTGCTAACATGCCTTGATATACAGCCACAATGGACTAGGTCCCCTGTTAGCACAGAACAGCAGAGCTCTACTTAAGACACTAGAGTGACTCCTATAGCTTAGGATGGACCAATATATACACAGAGGATGCTCCACAAATTGAAATGGGCTTAACAGCACCGTACTTTCATCTGTTTGCCAGGAGAAAACTGTAGCTTCACGTGCCTGCTTTCAGCCTATAGCTGCTTCCGGGCACGGACAGGCTGAAAATGCAGCTCAACAATCTGTTAAGACTTTTCCATCCGACTGTATAAATTAGATTTGCATATAATGTATATGGCCCGTTTGGTAAGCTTTCATTCAACAATGAAGAAAATTAACAGAAATGTGCATAATTATATGGGTTAAAACCCATGTTATTTTAGGTTTATTAGTAATTTTATATTTACCTAGACATACCACATATTCGGCGGAATTGTATGAAGAAAAGATTCAACATTTGGTCAGAATATGCAATGTTTGACATCACAGTAAGATGCAAGTTTTCTAGTAATGTTCACCTTTGCATTCCACACACTTCATAAAATTCCTATTCAGCACTTAATATGGCATTCATGCTAACCGAAGGTACAGTAAAAATATCAGTAAAGAGAAATGAGGACACTCTTGTAACTAAAGAGCAAACTTGGGTCCAAACTGAGCCCAAGTCAAAAGAAGACCATGAAGATTCAAGAACTTTCTTAACAGGCTTCAAATCAGATGCGACTTGTCTCAGCTTTGCCACTAATCGACTTTGGCACACGGCAGCTGACAGCAAGTCACGTCAATCCAGATTTTCAGAAGAACTTGACTGTCTAAAAGGAACCTGAGGCAGAGACTTCTGTGCTTGACTTACAGTGCAATTCTCAAAATCACACATAAATTGCAGAAAAAGTCTACTAGCAAAATATTTTGCACCCCAAATGCCAAATTGTGCTTCTGTATCTCTTTAGAGCCATCCAAACCAGATTGGATATATCTCCATGCAAGTTCTCAGAGACACAGTGAACCTCTAACACAAATCAGAGCAGCAGACTTGGCATAAATGTTGCAGCAGCCAGTGTTTTTTATTTTAGTAAGATACAGGCAAAAAAAAAAAAAGAATATGTGACTATAGAACTAGATGCCTCAACCCTTTTTATACAAACAAAATAAGAGTTATGGCACTCTTCTAAAATTTGGTAGTCACAGACCGTTCCTGTGTTTCCAAAGAGCCAGATAACCACGAGTAAAAGTTTAACTAATTGAGGACAACTATGCTAGAAACTATTCCACTTGGAGTAAAATAGAGATTCTCTGGACAAAACGCATGCCTGACTCTCCAACCCTACTGGACACTAAAACTTTCTCACTTGAGCAACCAGAAGTCTCCAGAGACAGGGAAAGGACTGAGGCCTGGAGCAGTTGAACTGATTAACAGAGACTGCATCAGTCTATGTATTCTTTGATTATTTGTACCAGTCTTTCATGGAAACTGTAGATTCAAACAAACTGCATGCTAAACCACCCTGAAAAAAACCCCAAGTCACTCAGGTGAGCACAAATCATGAATGCAGCCTGAGTACTTACCAGCACTACTCTGGTACCATCACCAGCTTTTGAGCAGAGCCACAGCATGTTGCCAACAGCAACCATTCCGTAACTCTCAACTCTCAGTGGGCTTTCATCAAAACAAGCTTGATGTTTGTTGCACTCACCCTCAGGGAAATACTGCAGCCCAGATGCACAAGGTGCTTGCAAGAATTCAAAATGTGCCTTGCACAACCAAGAGCAATCTCAGTGCCTAATTTAACTTTGGGCAACTGCTCATGGGCTGATTAGGAGGTGCGAGTCCTCAGAGAGCTGAGCACAGCAGCTCCTGCCATTCTCTCCAATTCCCTCCACACCACTATGTCAGAGGCTCAGATGTGGGGCAGCGGTGTTGTCACATGTACACTGCCATCTGAACATAACACAAACGTGAAAGAATGAATCTCCTTGAATAAGAGATGCTTCCCTTGTGCAGCAATCTAAAGATACTCTGGACTTAGACTACTGATAAAATGTATATATATATATATTCTCTTGGGAGGAATATATATACGACTCCCCAAGGCCTATGAATATGATAGAACCTGCTTCATTCATTCTGGGCTCTCTAGAGCATTTACATGCCTTAGACAAGTACTTCATCAGCTCCAGATGCAGGCTGGATTGGTAAACCAGCTTATCTGGAGCAATTCAACTAGCAACTAGGCTACCTTTACCAACAGGCAACTTTATGATCATTTATGTAGTATTCCTTTTATTCCATACAACACATACCTAAAGAAAACAGAGCACTGCAGTAATATTAAACCAGCAGTCTTCAATATGGTAAAAGCTTTAATGGCAGGCAGTGCTGAAAGATTTAGAGAAATAACAAGGGGTTTTGTTTCCACAGTTTACTATTCCATATTTCAGCCTGGCAGTCTGGAGAGATAAGAAAACAGAAAAGAAGGTAAAAGTGAACAGAAAGCTCAGAGGAAAGTTAACTTCCATCTTTCTTTTGATGAGACTGGCATCCAGCAAGAGGAAAATTAAACATCCTTTCTCAAAAAAAGTATCTGTAACTTGCTGAAGGCAAATAGTCAACATCAATGGGAATGGGATCATTTGCAAGATATGGGATTGTTTGGCTTTAGGGCTTTCTATGCCTTGTTAGCCTTCTCCTGTGTCAGTCTGCTGTGGCCACAAAACTCATTCTGAGCCCTTGTTACACACTTGTTGGTTGTTTTTATATATATATATATATCCTTTTTTCTGTCCATTGTTCACAACAGTATCATCAGCTCAAGCATAAGTAATGTTACACACCTTCCATTTTCTATGAAATACACGAGCTGTAAGATTTCATATACTCTGTAGTTGGTGGTGCTCAGTAGAGCATGTCATATGTAAACACAAAGAAACATTCCATATAAAATCAGAAAATACAGTGTTAATGCAAAATAAATGTAAAAATCTTTAAGGACTAATTTGCTATTCATAATGCTGAGGGGCATCAGAACGATCAGAATATTCAAGTCACAAAAGCTGCAGTAAAAATTGTGAGCTCTTATTTTGGTCCAACTATTTGGACTGTGAAATTCCTGACTTTAAATGAATGATTGTGTGCTGTCGTGCTTCTAAAAAATTAAAAATCAATGAAGTGGATCAAATGCTTTTTACCAAAAGTAAAAATAAACCCCCTTGTGATATTTGGTAACTCATCAGAAAAGGTCAAGTGTTTCATGCAAATCAAACAATTACAAAGAAACATTCTGCCAGTCCTTAAGCTATTAAAATTTAAAGATAATGCAGCAGGGTAGGTTTTTTCCTTCCTTATCGATGTTCAATTTTGTTAAAACCTTTGTGTTGTCCTGGTTACTGCAGCTTTGGACTTCCATCTGGCTTCTTGCAGCTGTCCTCATTAAAATATAAAAAAACCCAACTGGCTGCTTTGATTTATACTTGTCCTAGGCTGAGTGAACTAAACACATCATCTCTTGTATCAGCTGACAAATTCTAGAGGTCTCATTTTATATTGCCTTTAAACCAAGACTATAAGCATAGTTTTGTTTCTATAGCTGGATTCTCAGCCAGAAAAAATCCCAGTACCTACTTTTCAGTCAATATAGCTCAGCCTATTCATCTTCACCATCTAAAGCCACCTCACTACACACACATAGTTCTCTCCCTGTGTACTGCCCCACCACTGCACTTGACATCACATGAGCTCAGCAAGGATAGGGTTAATAGCAACTTCAAGGCATTAGCAGATCCATTGACTCTTACGGGAAAAATGAACTCCCAAAGTACTCTCAACAGCCGAACTGCTACAAACTAGGCATACAGCAAGTACCTCTGTCCGTACTACTGATCCAACCACAAACAATGCCCCAACTAGAAAATCAAAAGCTGAATGTATAGTGTATCCCATATGCAGTTCCATTCCTATCACATAGTACGGGAACCCCATAATAGATATTCTGCTACACGTGACTTTAGGATGCTCTAGGAAGAAGACTATGATTCTATGAATTCTATAATTCTTCTCTAGGAAGAATTCTATGATTCTAAGACAAGACTGATTTGTCTGCCAAATGCCACCAAAGTGCTGTCTCAGGAAGCCACACTGGGATGTATGGTGGACTTGAGACAAGCGTATACCACAGGCAGAGATGTCTCTCAGAGACTGCTGGGACACCTGCCCTCTCCCTCCTGCTATGCCTCTGAGCTTGTCCAATACAAACACCCAGTTAGGCCTGTATTGAAACCATTTGTATCAAGAGCAAGTTCTTGTTCAAATATAGGCATTGGCATGCACTTCAGCCCAGAGCATGCTGAGGCTACAGCAACAGCGAGCAGTCAATACCACTTTCCAGCCCCTCCACAACCACTTGTACACTGAGGAAAGGGACCTGCAGGAGGTAATGCCTGGCTGGTTGCTCCAGTGTCAAGCAGCCATCGGTCCCCCTGGAGATTCATAGGAGAAGTTTTGGGTTTGATCTGCAGCCAGCAAAAAGGGATTTCATCAGTCTGAACTGAGTCCATTGTACTGGCATTTCCATGTGCCATACATACCAAAGAAAAGCTGTAAAATATATGTCAGTGACATTTTCAGAGTTCTGAATTTAGAGTCATCAGTTTGTCCCCCACTCCCTTGTTTATTGCCTCCATAACCCATAAAGGAAAGGTGAAAGGCCAACCAATGAAAACACTGAATATTAAAAAGGTTAAAGCATATGATTATAAGTGCATTAAAAGTTTATAGTTTTGCTACTGACTACACTGGGGACATACATGATGTTGTCTTGTTCTCATGACAACGAAGAGAAAGTGGGACAAAGAAACCTGTTCTTGTGGTAAAAACTCTAACGGAAATCAAGTTTGGAAAATTAATTTTTTCTGGTGGAAATCTGCAGGGTGTACAGCTCTTGAGATATACCAAATGCGTAGTCAGGGCTGAGAGGATTAAACAGTGACAATTCAGACCACAGAATCACAGAATGGTAGAGGTTGGAAGGGACCTCTGGAGATCATCTAGCCCAAGCCCCAGATGACTGATCTTCATATTGATTGCAGTTCTCACATATGTAATTTTAATTTTGAATGTTATTGGGTATCTGAATGCCAGATTATCTATCCGCTGTGGTTAAATAGGCTTGAAAACCTGTCTTTCTGATCCAGTGGATAATACATTCCCATTTCAGTCTTGTATCATTTTATTTTTGTTTCAAAGGTGGCACAGAACAGCTGCTTAAGGTACAGAACTCAAAAGGCACTCTAAATCTAAATGACTGACACTTGATGAGGCACAAAGCGCTCCCTACAATGACACAGAATGCTAAGGACTGCATTTATTTTATTATTATTACTAATTACTTATCTAGGAAAGTATATTGAAGTGAATTATCTCAACTACTCCTCAAAAAAAAAAAATCAACCTTAGAGATCTTATCTGCTGAGGACAGAAAAATCAGTTAATTAATGTAAGAGTCATGTTGAACTTTAAAGTGAACTGAAAAAGACACTGTTAAGTTTTGCAAGAATTCTGGTTAGATCACACTCAGCAGTACTTTTTCTTGTCAGAAACGAAATAAATCCTAATAGGAGCATATGGTTGTTACTTATGGTTTTACCATCTCCATTTAATTACACATTTAAGATAAAGTATTTAATAACTATTTCATTCATATTCCAAGTAGTAACATGATGTACACCCACCGATTTAGCTAAAAATGGTAAAAACCTGTAGTCTCAGATTTTGGTAATGTACTTGAACACCACTTAACATTCTGATTATACTAACTCTATATAATACCAACGTTAAATGGATTACTGATAATGAAAAGAATTAAAGAATTCATTTTCAGTGAGAAATCATATTGGAATATAAGAGCTGTAATGACCAACTGATGCTAATCAATATATTTTATTCCATCTTAAACCACTGAAAGAAAAGTTATTAAGTGACGGATGAATAAGATGATGTGAATAAAATTCTGGGTAGTTTTTCAGAGCACTTTGGCTTATTTAGTATGATAGGTCCAATTAAAGACACTAAGTTTAAAAAACAAAGCATTTTAGCCCTAAACTGTATTTTATAGTCCTACTTCGTATTGAATAATACAGGACATATTTTGAAGGGAATCCATGCACTAGAGAGCTATAAGTTGATTCTAAAAGTAACACAGTCCTAAGAGTGCGTAGCAGTTGATTGTTATTGTGCTCAAATGCTGCCAGAGGACTAGTACAATCATAGGTACACAAAACAGCAGCAGAGAGGAACTGACAGATATTTTTAGGCTCATATACAGCAGAGCTGGAACAGCTATCAAAATACTGCTTCCACTTCTCATGCTCACATTTTCAAAACAGATTTTTTAAATATTTGAAAAGATTTCAGAGAAGAAAATTTGATTTAAAGACTAGGTTAAAGTCTTCGGAGAGAAAAGTAATTTTAAAAAGATAGGGAGACAGATCAGCTTGGTGGAGAAAAATATCTAGTACTGAAGAACTTTTTAATTTGGTCAAAGGTGGCATAACAAGAAACTGCAGGAGGAAGCTATGCCTGACAGATTCAAACTCTCCTTCAACACTGAGGGTAATTAGCTAGGAAAAAAAAAGATCGAAAATCTTGCTTGATTCATCAGGAGTCTGGAAGCAGGGCAGAGCAGAGAGAGATCATACAGTCTCATCATGACTAGAAAATGTATTATACAAAAGAGTCTCTTCTGGTGTTCAACTCCATAAATGAGAAAATTAATTCAGTGAAGACGGTTATATAAAGGATCTTATAATTTTATGAACCCAAATATTTTGGAGAGCAAGTGTGGATTCCACACAACCGCATCATTCTCTTAGAGCTATGAAAACTATCATGAGCAGAGGTAAGCCCGTTCTTTTTCCTGTCAAACTGGCTTTGACTAAATCACCACATTTCATGAAAGGATTAGTTTTTTCTCGTCTCTGAAAGCAACTTCCACATCCTGAAATTTCTCAAGCAGAGAAAAACAAAGGATTGGGAAGTACAGCTAATACACCTCACATCCCCAAAGCAAACAAGCTAGTCTCTGCTTCCTGACAAGCACTCTCCTGCCTTGCTGGGAGGACTGTCGGTCAACCTTTCTGAGGCACCAGTCAAGGATGGAAGTGGAGAGTGTAAAAAAGGCAGGTATTGTTTTTACAAAGGAGAAAAGCCGTTTCCATCAGAGGTGACATGATAAGGGAATGACTAAGAGAAAGAGGCTCCAGCAAAGGCTTGTAGAACATCTCTTATCACACAGACAAAAGGACAAACTGATTCCTCCTGGATTAGTGACTAGAAGGGTAGTCAAGCATTTAACCAGGGCTAATGGCATTGAGCAATTTTTTTTACCAAAAAGGAAAGAAATAATCTAGTCAGATAATCCCTTTAGGTGTAGCATAAAGAGAAGTAAACAGAGGCAGGACATGCGGGAAGAATTTTAGGTGCCTTGGACAGACTGTGAGCCCTGGAGTACCTAACCAATGGGAAAAATTGGGAGGGAAAAAATGGGAAAAATGGGAGGGAAAAATTCGGCCAGGATTAGGAAATAAAAAGGTGTGTTTCAAGAACTGAAAGTGTGCCTACTTGCTAGGTCACCCGCTCCTGCAAGAACGTAAATAAAAATGTGCTTCACAGAGGATTCTGCCTGAGCCTATTTCATTCGGACCGGAACTTATTTCTCACAAGAGGAATAAGGGTGCTGAGTTTTTACTTCATCTTTTCTCCAGAGAAGTGCTGCCGTGTGGGGCAGCGTGCTGCTAAGTCAGGAGCCAGGAGAGACAACTATACATCACCTTCTTACCTCCCCACTGTTTTCATTTTCATTTTCATCATTTCATTTTCAACCCAGACTACTGGCAGCAGTAAAGTCACTGCCTTGAAAAAGCAAAGAGGGAATTCAGTTCTTTAGGAGGTTCAAACGAATTTAGTCAAACATCAGATAAAGGTTTGAAAACCTGGAGCATGTAACCAAAAGAACAAAACCTCTTAACTTTCTACTAATCATTAAGCTGCTAAATCTGAGGTAATTAAAACTGTCACTAGTTTTTTGGCTCTTACACAATCCCTCCCTGCCGTTAAACAAAAATTACATTAGGCAAACTTCCTGCTTTAAAATCTCCTCAGCAAGTTTCTCCCCGAACACAAACCTGAAACGCCACGTCCTCTGTTGTGTCTGGAAGAGCAATGGCCACCAGCTCAGTGGACGTGGCCGCTCGGGCGTGGCACCGAGGTCGCTGAGGGAAGGGCCTCCCGGGCTCCAGGGGGAGCCGAGGCCTTGGCCCCCTCATGGCGCTGCCCCTGAGGGAAAGGCGTCTCCTCAGGAGAACGGATCCAGGCTCGTGCACACTCACAAAGATAAACTAGCACGCACCGCAGATTTCAAACGCTGTCATGTAACTGTTCATGAATTTTTCACACACCGCCAAGAGCTCAGCATGAGCCTCTTACAGTTTTTCAGCATGGCTGCTGATCTCGCTGAATGAGTCCTGGAAACGGACAGCAAGAGCCACTGACAGAAGTGAGAAAGAGACAAAGAGGGGAAAGGTGGCAGGATTCGTGTGGAAAGGATATAAGGTATAATTCTCAGTGACAGACTGATACATTTACTTTAGCAGCTCTTCGCTACTAAAGTACCACTTGAAGTATATTCACGTTTACTACCAGAATTTAATGGTTTGAATTCTTTGATTCATTTTATACTCATTCATTTCTACATCAGTTTGCTATAGCATAGACATTTTCTTCTCCCCCCACATGTAAATCTATGCACATACATATGCACATATGAGTCTACCTGCACGGGTATGTCTACTTAGCCGAGATCCAACACTGCCCACACTAGCACAAGGAGAACGCTCACATGGACACTTTCACAGGTTTCAAAACATTCAGATTTTTTTGAAGAAGGGAAAATATAGACTTTTTTCCTCACTTTAAGTGTAGCCTGTAACTGGATTTGAATTGTGAATCCTCAAAACAGGAATCAGAATTGACAACCTCAAGATGATCTAAAACTACACAGTGTCTATGGAGAGTCAGTTTTCTGCCTGCAAAAAAACTGAAATTATTTCTTGCTTTTCAGTTATGGACTGATCAGCAAAACAGATGTGCCATAAAAATGGAGCATTTCTTTTGCAATACAAGAAACGCTCCATTTCTGCCTTTGTGCCCTTTTTCTGTGTGCCTGTATGGCATATTCCCTGATTACAGTTCATAGTAAGAAATTAAGAAGTGTAAAGCTTTGGGCCACTTTCTTAAAGGTGTTGAGCTACTGTTACACTCAGTATTGAAATTCCCAATTAATTAGACACTTTGAAAGCAGACTTAAATTCCCAAACACCTTAAAAAAACTTGACATAGGCTCCAAAATCAGTTAAATGTGATTATGTTGAATGGTGCATTATCTTTAAATATTGATTACATAAACATTTATGCCAAGCTGAGTGCTTAACAATCATTTTCGGCTGAGCACACTCTATTATTAAAGCATTTCTACACAGGGCTGGGAATTTAGGAGTACTCCACAAACCTCTCTCCGCATCCAGAAGTCCGTCAGAGGTCTATAGCTGTCTCTCATACTCTCTTTTAAAACAAAAAGTACAATCATCATATAAGGCACCCCCTCGTCACTGGTTGCGACTGACAGAGAAGTCTCTGAGCAGTCTAGACCGGATGACCTACTGATTGACTACAAGCTCTGTGACACAGGAGGATCCATATACAGATTTCCGGGGCAGAAGCAGGCCTGCTTTGTTTAGAGGCATGTAGTCGCGTAAAAGGCATTAAACACTTACAGATGAATGAAGGGTAAAATCACAGGATCACAAGTTTTCTTCGGTTGTGTCATCGTCTCAGCACCTGCTGCTGAACAAGTGCTTGTTTTTGTCACCAATTGTTTGGTATGCTGTAACAGGGATAAATGAGCTCTTATCATCAGCATTTTACGCTGTCCCATTCCATGCTGCACTGTTCCCGCTTCTTGCTCAACCATATTAAAACATTAGCTGTAAGTTTTCCCATTTACTTTTCAACCAAAGTCATACTGTGCACATAACACGTGGAATAAATATCCAGATACAATCTACAGTTCGTGTGATGGGAGGGAAGATAAGGTATAGTGGATAGTTCATCTCTGAAGTAGGAGATAATTCACAAGTGAGGAACAGATATCAAGTCTTTCCTTACCAATGAAGAAACACGTACAAGCTAATGTAGCTCACCTGTTGATATACTTAATCAAATGCTTTCTTTTATGTTTGTCTTTCCTGTTAATTCTGATTTAGGAATGCAAAGGCTCTACCTGAGAGGGGTAGAAAGGATTGTTTGAAAACAGTGATTATTGTCAAACACATGCAATCAATTTTTCCTTGAACCTCAAGACTTTCTCCTGCTTGTTTTGCAATAATGTTTCCACAAATCAGTCAAGAGACCATCTGAGAAAACATTAATAACTATGGGCTAGGGAAGAACTTTCCAGAGTTCAAGACATAAGCGGTGCTTCTATAAATCTTGCCCTTTCTTGCTCAAACGTTACCATATTGGCCTCTATTTCCAGTGGCTGATTCAAATCAAACCAAAAGCAGCATCTAGCTTTTCTTTGTCAACACTGTACCCTTGAGAATACAGGCCCTTAGTGGAATATCAGACTGAAAGTTCCCCTTTCTCAACATTCTTCTATGGCAAAATGAAGAAGTGTCTGCAAGCCTGAAACACAGTACGGCATTTTCTATTCTGACAAATGGTTTCTCTCAATGATGTTATTAACTAGAGGTTTGAAAGACCATTATTACAAAATGCTTTACAAATGTTATCACTGTCAGACTAGAGAAAAAAGGTGAACTGGAAGGAAATCCCTAAGAGATATTTTACGCAGTGCTGTCAGCATTAATCTGCAGCTAAATTTCCAAACACAAAATACTTAGGACCCAAAATACTTAGGCTTCTTTACCATTGTCTGATTAAAAAGCTAAGAATCTAAAATATTTGGCTTCTTTACAGGCTTGCATCCATAGCACGGTCACATGATGTATTGATCACAGATCCACAGCCAACCCTACAAGAAAATGAGCACATGTAGTCATCCCAGGTCTCATTCTGGACAGCAGTGACCTGGCAAGAACATCCCACACGCAGCGCAGTGGCTGCTGCTCCTTTACAAGTTTACCTTTAAACTAGCAGGCCGAAGAACAGCTCAGCCAGGAAGTCAGTGTGGACCAGACCCAGCCTTGGGAGTTGCCCCTCCATTGTTACACAGCATTGGACACCCACGTTGCTTGTGAGCAGAGAACAGATTCCAGGCTCTTGTGCTGCTTTTTGGCAAAACTGGCAAGTTCACACAAAGCCATGGGCTGACATGGGTTGGCCACTTTCAGTGCCAATGCCAGACCATTAAAGTTAACTGTAAAAACCCAGCAGCTTGAAGTGCTGAGATACTAACATACTGGATACCTTGCCCTATTTGCAGAATAGAATAAGCTACTCACCACAAAGTTATTCTTAGGCCTTCTTAAATGTGTCAGCTTACAGAGTTAGCATGGAATAAATTCACGTTCTGGCTCACAAATTGTGTGCTTGTAAACACAGCCATGAGACGTGATCAGGAGTTGTATTTACTAGCTACCTTGTACGGAAAAGTCAAAGGCAGAGCAGATCATTGAATCTGGTGTATAAAATAAAGTTTTATGGCATCCTGAGCCACAACTTTGCCTAGCATCTTGTAACCCCGCCATCGTGGGTTACGTGCCCTTCTGTGTTGGCCACTTTTCTCACCAGGGTTTTTTACAGCTTCTGTGACACCCAGCATAGAGGAAAAGATTAAATATTGAAAACTGAGCTTATCGCATAGATGACGTTTAAAAAACTCTGCTGTGTTACCCCATGCAATGCATAGATCTGTTGGAAGAGTGAGGTATACCTATGCATATCGCCAAAATCTTTCCCTCATGTGTGCAGTGTATTTGAAAATTTCAGCAGAAGAAATATTAAAATAGCAATGAAGCACCCAGCGCTGTGCCTATGGTTTCATTTCAGCCAGGAATACCCCAGGCTACCTCTAGCAGCCCATACATGGAAACATCAGCTGCCAAAGCAAGTTCATCACTATCACTCTGAAATCAGGCAGCTGCAGCTACTGGAACACAACTACACAATTATCCAGGGCGGTTTGTGGAAACATAACTCTACAGGAAATGAAAACTTAAAATAAAAGATACAGCAGATTACAGCATTAATTGAAAAATATTTGTGTGGTAGTAGTCTAATTGGTAAAGCTCTGGACTAGGCCTCAGTCTGGATTTAATTTCCAGTTCTAAAGCTAGTTTGTCTGTTTCTCTTAAAAAAAGTCACCTTAATGTGAAGCTACTGAAGTTTCACAAACACATCCTGCAGAGCATGGTACACAAGAACCGATATAAAGAATGACTCTAACCTGATAGATTTGTAGCAAAGATTTACATGATAACCCATCAAACCAAGCATGAGAACCACTGTACAGGTCATCTAAAGAATCATCAGTTATTAGAAGGTTTTTCTGCACAACATTGAAGAATTTGGACCCCACTGGGATAAATCTGATCCCCAGAGTATTACAGACTTTTTTACCTCTCGTGTCTCTGCCTGATGAAAATGTTTGCTCACACAGAGCCCAAAGACAGTCTTTCAGAGCACTGGCCCCCCATTCTTACTGCAGTCAGCAGCTAGAGGAAAGGTCTTTGAGCTCTGCTTCTCCTCTTTCCTCTCACTTGCCTTGCCCATTCACGCTGGAGGCTTTTAAGGAAAGGACTCTGCTCTAAGTTTTTATACTCCTTAACTGCAGTCTTAGGTAAACATATTCTTTAAATATAACTTATGAAAAAACTCTATTAACCTTTCACTTTATAACTTGACTTAACAGCAAAGCATAACATTTCAGTGTGTATATTTTGCTAACTTTAATTGTGGTTCACAAGGCAAACTTTCAACTTACTATTTTCTATTTGTACAACCCAGTCAAAGTGATGTGTAAATCCATGAATGCTACAAACTGAAAAGGCTGTTCACCAGCAGGCCCACTGAAAAATTCACCTCTCTGTGAACTTAAAATCAAAACAAATTAATGTGAACTCGTGAAAGGTATACAATTACTACATTTGGAAATGTTTTTTGACAGCTCCTAGAAAGCTGATGTGTACACACCAAGAGATTTTACAAGAATGTCATAAACTGAAATATTGTGCCCACACGTGTGCCATACTTGTGCCAATCCATGTGCGGATTGTCCCCTTGCTCTTTTGTAGTAAGAGAGGGACAGAGGGTGAAAAGAAAAAAAAACAAACAAAAAGAAATACTATATGTGTTTTACACCTGACATATTGGAATTTCTTATTTGTAATATTCTGGACTGCAAACCAGAGTTGTAAGGCAAAATTGTGCATTGCAATGAACTGTACCACGTACTTTGCAATGTATGCATGGAACCATTGCTGACTTCCCAATAATGGATCACTCCACTATCCACGTAAAGCAGTGATTTGGAAAGAACGATGACTTTCTAAATACAATATTCTGGAGCTGTAGTTTTTGAGTTGAATTTTGAGTAGTTGGGTATATGGCTTGTGTATTAGCTTTCTCCATTTGTATTGTAAATCCATTTCTTACATATTAACTTTACTACTTTATTAGAGAAGTTGCTAAAAGCAACTGAATGCAATGAATTCTCATAATCACAGCTACCACTATTATCTATGACATAAAAGAGTATTTTAAGACAGCTTAATTAAAAAGCACAAGTCAAGGCTTTGAGTACATCTCTAACATGACTAAACTCAGAGTAAGGCAAATCAAGAGTAGCAAATTAAGAGAGAACCAAATACCAGCCACTGGAATCACATGCTGGGATTTTTAACATTAAGCCCCTAGGCTCTTGCAAATCAGAAAAGCCTGAAAACATGAACTGAATGCAATTGGTGGGATTTTTGCACAGCTTACAGTACTGTGAAAAAGCAAATAGTGCTGCACACAGGAGATCCAGCCTCTCCCCATTACAGCTGCAGGGCTACGAGGCACCATCATGAGGATTTCCCTGTTCAAAGAGAGAGGGACTGGTAAGAATTGGGTCCCCTTCTGCACTCACTTTATTTAACATCAAGTTGTGCCTCCAGGGAAGTGTAGTTCAAGTAAGTTTTATCAGTTGCAAAGATCCCATCAGGCTTATCCCATACAGGCATCAGTAAGCCCTTCGCAGATGAGTGTGTCAGGAAAACAGATAGAGGCAAACAAAGATGGAGGCTTTTCATACCTAAAGTTTTATCAGTGAAGATTCAAGATATTAGAAGAGAATTTTCAAGGACATTCAAAGCCATTGTAGCTTTGGGAAAAGGTCACAGAGACTAAACCAAGCAATGACTTCAACAGAACTGGTGCTTTTACATGCGCATGCTTCACTTTGAAAAGGGTAATTTTCCTGGTAACAATGATCAACAGAGTTCAGCTTTGATATTTCTTTCCCAGCAAGCATTTGGTCTTGCAACAAACACAAAGGCCTGGCAAAAGAGAGAGATTTGTTTATTTCTTTGTTATAATCTTTTTTACCTGAAAGCAATGAATGTCCATCTGGCTTCTTAAGACTCTGGACTGTGCCTCTAAATCCTCAGCACACTAAATGCAGTGCCAGGTTCTCCAGGTTGACCATGCAAATCCCATCATTACTAGCACCAGGCTTGCTTGTGCAAAGAGTAAGGGTACAAAACAAAACCAGAAGCCTCCACATAGCCTCAAAGGTGAGACTGAGACTCTGAAATACATTATTTTACTGGGACGAATGGAGAAGAAAGATTATAATATATAAACACTAAATTATAATGACACACTTATTTCACTATTTTTACATACACAATAAGAAAAGAAAGGAAGGGAAATAATACCGTACATACTCAGAGCAGAAAGTCCTCCTGTCCCCCAGGGTATCACAGCAAGGGTACCACAGATAACGAGGCATCTTCTGATCAATGCGATGCTCTCAGCCTGCTCATTTATGCATTAATGGAATGTGTGCAGCAGTTCACTCAGCTGATAAAGGTTCCCACAGGGGACTATGTCCAGGGGAAAACAAATGATCAAAATGATCAAAAGTGATTAGAGGAAGAATAAAGACGATGAAGTGCAGCTAGGGGAGATGTCAGACCCAACAGTCAGACTGTCCCTTTCATGTCTGTGTGCCACCCTTTCTCTCCACCAGCTCACAGGGGATAGCAAGGGAATACCCCAACACATAGACTTGCGTACACAGAAAAGCATTTCACTCAGACTATACCCCTTTATTTTAACAGTGTCCTGCACATGGATACTTTGGTTTAAGCCAACAGAAAACACTCCTCCTAGCAGTTACTGAAACAACGTCAAAAGCCTGACTCTGACTTTAGAAACCACCAGTCCATTGAGTGCATCCTTAGCGTTAAGGCCACTTGGGAAGAAGTCAGACTAGATCCAGTGGCTAATATTATCCATGACCTCTGCTGATAGCATCAGGCCAAACCCCTGAAGCCAGACAGCTGCTGTGCAGAGCTACAGCTATGCAGTGCAGCAATAAGCACACCATCCCCTAGACCTCACTAACTACAGCTCCTGCACTAGTCCTTGTTCAGTGCTGCATGGCTTCAGTCTGTTTTCTATTCTCACCTCCTCAAAAAAACCCCAAACCCCCAACAAATCATTTCACTGCCTCCTCCAGCTTCTGGGGAGAAAAGCAGCCTTCTGCATGTTGAGAGAAGCAAGTGATGTTTCAATTGGTAGCACGTACCTTGAATTCACCATGGCACAAATGTGCAGTATGTGATGGAATCATGTTCCTGCATCTGTGGGGTGCTGGTTTTTTTAAAAAATAATTTGGTGCTGAGTGAGGAAGATACAATTTACCATTAGAGATCTCATGGCTTCTCACAAATGAGGTCAAGGTCAGTAATTCTGATCACTATCTACATTCCAGATAGGTTTCTGCTTGTTTAATTTCATCCTTTAGCTACTGCCTGTGACAATCCAGCAACTGTGCTGTGAAATAATCATTTTACCACAAAAACAACTGCTCCAGCAGTGACTGAACTAATGATACAGTTTGTAAAAAGTACATGGCAACGAAAAGCTCTTTAGAAGCAGATGACCTTATTATAATAGAACTTGATTCTGAATATCAAGGTATCCTGAGGCCGTGCCCTAAACAGCAGTGTGAGGTATCACTGATGCACCCACAGGCACACATAAAACATATGTAATGCAAAATCATTTTCAGCAGAGCACAGAGATAACAAATCTGCATGTGCACGCTGTCAAAAGCAGTACAATTCATTTCACAATAAAAAGGAGAGAAGAGTTATGTTCCTGTTCTCTTCCTGACGAAGCATTTTACAGCACTGTAGGTGTACACATTATGCACGGAATTGTGTGGCTTGTTTTCCCCTTTAGAGAGCTGTGCTTAGAAATAAATAAAGTGTATCAGATGTAGGGAGATACAACTCATTTCTAAGTTGTATTATGAATGAGTTTGTGTGGCTTCCCAAATGAGAGAAATGAATCTGAGGACAGTGGAAACAAGAACGGCTGAAGTTACAAGGAAGGCACTGCTGGGACCAGCAAAGGGAGAATTTACCTGCAGCTTCTCATCACAGTCTTTCCCAATTGACTGAAAGCTAAAGCAGCAGCTTCACTAGTGTTTTATAGAGTTCACAAATCAATGTGAAATTCCATATGCTTTGCTGAAACACCAGCACAAACGTGTTTGGGAATATTTATGCACATATATAAAGTGTATGTAAGTACAAATAGAGATAAGGGCCCCTTCTCTCCATCCAGATTTGCATGAAATCAAACAAAATTGATGTGGTATTTGGCAGGGAATGTAGGAGGATTCACAGAACCATGCCACTGAATTCGTCAGCTAAACTATTTCATTCTGTTATTGGAAATCATTATTCTCACTCTCTAGAAACCTCCTTGTCTTTTGAGCGGTTTGTAAAGCAAATGGAACTACACCAGAGTAAAGCCATTCAAAATATAAAGTGTCATGGCAAAAATGTAACATATCTTGAGAATTAAACATTGGTATTGAGTTCCTTACTAGGTTAATCACTCTTCTGCCACTAGCTGTATTTCCTCTTTCCAAACTGTCTTAACACATGTCTTTGTTCTCACCTTCCTTCAAGAATCAACAGTGGAGGACACATTCTGTTTCAGCTGTGGGGGACTCACGACTTCGTAGCTTTTGGTGACCCAGAAAGGGAAATTCCCTTTGCTTCACTCTCCTTGTGCTGGTCCCAATAGTGCCTTGTAACTTAGCCATTCTGGTTTCCACTCTCTGATAAAAATGTACATGTTCGTGTGTATTTTTGTCTTCTTTTTAAATAAATACTGACTTAGGATCGGGGAGATACATAAAACCAGCAAGGATGGATAATGAAATTTAGCCCCAACTCAGAAACCAGCTGTGTACCTTTACCTACTACAGGGAGACACAAGATGAAAACACAAACTTTTTGCTTTAAAGAAAGGTCATCAGTGTTTCAAAACTACTGGTTGTTCAAACAAACTCAGATTCTCCCCCAAAGTCAGCTCCCATATGACTTCAAAAGATGGATTCAGCTCCTAAAACACTTCTGAGGTGGCATTTCCATGAGGAAGACAGTGATCGATAGGGCTGTGCTGCTTCTTGGAGCGGGCTGGATACATACAGCAAAACCTATCTCCTTCATCACAGGCAGCAACCCAGACCAAGTTGATTTCTCGTAGGTATTCATCATCTCACTGTGATCACAACACAAGAAATCAGGACACTAGGGCTAGGGATGCTCAACATGCCTGCCACGCAGCAATTTGAACTGGGGTAGCTGGTGCTCAGTCTTTCTTAAATTCAGGGCCCCAGCTCAGAGGAATCGCAGTGCTGTTGGAGCTGTGATCATTCCCACGCCCATCTGAAGCAGGCTGGTGTTCCGGCTGAGATAAGAGTGCAGCAGGGTTTAGATCAGAACAGAGCATGGTAATGACTAGTATTGCCACTTCAGACCACACAGCCTTCATTAACTTAATCATTACTGCAAGCAGCAGCAGTACATCTAAAAATAAGTCACTTGAACAAGGAGAAAGTTTCCAAATTCTATGTTTCTATTTCTTTTTAATAAAGCTCAAACTTGCTAACAATATGCTGCAGCACAATGGAAAATTCTCATTTATAAAATAATGTAAAATCTATCTGGTGTGTGGGAAGAAGATAAGGGCTGTTTATCAACGGGAACAAAATGATTGAAATTGGAAATAAGATGCTGGATATCCTTCATTCGCAGACTGCACAGCTGCAATTAGCAACACAAAGAAGGTATTCACCATTTCAAAAATCTTAGTGCACTGATGCATCTTGCTAAAACTATCTGCAATGAAAGGTTCTGCCTCAGAATACAATTAATTTTAAACACAGAAAATTTAAAATTCATCTAAAGTATTTGTATTCTAAATACTACGCATCTATTTAAATGATGCATATATTCTGGATACTTGCACACAAGCATATAAGCTTATACTTCCCTGTGATATGACTTCAGTCATTTTTATTTTCTATTAAATTTCTATATAATTGACACCAATTTTTTTTTATCTCATTTCGTTCAGCATGCACGGTCATTTATAGATCTAGACACAAATACCATCTGAAGTGAGAATACAAAATAAAGCTTTTTTCCTTAATGTGCAAATTTAAAAACTCTTTCTATAATTTATTTTATAATTCCCTTTCTACCACATTGTACTTGCATTTAACATCACTTCAGCTGAAGTACAATGTAAATTTCTCACCAAAAGACTCCATCTTCAGGAGAAATGTCTGTGTTTCCAGTCTTTGTATCTCCTATTTAGCATTTTTCAAATTAAATCTCTCCTAGATGAATCCAGTATATTGCTCGGCAGTTATTGAAATTTATGAACATGTTTAAGCTCTTTCATACCGCTGTTAACCATTATGATTGCCTCCTTTAAATCTTTCATTTTATAGCTATCACTTCAGCAGACTGTATTGGTGACATTCATGAATTTCTCAGATCGCAACCGTGCCTGTGCTTAACATCTGAGGGTAGAGTTATGCTACCAAAACCGTTCCTTGGTTGTCTGCTTTAACCTCCTGCTTCAGTGAATCCCCAAATGTTCTGTGATCAAACTGGCAGAAGGCTCACATTTTGGGGAATTACCATCATCGTCTGTGGGTCAGATTGTCACCTCTGCTTCCGCTGTGCAGAAAACCCAGTAGCGCTGTTCTCAACAACTCCAAACCCCATCAACCACCGCTGATGCAACAGTCCCAGCTCAGAGTCAAGGGAGAGGCATTTTCTTGGCACGAGGAATGACACCAGCGGAGAGGGACACAGGAGCAGAGTCAGGGTACCCATGAAGCAGAAAGCTTCAGGAAACGGACACCATCTTTCCCTAGGGAAAACGTAGGCAGGCCTTGCGACTGGCTCAAACCAGCCAGCATCAGCAGTCCAACCTGCTCACAAAGCTTTTCTATTCCTACCCCTGCTACAGCATCCCCTCTCCTCAATCATTGCCTAACGCACAGAGTGAAACAGTGAGATGAAGGGTGGTGAACTCTGGGGGAAGTCTATCTCCAAGTACACCTCGTAGCACAGACCACAGCAATAAGCATGATAACAGCTCTATCAGCATGACCAGGAGCACCAAAGCTCCTTCCCGGGGCGCTGCTCCCACCAGCCAGATGGCCTGTCTCCAGATACCCCCAAGGCAGCTGCTTCCCCACCTCTGCTACAGCAGCGGCCAGTGTCCCACACAGGGAGAGGAGCCGAGTGGCTGCGTGGCCACAGCACTTGGCACAAAGAGCATACCACACTAATGGCCAGGAGCACAGTACCCCTCACTAATAACGTATTTTATTAATAACATACACTAATAACAACGCACAGCTAGCCCAAAGGCATGCATTTAAGACTGGAGTCAGCCTACTACAGCATATGACAACAGCACTGGATCCAAACTCAAACAGCTTTAGAGGCTGAGCCCCTTCACAATAAAGACATGTCCACCCCTGATTTTCTTCTGCCTAAGATTTAGAGATTGGTATTTCTTGTTGAAAATGAAAAATTCCCATTAGTGGGGTTCACAGTACCTGTGTTTTTCAAACTGTGGTCTAAAAATCCCAAAGGACTGCAAAAAGTACGTGAGAAAAGTCAGGTCTGCCACTGGGACACACATTCATGTCCCAGGCACCTGCATGACTTTCCTGGCAAACTTGTGATTTCCTGACACACAGATCTCCCCAAACACAACACACATGCACGCGTGCACACAGATGCAGCCACTGTGGAAAAAATCTGAGAGGACTTGCCTGCTAGGTGAAAACATCTCCATTTCTCTCACCATTAAGGTTTTTTTGCAGCTGGAGCAAGTTTCCTCAAACACCAACAGAAAAGAGAAACTGAGCTGAAAATAATTCTGTGATCAAGCATGCAAGCAAATCTGCCCAAATATCAGGACTGGAAGAGCAAGGCCAACCTTTCCAAAATACACAAAATCCTAGTTCTATTCTCACTCATGCAACCAAATCCAGAGGTGAAGATGACACAAATTATACAACCAATATAAATGCTTCTTTCCCCACCCCCCCCCACCTCCCCCTATCTTTTAAACTATATGTCCCCAGGGCAGGGACCACCTCACCACACAGAGGTATTCTCGTAGCTGTGCAAACCCCTAGTCAGCATCTCTCCATCTTTAAAATACCGGCACTCATAGCTCCCAGCAAGAAAAAACAGAAATTCTATGCAAAACCTATAGAGTTTAATAATTACTACTATAGGTAGTGATTATTAGCAAATTCTATTTTTTCTAAATACTAAGGACATTTTACACTAGGGATGTCAGTTACACTACACATGTCAATTCATGCCCAGCTAAACCAGGTGATGCTGCACTCTGTGGCTGCCTGTTCCATATCTTTAGGAGCTGTGCTTCAAAGCATTACAAACCCTTTTGTATTCATACACACCTGGATGCAGATGCATACTATACTTTCCTACAGTTAAAGATTCATTTAAATTCTGAGACGATGTGTCTAAACTGGTAATCACATATCTCAGCAGTAACCAACCAGACCAAGAACTCATTACCATGTCCTCTGTTTGCTTACAGCATAACAACTGGAAGTCAAACAGGTGGAGGTCAAGCAAAGCTTACTAGGGAGAGCGTAAGGACGTTTTCAGCTGTGGCCCCTGCCTTCTGCTAACCCTTTAGCCATTGACCCGCTGTTGTGCCGGCGGTGATGCCCTCTGCATTACTGTACCACCACACTGGCTGCTCCACTGCATCTTCTCCGGCTTTCCAGAGCCCAGTGGTGGAGTTGAGTAGATCTGCTGTCACAGACGGCCGGATCAGTTACGCCTCATTGCAGCTTTAAGCAGACAAGACTTAAACACAGTTTGAATCATACAGACAAAAGTCAGAACCTCAGAACTTGAATAGAGAGTTCGGTGCCCAAGAGGGCTACTTATTTGCAGAGTAACAGAAAAGTCACGCTAGAAATGCCAACAACTCTGAACATGCTGCTTTTAGGCACGACTCATACATTTCTCCCAGCATCTTACTAGCCCTTATTTTATTGCTTTATTTTTCCTGGTTATAAACAGTGGTAAATGAGAAATCAAAGAAAAATTAAGTTTCAAATTTGTTTATAAAAGGTGAATTAAATACTGACATGACTGTTTGCCACATTAATTGTTAGTGATATTAAAACTGTACTATTTTTTACAAAAAGATTCTCTATTTTTTCATGTTATGCCATTGATCCCTGGCAAAAATATTTGGTAAGTCCTAATGTTTAATTAAAACAGTGTTTAATAAGACAATTTTTTTTTCCAGATTTCTTGCTAGGATGAGTATAATGTGCCCAAGGTCATTTAACCACAGTTCAGTGGAAAGCAGGAGCAAAGACCCTGCAGTGAAAGGACTGAGTCCAGCTGCTCTGTTCTGCCTAGACTCAAAGTGATGCTCATCCAGTTGCTCTTTAAAAGCATGAAGATTTAGGGAAAAATAAACTGGCACAAGCATTTGCTGAATTAGAAAGTACTAACATTTTTAACTGTCTTTTTCTAGGTGTGGCCATTTCACAAAAGTAAATCATTTAGGGATTTAATACCAGAACCATTTGGGGGTTTACTGCACAGTCACCTTATGCTCAATGCCCAGAGGAACACACAGGGACGTCATTACAGGCTTGCAGGCACAACACGTGTTTCGTGTGAGCTAGACTTAGCTTTCCTAACTCGCTAACTTGCCCACTCAGGAAAACATTCTTTACAGTTCTGTGCAACTTTGCCTCAGATATCACCTTCATCACAAGGCGGTGACTGGTCATCAGCACCCAGAGCATCCCGGGAGATGACACAGCCTTCACAGATCTCCGTGTGCTGTCGCTATAGTGAGATACCTGCTAATACAGTGAAATTCTGTCACAAAGGTAATCAAGCTGACTGGAGAAAATCTAGGAGGAAAACCAAGGCAACAACCCAATGGCACCAAAACAAGATAACCAGTGAGCGAACGCTGTGATCAGGGCTGCTTGTTTCATAGCTACGCGACGGGAAATCAGAAAGGCAGGAAGATCTGCACATCCTGCACATTGCAACTTTGAGTTCATTGGAATTTAAATTCTAAGAACGAGCAGGGAACTTTTAGGCATAATAAGTAGAGTTAGAAACTGGACTTTTTTGAGGAATCTTTACTCCTCATTTGGTTCTCAGATGTCCTAAAAATCAAAAAAGGTCTGCTAGGGTAGACAGGTGACATGCTGCTTTCTTGAAATGAACACCACGCTTCAACTTTCAGCAACTATCACAATGAAAGAACATATTATGAATACAACTTCCTAACATAATACTAATATCAAGTACAGGATAGGTTATGACAGTATTAATTGAAAAGTGCAGATCACTTAATTTTGAGAAGTCATCCATTTGGGGCCGTTTCCCGCAGAATCTGAAGGCTGATAAATGGCATCATTTTGGAAAAAAAATTGCCTCCTGGTAACCAGTCAAAAAGTTTTGTAATTTATTATTAATGATTGTTAAATACAAGTATACAGACAAGCACCTGGGGCCCAAATCTACTTTAAATACATATTTAACTTTTGCTTAAATAAATTGGTATATCAACGACTAAGGGCAGAATACACTTACTAGAATAGCCACATCTGAATACAAAACCTCTTGTAGAAAACCTCTAACCTACTTCTTTGTCAATTAGTCAGGAGCTATAATCAACATTTGTAATTCCACTCCAGAAAAGCGTATGTTTTGCAACGCCCTGGCCACCTTCACTTCCTAGTCATCAAGTTCACTCAGCCACCACGAGGTCACTGATTGCAAGGTACGATCTTCCACGATTTTGACAAAAACTTTCTTTTCCTTGGCAACCCCTGCTCATTGGCAACTACTGCTCATGGGTTCTCTGGCACCATTACTGCCATCAGATTAGCATCTTCCTGTTCTGAACAATACAGGGTATTTCACTGCCTTCAAACGCTTAAACAGAATTACAATCCCTACACGCAGGTAGAGCTAAGGTTCTGATTCAGTCAGGTGCTGCTGCGTGATCCTAAATCTGACACGGGGATTTTAGCAGCTTCAGGGTACTTCAGTTGGCACCAACAGACCTCCTGAATCAAAGCCTTTGACACTTGTGTGACAGAAGGAGGATAACGGTAGGAACGACAGACACATGCAATTGTAGAGCTGTGAGTATCATTAGAAGCCAAACACCTCTCACAGACATAAATAACAGGCTAAGACATCGGTAACCCCATGGCCATCTTCCTGACCAGGCTCACTTGTCCAAGATAGCACCTTGTGAAACAGATTCCAATTGACCAGACTTGTCTTTCTTACTCACGGACACTGTTGATTCATCAGCCATGTAATGAACTAAGCGACTGCAGAATTCTCACATTACGAACAACGAAAACGGATTTTTATTAATAATACTAATAGTGGCACTAAAATCTCTCGAGTCTTTCCTGTTTAAAATAGCTTGCTTACTCAACACCAGGAAAGAGACCTACTTTACCATGTCAATCACAAACCATAATTTATTACACACCTGTTTGATTTTCCAAGTTAGTACAATTACATGCTGTTGCTTCTAAATACAATTTAAGTAAAGGCAGGTATCAAAAAATACCCACACTTTCTGATTCATTGGTATGCCATGCAGCCAAAGACTTGTAGAAGCTGTTAATGATACATGAATTATGTATGCTACAGCTCAATATAACATTTGGTGTGATTTAAACAGCATGAACTTTTAGTGAAAGTCATTTTGATTCTGTGATGTATTACACTTCGAAAACCCTTAGCAGGAGGTGGGAATTGAATGATGTTCTCTGAAAGCTTTTATTTGTTAAGCATACACAATGCAGCTGCAACTGGATCCTAAATAATGGGAAGGAGGGAAATGAAAGACCTGATATAAAATTAGGTTGCTGCACAACTCGGTTCTGAGTGTGTCAGTGAGGGAACGGGAAGTAGCAGAGGGGAAGAAAACAGACAGGAATCAGCCATTCCCCTTTTCTTCTGTAGCAGCTGAACTCCAAGCTACTGTAGTAATATTTCTCATTTTAAACATCACTGTTAACTGAACATTTCACTCCGCAACACCAAACAGTTGGCTCTCAGTCCTGTGATTAGGCTGCCATTTCAATAACGAAGCTACGAATCACTAGAAGAAAGAACCATCTAGTTGCTTACGAAGGGTGAAAAAGGTATTTGCCTAAGAAGATAACTCATTTTAAAAAGTTAAATGCAAGAAGGGGAAGAAAGATTACAACACAGGTGGATAACGTGATCCTTGTTTTTATTTTCTCTTTAAGAGGCCCAAATTGTTTGGAAAGAATTTAAATACCTCTGAATGTGACAGCACCAGTTTCTGATGCCCAAGGAGAGCTTTAAGCAATGATCCATTTACTTATGTATCTACAGGAATTCTTCAGAGGATTATTAAGATTTACAAAATTTGTCCATGGACAAAGATGCTTCTTTACTAGTTCTGTTATTGCAAAATGTGGGTTTATTACTGTGGTATTATAAAGAAGCCTTTTCAGTGTACAACCAAAATCAAGGACCCATTTTATTAAACACTAAATGTTTGTAAGTACAGGAATTTCTCTCCTTACTGTAATATTTTGTTGTTTTTTGTGTTTTTTTTTTTTCAAGAGCATTTAGCACTGGCCTATGTCCTCTATCACTTACTAAAGAGAAACCTGCCATTGACACGGTAGTAGGTCCAGGAATTGCCCAACAAGCCATACTTCCGAAAACCTGGTCTTGAAACCAGCAGGCAATGACAGAAAACAAATATTGCCCCTGTTTCATGGAAATAGAAGTGGTATCCCTCAGCATCATTTTAAAAACTTGCAATCTAGCAGAGAAAATAACAGAGATCTCCAACACACCAGCCCAACGGCTTTGACAAATAAGCTACTCCACTGCACAAAAGCTTAAGTTTACTCATAAAATAGCATCATCCTTTTAGGGTCGAGTTTGAACATACGTAGTTCTTTTGATTGAATTAATCCCTTCTCCTGAAGTTTGAGACAGAAGCATAAATGTTGTGATATTCTTGCCAGACATTTATAAACTGCCACAAAGCACAATGCCAAAGACCGTAAGTTATCTTTTCACACCAGCCCCTAACAAGGGCAGCCTCTTTTACTCCTGAAGACAAGCCAGCCAGGGAACTCCTGGCGTTTTCATGTGAGGGATGACATTGCTTCAGCATAACCTATTGGGAGTTGGCCACTGAATACAATCTGACATAAATAACACCTACAATTATTTGTCTACTAGAAATATGGTTATAGTCCCAAAAGACAGAAGGGCAGAGAACCTTTACTCAATAAAATGAAATGAAAAAACAATTCAAGCCTAAGCTCCCCAGACCTAGAAATGCTTCCTTTCTGAAAAGGACAGTTCTCTAATGCTTTAGATACACACTTCGGAAAATCTCCCAAGATTTTTGCCAGACACAGCCATCCACTAAAGGATTATAAAGTGCATACGGTTACTTCCTCTACACACAAAAAGAGCTTCTAATTATAGGGAAGGCTTACAAAATCAAATCAATATGAGTGCAAGTAGATGTCAAAAAGAATCAGAGTAGTTGCCTGTACTGTTCAAACAAAACAGAAATTCACTTAAATGTGATTATTCTTACAACCCTCAGTAAAGGTTTCTGGTTTTGTTTGGTACAAATGTTTGGGGAATATTTACAAAGAGTGGTATTTTCAGCAAAGGCATGATGACACATGGTCTAGAGGCGCATCATCAAGAGAATTATTTCCTATAGTAGAGGTTCTGCTTTGCCACAGGGTCATTATCACAAAATACGATTTATCAGATACAAAGCTCATACTTCTCTTGCCTGCTTACAGAATGAAAGAAAAACAACTCCTTTCAGAAGAATTTTCAAGATTTCAAAAACATTCTTGTTCTGCATCCCCTGTGACACTGTTTAGGGACTCTGAATTGAGGAATTCTGTTTCAATGATGAGTCACATTTTAAACAGAACTCATTCAAAGAAAACCAAAATTGACATTGCTGATATTTTTGTCATCTTTAGAAGAAACACAATTGAATAGTCATCCTCAATTGCAGTAGATCACTATAGACTAGTACACTCTACCTGCTACCCTGAAAGAACATACTACTTGGGCTCTTTGCCTGTTAAATTAATACATTTTTATTCTGACCATGGAGAAATATGAAGCAATAAAAAATTCAGAGAACATGAAGATGATAGTAATACAATTGATTAGTAATAGCATTACACCGTTTTCCAGAGTGATTCATGTAATAGATGCAATGTACACATTTATAACTTGTGGTCTGCTTGTATTACAACTGGATCTTGTTCTCGCTGGCCAAAATTTTCCAAAAATACATGCAAGTTTATATTCAAAAACTTGAACTTAGACAGATATCTATAATGACTTTAAGTTATTCAGGATAGCCCATTAAAATTAGCATGTTGAGTTAGAGTCTCACTATCCTGAAAAACATTTGCCCTACATTTAATTTGACAGATCCTGGTGTTTATCATTGTTCTATCAAAACTCAAAAGATAATGGCAAATACCACTATAATAATTGTTCTTATGTTTTAGATACTGAATTAATATAATCTTTGATTTCAAAAATGCAGAATTCTGTGCTTGGGAACACAAAAAAAAAAAAGAAAAGTGGATATAGGTCAGCCTGGGACCTAATTAAAGAGATACAATAATACACACACAGAGACTGAGATTAGACTACTAGAGGGGCAAATGTTGTAGAAATACAGGCAAAATGCTAGACAGTACCTGGGCCAAGGAGACCTCACTTAAACTGACAGAGAAAAGGTCTCTTTATGCAAAAGTGTCAATTTATGTGCATTATTTTGCCATCTCTCTTTACTACGATCCCACAGTAAATTAAATATTTGATTTTTGAAAGGTGTCCTCATACACAAAGCGTTCTTGGAGTGTTTGTAGTCTTTCAGGAAAGATGGTGGAGCAGAGGGCAAAGATAGCTGCAGAGGGCAAGAGAAGACAGCTGTAAGACGCTGTGGCCCATCCCGTCTCTACAAGATGCAAATTCCAAACCTGTACTTGGGAAAGCAGAAGTCCAGCACCATTACCCTAAAAACAGGGTGCAAATGTTCTTCACCCTTGAACTGCATGGCTTCATGTACAAATTCCTACGAATATAGTTGCTAATACCAGGGGCATGCTTCAAACTAGTGTGTTGAATGCTCTCACCACAGAATTTATCCAGACAGCTGCAGTGCCAGCATTATGATTCACTCAGTTATTTCTGCCCGTTACGACAGTTAGACTGAGTTAGAAATTACTTTTGTTGAAGAGTTGATGCTGTTAGTTCCCTCCAGACTAAGACGGTGTTTGTCAAGGTATCCAACACCCAGAAAAACTCCCAAGAGAGATGAGTAATATTGAATATGGCAGCATTCCCCACTGGGGCACATGAAAGGTTGGAGTTCTTTGTTTTCCTAAGTCACTATGTTCTAAACCCAACATGCTCAGTAACGTGACTTGAGAGACAGTAGAGGAAGGTGCCAAAATTGTTAAAAATACATACGTCTTACCTGCAGCAGCATACAAATGTAAGTGCTGCCATGTTATGTTGTTAACACGACAGCAGTCACAACTAGGTGAAAAAAGATAAAATTACTTTATTGAATTTTTCTTCTAATATGGATTTTTTTTGCAAAACCACTTTAGAAAAAGAAAAGAAAGCAATGACATTTCCACTTATTTTTTAAAAACTAGGAATTGGAGTTTTGACATGTTTCCTCCTGCATTTTCTCCTTCTTTGTCTCAGTGCAATAAAAATTCTGCTGAGACTGTTTCTTTCACATCCTCCTTCCTTTTCTCCTCCTTCTGCCTCACCTTTTCCATTTTCAAAGCCTTGCCAACTTCAATAAGTTAGTGGCAGAAGGTGGCATTTCATTTTCCTTTTGTCCCTAACTTTTCCGAAGCTGGAGAAGTTTTGCAAAGTATGTAGGAGAACAGGGAGAAAAGCCTGTCTAAATTCTAAATCTTTTTTTTTTGTTTTGTGCTTTGAATTTCTCTGTTTCTTACTTACCTAAAACTGAAGTTGAAATAAAACCTGTTAACTCAGAAATGCATGTGTTGAGCTTTGGGCTGGAGGAAAAATGTGATGAAACCAGGAGCAGTACTTTTACTAAAATACAAAACCAGGAAGAAACCTCATCCAGAGAAGACCGTGAAAAGGTATTTCTTTTTCCTCTCATTCTGTAACCAGAGGTGTAAATGAATACCACCAATGTTGTTTCAAAGGGATTCTTGATGCATTGACAACAACCTGGAAGAATTACTAAATGTGAGAAAAGTATCTGAAATTAGGCAAGATATAAGTTTTTGGAAGACAGCCAAAGCTGCTACTCCTACTATTTCCTCTACAGTCAGTGGGAAAACACAAGTTTTTTCTAAGGGTGATTTCAACTCATCCAAACATCTGTTTAGCTGTTTTAGGAGAGGATAAATCAGCTTTTAAACATGCCTCTCGTCTTGCTGGGAACCAAGGCTAAACCCCAAAGTTTAGATTGCTGAAGTTACACAGGGTAAATCCTATCCTGAGTGTGAACTGCGTTTGCCTACAGCCCTGTTCTGCATTTCACTACTGGCTGTTAATGGAAGGACAGTGATTTCAAATAGTAGTTCCACACTGGGAGATCATTTCAACAGAAAGGATGGAGGAAGTTTTTCTCCCCAGGCTTCAGAAAAAATGACTTCTAAAAAACAGAAATGTATTGGACATATTGGAAATATAAAGACAACTTTAGAAGACTACAAGGAGAAAAGGTTTGCTCTCCTGTTCCCTCTTCCCACATTCTCCTTCCTCACTTTGTCCTTATAGTAGTACAGAAAAAGAAATAAACCCTGTAAACCTTTAAATACATCTCCTTTTTTTTTTAGTTTTTGATAAAGAAGAGTTATCAGAATCAAACCCCTGATTTTCTGTACTGTGGAACAAATCTTACTCTTTCTATCACTCTGTTCTCATCCAAAACCTGGGTGCAATATGCGTCTCACACCGGGGGTGGGGTATAAGCTGGCAGCACCAGCAGTGCACCAGCCTGGGACCAACAAGAAAATACACTCAAAACAGGCATTCACTTATGAGCACTTGTACAGTCCAGGTGACTAGAATCACCTTTAAAATGTTGACCCAAACCTGCTAAACAGAACAGCAGGTCACAGGGAGAAAAGCAAAGATTGAAAGCCGGAGAAGCAAAGATAACAAGTCTACAGATGAAAACTGCTCACATGCTGCTCACGGCTGAATATACGGAGAAAAAAGGCTGCAAAGTGCCTGGAAAGTTAAAAAAAAAAAAAAAAAAAAAAAAAGAAAAAGCAGCTCCTCATCCAATTCTAATATGATAAGTCTTCTGCAAAGACATCTCGAAGCTTCTTACACAAACTTGTGAAAAAAAAATAAAATAAAAGAACAAGCCCAAAAACCCACACACTGTACTGTGCAGTTAATCTGATGAAACTTAAAAACACTGCACCAAATAAAGAGAAATATATGAACAAATGGAGCTATCAGGGGGAGGGCAGGGGAACACAACCAGGTGTCTCACTTGACGCTGGGGCAAGAGAGCCTGCGCCCGAGCCCAGCGCTGCTGCAGCCCATGCACACAGGCTGTGTCACTGCTGTCACGGCTCACACGGGACACCGGCACCCAGCTGGCCTGTGGGCAATTAGCCTCAATGGCAAAGCTTACGCACAGTTGGGGCACGCAGTTTTATGCTATTGAGTGCTGTAGAGCTCCCAGTGATCTCATGCTGAACCCTCCCTTGTGGCTTCAAAAAGAGTATCACTTCCTACAGCACTTAAGCTCTCTTCTAATAACCCATCTGGGAATTCCCAACCTTTTCCCACCCCCTTTCTTGGTATTTACATGGAAGGGCAGGCAACATTATGGGAAAACTAAACACAAACCAGAGTATGATGCTGTGGGAAAGCATTGGGATTTTTCAATATGACATCAAGGAACTTGATATGCTCTAAGAAACAGGGTAATATATACTGAAACAGCGCAGAGAACTCCCATCAGGTACCTACAGCTAGATACAGAATTGTACAGTCGCGGCAAGGAAGCATTTCTCTTCCCCCAAAGCCTCACACCTGAATAATATCAGCTCTGTGCTGCAACCAGCCTGGCTCCCACCCAGCACCAGTGCCTCTTGGGTGAGGGCAAGGTTTCAATATGAAACGTGTTTTGAAAAATTTTATGGGTCTCTGAGTAAAATCAGTTACATGGAAAGCACTAACCAGCGCCCCATAAAGGTGGGAAGAACTTATATACTGTTCTAGAGACAAAGCTATTTGCTTCCCACTGAACTCTTAAGAAAAACCAAATAAAAACCAAAATTACCCCCCACCCCCCACCAAGCTGCCCTCAAGTCATTCCATAAAGCGACAGAGCTTCAGCCCCTGTGAGAAGCCTGGCAGCGCTGCGCCCCCCACCTCCTCCCATCCCTCAGCTCACACTGCCCAGGAAGGGAGAACAGACCTGTCCCAGGGACACCAGGGACTCCTCCCACCCCACTGCACGTCGGAGCCGGTCAGAACTGACAGATTTCTCTTTCCACAAATACAAGCGTGCAACTTTGGCCCCTGGTCTGTTAGCAGATGGCCAATTTATAGTTCACCCAAACAAAGAAGCAGATACCCTTGTCCCAAAACATCAGAGAAGTGACAGCCTGCACAAAGAGTCTCTCAATGATTTTTTTGCTTTACTATACGTACTCCTCTGTCTACAGGTGCTGCACAGTTGAAAAAAGCACACGTAAGGAAGGAAAAGGAAGGGCGTTATGGTATGCCGTAGCAATTAAAAGCTACCAGCAGAGCTGACCTCTTTCCTACTGCGACACACATGCAGAGCATGGTCCATTTTTTGGAAAGCAAGAAAGCAGCCTCCATTGGTAACAACTACCCATTTTTAATGTCAGAAATTCTGCAAACTGCAGTTGCTAAATAAAGGCTTCTTTATTTATCCTTTATAAAGGTGACATACCTAGGGCTTGCTAGCTGGAAGAAAGGGGAGCAACTCTAAAAATACAAGAAAAGTTTTGTTTTGTTCTCATCTAGAAAGGCATAATAAATGTAAGTCTCAGGTGATGCTTCTCAATCAATCTTGAGGTAAATGCCCAAGAAATACAGGAACAAACAGCCTTTAGCAAAAGCTCATTATAACAAGCAAGGGAAGCGGCAAGCCTCTTCACACTGCCCTCCTGCCACCAACGCACCTTCATCCTCATCTGCAGCAACCCCTGCTATTTTCAGCACAGCTTGCCATTTGCAGCAAACTGCACAGTAGTACCATGCTATGATTCTATGATGAGCACAAATGGCTAGGGAGGTGAGACCAGCAAACCTGCTCCTCCGTCCAAGTAATATGGGGGGAGGTGGGGTGGAGGGGCGATGCTTTTAAACAAAGACATACAGCATCTCTCTCCGCTGCTCCACAATATCCCTGAAACCACTAAAGGGGTGAACGCAGCAACTGCCTGCAAAAATAGCTGTTCTGAATAAAGATCGTTTGTTCGTAAGGGCTGCACTGGCTTCCTTCTTATAGGGAATACCTTATTTATAGCCTCATTTTTATTACCTGTTTAAAATATAAACATAATAATGAAAAGGTTATGCAAATTCAGTTCACCATAAGGAAAAAAAAGAGCCCATTGATAACCACCCCTTACTCCTGAAACTGTGTATTTTGTATGGATTTGCAGCATATTTCAGCAGTAGTTGATGCTGGGTTAGTTTTGCATTGCGACGGTAAGGATACACACGATGTAGACAATACTCAACTTGGATTCAGAAAACCAGATTTGTATTCCCATCCTTACCCAAGGGCCAGTAAATGACTTTACATTTTAGGCTTTAATATCATTACCTCTTAAAATACAGACAGAATGCATTGCTTTGTAGAAACCCAGCAACAAGTTCTAATGGTAAGGACAATTGCTCTAAATTCAAGTTAATTATGTTAATCAGGAAATTTGGGAAAGAAACATGGTTGCTACCAGTAGGAGAAGGAGGGTTGTTAGGATCTATGGAACAGGTCCATACCACATAGCAGGAGACTTGACCGTTCCACGCGAGGGGTTAAGCTGAGCCGCAAATAGCGGGGAGCAATGAGAGAAAGGACTTTCTCATGGTTAAGGCAGACTCTCTTGCCCAGAGAACACTGATTATCACAACTCTGTATGAGTCCCTACAGACCAAATGCATAGTTTGAACCAAATCTCCCACAGGGCCCACTAATCACGATGCTCATTTTTGGGTATTCGGAGCCCGCAGGGTCTGAAAGGCAGGAGCCCTAAGTGCTCGCAGCTGCAGATGGGGTCACAGGACTGCAGCCTGTCAACGTCTGACTTGTTACACGATCTGGACTGCTGTGAGAAGCCAGGCCAGTGTCACATCAAATTAGGCAAACAGAAATGAGCCGCCTTCTTTTGGCTTAATCGGAGTCTCAGCTCTTCATCTGGAGAATAAGAATACCCACCACCCTGTCACCTAATGGACAAGCTGAGAATCAATTAGCATCTGTGAAACACTCATCTCGAAATGATGAGTACCACAGAAAAGCCCATAAGGAAATCAATACTTCTCTACTCAGAACAAGGTGTGAATAGCAAGCAATAAATAAAGCATAGTACCAGATATCTCACGGCGAGATACAAATGAAGTGAGACAGGCAGTCCTCTGGGTAGGAGTAACATTTCCAGGCAGAAGAGGCAATCCGATGAAGGTAGGAAGCCCACTCCAACTCTTGCAAGTACTGTTCTTTGCACCCTTGAAAAGGTTCGCTTGTGGGTGTGATGTTTCCTACACAACCTGTAAAGCAGATGGCTGAACTGACAGCAGTTGTGTCTCATCCCAGACAGGACCTGACTAAATGTCGCCAGCACTGGTGTGTTTCTGTCAGGGCCGCCTTACTAAATATGAAAGGCTACAGAAGGCAATACATTCCAGCTGCTTAAGAGCAGCTGACAAAAGTCTTAGTTTAAAAGTAAGAAAAGGATGCGGTCAGTGAGAGAAGGGACTACAACTTCTGACCTAACATTAGCTGCCTTCAGGTACACCACCTGTGGTATCAGGAGCTGCTCCGCAGTCAGAGGAAACGGAGGAATGACAAACTCGGAAGCCACACAATGACACGGATGCAGGGCCTGAGACAGTGCAAAGCAATTACAGCACCAGCTCTTCGCTTATGTCCTCCTCCCTGTTGAATTCAATGCCAAAATCGTATACGTGAATTTGAAGTTCAAGTCTGACGAAAGTTATTTCCACAGAGAATTTATTTTTCAGTCCACGAGCACACCCAGATGCAACTTGATCCACTAAAGATCTACATGTGCTGTGCTGGCAATAACTGCATTTTGGTAAGATTTATATGCTCCTAATGCTAATTCACTGGAGAGCGTTGGCCAAAATGCTCCAGGAATTACAGCGCAAAGTCCAGGCTCACAGAACCCACTGGTTTTGCCAGGGTCAGAACACAATTCCAAGCCCACAACTATGAAGAGACACAGTTCAGCCAGAGAGTATCGTGGCAATAGTAACTCACTTTTGCAGATGCCTGCACTTCCCCGAGAGAGATGCCCTGAGCCTGCAGGTATTTTTTTTATTTATGATAATCTTAGGAAAGAAGCAGAAGTGTAGGAATGGAGCAGCAGAGACAGTCCCAGCTACTTCACCGCACAAGAATTCTCCTGTTACTGTCACTGGTTTCCATTCGGACTCAAAAACTGCATTTCATGTTTGCTTAAAACCAGAATTGCTAGCTAAAGCCAGGTCACATGGTAGTCATGTTAAACAAGTCTTGATTTGTTGTACCTTTGGGTTTAGCCTTTCCTGCAACCCAAGCCTAAAAATCCACCCTCATCAAGTCCATGTGTCTTGTGTTAGCTTGAGTGTATGTAAAAATCCATATGGATTCCACTAATTAAAAGCATATGCTACGTGGGCATGCACAAAGCTAATTATGACACAGAACACATTTCAAAGCATGAAGCTCTAGAACGATGATCATGGAGTGTGCCTTAAAAATTTGTTACCTTAAAAAAATAAAATAGGCTTTTAATATTTCTGGTATGGAATACGATTAATGTGTGTGCATCCTAGGCAAACTCATCCTGCTATTTAAAAGAACATTCACACACAGAGTTAAGCTCAGTTTTGATTGTCAATGACAACCAAATTCATTACTTCCAGTATATGCCAATATTTTGTAACAAAGAAACACAACTAACCCCTACCAAGACCAGGAGAAATGAACACAGTATGTTGAGCATGAGAATTGAACCCCCAAAGTGCTGTATTTTATATACTTCTCAGGCTCTGAGTGCAGTCTCTGGGCATTTCCCAGCTACGCTCCCACAGCATAAATAGAAAAGGGCTTTTCGTGTTTTACAGGTGAAGAAGGAAGACAGTTACACCTGCAGAGAGACAAAATACTTATTCTTTTAGAATCAGCTGTGGTACACTTCAGAGGTCTGTCCAGCTTTTGGGTATGTACTTTCGCTACACTAAAAGTCCACCATTGCTCTTTACAAAACTAGTAGTTTCCAAGACCGAGGAACCACTAACTTCTCATACAATTGCAAACACTCTGGCTCTTCAGAAGATGAATGGCTGCAGAGCCACTGGGTTCGTATACGACCTGGTATTATCTTCAGGGATGCTGATTTATGAGGAACAAAATAATTACATTTTGATTTAAACCCTGGAGTACTTCAGGTATTGCAATTCAAGCAAAGCATTTGGGGATGTCACAGAGCTTGCACCCTAGTATAGATTTGTGTGTGTTTGAGAATCAATTATCATTAATATAACAACGAGTGCCAAGTGATGTTCAAGCATATTTAACTCTAAACTTCTGTTGGGGATGTTATAAAGCAATTCATTTATAAAACAACTCACGTTCAGAAAAACAAATCCTGTAAACTCCTGCAATTACTTTACAGTATTTCCTATTTAGTGGCTTTTTGTTGCTGCAGGCTTTTGTGGGGTTTTTGTGGGCTTGGTTGGTTTTGTTTGTTTGTTTCTTTCTTGTGGTTTTTTAAAGGAAAAAAACATGCAGCCTTGCCAAAAGAAAAAAAAAAAACCGAAACAGAAATGAAAGGATGACAATATAAAGTATTATAAAATCAAATCTAATAATCTGGCTATTCTTTTCAAATGAACCTCAACAAATCAGATGATGAATTTTCAATGAAGTTCTGTAAAACAGTATATCTCTTTGTCCTTTAACATTTTAAATATCTCTGGCCTTTGCCTTTGTGCTGTTCCCGCAGAGACTCAGGCAAAGTAAAGCATTACTTACACTTCTGGAAGTGCATATTCTGGTAAAGAACGTCTGTTGGTCACGACACCATACCACGGCTTGCAGGACCTCGACTCACCTCTCCGCTTCGCTACAACTCTGGGACGACAAGCTTTAAAACTCCATTTCAGACTACAGACTTAAGAGTCTAAGGAAAAGAAAGCAATATGCTTCTGGCTTAAGTGATCTAATTTGAACTACAGCGACTTCAGCAAAAATGCAATAAGAGCTCTAGTGGTTTCCTTAATCAGCCTGTCTCTACAGCTTCATATCAAGTTTGCTTATCTCACAAGTAATAAGCTATGTTTTCTAAACGTAAACTCCACTTAACATTTGAAAGTCAAGCCAGATTCATTCTGGTTCCTGAATAAACGATTCTGACCAAGCCGCACAGTGATCAAAGACAGATCAATTTCCTTAATGCTGGACTGCTACAGCACAAGACCAACTTATATCAAAATGGTATTTTTCCTGATACAATTCCATTACTTTGTGCTGCTTTGGTAATTCAGATTAGTCCAAAATAAAGCAGGTGTGGCCAAAATTAAAAGGAGCACTTTGCAGACTCTAATCCCAACTTGACTTTGCAAATAACTCTGTGTGTCACAGGGAAGAGGTCCGCAAATTCAACGAGATGCAAAAGCCAGTTTGCTTGCTTGCAGCTAGGTGGAATCTGCAGTGCCAACAAACACTATAAATGCAGTTGTCACTAAAGTGATATTTCTTACTATACAACAGGGACCAAACTCTTCTTCCGTGCACGACAATAGAAATCTGAGGAGTGCCGTTCCTGTGATCTGTTTGTATTACGTTGCTCAGAGAGCAGGGCAGAGTATCTGGAGCAATTCTATTTTCTGAATTTCTCTTGCCTACAACTAGCACGTGTTTATACATCTTGAGAGTGATAGCATCTAAGGAGGGCTCCAGGTCCTGCTACTAGCTATTTAACTCAATTTTATGATCATTTTAGGAGACCAGAGCGGCCTCAGGAAGACAAAGTTGATCAATTAACATGATCCTCCTCCCCTTTAATTTTAAATTAAAAAAAAAATATTTCCTGACACACCCTGCATCTTTGTTTTAATTAAAAGTGTGTATTCCTGTATTCCTCTGTTGGTTCTAACCTTTATTTCTTTCCATGTCAGCCCTGCAGGAGAGCGAAAGCAAATGAACACCTGTGAATGTGCCTCCTTGCTGCTGCTGCTGCTACAATTGATGCCAATTCCTCCCTTCTCACCGCTCAACTAAGTGCCCAGCTGGCTCTCCTTCTCAGAGAGCATTTCACAAGCTGTTTGACAGAGAGGTCGTAACATGCAAGTCTGAATTTATGCAGTCTCTCTCCTGAAGGAAATTCAGGATTCCAAACCAAGAGAAGTCCCGCTTATCTCAAGGTGCTGTTCTGGCAGCACAAAAAACGTGCCCTAGGTGATATCTGCTGCTTCAAATTGCCTCTAAAAGTTATAGGCATCTAAAAATAGCCAACTACCTAATCCCTATGATGTTAACAATCCCCATCAGAACACAGTTTCTGAGCTGTGCTTTAATGGTTTTTTCCTGCCTCCCACTTCTAGTGTGCCTGACATATGAGTCAGAAAGCTCTCCTCTTCCATCTTTTCATGAATATGAGTCCTGAAATTAATGCTCAGCTGTCCTATGTACTTACAGGTAATACTGGGTTACAAACTACGTTACCAGAGATCTAATTCCCTTTATCACTGCTGCCGAATGAGAAGGCAGACAGTCTCTGAGCTTCTTAAATACCATTTGTCTCCATGTAAAAACACAACTGCCCTAAGGAGAAGGACATCTATGTAGTGTATCTAAGAACACCTTTAACATTCAGTAACAGGTTCTATACCATAGTTCAACATAGAACTCCACAAAGGCAGCCGCTAAGCATGTCATAGGATTCCTTTAGTCTTCCAATGTCTTGGTGCAGAAGGGATGCTCATTTAGAAATTCAAAATGATTGCAACTTCAAGTCAGTCTTCCCCAGAAAGGATCTGCTGTAGGACACGGGATTACAGAATGTGGGAGAATAAGTTTATGGCACCCCAACATAAGCTATTCTGTCATTTAAAGCTCAGCTAGTGGTTTAACTGGAGCAACCTTCAGATCCATTCTCTGCCTAGAATTACTTGCCATGCAGCAAGCCTCCATTACAAGCGCTGGGAATATCTTCTATTGGATCGCACCTGAAGCTATAAGATGAAGTACTCTATTCTGCTTCTCTTTGCTGCACTATACCTCATTGCAAATTCCCCGAAAATCTATTCCAGTGTGATACACTTAGGGCCTTTTACGGCACTACAATGTTAGCTGCAAATGAAAGCCATTCTTTTCTTCTCCTCCCCATCCCCAGCCACTCTGATCCCAAGAGGGCTCATCTTCACGCCGCTTGTCTGTAAGTTTCAACAAAAAATAATTCACTGTATGAACTATAATTCCTTGAAGCCTGGAGCGAATCCTAAGGGCAAAGTCTATCGCCAGTAAACGACACATCAGGTTACCTGTCCCAAAAGGATTAAAAACTATTCTACAGTTTTAATCACACCTATGTATAAAAGTTACTTTTTAATTTCCTTTTTCTGCATAACTGATCTTCGCATCTTTATATTCATTGCTGAAGCAGCTTCCAGTGTTTCATTTGCAAAGGTGACATCCACCGCATATCAAATTGAGTGCCTGCTGCTTTTTAGAATACACATGATTATACTCGTATTCCAGGGTTTTCTCTTTTATTGGCCCCCTCTAATAATATTCTTTCCATACCTGTCCTTGCACTTACCGTACCAGGCATGGTTCTTGAATTATTGATTAATCGCTTTCCATTCTGAACCCATATGAAACAGTTGTCTAGAAGTGATCAGAATACTGTAAATAAGTATTTTTATATCCAATAGCCAAGATGTCTCGAGACTAAAGTTATTACATTAGTCAATTAATAGGTGTGAGACAGATTAAGAAAAAAATCTGTTATATTTGACCTATCACAACAACATGCAACACCTTTATAACGCATAAATTTGTACTTAATTTTTTTAATATGATACTTACACTTTGTTAAGAAGCTTTCAGTTAGGTTTACACGGCAGCTTGAGCGTTCTCCCTCTCCCCAGCACTAAAAAATATGTTCAAAAGAAAGAGATAAGCTTAATATTTCTGGCAAAATAGGGGTCATATTCAGTGTCTGCAAAATCTGCACTCAAATGGTGAGAATAAGACACCATAAAAAGCAACATAATCCATCACCAATATAGATTAATGTTTTATATTATGCTTCCTTTGCTCTTCCGGGCATTGAGAAAAATGTGCATATTTCTCTGCTCTATAAAATTGCTGATAGACTAATAGAGCAAGTTTAATCTAAAAACAAAAGGCCATCTATGATAAATTTGAAAGCAGCAATCCACTCTTACAGTATCTACTTTTACTTAAAAATAAAAGTACACAGGCATAATTGATCACCGACAAGCAGATATCTAATAAAGTGACGCATTAAAATTTGGACTATTTAAAAAAATGCATGCAGTCAAAATTGTCCTATACACGGAGAGTTTCTTTTCAGCGTTCTTTTCACACCTGAAATTCAATCAAGCAGATACTCATGTCTCAAAGGTAAAAAAAAACCCAAAAAAACAGAAAAACAGAATATGACCAACCCCTCCCCACCAAAAAAAAGCCTTTGCAACAATTAAACAAATATAACTGCCAAAGGCGTATACAAAGGGGGACAACTGAGTACAAAGATAAAAGATGCTAGAACCAGATCACCTGTAATAGTATTGGGAGGAAATATTGCCTCTCAAGAGAGTGTCTTCACACATCAACCCAGTCTTCGCATTAACAGCCTCCCCAGAGGCTAAGAACAGGAACTAAGTACAAGGCAGTGGTAGAACTATTTTGTTGGCAATAATTTCCTTAAAATAAAAATCTCCAATTTATATGAAACAAGGGACAATAGCATAACAGTCACAAGTACTTCTAGCAGAAGGCGAAAATGGTATTACCACCTCAGGATCAAACACAGGTGGAGCTGAGAGGCTTTGAAGCAGCAGATGGGGAGCAAACTCAGCGCCCCGGGGCAGCAGCCCCACCGCCCAGCTGGGAGCCTCAGCTCGAAGAGCAAAGCTGCACCCTGGAAAACGATTCCCCTCAAAAAGCAGCTCTGGTTTATCTGCTTCTTGGCAACCTAGTGAAGTCAGGAGATCTAGGCAGTGATTCCTGATCGGAGAGAAGCAGCCAAGTCACTGATCAAATCCCTTTCACTAATTCCAGTGTTTCCCGCAAAGCTGCACGTCCATCACCTGCAGCAGCAATGAAGCACTGAACAGACAGGCAAGTGATTTTTTTTTTTTTTTTTTAAACTTGATTTTAAAAGCGGTTTGGCAAAATCATCAGCATCTTGCATAATTAAATTTGCGTGGCTTCCAACTTTATTCAGATAAAAGCCACATCTTAAGTTACACCGAGCCTCAAACTTTTAAAGGGTTGTTTCCAATCTTTGCGTTACTTCAGTAGTTATTTACACTTCAAAACTCAAAACTGTTTTGAGAATACTAATCACTCTGGTTCTGCTGCTATTGGCCTTAATAAGACATTCTTTTTTCTGCGTATCATAAATCCTGTATTACTGCTGTATAAACTCAGCCTTATCACAGGCTTCCACTGGTGGATGAACAAACAAAAGCAGTGATTCCCGGAAAGCCATTTTACAATAACGTGTGCTTCTCTCGATTGAAGCAACTGCAGAATATAGAAAGCAGTGCATCTGGAACCATTACTGCATTAGGTAGCCAGGTATCACTCACTAAAATGTTGACACTATCGCATTGTGCAAAAAGACATGCCTGAAAATAAAATGCCCAAACTCCATTTAAAAACACATAAAACCACTCCTGAGGAACAAAAATGCAATCTGCAGCTCCTGAGGTGTGTGTTCTTGTTCAGTGTTTCTTATCCCTTCAAACTATTTGAAATTCTGTGTCAGAAGAGCAAACAAAATGAAGCATAATTTAATCTTTAGTTTGATCAATTCTCACAGCATTTGAAGGAAATCTAAACTTAGCAGACGCAACAGCCCTTATGTAGGGTTTACAGTTTATCATCTGCATCAAATACTGTCAGCTATGTATTTTTCCCATGTGATTAGGTACCTTTCACTGCGCTTAGAGAATTAAAGGTGAATCATAAGAGAGAAAAAACCACGTCTTTTAACTAACACTAACCTTAAGATACATAGATTCATCCTAATCCTAAAATAATTTCACACTTACTTGTTAGGTACCTTTATATTTGGTTAGAATGGGCATAAAACACGCCTACCGCCTCGTCATGCCTACTGCATCCATCAAAATGGAATTACTCTCCGTTAGTGCTCTGCCCGGGTAATACTGACTGACAAGGCAGCCAGGGGCTGGGCAGCAAGAGACCCTTTTTGGAATAGCTCCTCTCAGTTCTGCCAATGAAATTCCTATTACTAACCTCTAGAACTATCTGATGCTTAACTATTCCAGTGCAGGTTATTCTCAAAAACCTTTTTTTTTTTTTTAACCTCACCTCAGCATTTTTCTTAAGAAAAAACACATGACTATTACTTTCTTTTCCTCTACTTACTACTGACATTGCCAGACAAATGCCAAGCAAAGCACACCTTACACTTTTGATACGCCCCATCTTAAGCGTATAACACATTAGGCCTGGATTCTTTTGCCTTTGTGTTATATTGAGGCCCAATCCTGCCACCGGACGGGTTGAAGATGTAACCCTGAACACCACAAGAACTGCAGTAATCATAATTTCCATGAGAGAACAGTCACCCATACAAATAATAGCAATTGCAGGGTTTGGGTTTCTATCTGCAAATGCTTTCCTCCCTGGTACCAGAGTAAGACTCAAGTGTACATACACTTCTATTCTGCTATACTCGTTAAGAAAGGAAATGGACCATGCAGAAGCAAAAAAGCTGGTTTTGATGCTACAACCTGTAGCGTTCCTGATATCCATACGGCAACCCTGAGCTAAGGGAGACCGAGGTGGGTTTCTTTCAAGCATTCCACCGCATCTAATCCCATCTGTTAAATACACAGGCGGCTCGGAGTAACTTTTCATAATCAAATATGTGTCTAACTCTGCTTACGCTCTCCGTATTGAGCTATGACTAGAGGAGACACCTGAACCAAGGTGGGGGAAAAGGAAACACATTTCAGCAGTTATTTTGACTCATTTGTTTCTGCGGACAGGATAGAAGAAATTTTCCTTTAGAGTCCTCCTGCAATAACTGTAGCATTCGTTTGTGTCGCTATTAAACTTCCAAAAAAAATGCAAAGAAGCGTAAAACTAGAGGCAATAGCAAATAAATCTAAAGGGAATGCAGTCTCCAGAGAGTGTAAGCAATGCTGGAAGGGAGGGTGAGTTTGACTGGAAACATACATATGTTGGCATCGAGTCCACACAGCCTCATTAGAGATAAGTGACAAAGAGGCCTTCAGATTCACACACCCTTTAGTCTGGTGACAGCTCAAGCAGACCTGAGCTGAGCCAGGGCATATTAGGTCACACTTCCATTAAAAGCTGAAGGCAAGTTCTCAGATAGTTGCTCAGTTGTTCCTTCAACTTTACAGAAAATGAGTAGGTGAAGATGCATTTTCTTTTAAAATGCCAAAACTGAATTGACTTCACGATTCCAAATGCTAATCGATACTTGCATCAATTGTTATCTGACACATTTTTAAAAGCGTGAGGAGAAAACCAGTGATTTTCTACCAATCTTTACAGCTGCTTTTAAAAAAAAAAAAAAAAAAAAGCCATTAAATTCTTACATAAAAGTCCCAGCAGCAATTCTAAGTCAGTCCCTGGCAGCAGGGAAACCTGGCAGCACCCAGCCCATGGCAACTGCTTTACGTTCTGATACAGGGTCTTGAGTGTCAGGTCAGACTGAGACGCAACGAGCTTGAGAGATGCAAATCGGCAATTTGTACATTCAAAATAACACTTGCATACACACGATTTGTATGTATAAGAGCAAATTTGCCACACACAGCTGAGTCTAAACATTTTGCTTTTAGTCTGAACGCTTTCCAGAAGAAAGGATGAGTAATGCCTAAGATGAGATGCTGGTATTTCAACTAAACATTGATTACCTATCGTAGTGTTATTTCCAAGTAATGAGAAGGTCAATTCCCTCACAGGAAAGAGGATTTGGAAGCCTGTTTTGTGTCCAAATGATACATGATGCATGATGACAGAATAACACAGCTGTCATATTAGTAATCACAGAAGGGCAAATGTCCAAGTTAAAAATGAGTATATTTGGCCTGGATTTTAAATGTAGGAATATGAGAAAATCAAAAATCTACCCTCCTAGTGTCTTAAGAAAGGGCCGCTGCCTCTAATATCTGCCTTATGGCATTCAAAATGAGTGTTTACTGCTCATCATCCTGGTTACATTAACCTCTCATGTTCTCCCTTGTTTTGAGTATTCTCAAGGATGTTAAATGTAGAAATGAAATAAATCAGCAATATTTATTTCCTAAAATAAGCAATGCACCGTCCACGCAGCATTCATTCAAGACATATATCCTCAACACGTATGCATTCAAAAAATCCAGTTCATTCAAATCAATTAGTGCCCCCAGCAGCTACAGTTAATAGGCAGGCAACCTGCAATTACCCTCCACACTGTGCCCGAACAGACTTGTGGACAGATATGAACGATCTTCCCAGGCTGTTGGCCAGCTGGAAACCAATATTGAAGTCAAGCTACAACAACCTTTTAATTAGCAAAGACTCATTCCGGACTCACCAAAACACATAGACCCCAACTGGAGGTTCACTTCCTGATGATTCACAGGACAAGCAGTTTTTCATCCAGCTGAAAAAAAATGCACATAGCATTTATATCTTTAATAATTCCAATTCAAGTAATTCTGACTCTTGGGATGGAAAACAGATATGGAACCTGTGTGGTTACATTTCAAAGTATCTCAGTCACTGAAAGGTCAGAGGGTACCTTCAAGGGTCATGTACCCTTCTACACAGCTTTCACTCTCTGTTAGTTCTCACCGTAGGAGATGAAATAAACTCACTGGACTGGCTTTACCACGGGGTTTAACATACACACTGTGAGCTTGCACTAATGGAGGATGGGAGAAAAACTCTTGGTGAACTACCTCACATCTCCTAGGCATATAGCCAAGAGTATTAACTCTCAGACCAACAAATAAAGCAAGAGAACCATGTATCCAGATAATCTTCAGGATCTTTCTAACATAGTGCTGGTAGAGGAAATAGTCCCTGAACTGCCCTCACCCCAGGTCTGACTGATTTTTCTTTTAGGAAAACAGACGAAAACATCACTGTTCACCAGCTTGAATACCAGACCTGAAGGACAAGCAGAGGTCTGTGTCTAGTGTACCTACAACATGACATTATCCAATGGTGGTGCAATTCTAGCACAAGTTGAGGCAGCTAGAGCGGCTGGTCAGACAATTTTTCTCTAGGGCTCCAAGAAAGGAGGTAGAGATCTATAAGTATGCTCCGTGATGCCCACTCAGTACTCAGAGATAAAAAATAAAAAATTAAGATAAAATTTATCCATGGCAAAGGCTATTTAAGATTATTTACTGATATTGGGGCATCTCCAAAAGATACGGTGCTGGAGGAAGTGTGTTCTTTATGAGATAAATAAGCAAGTCTTCCATTTTGGTTTTCTCTCCCAGATTGAAAAACTACAGGAACAAGGCTGAACGATAAGTCTTGGAAGGGTGAACCAATAGAGGAGAATTCTCAGCTCGATAGCGCTAGAGATGGAGCAAATCCCCAAAGCTCCTAGATCTCCTTCCCCTTGGGGGGAAAATACCTCTGAAGTATTTCAAAGAGGTATTTCTTAACCTCTTTTTCTAGAGGGAGATGTACTTTGCTTGTTCCACAGTGGAGTGTCCTGAACAGCAAACAGCTCAGACAGAGCTTGCACACAAATTTCATGAACATGGATTTTATTCATAGAAACTAGGAAACTTTTTTACTTTTCCCTCCTACCACCCAGGCTATCACAGTAACCCCCAGTTTCTGCCTGGGCGCCAAATGCGTTCAGTATCTGTATTCCAGAACATTATCCTTCAGCTGCGGGATAAGCAGACCCACATGCACTTGGATTTTGTGTTCCTCCCCCAACCTGACAGTCAGCCTAAAGTCTCACACAGCCAAGCATGGGACCACTTCAAGCGAAATTTCATGTTGACTTTTGCATAGATGACAGAATATTTGCAACAGCTCATCAATTTCTACACTTACAGCATGTAGCTACACAGTGATTTCTATCAATTTCATATCGTTTTGTGACACTGGAATTCAGATACTGGGATGGTGTGTAATAAGGGAACAAATGAATAGAAATACTAACAGTCCTCTGGACAGCATCAGCCTTTAATGGAAAAAACTATAATGTGCTGAACTCAAACTAGGAACACTAGGCTTGGCTGTCATTGCTAAATTCAGGGATGACTTGCAAATTGTTTTTATAGCAAAATTATATACATTTCTGAAGTATTTGTTGGCAGTTGAAGGCACTAAACCTGTGCTCCAAATGCCTGAGGTAAGACTGAGGCAGGCAATGACAGACTGGAAGCGTCCTGGCTTGCATACCACAAAGTTATGTTAGATATAGCACTATTACTAGAAAGACACTCTGCCTAACTGTTCTGTAGGGTAACTACAGTCTGGATCTCAGTAACTTTGGAAACACAATGTGAGCTCTTCTGGCAAGAAGCTGAATAAGGAAAAATTGTATTGCAAAAGCATGTATCCAGGCTAATAATTTACTCCAACACTGTATATAGCCCTCCCAGCTGTAGAAGCTGCCGACTGCGTAATGTTAGCTACACACGGACTTCACATTTGTTATCTGTATCTATCTATCTCTATAAACATATCTCTCTCTAATCTACATTATTTTTGATTGAGAATATGCTTGTGTACTTTGGAAAACAGACCTGAAAATTACCTATTTTTGTTCTTAATAATCTAGAAGGGAGATTTGTAGAGGTAGGTATACAACTCAGACGTCGCTCATCTCCAGAATTATCCTGCTCATCCCCATTAGACAATCTTTTAAAAACCAGACACGGTGCTGTTCTTTAATACATAACTTCAAATTCAGAATTTTGATCGAAAGGTGTTTGGTTAAAACAAACAAACAAACCACAAAACAAATCCATGATCAGTTCATTGAACTTTTTTTTCCTCTGTCACCGATACATTTCCCCATCCTCACTGACTGGAGCCAGGAGCATTTTGATAAGCAAGTCAGAGATTAGACACCCTTGTCTAATCCCTCTGCCCCAATTAAACCCCTCTCCAAGGAAGCAATTTACAATCATCTTAAATAATGACAAATTATGCTTAGCTTAGAACCAATTTAAATAGTTTGATTCAGATTCAACAGTATCTTATTCTGCTCAATCAAAACTACTTTTTTTCCTAATGACTAATCAAAAAAAGTTCTCAAAGAAAAAAAGATAATGTTTAGTAATCTTACGTTGCCAGTCATTTTTACAAAAGTAGTTTGGAGTAACTGGGTGGTTTTGCCACTGATTTGAATGGATACACAATCCATCATTTGAATCTTGAATTTAAAATCTAATGTTTTTTCTGGAATTCTTATACTGAAATATAAACCTGATTACATAAAACCAGCTTAAGTAGGAGAAACTGAGTGAAGTTAGAAAAATAACTGAGCTGAGAGAAAACTTCCTGGCTTTCACAGAACAATCTTCCAAAGAAAAAGATATGAAAAGAGCAAAATTAAAACAAAAATATTTCAAAATCAGTATTGATTTAGCTATTTCTGGACATTAATATCAACGAGACAGCAACATTCAGTGACTTCAGTACTACACTAATTCATAGTTTTATTCCTCATTACTGGGTGATCTTGAAAGAACTGCCTTATGTGTCTCTGTTCCCCCTAAGTATTTCATTTGCAAAAAGGGGTGATAATCTTAATTTAATATTAATCTTTTTTTGTAAACCACTTTGAGATAAAGCACCATAAAGTATCAAGATATTTTAATTCTATATATAAGGAAAGAATGGCAGAAAATAATACAGTGAAGTATAAGTACATTGCTAAAAATGAAGCAAAACAGACCCTAGAGCAACTACAGACATGCTGAATATGAGAAAGACTGACAAGCAACTGCTGAGTCTAACCTTACAAAAATAAAAAAGGCCTACAACAGAGGCTGCAGGTAAGATGACTGTCGTGCTTGGGGGACAGACTTCCACACACTGTAACTAAGGAGCTGGTCAGAAAACACGTCAAAACTGAGTGCTTCAAAAAAAGAGGTAAGTATGAAAGCACCATAGAATCATTTATGTTGGAAAGGACCTTTGAGATCATCAAGTCCAACCATTAACCTAATTTTTCCTAGTATCCAGTCTAAACCTCCCCTGATGCAACTTGAGGCCATTTCCTCTTCTTCTATCACCTGTTACTTGAGAGAAGAGACCAACACACACACACACCCCCTACACCCTACACCCTCCTTTCAGGTAGTTGTCGAGAGTGAGAAGGTCTCCCATCAGCCTCCTTTTCTCCAGACTAAACAATCCCAGCTCCCTCAGCCTTAACTCTAGTTCTAAACTTGATGATCTGTAAGGTGAATACGGCTTCGAAAAACGCACTAAGCAATACAGATGCTGCTAGCAGGCAGGTCAATGCATGTTACACTCTGAATCTGAATAGCTTTTATCAAGACTCACTTCTGGCCACAGTCTGCAAAATTATACGTGAACAGCACAATATCCCTGCCATGGACAGCACTGGAGGAGACCAGACATGTAAGACATGTTCCAGATCCTCTATTTCATCACCACTTATGAACACAACAAAGCAATATGAATGATATTAATTTATAAGGGTGCTATCACTAGCAGATTTTTGATAGATAGAGTATCTTTAAAATACTCTGTGGATATGTCTGCTTACATGTACGTGCACATGCATACATCCCTTCTGCACTCTAGAGACACCCAAGCTAGCTTTTAGGTAATTATCGAGAATTTCAGCTAACTGCAGAACAGTTTCACAATATGAAACGATGTCTCTACATTTCTTCTCAGATAAACATTATTCATATCATACTATATTAGTATAGGAACATGGATAACAAAGCCATCCTAACTGTCAGTGTACATCTAGTTACACACATGTATCTAACTACACAGAATCACAGAATGGTTTGGGTTGGAAAGGACCTTAAAGATCATCCAGTTGCAACCCCCCTGCCCTGGGCAGGGACACCTCCCACCAGACCAGGCTGCTCAAAGCCTCATCCAGCCTGGCCTTGAACACCTCCAGGGATGGGGCATCCACAGCTTCTCTGGGGAACCTGTTCCAGCATCTCACCACCCTCACAGGAAAGAATTTCTTCCTAATATCTAATCTCAATCTCCCCTCTTTCAGTTTAAAACTGTTACCCCTGGTCCTATTGCTACACTCCCTGATAAAGAGTCCCTCCCCATCCTTCCTGTAGGCCCCCTTTAGGTACTGGAAGGCTGCTATAAGGTCTCCCTGGAGCCTTCTCTTCTCCAGGCTGAACAGCCCCAACTCTCTCAGCCTGTCCTCATAGCAGAGGTGCTCCAGCCCTCTGATCATCTGGCCTGTAGTTCCCCAGGTCTTCCTTTTTCCCTTTTAACATCTACACATGGGAGCTGTATTACTTCATTCATTTCTGTTTTCTCAACCAACACACTTACGACAGGCATAAAAGCTGCAGAAGTTGCAGAAAAGCCAAGAATCAAAGCCTTTCAAGAGACTGCAGCTCTGAAAGCACTGCAGTATCTTAGGGGGCAAACAGGAACTGGATTGTAAGTCTGAGCCCTTGCTAGCACTTACAAATTGCACTTTTACAACTGAAGTATCTTGATGGACATTTACATAAATGCTAGTTTGCTCACGGGTTAACTGGCAGTCAATTAACAGGAGGAAAGGTTTTTCTTTGGCCAAACCCCAAGGCACAATACCATCCTAATGTGTAAGTAGCACAAAGTTATTCCAGTGAGAAACAGTTTTATTACTTGAAATATTTCAAGAGTCTGTCTTGATCAGTCAACTGAAAAGTTGACAATTGCCAGAGAATAACTGAGTACACGAGTCAGCTGCATTTGAGGGTGTTCCTTACCATTTCATTCTAAAAAGTCCAAACCAAACAACAAATTCTTCAAAAATCCTATTAAACCTGTAAGACTTTAGTGCAAACTGGGATCATCATACCCACGGTGTAAGTTAAATCCATACAAGCGTTTGTGTGTAACTGAATACAGAAAACAGAGCTAAGCACAACCACAGAGATGACAAGAGGAATCCCATCAAAGTCTGATGGATTTTCAAAAGCAACAGTGGACAGAGGTGTAAAGCAGGTGTCCACATTCACCAGGTTTTCATCACCTGGTTTTCATTCACCAGGTTTTCATCAGGACCTCAGGGTTGCAGATACCGTCAGGGATACTATCTGACAGCTCACGTCCCATCACAACCCTTCCTCCAGCTTAATGTCACTGTGAAATAACTCTGTGCACACTATTTTAATCAGATGACTTTTTACATAGTGCTTCCTCTGCATATTTTTTTATGCTAAAGTAGTTTTTTCTTTGTATTCTGCACTACTATTTAATTGATTTAATTTCCTGTTCTGTTGCTCTAATAAGTAATATCCTGATGATTTTTTTTATTTTATTTTTTTTTTAAAGTCTCCAGACCACTGAAGCATCTTCAAGAGACACTGAACGAATTTGTTCTGCTCAGGAAGCAGAGGTTAAGAGACTTCCCATTGATCAGAGAGTTCTTTATATTAACCACTAAAGAATCATCTGTTTCAGCACAGGCCTGTTAGTGGCAATACTTTGAACAAAAACCTTTCCAAAGACTAGGTAGGCAGGCAGACCTGGAAAATTAGCCAAGGCTGGTAGGCAGAGCTCTCAAAGAAAAGAAACCTTACTGCTGCTACACAACTGTGGCACCTCTACTTAAGAATAATTATGTGGGAAACCACTGCCTTTCTACTAACTCTTCATGACAATGCAACGTGTTGAATGATTTTGAGTCCTCTTGAAAATACCTTACTAGGTTTGAAGTAGGTAAAATGGCTCAGCTTAGAACATTATTATATTTTATAGTAATAAAGTATCACTCATCATGTTAGGATAATTTTGGTTAATCATTTTCTTTTGCTGAACTCAGAACTCAAGTCTTAATTTTAGAAGATCTAAGGATATATGAAATAATTAGTACAGAATGCTGACAATGTGAAATAAATCTTTTGGTAAATCTTTGAAAGGAACTTTCACCAATAAGTTTTTTTCTCTGTTGTTTTGTTTTTGTTTTGTTTTGTTTTTCTAAATGGGTTGCTTAAAAAAAAAAATCACCACATGTCTTGGCAAATGATAAATGAACAGCTATGAAGAGAGGAACGATTGACAGCCAAAATGAGCTGCTCTTTATGGAAATTACTTCACTGGGTAATTGTTTTGATTAGCCCCATCAAATAGGTCCCTCTGAATCCTGGGCATACCCACAACCATCCCTGCAAATGAATCTAAACTCTGAATTTCTTATAAAAGAGAGAGAGTCATGACAGCACCCCAACTGTGTGTAATGGACAGACATACAGACATGTTCTCCACCAGGAATTCCAGAGCACAGGGCTTTGGGGCATGCAAAGAGAACACAAAATGTACACCTATCTTCACCACATTTTTACGTTGACTGCATATACAAAGACAAATAACCTCTGCTATGAAATCGGAAGGGAGTAATTTTCTATTTTCTGATAGAGAGTTCTCTACTTTTGAAAGCATTCTAGGAAATGACCACGACTTGACAGGAGAGACCTTCATATGAAGATATATGCTACTTCCTATGGATGTAAAAATTAACACAAGTCTACTGCTCTTCATACAGTTTTGTCTAGGGAAAAATGGTGTGATCTTTCCATGAAGTTGAATATTTGAAGTTATTTCATACCAGTTGCATTTGTTTAATTCTGTACCTACAAAATGTCAAACATTTTTACTAGTCAAAATTTGGTCTAAACAACTTCAAAACCTGAGAGGTGAAACTCATTTTAATTTAGCTTCTAAGCTAATACTGAGGACAGAAGAAAAAAAAATTCCCAGAAGGTATCAATCTTTGAAATGCCAGAGATTTAAAATTAATTTCTTCTAGTTTCCTAATCTATAATTTAAAATACAATATTGTACTTCTAAATGCCAGTCAAACTTTAAAACAATTATTTGTAAACATTCTTTGCTATGCAAATGGACTTACAGACACACTGCTGCTCTGGGCACCTTTGCTAAAGAACTAACACTTTTTTTGGTTATATTTCCCCCCCTGCTTTCCTGATGTTTCAGTCTAGGTAGAACCATGGAATTCACTGCCCCTCTGCAGTCCAGGAGACAGGCTGAGAAGAACAGAAGTTGCTTACCTGAACTGAACTCCAAATTAAGAGCTCGTGTGGCCTCCGCTGTTGCCATAACAGAGTCATTCCTTACTAGCAGCGCTAGGAGTTACCCAAACATTTGAAGAAAAGCCAAGCATACCTTTTAAGCACATACTCTGCACGCCCCTGTGACTTGTCAAGTAGCCATCATCTCTACAAAGCACCCCTGAAGTGCTGCTGCTCACGCTCTGGAGCCCCTACGCACTGTTTGCAAACTTGCCACTCCATCCACAGTGTCAAGACCTCGGAAGAGCAGACACTACATTTCTACTAGTCTCACTGTAACATATAAGGCACCAGAATCCATCCACAGACTGACTTAATCATCTTAAATTCTTTTCTTCTTTAGTCCGTTAATTGTCATTTCATTAATTATGAAGTTAATAAATACATACTGAAGGAATTGCATTTTAAAATATTTTTGTTTAGGTTACTTAATAGTTGTGGGTTTTTGTTAACTCTCCCACTTCCATTTTATCACCTCTCAGAATACATATCCAGATTCTATGTGTCATTCACACTGAGCAAAGCAATCACAAATGTAGGGCTAACAGAGGCTTGAATCAATTCCATTGTCCCATAATCAATTCCATTATCAAATTCATATCATGACATTCAACTGCAAAAGCCACAATCTTTACCGACTTCAGGCAACAACCAGATATCCGTTGCAATTCTAAACTGCAAGAAAATATTAGAGCTCCCCACTTACTGCAGCCCTACTATTCCCCTCCAATCCCATCTTCTACTCGGGGGCTGCACTGCACAGGGGGGCCAAGGCAGAGCACATCAGGTCTACTGTATTCAAGTGTAAGATCAAGCTTTTTATCTGGATTAGAAACCAGAGTTTCTGATCAGATCATACCAAACAGAGCTGCAGTAGATCCTGTCTGAATAGAATGAAGCACCACGTGCCATATTTGTACTACATACGAATATTTGTACCATATAAAAATCTGATCTCATGGGTTTTGAAGAAAGCTACAGCTGGACAAAATGATTGCAGCCTCTTGTTGCTGGAGGAGAAATGAAAGTAGGCTGAGAGAAAAAAATGGACAAGCATTAATATTGGCATGTATACTGTCATGTTATCCATGCAAAATACTAAGTCTAAAAAAATAATTATATAAATTTTATCATCTGAGTCAGTAAATGTTTCCCTCTGAGCAGGCAAAACTGGGACTCTGGTTTAGTATACGAAGATAACAACTATTTTCTTTGCCTTTTCTAGTAAAAACCCTAGGCTTTTACTTTGCCTATGGTCACCCCTTAATACCATGACAAGGGCAGATATTGCTGCCTTAGTTATTTGGGAAGTTACGGGAAGTGCCCGTAATGTACCAGGTGCTGCCTTCCAGTCTTGTCCTCCACCCTCCCTTCACTCCATTTTACTTGTTTCTCTTTTCTGATTTCTCTTTTTAAGATTGCAGTGGTGTTATGGTGACATAATTCCACATTATACAAAGCTATAGTGCAAAATGAGCTTGTCCTAGTAAAGCACCTCCGTTCAAGGTATTTGCACTGATGAGTCAACATTAGTCCAAGTAGTCTAGACTGAGGGAAGACCTAAGACATGAAAATCATGTTGATATCCACAGGCATCAATCAGGATTTTGGGCATCCATCACACTGCACTTGATACAATCAAATATATTCACAAATACCAATTTGGAAGGAGCGTACTGAACAGGAGCCAACGCGTGGCTCCACCTACACAGAATATACCAGTTAATATTTTTGAATACAACAGCAAATATTAAAATCAAGATATATTTAACTGACTCAGTATGCAGTGGGATAGTATTTTCAAAGCACCTGGTACTCACCAAACTGTACTTCCAACACAGAGGCTGAGAAGTTTTTGGAAAAAATCCATCCCCTTTTTCATATCGCATCCACAGAGAGCTCCCTATATTTCAAAATGAATTGTTTTCAAAGCTGGGCAGATGTATTAGGTATGAGGTTTAGTATACTAACTGTGAGATCCTGGGATGAAAAACATATGAAGCAAGTTTATTTTAAGTGGCCTGTCGTCTGTTTGAAGTATACTCAGACCACGGCTTCTTTCAAATAAAAAAAATATATACATAATTTTAATAGATGTTAGTCCACTTACAATATCAAGTGCATATTCAAATCAGTTAATGAATATTTAATGAGCACAAATAATTGTCATTAGGCACAGAAAATGGAGAAACAGAGATAAATGTTGTTTACCAAAACTGCTTTCCACGACATCATTTGTGTTTCCTGACAGTGAAGAAAAACTATTGATTTATCCCTGTGACCAATCCTTCGCCATCGCTAAACAATTGCAGACAAAGTTTTGCATTTCTTTTAGCTCTGAATCAAAGCATTTCATGGTTATTTTGAAGGGTGCATTTTGTCTCATCTTACATTTGAGATAAAAAAATAGGATCCTTGAGTATTTCACCCAATTTCCACCACTTCTGGTGAACAGAAGCAATCCACAGTAAGGAAGAACGTTCTGAACCGCTCAGTGCTGGCCTCTCTCTGTCCCATACACAGTCCATGACAACATTTGCTCTCTGCTGCGGTCCAGGCCATAGTGAACCTCTCCATAATGGCATCCAAAAATCCCATTCCAAAGAATTACAGTTCAGATTAGGGAACCGCAATCTGAACCTATAGACAGGGTTTTGTACAAAAGTCTGAAAGCAACGGGCACAACTGAGCTTAGAGGCTTTAGTTATTTTAGCATAAAATTGCTATTCCCTGTAACTAGGCTAAGGGAAACAAGGAACAGCACAACCTGGGAAGGCATCTCTGCTACCAAGAGCTTTTAAAACCTAAATAAAATCAGATGGAAGCCGTTCTCCCTTGTAGTCTACAAATTTTTGCCTGGATTTCTAATCATAACTTTATGTGAAGTATGGCCAGGAATTTTGGTAGTCACTATCCCCCATTACCTGACAAAAACGCAAACGACACCTTTGCAGGCATGAGGGGAGGCAGGGCGCACAAAACCGATGGGTACATATTTTAAGCAGCTTTTTAAGACAGATCAGAAAGGCAGCTTGCCAAAAAGCGTGTATACCACACAGTGCTAGTATCTATTTAGTAAATTTAAAACACCATCTGTCTTCAAATAAACTGGATTTAAGTAAAGTTGTGCAGCATAGGATGTCTGTTCCAGGAAAAACTTCATTTAAAGCCAGCAGTTAATGTATCACATGAGATGAAAGGTTAGCTATACTTCTACACGATGGAGCACAACTCTAGAATCAAAGGCAGCCTACGAAAGGCAGGGATTGGGGAGGGGTCAAATCTAGCAATACAGGAGGAGAGGAAGACAAATTTCTGGGATTTTTTTTTTTATTTTCCTCCTAGCAACTACAGTAACAGTCAGTGGTTTTAATTCAATGATACTTGAGATTCTCAAGTTTGGATATTCAGCTTATCTGAGAGGGTAGCTATAACTAGAGCTTTATCAATTTACATCAGGCAGAAATGCATCCTTCTCTAATGAACCCAGGAAAGTGCAGCTTCAACATTTTTAATTGCCAGAATAAAATCTTTGGGACTCTTTATTACTAGCCATGATTGCTTTTAAAACATAACTAACAATTTCCATTCCAGCTCAACCTTTTCCAACGCTGCACTTCAGCATCCTGTACTTGGGAGGGGGCCTGGGCATGTCTGACCAGGCCATTGTGTCTGGAAAATTAAACTGCCAAGTCACAAGGACATAAACAGCTGAAGTGGGTGACTCAAAACTGTTCTGCTCTGCTCCCTCTTACAACAAGTCTTCCGTAAGCTTACAACTTGCTATCCTGCTTGCCTCATTCCGCTCATGCTTATTTAATCAGTTTTCTGTACAGCAGGAACACATTTGTAAACGTTCCCCACCATTCCTTGCAAATGAAGAATACACACTTGCATATAATTAAGATCTAATCACTTAAAGACATAAACCAGGAATTAATTTCACTGGTATATGCATTTCAACAGCAACAAGAGGCTGTGAGTAACACTTGGGATCCCCTGTATTATTCTGTATGCAAACATGGTCACAAAAGCTTGCCACCTAGAAAAGCAGAACAGATGGGAAACATATCCAGATTAAGTGATTTCAAGGAATACTGGCGCTGAGCTAAGAACTAAGCGCAGGTCTTGCAAGTCCCAAGTGCATGACTTTTCCACAAGATCATTTATTCTCTGTCAACAGAAACCTTTGTGTGAGCCAAAACCAAAAAACGGAAGACAAATTAGGTTTCAGCCTGTAACCCAGGTCCTGGGCAACAAATACAAGGTGTGCTTTTATTTCTTACGATAAAATATTGATTACACTTTAGGATATCCATCCTTCCTCTTTTCAGTTTATTTAAAGCTATTTATTAGAGCAACTACTTGATCATAGAAGCAGCGAATTAAGTAACTGATACTGTAATAACTGCTGTTTAATCACACCTGTACAATTTCTCTCTGGAACATTTTCTACCCTAAGAGGATGTTTTACCAAAAATTCCTGAAGTTTTGGAGAGTTTAGTATCTCAGCTTAAATTTAAGCTTCCCCGGTATCCTCCTTATAAAATCTACATCTTTTCTGTCTTTGGATCCAGATTAACTTTACAGGTAACCTTATCCAGTAAGCTCAGGCTACCTAGATATGCCATCTGCTTCTGTGGTAAAAAACATCAGGGTGCTACAAGTCAACCCATAGATGGTCTTCTCTCCTAGTCGTCTCCCACATAAGGTGCGGGACAGAAACAGGGAGCATGCACAAGCTGAGTTTCCAGGTGGAAATACCTCAGCACTGAAGCTCCTCAGCTACTCCAGCTGATAAACAGTGTGGTTGATTAGCAAATTTGATCTTGAGACTACTTAACGGGTATTTTTGATTTCTAGTATCTTGTCAATCTACTTCAGAGTCTGCCAGTCTAGTTCTGCCACCCTCACTCCCATTTATTTCTTCCCATTAAACAGTCCCATTGATTTCAGTGAGACTATTTGCAGAATAAAGCATTACTTGGTGAGAAGATCAAACCATACCTGAACACATAAGCGTTCTTCTACCAGTCAATACATTTTTCAACCAATTTCTTCATGAGGAATGTAAGCTTTGGGGGTTATGTTCACCACAGGTACGCTGACCACCAGATAACAAACCATTCCCTGCTGTTCATTACTAGATAAGTCTACTTCCAGCAACAGAAATACAATAGCACAGAATAGCAGGCCATTAGAGAGTAAGCCCAGCTCTTTAAAACATTTCAAATTCAACTAAGCCTTCCACTGAAGTCTTTCCTAAATGCGTCTTTTCCATTAAATACATTTCATGTGTAGAAAAAAAAGAAACTAATCTAAGGAAAGATAACTAGATTAACGTTAAACCCTTTTTTTTCCTGCCGTTATTCTGCCTTTTTCTTCCATATTTTTCCAAGCAGTCTTACAATTTTTTGCCCGTGCAGTCCTGTTACAGATCTTCCTTAGTCTTCCTTGTGGCACTTACCAATCCACACACAGCATGCACCCAGGGCAGTAACAGCACGCTTCGGTGGAACAAACCATCGTCTTCCTCCAGATACCAATGTATCTATCAGTATGTATGATGTACTCTAGATACTGATGTATGTATGCACACATTTCCTTTCTGTCATCAATGTTTTGTGCACTTAATCACTGTCTTGATTCTGTATGCAAAGGTGTAATAAGGAAAGCAGCTGGATACATGCAGTTTGGGAGATGAATTACACATATACACTAGCCTAAGTACTCCCCTTAAGATACTCACTTTCCCTTGGACTGATAAGAATATGTTGAACAATTGGTGTCGTTTGATAGCAGAACTTGAATGATTTTACACTCTGCATCTATAGCCCCATAAAGTCTTCCTGAAGTTTTTACAATGTTTATTTGAATATTTAACATTCAGCAGTGGAACACTGTTTTACAACTTTCCTACTTGACTTAGTGCTTGCTGTTTTATTTTGGGTACTATATTGCTGGTAGTTTTTATTTGCATAAAGTCACTTCACTAAAGAAATAAAGATGTATTTCAACTGCAACAGCCTGGAGTAGGAATAATTTTTCTCTTTCCTTTACCTTGTTCCCACTTAAAAAAAATAATCTCGAGTTGCTTGAAAAGAGAAGCAAATAAAAAGACAGATTGCTGGTAAGAAACAAGCCTTGAAAGAAGCACATACCTAAGGCTTACCTTCTATATTGAAGGTTAAACTAATTATCACGTTTAAATCTAATGTAATAAATGATCAAATATCCGAAATGTTTCTTAAACTTTGGTGACAATCATCTACAACTAGGATGCTAATAATTATCCGTGCAACACTGTTCTTACTTATTGCGTCTTTATACTCCTTACCTAGCCTCCAGATTAAGGCAGCCACCAGACTTCGCATCTTCCTGAAGGGGCAGGACATGTACAAAACTGATTCAGTAAGTTGCAGTAATTATGAGTTGGGCTAAAATGAGCCCTCTATTAATAATACAAATTAAATCTTTCATAAGTTTAAGTACTCTAAGGGTTTGTAGGGTTTTTTTTTATGCTTCCCCACATTTACCTATTTTACTGCACACAGCCTGACCTAATATTGCAAATACAAGGGAAAACACGCTCAAACTCACACTGGCAATGCGGAAGATTTTAAACCTCCAGACAAAACGAAATCCACAAGTCTACTGGCTGTCATCCACCAGCGGTTCTGGTACCAACTACATGCAAATGTGCTCTGGCAAGAGGGGGCTGAACTATTATCCTTCTAGCATTACTGCAGGCAAGAGTAACATTAAATGGCCATAAGTCACCTCTGCACAGCACTCGTGGCTTGGTCACGCCAGCAGGTACAGGTTAAGGAAAAGGGACGCCACCTCTATCTTCCTCTCCTCCTGCTCTGCTCTCAGTACAACAGTTATCTCTGAGGATTGATAGCCTCTATATATTCAGGTAAATAACTCACTTAAAGTGTAAATAATTTACTTTCATACTCCTCTTGTAGAGGACTTTACTGAGTCTAACAACGTTCATTCAAACACAGGCTGGAAGGAGCCACCGTCCTCGATTAATTTGGTCCATAGCTAAACTACGTGATTATTTATTGTTATTTATATACATCATTACAAACTTTGAACCCAAATTCTGGCCGTGTCTCTGCAGCTGGATGAGCTTGCCCCCATTTCACTTGTGTCATGGCCTCCCTTTCAAAGGTTGGTCTCATCTTTTGAGAGAATTTCTTTTCCAGGATCCCGTCTGGTTTTGTGGAGGGACTGGCAGAAAAGAAATACCATCTTCTCTATACTACTTTTGCTTACCAATAGTCTGATACACCTGATTTTTCCCAACATCAAATATGCAGTGCAGAGAGAAGTATAAGGCAGAAGTATGGGAAGTGTAAACCTACTACGCAATAATACTATCAAGAATGTATTTAAACACACAAGAAACTGTATCTTGTTGCTATAACACAAGCCCACTTTTTCTCTTGTTACTACAACGTTTACTTCAAACAAGACAGTCACTTTCTGAGAAGAGCAATGAGGTGTTCCCAGAGTGCAGCTCTCCAGGCGCCTTTACCTTCTTTCCTTGTCAACAGTTACAAAAACCCTGAGGAAGCTGAATCTGCACAGAAGACAGAAAAGGAGATCTCAGTTTAGCTGCATTAGTCTTTTGTACTTTGGAAATGATTAATGGATTCGCTGGAATTGTTTACAGAAATGCTTAACTGTAAGCAAGTGCTAAAGGATCTTAAGAAACTGCTAACTTCAAACTGAAGCAGAAAAAATCAAATATTGATCCTGGTAAACAGAAGGTGGTAGAGACAACTCAGAAAGGTTAACAGTGGAATATGGCACACTGCAACAGCCTGCTATAGGTGCACTCCCAGCTGCTCAGGCTTCTACCCAAAGACCTTCTGTGTGATCATTTGGTAGAGGAATATGATGGCATTCACAAGGTAGGCAGGAGGCACCAAACCAACCCCGAGCAATCTGGGGTCACATAGCATTCCCATACTGGAGCCCCACTCTGCCATTTCACCATCTTTCAGCATCCAGAAAACTGGAACATCAGTGGATACTCTGTTCTCATACAATATTTATGTCCCCATTGACTTCCTCTCAACAGCCCAGAATTTTATAGACATTCTCCACGCCCTCCTCATGTGTCCTTTCCTTGAAGCAAACTGACCTTGGCGTTTCCGCTCTCCTCTAGGTAAGCTCTTTAACACCTCTGAGCTCCCCTGCATGCACCTTCCCCAGCTCTAGTACACCCTTGAGATGAATTCTGTGCATTCTTCTCTTCCCCTCAAGTTACGCATTCAAGGAGTGGTATATTGCATTCTCTAGCCTTTTCACAGTAATTCCCAACCTTCTATTATTCTTTTGCATGCTACCTAACCATTAAGCTGATATTTTAAGAATTACCCAAAATTATTCAAAAATCTCTTTCATAAGCAATAATAGCTAGTTCAAAACTCATCGACATATATAGGACTGTTAGGACTGGTTTTCCCTCAACATATTTCTTTGTATCTATCACACTGAGTTTCATCTGGCATTGTATTGTTCATTCATAATATTTTCTGCAACTCTTTACACTCGTAGTATCAGTGTCATTTCAACATTCTGGAATAACTCAAACGGTTTCCTCCCTAATTCAGTACTTTTTCCAGGTCAGTTATGAACACAGTGAATGCTACAAGTCTTAGTTACACTACTAATAATGAAATCTGGTCAATAATATCTGTAATTGTCTGGGGTTTTTTTAACCTGTTTATTTACAGGGGATATCTAGATGACTTTCATCTACAAATACTTATTATTCTGTAACAGCTTGGATACTTTAGAAGCCTCCAGTGAAAGACTTTTTTCAAGCTTTTGGAAATACAAACAGTACATCAAGCTGATCATTGTTATCAATCTGCCCCTTCAAAGAGCTTGAACAGAACAACAATACTTCATCTTCCTCTACAGAGACATGCAAAGGTTTTCCTACTGAAATCATGTTCATTCATAATGTTATCATTTTCCCATTTCATAAAAATAGGTCTTGGCTTAATATAAACAGACAAAGGTGGCACCTCTGAGGAAGGATGCAATTTCTTCCATCACTGGACTACCATGATGAAAGCTCTATGGTACGCACAGATTGACTCTCCTATTTTAATAATCTAATAAATAGAGCTTGTTCCTTGAAATAAGGTGAAACTTCTTAGAAAACAGAAGGTGTAATGAAGAAGGTTCTTGATGCAGTACATCTGGATTTTATAATGCACTGAATAAAGCACTGAGTTCTGCAATGCAGCCCGTCCGTGGGTTGCTAAATTAAAGTGATGAAGCATTGTCCAAGGTGTGGGTCATAGTCCCAGCTTTTACAATATCACATTAAGCCTGCTTTGGACTGTTCAGCAATACTTCCTCTACAGCCCTTGCATCTGCTGTGATTCACACAGCTCCATCTCTGTCAAACCAAATGCACCTAAATCACATTCTCATTATACAGGAAAATTTTACTCAATTCCCAGTCACTTGTCGTAACATGATATATTCCAGATCAAACTGACAGATAAACCTGGACAACAGACTATCACATCAGCTTCTCCTAGTTAGTCATCAATTTTCCTGGTGTTTTGCCACAAGTAAAATTTGTCACTGCTGGTGTTACCATTTATCACAGAAACAGTTTAGTCTTCCCTCCTAAAAAAGCTACTACACAGCTTCTCTGGTTACCATTTATGCAAAATATTATGTTATTACACTATAACCTTCAAGAACTGTATAGCTTAGTAGCTGCACTAATGCATCATACAAGTTCACTTTAAACAATGCTTAGTCTCAAAAGGAACAGAAGTATGGTTTCTTATTAGGACAGACATTGTCTTAAAGGCCTTGCAATACTATTTAAAAAAGAAAAAAAAATTATATATATATATATATAGTTGTTCCAGCCTTTTGCTCTGAATAACTGCCCACGAGCAGGTCCAAAAATAGGATCTTAGTATACTTAATTGTGTTCAGGACACTGGTAGAAGGAATGACAATAGTATGAAGAAATCAACACACAGGTCAGATCAATCATTACTTAATTTACAGAGCTTGGTGTTCTCCGCATGCCATGTGCTGAGTAACAAGTGACTTCATTAAGCTAAAATGGCACTTCAGTAAAGCAACTATTTACAGAGCAGCTGCAGCCTTGTGTTCCTGACATGTGCACGTGGGTTGACTTTCAGATAACCCTTCTATTCTTCAACTTTTGTTCTTCCTCAAACTTATCCAAAAATGGGAAAATGCTAGAAGAGGATTCTCTAAGGCACCTCTTCCAACTGCTACCATGAAAAATACATCCAGATCCTTCTTTCGTCAACTCTTCACTTCATAATAGTTAGCGCTGTCCTTAAAGAAAGGGTATTCGATACCCTCACTCCTCCAGTAATTAGAAACCCTATTTCCAGCTTTAATATTTCTTATCCTATTTGTAGTTGGTTGTTTTTAACCAGCATCTGTAATATATAGCGTCAGAACAATGGTGGTTTGTAATTGATGTTTTTCTTCCTGCTGAATCAAAGTTCAATTCAATACTTCTTGAAAAGCCTTAAAACTGCAACAGCCCTTTGCTTCTGCTTTTTGATCTCCCTGCAAAAGAATGACCGCTACCAGATTCATTAAAAACAACTTGATGATTGCACCCTGCTCATGTTTTTTTCGACACACTGTACACACACTGAGCTAACTTTAATTCTGCCATTCTTCCCATTGTGCAAGCAGCTCTCTCTGCTGGGAATGTGCTAATCAGGCTCTGTAGGTCCATCTCACACCATAAACACATGTCACAACAGCCGGCTGAGTTTACCAATTTGCTTTCAATTCCTGCTGTTCTCTTCCTCCTCTGACTTCCAACTCCTGTTTCCACTTGAAACAAAACAAACAGATTTTCCAGCAGGAACGTCTTATGAAAAAAAAACACACAAAACCCCAACCTCAAAACCAAAAAACTAAACTGAGCTGATTCTTTGCTAAACAGTCGCTTTTTCTGTCTTTACAACACTGGTATGAACCAAACGTTCCTATGTTTTAGAAACCTGTGTTTTAGAAACTAGTCACAGTCCAAAAGCCCCAATACCACCTTCCTCCCGCCTCCCATTGGCAAAAGAATCAGTAGTTTATTGACACACACCAACTTTTGCAGTACTCTAGAGTTTCCAAACCTCAGTGGCAGTGCTTGGCCTCTAGGCCTTTCATTTTCTAGCTCTGGTGATTTTTAGTTAGCACTGGCATGCACAGCTTATTCAACATCCTCCAACCACCCTGCTTCCTTGCCCATCTGCTAAGCTCCGACTCAACCTCTGAAGTCACCGCAAAACCCTCTGCCAACTACAATCACTCAGTTTTTGTCAATATTCACACTGGATGCAGTGTGTCTACTCTCTTGATGATCACTGCGGGGGGAAAGAAAATAATGCAGAGGTTTACCTCAAAACCAAGCTAAATCTTTAAAGGACAGGATCCTATTCTGTTTGCCTCCTATAAGAGAGGAAAAAAGCTATAGGCTCCAAG